>NC_080790.1:43461632-44091215 GCF_028018385.1 Neofelis nebulosa | reverse complement strand
TCTTTTTTTTAAATGTTTATTTATTTATTTTGAGAGAGAGAACATGAGTTAAGGAGAAGGCCACGAGAAGAGGGAGACAGAGAATCCCAAGCAGGCTCCATGCTAAGCATGCAGCCTGGCATGGGGTTCGATCTCACAGCCTCAAGACCATGACCTGAGCTGAAACCAAGAGTTGGGCACTAACTGACTAAGCCACCCAGACACCCCAAGGTTAAGCTACCCTCTGGACTTAGACCAAGTCTGTTTTATAGCAAAACAATTATATTTGGGCATCAGCATTTAGTATATAATGAATATAACAGACACAGCTATAGTATGATGAATATGCCTAACATTTGGATGAACCAGTGTGGGGTAGGAACAGATTTAAAGAAACAACAAATCGATACTATAAAGCTTCTACACACATTTTCATATTTTTGTTTCCTGATCTCCCACTATTTATACCTTAAGATTAACTTTTACAGAAGTATTTAGTATGAAAATTATTAGCTAAATCCTGTTCTTCTGTAGGCCATTTTGCATCAGTATTGCATCATCAGGAGGGTTTACTCAATTTCCCTATGCATTGACCATCAATATCAGTATTGTAACTTTACCAACAATGCCAGTGGTAGGCCAATACCACTGCAGCAGTAGACATCACTTGAAAAATGAGTCAAAGATATGCGCATACTAGAATCCCACTCAGTCATTAGCAATTAGTCTAATCCAGCATTATATTTTAACACTAAAATATCTCCTAGAGTGATGCCACTCAAGTTTGTAGGCTTCTATTTTATTTTGGCAGGTCCCAAAAGCATAAGTGGTCAGGAACATATGGTTTCATCCTTTCATAAATCTAGTATATATAATTGAGCTAACAAACCTATCTCACTCTGAACCCATTTTGAGGCATCAGTTGCAATTTGTATTGCTCTAATTGCATAACCCATTTATTTATGCCTTTACCCTCAGCTACATTTCCTCTTTCTCTTCAACTGTATCCAAAATTTTCTAAGTTTGGAAGGTACATTAGGGTCAGCTACTATGCTGGTTCAGATTGTCAGGAGCACTACTACTCTAGCAAGTCCCTTTCCCTCAATCCGTGACTATAGGATAGGTTCATATATAAGGCAGCATTATTTAGATTTTCATAGTGGGCTATACTGATCGTTAGATAACATGACTGCATTCACTGCATACTGCCATTTTGCCAGATGGAATGAGGGTAAAACTCACTCTATCTGGTCCTTATGAATTCTAATATAAAAATTTAGAGATATATTTACAGTTTCTTGCTTAGGAATTATCCATGCTCTGGCACACACAGGTATAGCCTGGGTCCTGGGACCACTGCATCACACAGGAAAAAAGAAGGTTGAGGTGATCTGGGGAACAAAAGAAAAACATTATTGTCATACCAGCCTCCTACCCTACCTCCTCATCCCCAGCTCTCCCAGAAGAGTGGAGGAAATTATCTGGTGAGAATGCAAGCATACCCTTGTAAATGTATGTAAACCAGGCCTTTCACACTTTTGTCTTTCCCAGTTTTAGACAAGGAATGTTTTAATTGTTCATTCTAGTTCTCTCCTCTCATTAAAGATAAAAGGGTGTTCCTTGCTCTGAGAAAATCTCATTCAATTGTCCAAAGTGGTAAGCTATCTTTTGTTCCATTTCTTTTATAACATACTAAACATCTACCCCTGGGTAAGTAAAGCCCCATCCTGAGTGTTTATTCCTGTCAGTTCCCAGTTATAGTCTCCCAGGGCTACTAGCATGCGTTCAACTAGCCATCTATGTGTGGGATCTTCCCCTTCCCTCAGCATCGTCTGTCCCATAGCTATCTGTAGTCTCTGTCTCTCTAGTTGATTGACAGAACAGATCTTATTGGCATTTTGTGCCTCAGAAGGTGCAAGAGGAATATAGCTAATTTCAACCAATCTCTGCATTGCTGCATCCTCTTAATGAGCCCTAATTTCATGAACCCAAGTGCCCACCTAAAGTGAGCACATCAGGATTATCTACTTGCCAGTTCTAATCATCTTCCAGTCCTGGAAGGGATTCTTCATGGGCATGTTCTACTTTGGAGTGCTATTTTAATGCAATCCTTAAATTTTCAAAGTAGTTTTCATAGGGCTGTGGCCCATATGAGCATCCCTTTGATAGGCCTCTTTTCCATTGCCCTTCTGCTTGACCATATGGCCAGACCAATCAGTCAGTTAAAAACCTAAATATAGAGGCAAACCACATGCAATTCAGCTCACTCTACTGATTTGTTTTTACTTTTCCACTAACAAAAGTAACTCACAGGAGAGTTTTTGCTATCATTTATATTTAAGTGTCAACATCAGTCACTAAATCTCATTCCTAGATGAGTTTTACGTATATATATACACCTAATCTAATTTCTCTATGAAATCATATAACTTTATTTGCAGGAAAAGTGATTAAATACTTAATAAATCTGACATGTATATAAAGGAGGATATTTTTGGCAGTCTTGAAAGCACACTTCTCAGGCAGCTGCCTTCTTTCTCATCCTCTGAGCAACAAGTACACATCTTTTATGTGTATTCATGTTTTACTTTTCATAGTATTTAAATATTTTTATGTGACATTTTCATGGTAAGCCTGCGAGAGTAACAGAGAATGTATCATTACATATAGTTTATCAATAGGAAAATAATATTCAGAGAAGATACTTGATGTGCTTGAATTAATTTAGCCAACAAATGGCATATAGATCATGAAAACTTAAGTTCATTGATTTGTTTTAATTTATAATATGGCCATTTCTTTTTTTTTTTTTTTTTTTTTTTTATAACTTGCTAAACAGTGACATAATTTTATTAAATGTTAGGACTGGCTTGTACCCACAGATATACTAGCTCTGGGTTCCTATGTTCTTAACCTCCCCCCCACCCCCAGGAGTCTAAAATCCAAGAACCTGAGCGGAGGCTACAGTTATGGATCTTGTGTCAGAATGCACTATTCCAAGTGCCAGACTTATTTTGGGAAATACTAGTTAATCCTGGAATCTAAATATGGCCATTTCTAAACCAAGCCCTGCTTTAACAAAGGTTCTAGGGCTTTTCTGAACCTTCACTCTGTCTGTATTTCCACAATGGCAGATTTCCTGTGGTTTAACAATGTGCTAACTGGATGGAAACCAGGAAGGAGAGCTAAAATTCCAACACGGACCCTTGTGAAGCTTGGCACAAGCAAGTAATTGAGGTAATTCCTCATATAATTTTTGTAGAAATCTTTCCCTGCCCTTAGTGCTGAATTATCAGAATAATACAAGAGCATTTGAGTGTTTTCTTATGGGTATGTGGGGAAAGGTACGTTTATAAGATTGTAAATTGAAGAGCACCAAAACAATATTTATTGTCTGTTCCATATTACAATAGCAGAATGAGCTGCAAATATAGTGTTAGAAAAACTCCAAAATTTAAAGAATGTTCTAATCCCAATATATTTTAAGAACTGCCAAATAATAATAGACAATTGAGGGGCACCTGGGTGGCTCAGCTGGTTAAGAGTCTGACTTCAGCTCAGGTCATGATCTCACAGTTTGTGAGTTTGAGCCCCACATCCAGCTCTGCACTGACAGGGTACAGCCTGCTTGGGATTCTCTCTCTCTTTCTCTCTCTCTCTCTCTCTCTCTCTCTCTCTCTCTCTCCCTCTTTGCTCCTCCCCAACTTGTATTTCTCTCTCTCTCTCTCTCAAAATAAATAAATAAACTAAAAAAAATAAAAAAAGAAACAAATAGACAATTGAACAAAAAATATCTATCATTGTCATGAGAAAATATTAAGTACTTGCCTTACCAGCATAATATTTGATATTTGAGTATCATAAATAAATTCAAGAACCATCTGAAAGTAATTAGTAATGTTTTTTTTTCTTTGTGCTATATAAAAGACGATTTCAAAATCTGTGATGAGGTGTCAGTATTACTCTGTACTTTACATTTTCATGTTTAAATGAGGCAGTCCTAGAATCTAGATATTTGGATTTTTAAGTAAATTCTTTTGGGAGTTAACTGCTGACAGCCAAGTTTTAAAAATAAAACACCACACCCAACAACCTTGTGCAGCTAAATAAAATGTGCCAATGAGCCGTACCTGGTAAGCTCTGATATGTGACCTCTATCTGAATATAGTTTATTTAACCATGAAAATGTGAAGTACTAAACTTGTTGTCTTACCATAAATAATTATAACAGGGTATAAGAAACAATGCCCTCTATGAATGAAAATTTACTAGATAGACAATGAAGCTAGAAAAATGTAACTCATTAGCAGGAAAATAAGCAGTCCATAGAAACTGACCCTAAGATAAAAGGATGTTAGAATTACCATAGAATAACATTAACACAGCTATTATACAAATTATCAAGAACTCAGAAGAAATATGCTATTAAAAAATGAACAGATGAAGAATTTGAGTAGAGAAATGGAAACTACAAAGGAAATTGAAATAGAAATTCTGGAAGTAAAAAGTAAATATCTAAAATTAAAAATTACTGGATAGGTTTAACACAAGTATAGAAGTAACAATAAGAAGAAAAACACCGAAAAAAATTTGGAAGAAAATGAACAGAATCTCAGTGACCCAGGGGAAATACAAAATAGTCTATCATACATGTTATTACTTCCAAAAAGAAAAAAAGAGAAAGAATTGGGCCAAAAAAAAGTTTGATAAAATGTTAAAAATTTCCCTAAAAAATGTTAAGGAAAATATTTTTTTAAATTTTTTTTTTTTCAACGTTTTTTATTTATTTTTGGGACAGAGAGAGACAGAGCATGAACGGGGGAGGGGCAGAGAGAGAGGGAGACACAGAATCGGAAGCAGGCTCCAGGCTCTGAGCCATCAGCCCAGAGCCCGACGCGGGGCTCGAACTCACGGACCGCGAGATCGTGACCTGGCTGAAGTCGGACGCTTAACCGACTGCGCCACCCAGGCGCCCCAGGAAAATATTTTTTTAATCTTTAAAATTAAAAAAAAATAATGTTCATTTTTAAGAGAGAGAGACAGAGCATGAATGGGCATGGGGCAGAGACAGAGAAGGAGACACAGAATCCTAAACAGGCTCCAGGTTCTGAGCTGTCAGCACAGAGCGCGGCTCAGGGCTGGAACTCTGAAACTGTGAGATCATGACCTCAGCTGAAGTCGAAGGCTTAACTGACTAAGCCACCCAGGCGGCCCAAGGAAAAATAATTTTAAAAACTCAAAAAACTAATGGATGGAATCAGTTGCAAACTGTCAGTTTGTTGAGGATAAAGACTTATATTGTAGTATTTCCAAAGTCCATGGTGTAAATATGCCAATCAATTTCAAGCTCCTGATATGATTTAACAAGAGAAAAAAAAATTTATAACTAAAATTTTTAATAGTAAAATATTGGATTTTTTTCCCACTAAAAGTACATATGTATTGTATTGAAAGGCCTAACTAATGATATAAGACAACACAAGCATCAATAAATGATAAATTTAGTGTCTTGATTAAGTATATACAATATCACTCAGTAATGTTAATCTTCATGCCATAAATTGTCAAAAAAAAAAAAACAAACAAACCAAAAACAAAAACAAAAACACAAGCTGAGATTCACTCTTGAAAACAAAAAGCATGCATTCTTAAAGATAACCAAAGCCCAGAAGATGACAAGAAATGCTAATAAATATTCCTGGATTAATAAATTAATTTCTAGATTAATGTAACTAAATGTTGTGACTGACATTGAATTGGACCCCAGTCGTAAAAAAAAAAAAAGAACAACAAAATAACTATAAAGGATATCCTTTATAAAGTATAAAGGACATGACTGATGAAATTAGAATATGGATTTGGGATTTGATAATAAAATTGAATTAATGTTAAATTTCTTCATTTTGATAGCTGTTCTCTGTTTCTATGATATAACAATATTGTTCTTAAGAAATAACAGTGAAAATTTTAGGGGTAAAGGGAGCAAGTGTTTCCCACTTACTTTTAAATGATTCAGAAAAAAAATCATTTGTCATTCTACTAATATGATAAAGTGATATCTGTAATAAATATTTACATATATATAACATAAAATATATTGAAATTACATAGGATACATATACAAACAAATATGATAGGTTTATAAAGAAAGGCAAATAAAAACAATTGATAAATTTGGTTAAAAAGTAATGGGGTTCCTTGAACTACTTTTGTACTTTCTTTATGTTTGATGCTATATCAAAACATAATGTTATAAATTTAAAAATGAACAAACATATAACCAAAGCTGTGGCTATACATGGCCAGCATTTCCATGGGGCAATAATTATCTGAATTCTAGTCGCAGCAAGTCTTTTTATATGAACATAAATTCCACCACCATCATGAATCATGTTTCCTAATCCATAAACTTGGTAGTGTTAGTGTTAACTACACCTAAAGTATTTCACTCATTTATGTGCCTTACACCTAAACGCAGAAGAGTTTGCAACCCTTAGTCTAAAAGTAAAGATTGTTATAGGATAGAGTCAATAATATGCTAGACACAATATTTAACAATCAGTTCTTCGTGGTGGGAACAAAAAGCTCCTATTGGTAACATCTGCCAATATACATAGCATACATACTCCCACTATGGCCATTTTAAAGCTACCAACATGAAATTATAAAACAATGCTGGGAAGAGCTGCACAATCAGCTTTCATGAGCTCCTACAAGCCAGTTCAAGCACATCATTGGCTGGGACTGCCAAACTATCCCAGATTTCCCTAGTTTAGATGGAACTTAAAGGGTATGCAGACTTGAAGAGAGTATAACAGGGGAAGAGAAATTACATTATCAGAAATGGCAAAACAATACTTAAGACCTTGCTATAGGGCTTTATAAGATATGTTAATGGTATATACATTCAGTCTGAGGAAAATATTTAGAACAGTAATTCAGAACGTTTAGGACTGCAGGACTTCCAGTTTGAAGTATATTTTGCCTTCCTGGATATTTAATCAGTTGAATTGCTGAGTTGTTTCAACTTGCCATTTCAACATACTATTTTTCTAAGGTGCATTTTCCCTTTTGCTTTCTCATTTTCAAAACTCATCTAATTGCTTTCAGATACTTAAGTGGAGCTATGGAGTTATCAGTTTTGTTTTTATTAATTCTCTCCCATCTATTAAAAACAAACAAATTACAGACTAACCCCTATCTATTTGAATGACAGTTTTTGGTTTAAGCGCTTAAAGCAATCCACAGACTTGAGCTAATTTTCTCACTCAATGGGACTATAACATTTTCCACTACCTTCTGTGATTAATGAGACACTATTAAAACAAAAAACAAACCAAAAAAAAAAAAAAAAACTAAGCTTGTCAGAAAATAAGGTGGGATTCAGCAAAGGCCCTGAGAAAAATTGATACACTTATGTAAATTTGTAATTGTAATTACATTTTTTTATTATGTTGAGCTTCTTCGGTTTTAGTTCCCCAACCAGATTAATTGTCTCACTGTTACATAATATGGCATTTTAGTCCTGGTGGTTGGTAAATTACTGGTCTTCTTTCTCAGCTTAAATTATGTGCTTTTGTTTTCTAAATGTTTACTCTGTTCTATCTCAAAGTTTCTCACCTTGTGTAATTTCAGCTTTAAGCAGGTCAATAATTCTGTCATTGATTATAAATGGTTGAAAATTTACCCTGTTTGCTGCTAACTAATTAGCCTTCCACATTTTCATGGATGCTGGCAAAAGACATGAGCCTTGTGAGACAGAGAAAAGGAGGCTTTATTACACCCAGCACACCATCCAACATGGGTTTCACGTTTACCATGATACCTTCTGCTCCTAAGTCTCATGAGGCAGAAGTTTCAAGTGCAGTGGCTTTGCCTCAGAGCTGAAGAATCCTGAGATTAGAGGGCACTGATCTTTTATATTTGGCTTTAGGCAAACTTTCACAGATTTTTCCACAGAAGGAGACATTATATATATATAATTTTCTGTAGCAAAAGTTCTCACCCTCTCTGCTGGAAGGAGATACTATCTCTATCTTCCAAAGCTGCTCACTATATAAGCACTCCTGAAAAGATACCCTAGAGCAAAAGTTGCCAATGTCTCTGCGAACAATGCATGGAAATGAGATATCCATAGAATATTTTCTTTTAAACCACATAGTACAAAAATTCTTACCAAATAGACTGTTAGGAGGATTAAAAAGACATGATTAATAACTTGAAATCTAAGGCATAGTGCTCTAGCAAATGTAAAATCTCTCCATTGAATTGAATGCATTTACCAGTCATGGGTCATTGACACTTTAATGTGCAAAAATTTATTGGTGTATTCCCAAGTTAAAATATAGTAAGGGTTGGCTTTGATGTGAAGGAGAACATATATCCATCTCTACTAGATGGGTAAGAGTCCTCTGGAAAACAATGATAAACTTAGTCTTTGTGGGAATGGAGGAAAGTCATGATTTAAAAATTAAATTAGAATTCCAGACAATTTTAGCCATACTGTTACCATTTTCACTTCAATCTGCATAAATTTCCATCTGTATGTACGACTGTGCATTCAGAGTAATAATCTTTTTTCTCTCATCATAATGGATGTGCATCAGTGTTTCTTTCTGATTGACCTTTTCCCTCATTTTCAGTCAAATTTTATCTCAGTGACTTTCCATTATCAAACCAATGTTGCTTTTTTTTTCTTTAGCGTGCACTTTCACATTCCATCTCTCTCTCTCCCCCTTTTCCTCTGTTTTATCCTCCACTGATTGAAGGCAGTACTCGTACTTATGTGTATGGAGATATGCATCTCTTCAATTTCCCCTCCTGCACTGTTGTATAACAAATCGCCACAAAATTAGTAACTTAAAACAACACTCATTCACTACTTCACAGTTCGGTAGTGCAGAAGTCTGGGCACGGCACAGCTGGGTTGTGGGATCACAACCTCCAAAGCTGAAATAACTTGTTAGTTGTGTTGGTTCTCACCTGAATGCTCTGAGGAACAATCTAGGATCACTGGGGTAGTCGGCAGAATTTAGCTCCCTGCTGCTTGTAAGCTGGTCTCCATTTCCTTTCTGGCCGTCAGTTGAGGTTCGCTCACAGCCCCTGAGAGCCTCAATGGCCGTACAAGCACGACTACTCCCCCAAAAGGCTAGGGCCAGTCCAGTTCAGCCAGCCACCACCTGATGGACCGCCCAGTGCCTCGGCGCTCCTGCTCTCGGCTTGCTGCTGCTCCGCCCCGCACACCACCCAATTCCGCCTGCCCCAGCCAGAATCCCCATGCTCTGTCCGGGTGTGGTGGGGTGCATAGGACTTCTGCAGGTAGGACTTCCAAGGGCAGCTCACCTGACTCTGTTCCCTTCCCGCAGGTGCTGTGAGTCCCCGCGAGATTTGGTTTGCACGCTGGGAAGTGGTCAAAGCTGAGTTTCAGCCTGTTTCCACCCTCCTCTGAGATCCCCATCAGTCTCCTGCCCTCCTGCCAGGCTGCGGTCACTTTAGAATTCTGCCTATCACGGGGATCATTTGATTAAGCCAATCCATCTAGGATAATCTCCCTTTTAAAAAGCCAGTTTTGCCAAATAAAATAACCTAATCACAGATGTGATATCCCTTTCTATTTACGTATCACTCCCCACACTCCCTGGGAAGAATTATACAAGCAGTGGGTCATTGAGTTTCATTTTAGAATTCTGCTACCACATGCATTGTATAACCAAGTTGTAACTTTGCATTACAAAGTTTCCCATGAAACATCTGCAATTTTACTTTTAAACTAAGAATCAAAAAAAAAAAAAAAGTAGGATTTTCTTTTATGATCAACCTGTTTCATTTCTTTAGTAACCAAAAAGATCTGCTATTATACATGAAACAATGAGTCATGGCAGAAACATGCAAAACCTCATTATAATGTAAAACTCTCCAGCATTTTAGAGTTTGTTACCAATTAATAAGTAAAACATATAATCCTTGTTCTTGAAAACTCACATTGTTTTCTAGGAGAAGAGAGAGAAATAGATAAGAATTTAAAGCTGGCATAAGAAAGTTTAGTGCATCAACAAATGTCTGTAAGTATATTATTAACTAAAAATGTGGTTGAAATGGCATTTTTATGGGGAGTACATTATATACTGCTAGGTAACAGCATTACAACAAAGTTACAAGCTTAAAACAATGCACTTTTATCACATGCTTTCAGCAGGTCAGGACTGCATGTCTTCTGCTTAGGTTCTCAGAATGTTCCAAAGTAATGCTGGGCTACATTCTCAACTGGAAGCTCAATTTGGGAAGAATCCACTGCAAGCTCACTTGGTTGTTGACAAGATTCATTTCCTTACAACTGTACTTCTGAAGGCCTCAGCTTCTTTTTGGCTGTTGGCTTGAGGCTGTCCTCAGCTCTTAGATGCTGCTGAAATTCCATATCATGTGGACTTTTCCAACATGAACACTTACTTCAGTTAGGAAGAAAGGAGTCTGTAACATGAGTCTGCTAGCGAAACAGAATCTTACATAAAGTAATGCAATCACAAGAGTGATATCACATCACCTTTGATATATTCTATTAGTTAGAAGTAAGATACAGAGGTAGTTAAGGACTATGGATTATATAAAGGAATTAACACCAGGACATGGGGATCATGGTGGGTGGGGGGACATTTTAGAATCCGTCTGTCACTATAAAATGAAAGTGGAAAAGTCACCATGGGACAAAGATGGATGAGAAGGAAAGAATAATTATGGGCTTTGAATGATAGGTAATGATTTGGAAAGACAGATCTGGAGGGTGGAGGGTGAGTATAATTTTGAGCCCTGATATACCAACCAACATCAACAGTCTTTGCTGTGGAAAATGTTACTGGCAACTACATCAAGCGGACGACAGCACCGATAGAGAAAACCTCTAAAAAGTCAAGATCAGAATAGTTCCGTTCATGTGCAGGTGCCCTAGAAGTCTGTCTCACAGATGATCTGAACTTCTGG
The DNA here is from genome assembly GCF_028018385.1 of Neofelis nebulosa. Classification (NCBI taxonomy): domain Eukaryota; kingdom Metazoa; phylum Chordata; class Mammalia; order Carnivora; family Felidae; genus Neofelis; species Neofelis nebulosa. The sequence goes on along the minus strand of NC_080790.1, from coordinate 44,080,262 downwards.
TCCAATAAATCAGGCATGTCTCAGAGACTGTAGAAATTAAACCCAAACCAAGTTAAACACAGTTTATTAACATAATTAATGAAGTTGATAGGTAGTTTAAGGAGTCCACCAGGTTGCAGTGGTAAAACTGACAGTATTTAACAATATCTTATTTATCATTTAATAATTGCCTTTCTTTTTTAGATTTCATTCTTAGATAATTTCTTTACATAGGGTAACAAAAATGATTTGCATGTTCCTCAGCTCACATCCAAATCAACAGAAGAATGTTACTCTCCCAGAGTCCAAAGTCATCCCTGAAAAAAAAAAAAAACAGATTTATCCTTCATAGATTAAATAAACCTTTCTACATCAATGACCTTATCTTGTGGGATGGAGAAATATAATTGGCCAGATAGCCTGCATCAGGTATTTTTTTTCAAAGGAAGACTCTGTCATCTGATTTGCAACTTCAAAAGCTGAGAGAAAATAAGTAAACTTCACTGTTAAAAAAAAATGACAAACCATCCCCTAAAAAATGTAATAGGTATTATGATAAAGTCATCATAATATTTATATTTATTTGCTCTAAATGTTTTCACTTATTAAAAAAAGTTAAATTTAAAAATTCATCTGAATAATAATCAGGAATTCTCAGCAGCACGTGAACGTACTTTGTAAAGTCTAAAGTAGCCTAAACATGTTAGTTTATGTCAGTTATTTTTATTAAATTTTTTAAATTGGTAAATTTAAGGATTTTTATTCAATATAAGGATATTGATATAGAATTTCAGTGTGACTTTTAGACAAAATTAAAATATAATAACATATATAACAGTAATGGATGGATTTTTACCCACAGCATCTCCCCCTATCGTGAACTTCTTATCATAACTAACCATACTTCTCTCTAAAGAGTTGAATTATTAGCCTCCGGTATATTCTCTGCTGGAGTGTATCTGCTGAACAATATTATTTGTTTTATAAAGAAATCTCCAGAAGAAACTCCACAAAATTTCCAAGAAAATGAAATGATACTTAATTTGGTAGTCGTGGAGTTCATTTTTATTTTTAAGCACAAGTGAATATATTGGGTATCAAATAATCGTTAAAAATAATATTTCATTTTTTTCTTTCTCAATTTTTTGGTTTCTGTGTAGCGGTTATCAGAATTTTTTCACTTTATCTTAAATTGTCCCTGTAATAAATATTCTAATTAAATCCAAACCAAATCAATATGAATTTATTCATTTATTTACAAGGTGTTCTATATAAGTTCATCCACATGGATGGGTGGATGCCATATAGTGCATGGAACCATTATACCTTCTGTTTGGCGAGAGACATACTAGATTTATTCATGCTGTCCCAGAAAAATTCCTAAAAGCCCCTCCTTTCACTTTCACTGGGTTATATGATAAATTATATGGTCTCCCTAGTCCTGCAAACATGCCATATGCTCTGAGATTGCTACTGGATTATTATTTTTTAAATCCTAAATGTCATAATTTTATCTGTAACTATTTTATAAGGACACTTGAAAATATCAGGCAGATTAGTAGCACAACAACAAAATAATAACAATCCTCAATACCAATACATATCCAACCAGTGTTCAAAATACCTCAAATGTTTAGTATATTTACAGCTTGTTTGGCTCAGGATCCAGATACATTCTTTACATTGCAATTGGCTTATATGGCCCTTTGCAGTAGCTTTACTCTATATTTATCTCCAGGGATGTCTGGAGCCATACTAATGACTATTGATCAAGATAAGAAGGAAATGCCCTAGCTAGCTAAACAGTTGAACTATTTAATGTCCCAACACTCACCTGGAAGGACTCTGCGCCAGTTTACCCACAGTGATAATTGTTAAGGGTAGAGACTGATGATCATAACTAATTTGTCTGGTTATACAGTTTGATTTTGGCTCTGTGACCAATAAGGTATAGAAGATTCCTCACTAAATACGTGACTTAGCTTCCCTGAGACCAAGATATCTCATATATATCTTGACAGTTCATAATCTAAAGAAGTGAATCTGGTACACCTGAAAAACGATATTGAAGCTTGCACCTGAAAGTGTGTCTGGACTTTCTTTCTCCTGGTATATTGAATTCCTTGTCTTTATAAAAGCATTAATTAGGTATACCATGGTAGGCCATTGTGAGTCTTTTCAATTAGTTGGAATGATGCCGAATTACTGCAGTAATAGTAGCTGCCATTGATGACTACTGCTTAACTTCATTACATTGTTAAAAGCTAAAGAGGGTATTATTAAAATTTTTACATACCTTATTTACTTACTGGATAACACACATCTGTAATTTAAAAAGTTTCTTGATCTATTATTTAGTTACCATGAAGTACAGTTGGTAATACAAGGTAAATGGTATGTTCCTTTTTTAAACAGTTTTCAAATTTGTGAGTTATTTCCCTTGTAATTGTTGGCAGGACTATAGGTTGTTAAACTGAGGGCCTCAGTTCCTCACTGGCCATTGGTCAGAGGCCTCTTTTAATTTCTTTCCATTAAGCCTCTCCAGTAAGGCAGCTCACTTCATCAAAATGTGCAACTGAGAAAACAGCAGAGACAGCGAACAAGATGAAATTCCCAATCATTTGAAACTGTGTCACAGAAGTGATGTCCCTCCACCTTTACTGTAGTCTGCTGGTTAGAAGCAAGCTGTTAGAATCAGCCCATACTAAATTAGGGGTATGACACAGGCTTAAAAACCAGGAGATGGGTACCATCTTGGAAGTCTGCTCATCACACATGTATCCACATACAGTCAGAGATTCAGAGAATATATTGGGAATTAGAATGAAGAGAGTTAATACTCTAAGAGTTTATGAATAAATATTTTTAGAAGAAATGAATGATATAAATCCATAGTCAGAAAAAATATCTATAAAACAAGGTAAATGCACTGTAAGCCACAAGCCACAAAAAGACACAATGTAATCAAAACTATAAAACACCAAAAACAAAGAGATTCTTTAAAAGATTAATGATGGATCGCCAAGGATTAATATTTGTGGTGACAGCAGATTTCACATTAGCATCAATGAAAGTTAGAAAAAAGTAAAACAGTATCATCAAAGATATGAGAAAAATTTCAATTTAAGATTCTATGTCGGGGCACCTGGGTGACTCAGTCTGTTAAGTGTCTGAGTCTTGATTTCAGCCCAGGTCATGATCTCACGGTAAGACTGAGCCCTGTGTTGGTCTTGGCACTGGGTGTGGAGCCTGCTTCAGAGCCTGCTTTAGATTCTCTCCCTCTTCCTCTGCCCCTCCCCTGTTTGTACTCTCTTACTCTCTCTCAAAAGATTAAAAAAAAAATTGTCAAATAAAACTATATTTCATGACAAATGGTGATGTGTTTCATTTATTTATTGTACGAATTTCTAATGTATATATTTCAAGAAAAAGGAAAATTATTCCCAATGAAGGGTAAAATAAGAAGGAATAAGTTGCAGTGAGAAATATTAGCAAATTAGCTGGTAAATGTTGACATAAATCTAACCTCATTTTTGTGGTAAATAATAATTATAATAAATTTTAAAAAATAAGACTTGCTTGACAAGAGCAAACAATTCAGGAGGAAGTTAATAAAAACATTCTTCTGAGATCCATATATTAATTGTAAGAAGAGTTAAATATTGATTAACTTTAGATTTTGTTTCAGACATATGGTAAAAATTTAGAGTACCCATTAAAATAATGGACATAGAGGTAAAATTAGTACTAGAAAAAACAAAAGATGATATTACAGAAAGAAAAAAATCAATGGAGAAAAAATGCATGACATCAAATCATCATTATTTTCAAGGCATTAAGTGCACTTAATCTCTCAGTTAAGGGAAAGAGCTTTTCAAATTTCATATAAAAATCAGCTAAGCTTTTACAGGTGAAACATATAAAAACTAATAATGGAAATGATAAAAATAATAATAGAAAAAAAAAGATTTTCCAGGAAAATACAATCAGGATGAAATTAGTGTAGATATAGTAGTTTTAGTCATATTAGACTTTAATATGAGAAGGATTAGGATGAAAGTTGTCATTCTATAATGACAAATTAAGTCATTCAAATCCTAGTCATCAGTAAGATATTACAATTTTTAACTTGTAAGTTCCTGATAAAAATATTAATCATTCAGAAAGGTACAAATTAATAGAAAAAATGACAAAGCTATTATCATCATGAGAGAAGATGTCTTGATTATCAATCAAAAATACTAGACATTAGTAAAATCTATATGAAAAATAAAAGGAATAAACTTGATATAGTAGGCATATAGAAAATCCTGAAATGAATAATTGGAAAATGTAGTCTTCCCAAGTTTGCACTGTTGATTTATAATTATTGATTTTGTACATTATTATAAAGCAAGTACAACATTTAACTAAAATTATCTTGATCATATAACCCATGTCTCTGATGAAAAGGCTATATATTACATTAAACAGGAGTAACATAATGATACCACAAAGCCCAACACCATGACAAACACTGGTAATTTTCCACCAGTATCCATTTTTCCTTTCTATTTTAAATAATGATTTATCATATAAATTTAGAAAAGGAGATAGATGCTCTATGGAATAACAGAAAGTGGCCGCATGGTTTAGTTCTTCTCAAAGAATTTTAAATATAAATGATGTGTGCAACCTCTATATTTCCCTGAAAGAGAATGGCTTACTTTTCTCTTTTGCTGTTTCCTACTTACCATGTATGCTGGTGAACCAGCCAGGACTGAGGATTCAGTGTGAGAAAACATGCAAGGTAATAAGACTGCAACAACAGCATCAACGAAAGACAAGAGTGCTTGAATGATGAATGTCACAAAACTCTCTACTGGCCCTCAACTTCCTATTTATCCCTAAATGTTAGGTGGTAAGAAATAAACCTCTGCCTTATTTAAGCCACTGATCTGCAGATAATCTTTCTATATTCTTGATATTAATTATTTTCTCTTGTGTAATGGATTAATTTCTCTGTCTTTGCAGTTTTATATTTTATTTTGATGAACAGAAATTTGTAATTTAAAACTAGATGGACCTATTAATACTGTCTTAAATTTAGTGTCTTTTTTTATCTTATTAACAAATTCATTTATCTTCCAAGATTATAAAAACCTACCTAATGTTTGCATTACATTATATTAAGTACCTAATGTACCTAAACTACCTTCTGAAAAAATTATTTATTTATTTATTTCAATTTTTTTTCCTAATGTTTATTTATTCTTGAGAGCTAGAGAGGCAGAGCACAAGAAGGGGAGGGGCAGAGAGGGAGGGAGACACACATTTTGAAGCAGGCTCCAGGCTCTGAGCTGTCAGCACAGAGCCAGATGTGGGGGCTCAAACCCAGAAACCCTGAGCTCGTGACCTGAGCCAAAGTTGGATGCTTAACTGACTGAGCCACCCAGGTGCCTCTGAAATACCTTCTGAAAATTTAAAGTTGATACTCATTATATTCAATCCACTTGACAGTTACTTTCAGGTACTAGGAAAGAGAAGGATGCAACTTTATTCACTTCCAAATGGAAAACCAATTACTTAGAAAATTTTACTGAATATCCTGCCATTTCCCACTAATTCACAACTGAATCTTTGTTACCTCTATTAAAGGGATTCTAAAGGAAACACAACTTTAGGAATTAGCATTGCATTATTTTGTAATCCTGAAAACGTACATACTCTAGGATCCACAAACATTCTTCTGAAGTATTATATATAGAATTATTGTAAAGTGCAGTATGGAATGCTTTAAAAAGGTTATATAGCAGTGTTGTTTATAATGAATCAAAGAATGGAGAACCCAAATGTCAATTAACAGGAGAAAATAAACCTGATTTTTTCCCATTTAAATATAAGGAGAATAAGGTGGAAAGTCAACATTAACAGAAACATAATGTTAGTTGACAAAAGTGCAATATGAAACCACTTTTGTTAAGTTTTAGAATCAAAACTAAATAACTTATTGGTTTTATTGTTTAAGGTACACACATATTATAAAATTGGCATAAGGAAAATCAAGGGAATGTTTAAAAAGTCTGGAGACTATGTGTGAGAAAGGAGTTTGACTCAGAATTTATTTTTCTTTTAGTAATTTTTATTTTGTTACAATTTTAAACTCAGAGAAAAATGGCAACAATAACACAGAAAATAACCTTTACCTAGATTCCACAAGTGTTAATATTTTATGCAATTAAAATAAATTTTATGCATGTGGGGCGCGTGAGTGGTTTAGTCAGTTAAGCGTCAGACTTCAACTCAGGTCATGATCTCACAGTCCATGAGTTCTAGTCCAGTGTTAGCTCTGTGCTGACAGCTCAGAGCCTGGAGCCTGCTTCAGATTCTGTGTCTCCCCTCTCTGTCTGCCCCTCCCCAGCTCATGCTCTGTCTCACTCTGTGTCTCAAAAAAAAACCCAAACGTGAAAACAAAAATTTAATAAATTTTATGCATTAAAAATAAAATTTTATGTTAAAATTTTATGCAATATTTTTGCCATTCTTTCTTTGTTGGGTGTGTGTATCCACACACACATACACACACGATATTATTATTTCTTCTAGATATTTTGCATTTCCATATACATTTACAATCATCTTGTCAGATTCTATGAGTAGCTCACTGGGATTATGATTTGGAAGGCATGGGATCTGTAGACCAATTAATGGAGAAGTGATTTCCTAATGATATTGAGACATTCATATTTTGAACATGATATATCTGTCCATTTGTTTTTTTAAATTTGTCTCAAGTTTTGTAGTTTTTAGTGTAAAAGTTTTGCATGTTTTAATTTTATTCATATCCAATGAGTTTGGTTTTTTTAACTTTTTACTTTAAAAGGTAGTTTAGTTTTTATGTTATTTGCCAATATTTGTTGCTACTATATAAAAAAAATGATTTTATTTTTGACCATGTATTCTGCATTCTCGGTAAATTAGTTTCTTGGTTCTTAATGTTTGTTAATGTCTTAAAGATTTCTTTACAAGCAATCATATCTTCTGAGAGTGGAAATAGTGTCACATTTTCCTTTTCAAAACTGCATGAATTTTATTTATATTTCTTACCTTATTGCTAGTATAATCAATCAAGGCTATATAGAAATGGTGAGGATGGACATGAGAGCCTTGTTACTGAATTTAGGGGAAGCATTTAATGTTTCACTTTTAAAAATGACTGTCAGTGTTGTAGCTGCAGGTGTTTTGTGGATATCTTTTATCCTATTCAGAAGTTTCCTTTAATTCAATTTGCTGACATGTTTAAATAGATGGAAGTAGAACTTTACCAAATTATTTTCTGCATATATTGATATGATCCTATAATTCTTCTCCTTTGTATTCAATTCACAAATGATTCTAAGTTATTTAAAAGATTTTAAATCAATCTTGCGTACATGGAACAAATCCCACTTAGGGGTTAGTTATTTTATATTGTATATACTGCTGGATGGATTTTGGTATTCTTTCTTTCAGAAGTTTTAAATCTACTGTCATGATATATTTATTTTTTATTTTTTTTTTACTTGTGTAGATTTGGCTTTAGTATCAGGATTTGCTAGCTTCATAAAATGAATGGAGATTTCTCTTCTATTTTCTGAAAAATAGGTGATATTTTTTCTTCCATGAACAAGAGACTCAACAGTGAAGCCATATAAGCCTCAGTTTTCTGTGTAATAATGTTTCTGATAAAAAAAAATGTAATTTATTTGGAGTGCCTGGGTATCTCAGTCAGTTGAGTTTCCCACTTCAGCTCAGGTCATGATCTCACAGTTCCTAAGTTCAAGCACTGCACTGGGCCCTCAGCTGTCACACATAGCCCGCTTTGGATCCTCTGTCCCCTCTTTCTCTCTGCACCTCCCCCACTCACTCTCTCTCTCAAAAATAAATAAAACAACAAAAAAAGTAATTTATTTAACTGATATAAGACTATTCTTGGGGCACCTGGGTGGCTCAGTCGGTTAAGCGGCTGACTTCGGCTCAGGTCATGATCTCGCTGTCCTGAGTTCCAGCCCCGCGTCGGGCTTTGTGCTGACAGCTAAGAGCCTGGAGCCTGTTTCAGATTCTGTGTCTCCTTCTCTCTGACCTTCCCTGTTCATGCTCTGTGTCTCCCTGACTCAAAAATAAATAAATGTTAAAAAAAAAAATTTTAAGACTATTCTTACATCAGGTGTGTTAAATTGTACTTTTTTAAGGAATTATCACTCTTTGGTATAGAGTTGTGATCATCTTTTCCATAGCCCCCCCCCCTTTTTTTTTTGATCTGTAGGATGATCAATATTGATACATATTTTTCATTTCTGGAATTAATAATTTATCTCTGTTTCTCTGTCTCAATATGTTTTGCTAGTATATATTTTCAAAAAATAAACTATTTTTAGATTTGTGTTCTGTTTTCTCTTTGTTTTTATTTTTTTAATATTTGAAAAAGTTTTTAATGTTTCATTTATTTTTGAGTGTGAGAGTGTGAGCCGGGGAGAGACAGAGAGGTGAACAGAAGATCTGAAGCAGGCTCTGTGCTGACAGCAGCAAGCCCGATGTAGGGCTCAAACTCACAAACTGTGAGTGAGATCATGACCTGAGCCGATGTTGGATGTTCAACCAACAGAACCACCCAGATGCTCCTCTTTGCTCTTATTTTTACTGTTTTGTTCAAATTATGTTACATTTAAATAGTCAGCTTCTTTTTGTTTTCTTATTGTAAAATAGTTTTTCTTTTCTATTAGCATTTATATCTATAAATTTCCATATAATCACTTCTTTATTTGTAATCCACTAATAAATGTGTCATAATTTTATTATCACTTGATTCAAAATATTTCATAATGACCCAAGTGATTACTTTTTGAAATACCATTTTCTATTGCATTTAACTTTCCAAATAAATACCTTTTAAAACAGTTATTATAATTATTAATTTAAAACTACTATTTTCAGAGAATATTCTTTGTAATATTTCCATCTTTGACATTATTGAGATTTATTCTCACCTACATTGTCTTAGTTAATATTCTAGGTGCCCTTGAAAATAATGTATATTCTGGAATTATTGGTGCAGTATTTTGTAAAAGTCAACTGGGTCAGGGTGATTGGTAGTGTTTAGTTCTTCTATATCCTAGCTGCTTTTTTTTTAATCTGTTTATTAATCCCAGCAAAGTGTTTGTTACAATCTCCAACTATGATTTTGGAATTATCTCTAATCCCCTTTAGTTCTTGAAGTTGTGTTGTTGTTGTTGTTTTTGTTATTGTTGTTTTAAAAGTTGTGATATTAGGAGAATTTACTAGGGATTTATAACTTCCTGATATATTCATTTGTGGTAATATTCCTTATTTTGATACCCAATATTTTCCTGTGTTTTTATAATCACAGTTTTCTAATGTTACAGGATACATTTCATTTTCCATTACTTTGCTTTAATCCTGTCAGTTTGTAAATCCAAAGTATGATCCTGCAGATAGCATAAACTTCTCTAGCTTTTTTATCCATTCTAATTCTGCCTTTTATAGTAAGCCCTTATACTCTTAAAAGTTTAAAAAATTGACATAAATTGTTGCATTGACGTCTATTATTTTATGATTTGTTTTATATTTATCCAGTTACTCCCCCCACCTAATCCTTCTTTTTTTATCTTTATTAGGGTTAATTTAGTGTTTTATTTTGTTTTTACTATTTTAGTATATTTCTTCTATTGACTCCGTATCTATGCATCCTTACATATTTTGTTATTTCTCTAGAGATTAAAAAAACGCACCTTAGTCCATGACATAAAATCAAAGAACCTTACCACAGACAGATAAAATCCCCATATGCTGTGGTATCGTTTTCATGTATAATACATGCACATAATATTACAAAGCACAAAACACAGCATTGTATATGCCATTTTGAGTGCTCCTCATTTCTTCCTATATCCACAGTTCCATCTGGTTTCATTTCTCTTTATCTTAAATAACCTATTTACTGTTATTTGCAGTGCAGTTCCACTAGCTGCATATTTATCATACTTTGTTTACGTACAGAAGCCTTTATTTTGCCTTCATATGAAGGATAGTTTTTCTGGATTTGGAATTTCGAGTTAACAGATTTTTCTTGTTTTCCCCAATCTATAAAGATTTGTTTTATTTTCATCTTCTACATTGTTTCTGGGGGAAAAAAATGCAGCTGCCTTTCTTATTATGGTTCCCCTATATATGATATATTACTTCCTTTTGGATGCTTTAATGATATTTTATTTTTAGATTTTGAAAATTTGACTCTGTCTCCCTAGAAGTTATTTATTTTGTATTTATACCGATTGGGGTTTATTGTCCTTCTTGGATGTAAACACCTATGTCAGTCAATAAATTTGGGAAGTTTGGGGACATTATTTCTTCAAATATTTTTTTCTATCTTTTTTTTTTTTTTCTTTCTCTGGCTTCATTTCAACATAAATGGTTTATATACTCACATGGCTCATTGAGAATCTTTTAATTAAAAAATACTTATTTCTCTATTATTTTGATAATTGTATTGGTCTATGTGCAATTTAACTGGCCTTTTTTTTTACTTTAATCTGTAGTTAATCATCCAGTAAAACTTTATTATCATATTTTATTAATTTCAATTCCAGAATTCCTTTTAATTTAAAATAGATTTGCCTCTTTTTTTGCAGAAATATCCTATTTATTATATTATTACACAAATTTTCTGTAAGTCCTTGAACATATTTATGAAAGCAACATTAGTCATTGTCTACTAATTCGAACATCCATGTCATTTATGCGTCAGTTTCAATTGATTCCCTTGTCTTTTGAACATAGGTCAATGTTTTTGTTTTTATTCATGCCTAATTTTTTTTTTATTATATACATGACATTGTGAATTGATGAAATGTAGACATTTTGAAGAGTGTTGAGTTTTGTTCTACTAAATAGAGAACTTGGCTGGAATTAACCGAAATATATTTCTCCCTTATACCATGTAGCAGTTGTTCAGTAGTTTGAGCCTTTTAGAGCTTGCATTCCTCAAGAAGTTCTGGAAACTTCTCCATGTGTCTATAGTTCAGAAGTCAGCCAAAGTTTTTTAGTGAAGTTTATACAAAGATTTTGGCATTCACACTTCTTCAATTTCTTCCTTTCTGAGATCTTCTTTACTTTTCATCTCTTCTGGAAGCTCCAACTCTGTTCTTCAGTTCATGAGCACGTAGGCAGCAAATTTCCACATGACTTCATGTCACCTTCAAATAAACCAATTGGGTGGTGAGTTCCTTCTGGATAAAAGTCACAAAACACAGCTCCTAGTCACTGCCCTTCATTCAGTCATCAACTTCCTTGGAGTTTCTGCCTGGTTTTGGCAACTATCCAGTGCCTTCACATGGTTGACTTTAACATTTTGTTCAGACATATAACTTTTATTTGTAAGAGGATATGTCTGATATAAGCTAGCCATTACCTGAAACAGAACTATGCTTTGCATAGTTTTTCTTTAAATATGGGTATTGGGTTCATATATTTTCCATGTATTATAATAATTACTAGCATAAATATTTTCTATATGTCACAGTAAAACATAATTAGATTTTTTGACCACAGTGATATAAACAAACTTCTGGAATGGCACTGATTTTACTTTATTGTTGTTGTTGTTGTTTTTCTTTTTTTAAGGATAACTGCTTATTTGTACCTGTACTATTCTGTCTGTGGAATTATGCTTTTTTTTCTCTTGACACTCCCATGAGTGGGAAATTTTATTGAATTTTCTTGGAATTTGTGTCAGGTTTATGCTGGAAACATTTATTTCAAAGTCAAAACCGAGACTTCATCAGTAGACTGGGTGGAATTATAGCATGGATGTACATTTCACTAGGAGTCCAAAGTCCACTTTAGCAGTCCTAATTCCTCTTTAGGAAATTATTTTCTTTCTTTAAGTACTAGCTGGTTTTTGATAATGTCTGGTGTGAAAATGTTGTGGTTCTCTTTTATTCCACTTGGAGAATGGGTAAAGTAACGGTAGCAGTGAGATAAGAATGTAGGGATTACAGCAATTCAATATTCGACATTCCAACCAAGCTCCTGTTTCAACTACCATTCTCACTTCCTCCCTTTGTGCTATATTCTTGTGCTTCTGTTGGTTATCCAGAGAAGCTCTCCTATCCACTGCAGTTGTCACCTATGAGTACCAGTCTCTAGCTTTCTGGATTGACTCTATTCATGTGTGGGCAGAAAATTTTCATTAATTGACAGTCTATCTCCTGTTTCATTTAAAAAAAAAATTTAACATTTATTTATTTTTGAGAGACAGAGCGAGACAGAGCATGAGTGGAGGAGGGGTGGGGGAAGGGAGACACAGAATCCAAATCAGACTCCAGGCTCTGAGCTGTCAGCACAGAGACCAACGCAGGGCTCGAACTTACGGACTGGGAGATCATGACCTGAGCCAAAGTCGGATGCTTAACCTACTGAACCACCCAGGCACCCTTGTCTCATTTGTTTTTATGTGTTTACTTTTATTGTCATTTTATAAGATCCTGAGAGCAAAGAGAAACAGACATGTAGCCACCTTCCATTACCCACCTTACACTCACTACCTTCAAATGCATCATTTTATTGGTTTCAACTGACATCATGGTCAATACAAATGTGGGCTTTTGTATCAAAACTTTTCAAATGAATCCCTCCTTTTTCAATCCTATCTAGTTGCTTTTAACATCTAAATTGAAATGTTTTATATATAATCCTGTTAGATTTCATTTCAAGAATTTTAGACCCTCTTGTTAACCTTTTAAAGTGCTTTTGACTCTATTTTGTCATCTGAAATATCACAGCTCCCTCCTGCCAATATGCCATCTGTGATGACATATGGTGGTTTAACTTCTACAGCATGATTTGAAAAGGGTCATTGCATCACTGTCAGCCTGAATCCTACCTTAGATAACTAACCCGAGGCCCCTTTTCTGGTGCAGAGGCACTTTTCTTGCTCGTTTTGAATTATTCCCTTGATAACAATGAAAGGTATTTGTTAAACAGAAAAGTAAATTTTAATGAATAAATGCCTATCATCTTAAGTGCATTATCTCTATTAAATCTCAAAACTGTAAGGATGTAATATTTTTCTTATATTATTAATGAAGACACTGGGGCGCCTGGGTGGCTCAGTCGGTTGAGCGTCCAACTTCAGCTCGGGTCACGATCTCACAGTCTGTGAGTTCGAGCCCTGCGTCGGGCTCTGTGCTGACAGCTCAGAGCCCGGAGCCTGTTTCAGATTCTGTGTCTCCCTCTCTCTGACCCTCCCCCATTCATGCTCTGTCTCTCTCTGTCTCAAAAATAAATAAATGTTAAAAAAAAGTTATTGATGAAGTCACTGAAGCAGAAGTGGTTTATGTTATCTTCTTGGGGTTACACAGACAGCAATTGAGAAGAATGAGATTTGAACTCATACTTTATGTCTTTAAAACTCATAATCTTCCCACTGCTGAACTTTAATTTCAGTGTAAGGAAAGAGCAGAGCTCAGTAATCCAAATTCTTCCTATATGCTCATCCTGGGGTAGTCTTTAAAAGGAGCATCTCAATCTGCCTTAGATTTTTGTAGTTTCAGAAAGGACTATGTTTGCTGCAATTAACAAGCAAAGATATCAAATCACAAAGATATCAAATGCCTCTGCAATTCTTTTTATCATTCTCTCATGAACAAAATTTTTTTTAAAAATCACTCTAAGATTCCAGGTGTTTCATCTCCAAAGAGTGAGCAGGAGAATGTGGAACAACAGACAATACAAAGTAGCTTACTATGGTTCCTTTTAAGAAGCTTTCCCAATACCTTTCACCACTGGCTAGAAGTATGTCACATAGTCATATATAAATAAAAGGAAATGGGGAATGATTCCCATTCCCAGCTTCCATATAGCAACTATTCTAAGCATTTAGTATATCTTTATTTTTGTATCTTTCTGTATCTCTCTCTCTCCATATATATAGTCTGAATATATTTTAATTTAAATAAGTTTTGCATCTTATTCTGTGTCTTACTTTAACACACCAGCTTATACTTGTGAGATCTATCTATTTTCCGATGTATGCATACTCTCCAGTATTCTGATCATTGACTAAGATTTCATGATGTGTGTCCAACATACATGCATTCAAAATCCCTTATCCTCACAGAAAAACCAAACTGTATACATATTGTTGTACATACATACTTATAGACCCTTGTGAGAAATTCTTTGGAATACATATGGAGACATAGAATACGTAATTTGACTAATTATTACCAGACTGCTCTCTAGAATGGCAATGCCAATATATAATCCTTAACTGCATAAGTTTCCCTATAGTCTACATCACCTGTTGACAATACTGTTTCTAAATTTTAAAGCTTAATAGACATAATAATTTTTTCTATTTTAAGTTTAATATCCCTGCTAATTAATTATGCTCTCTTTTCATATGCTTTTTGTATTCGTCAGGGTTCTCCAGAGAAAAAGAATCAGTAATTTGTTGGATTTATATTTATTGTGAAAAATTGGCTCACATGATAATGAAGACTGAGAAGTCCCACATGGTCCACAAGCCTTCTGCAAGCTGGAGGCCCAGGAAGTCCAGTAGTATAATTCAGTCCCAAGTCTAAAGTCTCAAGAACCAAGGGAGCCATTGGTGTTTATCCTAGTCTGAAGGCCAAAAAAAGATGAGATATCTCAATTCAAGCAGGTAAGGGGAAGCAAAAACTGTTGAATTTCTCCTTCCTTCACCTTTTGTTCTATTCAGGCCCTCAAGGGATTGGATAATATGCACCCACATGGGGGAAGGCAGTCTACTTTACAGAATCCACCAATTCAAATGCTTATCTCCTTGAGAAATATCCCCACAGACACACCCAGAAAATCTAGACACCCCAGGGTCAATGGAGTTGATATATAAAATTAACCATCACTGTCTTTATTCATTTTTTTCCTGTGAGATAGACAGAGAGAGAGAGAGAGAGAGAGCTCACAAGAGCATGATTAGACAAGGGGCAGAGGAAGAGGGAGAGAGAGAATCCTAAAAAGACTCCCCACCAGCTTGGAGCCCCACATTGGGTGATCTCAGACTGTGAGATTGTGACCTAAGCCGAAATCAAGAGTTGGACGCTTAAATGACTGAGCCATCCAGGCACCCCAACCATAACTGTCTTTAACCTTTTGTTTTTTTCTCTATCTGCAGTTTTCAATTTCTGCTGATTTTCTTTTTCACTGATAGTCTTGACTTTTTTTAATATGTAGGAAATCTTTATATTTTCAGATGGTATTTCCATCTAAATCCTTGTCAGATTTAGAAATGTACAGATATTCTCTAGAATTGTTTTTAACATGTTAACTTCATTGAATGAGTGTTCAATTTTAACAACACCAAATTATTGCATAAAAAGACTTAATGGTAATACCATCAGACTCTTCCATTTATTTTTCTTTACAAGTTTTATTTTGAGTTTTTATTTAAGGAGTCGTTCTCTACCCTTAGCTTTTCCAGCTTCTAGAGTCTAACTGATTTTCTTGTTCATTGCTCCTTCTTTATACAAAGCACAGTACTCCAATATGTGTTTCCATCTTCAACTCTTTTTCTGAAATTGGCTCCCTGTGTCCCTCTTATGAGAAGCCTTTCAATTGCATTTGACTGATGTGAATAATCCAGAATTATCTCTGAAATTCAGGATCCTTAACTAATTAAATCTGCACCATCACAAAGTAAGGTATCATATTCATAGGTTCTAGATGATAGGACAGAGTCACCTTCTCAGTACCATTATTCAGCCTACTACTAATTTGAAGTAAAAGATTGCAAAAAGGTCTACTATAAAATGCCTAATCATAAGAAAGCTTAAGTCAATATCTTAATATTATAAAGGAGACTTCAGGAGAACAAATATTACTAGGGAGAAACAAATTAAATAATAGAACATTCAATTTATGAAAAATATATAGTCCAAATGTATATGCACCCAATAGAGATTTCCAAACACATGGAATAAGTGCTGACCAAAAAGAAATTGGAAAGAAGCAAATTACCAATTATATTTGGACATTTCAATATTTACTTCTAAGTAATTGGCATTACAATTACACAAATTTAAATTAATAAGGTAATTTAAGGGATGGTTAATTTATATTTACAATTACTAAAAATTTTTCTTATTAATTTAATTACAACAAAAATTAATTAGGAAAAGTATACTTGAAAAATAATATCCACCAACTTAACCTAATTGATATTTATAGAACATCCCCCTTCAAAAAAATCAAGATCAGGTAGGAAATTCATTAAGAAATTTAAGGCTTGGGAACATTCCAAATAAAGTTAAAAGTATATTTAACTAAAACAAAGAAAAATATAATTATTTCATGCAATAAAGGTAAAGTAGTGATTAGAGGGAAATTTATAGCTTTAAAGCTTTTATTAGGAAAAATGTAAGGAATACACACAGTGATTTATATTTGTACCTTAAGAAACTAGAAAGATGAAATGAAATTAAAACTGAAGGAACTATATTTAAGGAGGTTATAAAGATAAAAACAGAAATCAGTTAAAACAGAAGCATTAAAGGGAATCAGTGGTTCAAGAATTAGTTCTTCAAAAATATCAGTACAATTTATAAACCCTAGCCAAGCTGACGAAGAAAAAAAAAGAGAAGACACAAATCACCAATACTAGAAAAGAAAGAAGACATCAATACCAGTCTTATAAATACTACAATGATAATAAAGGAATATTAATAACTTAATATTGAAAAATTTAATAAACATATATAAAATGAAGAATTTCTGAAAAAAATATAACATCAAAGCTTCTAAAAATAAATAGATATTATGAAGAAAAAATAGATAATAGAAAATAGGCAATGCCTTATATGCATTAAAACAATTGTATTTGAAATTTTATTTTTTTAAGCACCCAAAGTAAAATTCAGAATGAGTCAATTTCAGGGGTGAATTCTACCAGTGTTTAAAAAATTAATTAAAAAAATAATTTTATACTAAATTTTTCAGAAACTGGAGGACAAAGATAAATTCCATTCATTTTATGAGGTCAGCATTTCTCTGAATCCAAAATCAAAGAAAATACAAGAAAAATCAGGTAGACACATAAGATAACAAACCAACAAAACTTCATGACAATATATTTTAAATAATTTTTGTAAAGTTAGGAAATATATATCAGTTTCCTGGTTACTAGCTCTTCCATTTATACCAGTATTTTAATTTGTCTTATTCTACATAATTAAAAAAAAATTTCCTGTTGACATACATAGCCATAATTTCCTCCACTGACTGAGCCAGCCAGGTGCCCCATGTAGCCACAATTCTTTTTTTTTTTTTTAATTTTTTAATGTTTATTTATTATTGAGAGACAGGGCGACATAGTATGAGCAGGGGAGGGGCCGAGAGATGGAGAGACACAGAATCTGAAGCAAGCTCCAGGCTCTGAGCTGTCAGCACAGAGCCCGACATGGGGCTGGAACTCACAAACCACGAGACCATGACCTGAGCCGAAGTTGGATGCTCAACCGACTGAGCCACCCAGGCGCCCCTAGCCACAATTCTATATTTTGCCCATCTATGAAATTCTATTTTGTACATATACAACAATAAAGCCATTTTTATTTCTCAAAAAAATAATAAAGTTAGGAAATATAATCCAGCAACATAAGAGATAATAATACACCATAACCAAATGTTGTTTATTCCAGGAATGGAAATTAGTCTGTAATGTGTTATTGCTACAATTCACAAGAATGGCTAAAATGAAAGATTTACATTTCCAAATACTATTAATGAAGGTACAATCACTTTGTAAAATATTTTCACACTCTATTGTGAAATGAAATAGCATTCATATGAGGTGATATCATTGCAGTTTTGACTGGCTTTTCCCTGATGATTAGTGGTGTTGATCTTTTCTGTTGTCTGTTGGCTATTTGTATGTCTTCTTCAGAAAAATGTTTATTCAAGTCCTCTGACTGCTTTTTAATCAGGTTGCTTATTTTTTGATAAAAGTTGTATAAGTACTTTATATATTTTGGATGTTAATCCCTAACCAAATGTATGATTTGCAAATATCTTCTTACACCTGTTAGATTGGCTATTATCAAAAAGACAAAAAATGACAAGTGTTGGTGAGGATGTAGACAAAAGAGAACCCTTATACACTGTCAGTTGGAATGTAAGTTGATGCAGTTACTATGGAAAACAGTAGGGAGTTTCCTGAAAAAGTTAAAAATAGAACTACCATATGCTTTAGCAATTCCACTTCTGGGTGTTTGCCTAAAGAGAACAAAAACACCAATTTGGGGAGATAAATGCACCCCTATGTTCAATGCAGCATTATTTACAAAACCAAGGTATGGAAGCAATCCGAAGTGTCCATTGTAGATGAATGTGTAAAGAAGATGTGTATATATTCAATGGAATATTATTCAGCCATAAAAAGAACAAAATCTTGCCATTTGTGACAACATGGATAGCCTCAAAGTGTATCGCTAAGTGAAATAAATCAGGCAGAGAAAAACAAATACTGTATGATTTCATTTGTATGTACAGTATAAAAAGCAAAATGAATGAACAAACAAAACAAAACAGAAACATACTCATAGATACAGGGGAAAAAAAAAAAAAAACAACAAAAAACTGTTGATTACCAGAGCAGGGCCTGAGCAAAATAGATGAAGGGGATTAAGAGGCAAAAAATTCTGTTACAGAGTAAATAAGCCATGGGGATGTAATGTACAGCAGAGAGAACACAGTCAATAATATTGTAATAACTGTATAGTGACAGAAGGTAACTAGACTTACCATGGGGTCATTTTGTAATGTAAAAAAATATCCAGTTACTATGATGTACACCTGACATTAATAGAATATGGCATATCAATTATACTTCAGTTAAAAAAAATACAATATCACTTACACGATCTAGCAAATCTATTTTATATATTTAAACAAGATAAATAAAAAAGCAATCACACAAAAACTTGGACATTAATGTCCACAGAATATTTATTTTAAATTACCATAAACTAAAAAAAAATTGAAAAGCATAGGTGAATGGATAAACAAATTTTAGTATATCTGTGCAACAGAATAGTACAGCAATAAAAATGAGTGATATCCTGACACTCCAAAGCATATGGATGAATATCAAAACCATTATTTTGAGGAAGCAAAGGTAGATATTAAAGAGTAAACACTATATATTTTCATTTATATGAAACTCTAGAAATGAGAAGCCTAAAAAATAGTGGAAGAAAACATATCAAATGTTGACTTGGGCCATAAGTAGAAAAGTATTGACTGGAAAGGGCACGAGGGAGTTATTTTTGGATGGATGGAAATATTGAACACAACTTTGGTAATGTTGATAGTCACACAGGTGTATACATTTGCTAAAACTGACCAATCTAAAGAGTGCATTTTATGTAAGTTTTATCTCAAAAAAAGTTTATTGTTAATAAAAGATAACATTTTTTTCCACTTATAGTGTTCCTTTTTTTCATACAGGTTTTTGGCCCATTTAGGCTTTATATGTTTTGCTTAGGTGTGCATTTTGTTTAGGTTAGATTCAATTTGATTTTCTTCTATACAGTTCTTTTATATACTTCGTTGAGAATTTCCCTATTGCAATTGCAATATGTTGATTTGCAATTATTTGAAAACATACATTTTTTGTATACTGTCTAATTGCTTTTGTACAAAATTGAGTAATCTAAGTAAACCTTATTCAGCAGTCTTTTAGTTTATTTATTTATTTTGAGAAAGAGGGAGAGACAGCATGAATGAGGTAGAGGCAGAGAGAGAGGATCCCAAGCATCCTCCACACTGTCAGCATGGAGACCGACATGGGGCTCTAACGCATGAACCATGAGATCATGACCTAAATCAAAATCAAGAGCTGGACGCTTAACCAACTGAGCCACCCACGTGCCCTAAGCAATTTTGTTGAATTTGGACAAATGTATTAAAACATGTTTTAGTTTTCTATTGCTGATATAAAAATCATCACAACTCATTGGCTTAAAACAACATGAGTTTAACTAACTTATAGATGTCAAAAAGGGCTTAGTGGCCTGCATTCCTTGTGAAGAATTAATTTCCTTATCATTCCCAGGTTCTGGAAGCTGCCTGCATTCCTTGGCTTAAGGCCTTTTCCTCCATCTTCAAAGCCAGCAACATAACATCTTCTTCCCCTCTGACCTTTGCTTTCTTCTTTACATCATCTCTTTCAGGCTCTGAACAGGATCACCCGCCCCTCCCTTTGACAAGGACCCTTATTAAATTGAGCATACTCAATTTAATATTCCCCGTCTTCATATGATGCATCTTCCCCCATCTTCATATGATTAACTTGATTCCACCTTCAAAGTTGCTTTACCATGTACAGTAGGATATTCACAGGTTTTCTGAGATTCAGAGTTGGACATCTTTGTGGGGGCATTATTCATCTTACCACATTTACCTTGTACTTTTCAGTAAAAATGGAGTTCCCTTAAATACTGAGTATAATGGACAGTTATTGAGCAACTAACAATCACTATAGTTGGCTGTGATCCTAAAGCAGTATTTGCTAAACACACTCTTTGCCCACCAGCCCATGGTGACACACCTGAGTTTTAGTAAATCCACGTGTTCTGTTTAGTAAAAAGGTGTTCTGCAAGTCACGAAAATAGTTACTTTCTTACCAATTCAAAAAAATATTTTGAATTAATGTGTTATGTAACTACAGGGAAAGCTTTGCATCGAATTCTTTTTTTGATGTAAGCATTCAGAAACCTCAGTTCTTTGTAATCAGTGACTACTTTGTCTAAAATAGGACCATCACTTTCACATATTTTAGTTCCGTGACACTGAGGTTGCTAAATGTGTCATCCTTTCTTACTCAGCTCTCCATTTACATCCTCTCCATGCTTAAAGCATCCAGAACTTGTGCACCATAAGAAACAAAAAATATGTCAGAAAACATTTAAACCAGACTTTGGAAGGTTTTGACTACTACACTGCTAATTTACAGTCTGTATTTGTGCAAATCATATAATACCTATGATTTTCAGTTTCTTCACTGTGAAATTAGGATAATGATACTTTTATGCTACCTCTTAGCATATATAAGAGGATCAATACATGATAATAATTTACAAATTACAAAGTGCTCTACAAATGCAAATTACTACTAATATAAAAATGAGCTTCTAGGCACATTTATACTTCTGGGGATACATATACACTGGTAAAAACTTCATGGAGGAATAGTTGATACTTCCCTTTTTGGCCACATCGTTTTAGTAATAAGAATTTATTTTACAGATATCACAAAACTACACTAAAAGATTTATGAAAACTATACTTATCAGAGGAAACAATGAAAACATATAAAAATAAGTCATGGCACGTCTATATGATAGAAAAATATGCAGTAATTTAAGTTCACAATTATCAGGGCACGTGGATGGCTCATTTGGTTAAGCGTCTGCCTCTTGATTTTGGCTCAGGTCATGGTCTCAGGGTCATGAGATCGAGCCCAGTGTGGGGATTTGTGTTCAGCGTTACAGCTTACTTAAGATTCTTTCTCTCTGCACCTGCCTCGACTCGCAGACACGCACATGCACATACACATGCTCTCTCTTTGTCTTTGTCTCTAAAAAATAAATAAATAAAAATTAAAAAAATTAAATCACAATTATCATAACTGTTACCATGGTGCCTATGTTCACATAATAAAGTTAGGTGAGGCTACTATAAACAGTCAAATCCAAACTTTGTTGCACACATACACATACAGGCAAACATAATAATGGACCACATTAAACTGCTGAATATTATTTTGCCTGAGTATGTTAGATTATGTATGTTTTAAAACTTTATTTTTTTGGCATTTATAATTGTCTTCAATAAATATGTTTGACTTAAAATATAGAGGGAAGAAATATATCGTTTAAAAAGTGGTTTCCATACAATCTCTTCAACACTAGTTAAGAAATTCACTAAACAAATGGATTACTACTGTCCTCAACAATCAAAAACCCCAGCAAATCCTGGGAAAGGGAAATATGACTTCCAGAGTTTCCACAATATAGTGTTTAAATGTCTAGTTTTCAACCAAAAAATTATAAACCATAAAAAAGAAGAAATTATGACCATTCAAAGAAGTAAATTAAATTATCAGGAACTATCCTGAGGAAACCCAGGCATTAAACTTAATGGAAAAACTTTTTTTTAATTGTCTTAAATAGACTTAAAGAGTTAAGGGAAAATATGAGCAAAAACCCCCACATGCAATTAGGAAAATAAGTATGAACAAAAGGAGTATATCAATAAAGAGAAATTATACAAAGAAGTCAACTGGAAATCTGGACTGAAAGGAACAAAAACTGACATGAAAAATTCAGTACAGGGGTTCAAGAGCATATTAAGCAGGCAGAAGACAGAGTCATCAAACTAAGTAGATAAGAAATGAAATCATTGTGTCTAAGAAGCAGAGAGAAGAAAGAAAAATGAACAGGACCTAAGGATCATGTGGGACACCATCAGGTAACCAAGATAATTTTTATAGAGGTCCCAGAAGGAGAAGAGGTGATAGTAGGAAGGGAGTGGAAGGGAGAGAAACAGCTGAGTCTGACACAGGGCTCAATTTCACAAATCCTGGGATCATGACCTGGGCTGAAATCAAGAGTCAGACTCTTAACCCGCTAAGTCACCCAGGTGCCCAGAAGGAGACTCGCTTTAGATCCAAATCCACAAGTAACTTGAAAGTGAAAAGGTGAACAAAGACAGTCTATGCAAACAGTAACCAAAAGAGATCTGGTTAGCTATACTAATATTAGGAAACATAGGCTTTATGTAAAAACTGTTATATGAGATAATATGAATCATATGGATCAATAAATCATGAAGATATATTAATTATGAATATATATGCATAAAACAGAGCCAAAATATGTTTAAAAATTGACAGAAGTGAAAGGAGAAATAGATAGTTCTATACTAATAGTTTGAAGACTTCAATATACCACTTTGAATAATGGATAGAATACCTAGGCTGAAGATCTTGAGGAAATAGAGAAGTTGCACAAACACCGTAAACCAAACAGACATAAAAGACTTACATAGAACACCGTACCTCACAAAAGAATCATATTTTTCTCAAGTGAAAATAGATCATTACCATAATAGATTATTTGTTAGTTCAGAAATCAGCGTCAATAAACGTCAAAGGTTTGAAATGATACAAAGTACATTCTCTGACCACAATGGAATGAAGCTTGAAATCCATAACAGAGGAAAACTAGAAAGTGACACATATGTGCAAATTAAACAACACAATCCTCTTTTTAAATTTTATTTTAGACAGAGAGAGAACAAGCAGGGGAGGGGCAGAGAGAAAGAGAGAGACAGAGATTGAGAATCTCTTGATCTCACAGCTGTGGGATAATGATCTGAGCCAAAATCAAGAGTCAGATACTCAACCAACTAAGCCACCCTTAGTGGCTTACTAACACACTCTTAATTAACCAATGTGTCAAAGAAGAAATTACAAGTGGAATTAAAAAATGCATACAAAAATGCAAATGAAAATACAACATACCAAAACTTATAGGATGCAGTGAAAGAAGTCCTCAGAATGACATTTATGGCTATAAATGTCTACATTACAAAAATAAAAATCTCATTAATAACCAAACTTTACACCTTGAGAAGCTATAGTTTACTATAAGAGAGCAAACTAAATCCAAATATAGCAGAAGGAAGAAAATAATAAAGATCAGAATGGATATGAACTAAAAAGAGGATAGAAAAACAATAAAATTCATAATACCTAAACTTTTTCCTTGGAGAGAGAACCAAATTGGAAAAAAAAAAATAGCTAGATTGATAGGCTAAAAAAAAAAGAGAGAGAGAAGACACAAATGACCAAAATCAGGAGTGAAGGGGCGCTTCAATGGCTCAGTCGGTTAAGTGTCCGACTTTGGCTCAGGTCATGATCTCCTGGTTCCTGAATTTGAGCCCCGCGTCTGGCTCTGGGCTGACAGCTCGGAGTCTGGACCCCGCTTCAGGTTCTGTGTCTCCCTCTGTCTGCCCCTCTGCTGCTTGCACTCTGTCTCTCGCGTTGTCTCAAAAATAAATAAACATTAAAAAAGATTTTAAAAAAAAAAATCAGGAGTGAAAATGGAGACATTAATATTGAGCTTATAGAAAATTAAAGATTATATGATATTATGAATAATTGTATGACAGAAAATTAGATATTGTAAATAATAGAATTTATCAAAATTGGTTCAAGAAGAAATATAAGATTTCAACAAATTTATAACAAGTAAGGAGATCGATCTGTAATCAAAACTTTCTGGAGGAGAAAAGCCCAGAACCAGATGGCTTCTTTAGTGTATTCTACTAAACATTTAAAGAAGAATTAATAATTCTCAGGACGCCTGGGTGTCTCAGTCCATTTAATGTCCGACTCGGGCTCAGGTCGTGATCTCACGGTTCACGGGTTTGAGCCCCGCACCAGGCTCTGTGCTGACAGCTCCTAGCCTGTAGCCTGCTTCAGATTCTGTCTCCCTCTCTCTCTGCCCCTCCCAGCACTTGTGCTCACTCTCTTTCTCTCTCTCTCAAAAATAATAAATGAACGTTTATAAACATTAAAAAAAAAAAGAATTGACAATGCTTATCTAACTCTTACAAAAAAATAGAAGGAGAAACACCTCCTAACTTTTTCTGTAAGGCCAGCTGTACCCTGATATCAAAGTGAGGTAGAGACAATAAAAGAAATTGGAGAATACAGAACATTTATGATACAGAGAATTGCAGAATATAGAATCGTTATGAATAAAGATTAAGTAATACTTAACAAAATACTACCACACCAAATGCAATAGCATATTGAAAGAATTGTATATGATTAACAAGTGAGATTTATCACAGGCATGCAAGGGTGGTTTAACATAAAGAAAATCAATCAATGTAATCCACCACATTAATAGAAAATGTTATAGAAAAAATAATCATCTTCATTGATATAGAAATGCTATTTGACAAACTGAACACCCTTTTATGATAAAAAACAGCCTTTCATGATAAAAATGAAGAATAGAATGGGGGTTTCCTAACAGGATAAAGGCATTTATGCAAAACCTGCAGCTAACATAATACTCAGGTTAGAACTGAGAATTCAGAAATAAACCCACATTATTATGGCCAATTAAATTTAAACAACGATGATAATCCATTTAAAGGGAAAATATAGTCTCTTCAACAAATGGGCGGGTGCAAATGGATTTTCACATGCAAAAGAGTTTCACATGCATCCTTACCTCACACCATAAACAAAAGTTAACTCAAAATGGATCAATGACCTGAATATGTAAACTAAAATTCTAGAAGAAAACTTAGGGGCAATCTTCATGATTTTAGATTTAGCAACATATTTTAAATATGACCCTAAAAGCACCTGTAAGAAAAGAAACAATATAGCTTGTAGTTGTAATTGCATTGACACAATCTTACCCAATTTATCAACAGACTATGTAAATCTCAAGTGGATTTTCACATGTCATATGGCGAACTCAAGATTCAGTACAAAGATGGAAAAATAGCTGAACCATATTTGATGATTGGAAAGGTTAATTTTGGCTGATGTCTGCCTCAGTGATTTGGAACATCTGTGAAATGTATGCTGTTAATGCTTTTGATGTGTTTGATTCCCAGGAGAACTGTTATAAATTAAGCAGAAGCCTAACTTTATTTTTGATCTTGGAATATAAATTTTCTAAGAATAAGGTAATTCAGAATGCAAGCTAGAATCAACCCCTTTTATAATGCTTTCTGATTTCACCAGCTATTGTGTGATCAGCTATTGTGTATTAGGCAATTACTGAAACACTGAGCTTCGGTCCTTGGAGCTTACATCCCACTCTTAATAAATTTGCTATGAGGGATAAAAGCTGTAAAAGACCTGCTTAGTTACTGGCAGAGAGCAAGCATGAGATTCAGTTGTCTTCTGAATCTCTATCTACAAAATCAGGAATATAATAGCTCCTTTAACTGTTGCGATGGTAAAGATGACATAATCTACATGAAAGCATGTTACAGTATTTTACCATTCAAAAATGGTAACTCTCACTTTTCAGTGCCTCCATATTCATGTCATAAAATGAATGAATAAATAATATAATAACTTGTGAGTAGGAGTCTAAAAGGGCAAACATTATCAATAGATTTTAGTGTTTGGGGAAGAATATAAGACATAGACAAAACCTGAGCACATATGCTGATATTTGTGACTTGAGGTGATTTTTTTATACATTTATTCCATGCATGCATGGTCAATTTTCAAGATGTATGCTTTGGAATTTGTTCAGGGATCGGTATAGCAAGAACTGTGTCCTGATTATTTAAGCACCCTTTGTATTGATGGGCTCCCTCAGAGATGCCTCAATCTTCCACCATGTTTCTTTTTGCTTGGATATTACTGTTTCAGCTCAACACTGCTTTTGCTCTCCATTTTCAGTAGTCATAGCTTAACGGCCACTAATGATAGCGAAATCACTTCGGTCTCTTAGGTACACATACCGTCTCCTTAGATCAATCTGTACTTCTCTCCTGCTTGATGCCAACTCCCCCAGCTCCAGCCAATCAAGAGTTGCACAGACCCTTCATTTTTCTGAATGAATGTTTTATAAAATCAAATCAAGTTCTATTAGGTTTCCTTCACCTTCTTTCTCCAACAAAATTAGCTGGATGGAAAAGAGGAAGTATTCCTTAGTCTTCAATTATTTATTCATTTTGTGTTTCCTAAACCCTTCAGTTTATGATTAAAAAGGCAGAAAAACTGTATGACCTTGAGAAAGTTATTTAACTTGTCTGTGTTTCAATTTCCTCATACACTTACAACATTTAAAATAATGTTTAGAATCTAGTAAGCACTACGGAAGTGTAATTAATTATTATTATGACCCAGCTTAGCACACTTCCTAAGAGGTCCTCTTCCCCAGTTGTAGCCACTCATCTCTATACAGCATGTGTGTGCATCATGTATGTGTGTTAAACCCACTAGGTGCAAATAGGAAATCCTCTCTTAATTACTTATTTATTCGAGAATGGGCTCATCA
Source organism: Neofelis nebulosa (assembly GCF_028018385.1). Lineage (NCBI taxonomy): Eukaryota > Metazoa > Chordata > Mammalia > Carnivora > Felidae > Neofelis > Neofelis nebulosa. The sequence goes on along the minus strand of NC_080790.1, from coordinate 44,053,161 downwards.
ACCCTGCCCAAATGAAGAGAGACATTGAAGGCTATTCAAAATCAATGTGAATGTCAACACACTTAGACAAATGGCCAACCTGCCTTGTGATAAGCACAATGAACAAATCAATGAAACCCATTAGAAGGTACTGAAGAATAATAAATTATAAAGAGATAAATAACATTTCAGCAATGGTTTGGCCCTGAGACTTTGAATTGAAGGTGTCAGAATTGGAAACTCCTCAGATATTCCCTGTATAACTTAAGTCATGGCAAAATATATGAATCATTTTAAAAAGATCATAACTTCTCTATATGAACAAAGTGTATTGGTCAATTTGCATGTAAACATTCCTGTCTGTAAACTCACCGAAGCATGCAGCAAGAGCACTGTCCTGTCTGTCAATGTGGTCTCCCTCAATCCCACCTCCTGTTTATGGACATAAATGAAAATGTTGAATCAGAAGACTTAAGCCATCATTACCACAAATGTACAAACAACCCAGAAAGTTGTCCTGAGCTCATGGTTGAGAAAAAGGTAGTATTTCATTTTAGAATATGTGTTAACTTCTAGTTATTTTCCCATAACCATCTTTTTTAGTGTGCTTATAATAAAAGATCTATCAGTATGCGGTCAATGGAAGACCAGCTACAACTTTGGCTAATTGAAAAGGACTTAAATAGTTATTCATATTTACCTTGCTAAAACATCCAGGGTAATTTGCATTTCAACAGGGGATAAGACTTACATCACAGAAGTGAATCTATGATGTTACAAGTGGAGGCATCAGTGAACAAGTCAAGGAGGAACTGGGGCTACACAACCCCTGGCCACTTTCCCTGAAATCACATGTCTTATTCAGGTACCACATTTCTTCTTTCAATAAGGCTAGAGTAACTCTGGTTTTTGGATTAAAATGTTGTCAATCTGCACATAGCCTTCTGGAATTTTGTACCCAATTAAACCATCTGTTGGTGCCCTGGAGCACACCCACCTACAAATTTCTCAGTTAATGAGTTGCTCAGTGGTTTCAGTAAAATTTCTTCCTCAAGGACAATACCTTGTGCAGTTAAAAAGCCTGAAACTACTGGAGCATAGAGAAAACACAAAAATATGTGCTTTTTATACTGTAAAAGGGTCAGTGTCAAAACAAGTGTGAGAAAAGTAGATTTGTTCGGTTCAGCAAATGGGTGTTCTCTTCATGGCATTTCCAAATTTACCAATTTAAGAAAAAAATTAACACAGTCTTGAGACAGGATCCTCCATTTCATTGTAGAAGCTGCTTTCTCTGACAGTTATGAAAAATATGTCATACAAGGCATCTTCACAAGTGGTGAGATTCTGCTTACTGATATAAATTTATGATGCACAGGAAGCAGGTGTATGGTGGAGAAATTGTTCTTCAGGTTTTGTGTATGAGCGTTCTGCAAAGAGTTATTGATATATTACTGAGAGAAAGTGTGTGAGAGAGAGGGACAAGGAAGGGTGTGGAGAGAAAAAGTAAAAAGAAAAAAATAGAAAGAAGGGAGGATAGAAATAAAAATAGGAAGTAGAAGATATAGGGAAAAGTCTAGGAAAAAGGAATCACCCCTTTATCAAATTACTAACTCAAGCTTTTGTTAACCTAGGGATTTTAATATATTCATCTTATATTTAGGCTTAAGTAATAATATCTTTTTAAATTGAAGTATAGTTGACATAAAACAGTGTATTTGTATCAGGTGTACAACACAGTGATTTGACAAGTTTATATGTTATGGTATGCTCACCACAAGTGTAGCTATCATCTGTCACCATACAACACTATTACAATACCATTGATTATATTTCCTATGCTGTACCTTTCATTCCTATGACTTATTCATTCCATAACTGGAAGACTGTACCACCCATCTGCTTTCCCCATTTGCCCACCCCCCATCCTATCCCCTCTGGCAACTGTCAAATAATATCTTTTAATACATGTTTACCTTTCCAACACACAATTAAATGTAGGAAGGTACTTCTTAAAGACACCTTTTCTATAAACCAACTATTTAGCCTTACCTATTTTTTTTTGCCAAAACTAATGTTGAGAATCAGTTCACAGATTAATGATTCACTATCACCATAGTTAGAAGAAAATTGTGTGACCAAAGAAAAATTTTCAGCATTAGGCTAGAAACCTATATAGACATTTATATAGACACAGGTTTACAAATAAGTTTCATCATATATACTAACTCTCAGTTGCAGATAGTAGCTGACTGAGAGTTGAATTGGGAGAGAGACTGAGGTCAAGGACAAATACAGAAGAAATGGCTGACAAGTCTTCCATGGGCATAAGAAGGAGAATTGTACCATATGTCCCAGGTATTTGTGATCTGTTCTAGCACTGCATTCTCCAAAAGAGTAGCCACTAACCACATGTGGCTATTGAGTACCTGACATATGGCTAGTCCAAATTGAGACAAGCTATGTGTATAAAATTCTCACTGGATTTCAGACCTAGTACTCAAAACATGTAAAATATCTAACAATTTTTATAGTGATCACAGGTTAAAATGTTTTTTTAATGTGACTACTAGAAAAATTAAAACTATGTATATGGCTCACATTATAATTCTATTGGGCAAAATTGGCCTAGAAAATCAACTCAAATGGTGTTATTTTTTTTAATGTTTATTTATTTTTGAGAGAGAGAGAGACAGCATGAGCAGGGGAGGGGCAGAGAGAGATGGAAACACAGAATCCAAAGCAGGCCCCAGGCTCTGAGGTGTCAGCATGGATCGGACGTAGGGCTTAAACTCATGAGCCATGAGATCACAACTTGAGCTGAAGTTGGACACTTAACCGACTGAGCTACCCAGACATCCCAACCCAAATGGCCGTCTTATTGATCATGTCAAACACATATATAATTAATATCCTTTCATTTTTTCTACATGGGTCCCATACTATAAATACTATATTAACTTTTTTGTACTAAGAAGATCTGACTGCAGCATATATATATTAAAAAAAGGGATAGTTAACATTTGCTAAGCATTTATGATGTCCCACAATCCTATATTATAATCTGATTGATAAATGAGGAAACAGGCTTAGTGTGCTTAAGTAACTCACCAAAGTTGTCAGTCTAATAAGCAGCAGACATGTGATCTAAATCCTAGTCGTCTGTCATAACTTCTGGGCTAGTCTCCCTGTTTTAGGCTTATAAAATGTGTAAATGCATTCAGTATTATAACAGATTCTAGGAAATTCTTAAATATTTCAAAATGGCACAACTCAAGTAAATCATGATTCCCATCTTGTGGTATCTGGTTTGTAAAGACTTTAGGACATCACATAAATGACTTCGTGTCAAAAAACTGTGAGAAATAAATTTCTGTTGATTATAAGCCACCCAGTCTATGGTACTTTGTTATAGCAGCCCAAACTGACCAAGACAATCACTAATAATTCCGGGTCAGTGTGGGCCTCTGTGTGTATAACACTTGTCAAGGGTTAAATATAACATGTAATCTATGCTATAACCTAAAGAATTAAAACTTTGTTATTTTAACCCTTTTCCCCCCAAAAATTACCTCTAACTTTTCCCCTTAAAGCATATCTCACTGATCATAATCTCTTCATAAGTAAGTTAAAATTCATAAGCATTAATTATTTAACTGCATTTGCATATAGGTGAGCCTTCAAGGATCATTGAAATATATTAACATTAGCATATATGAGTGAGAGGACAACTATCTTTGACAAAAGAAAATGGATGGGGGATTTGGCTAATAGAACAGGCTAACATTCTATCTTCTCTTAGAGTGACAAACCTCCACATGTCTCTTCTCACCTCTCCCTCTCTCACCCTGCCTCAAACACACAGAGGTAGTAGTTCAGTTTGAATATCTGTCTTCTTGTCCTTGCCTTGGACTTATTATGCGTTGGTGGACATATCTAGCGGAGCTCATGATTCAATCATTTTTAGATAATAGTATATGTTTGTCAAAACTACTTGGCTTAAACTCTAAAATAAATTGTGTCACATTCACTCACTCACTTCGAGGTACCTGTGTGGAAATTAACCAGGGGTAGTTTCTTTCAATTTCCTTATTTACTGCAGATTTATTCACTACAAAAAAATATAGTCCAATATAAAATGTATCTATCTCAAATATGCTTCCTCTAAGTAAATAACACACTAATTTGAAGTAGGGAAGAAAGGCCATGATGTATTAACTCGTAGGTGGGTTTCCATGATGGTCACATAGACATGGATATTCACTGTCTTACAGAAAGTAGCCTAGGCCAACACTGCAGAGTAGACGCCTTAAGAAAGATCAGAACCTTCTTCCAGAACATATAGAGAATTGGTGGGGTATCATTGCCATAGGACTAAATGTCAAAGAGCTGTGAAAGTTCAGGGATTTTATACTTGGAAAATTTCAATATGTTGGTCTTAGATTGGTATGGCTTGGTATTGATAAAGGTGCTATGATTGGAGCTTGGAGTCAGACTCAAAATTCATACACACAAACAATCTAAAATGTCTAGAAAGTATTAACTCCCTCGCCCTTTAAAAAGTCCCAGGCTGGTTGATTCTCTTTTCTCCTCTATTTACATTTTACTATGTCTTCTCTGTTTTTCTCACCTTTTTCAATAGATCTCACCTTTTTTAATAATCTCTAATTATCCTTGGGGTGCCTGGATGTCTCAGTTGGTTAAGCATCCGACTTTTGCTCAGGTCATGATCTCAAGGTTCATGGGTTCAAGACCCACATCAGGCTAGGTGCTGTCAGCACAGAGCCCACTTTGGATCCTCTGACTCCCTCTCTCTGGCCATCTCCTGTGTTCATACATGTTCTCTCTCTCTCTCTCTCAAAAATAAATAAACATTAAAAAATAAAATAAAATCTCTTGTTATTTTTATACCAGCTTACTTTATCCTACATAATTGTTACTTAGGTTAGATCTTAAATATTATAAAACAAAACAGATAGTAAGGTCTAGTAAGTCTATAATCCCAATAGATTGTACAAAACTAAATTACTTAAATACATTGTGTCTGAAAATGTGGAGATGGCTCTATTCCTTAGATATCTATTTTCCTCAATCCTCATTGCTAAAGAGATTTTTATTTATTTTTCATGTTACAGATATTTATATATGACCATTTAAAATTCAGTGTCTTCAGTAACTGAATTTATGGAGAGTTCTACTGTAGAAAAACTGACCTCACTTCCCCTGCAGCTAAACTATATTCAGACACAATTTGACTTTTTTTTTTTCAAGGACAATTTACATTTATTTGCTGATGACTCTGACTAAACATACTTCAAACACAGCAGAAGTTAAAGAGTCTGTCAGGTGAACTATCCTTTTCTTGCCAACAGCTAAAGTGGTCAGTGAAGAGTAATCTGAGCATCATCTTCAAGCTGAGGCCCTGGTTCTGGGCAAACAGCTGGTGGGTGGACCTGGTCCTTTTGGCCTGGGTACGGGTCTCCGAGGAACTACTCCTTATTCCCATACTTGTGCTTGATGTGTTTCCACAGCTTCCTCTCGCTGATACGTTTGTAGATCGTACCCACACATCGGTTGAAGAGTGCTGGAAGAACAAGGCGCCCACCGCTACCGTGAGGGCAAAGGTGGAGGTCCTTTGGAACAGCAGGGAGTATAACCTCCAAGTGAACATCAGCCGCCATGTTTCTCCGCTGTTGAGCCCCAGACGCAATTTAACTCTTAATGCAGTTTGCAAAAAGAGTTTATTTATCTGGCGGTGATGGTTGTCCGTATTGTATGGTTTGAGAAAGAGAAGAAAAGAATACCCCACCAAAAATTAGAAGTGCCACTTTTATGCCATAATGTGAGGAGTTATACTTAATCACTATAAGTGGTTACTACACTCAATTAAATATTGCCTTGTATGCACTCTTATTTTTGAACTGAAAAAAATAACCATTTATCAATTTAGGGTGCTGTTGTTGATTTCTATAAAACAAGAAGATTCTAAAATGGATGAAAGTATTGTTGCATACCAGGGCAGGGAAGAAATAGATATAATTTGGGGACCAAAAGGGAGTTCTAAACAATTAAACACAATTTTCTCCATTTTACTAAAGGAAAGGAAGGGATGGGTGAGGAAGTGGTTTGCTGTACCTTCATATATTTGCTGAAATATGAATGAAATCTTGCCATTTGCAATGACTTGGACAGAGCTAGAATGTATTATGTATGTAGAATGTATTATGCTAACACATAAGTCAATCAGAGAAAGACAAATACCAAAGAATTTCGTTCACATATAGAATTTAAGAAACAAAACAGATGAGCATAGGGGCAAGGATATGTGGCAGAGAAGAGAGGGAAACAACCACAAGAGACTCTTAATGTTAGAGAACAAACTGTGGGTTGGTTAAAGGAGGTGGATGGGAGATGGGCTAGATGGGTGATGGGTACTAAAGGAGGGCACTTGTGATGGACACAGGGTGTTGCATGTAAGTGATGAATCACTGAATTCTACTCCTGAAACCAATATTGCACTGTATGTTAGCTAACTAAATTTAAATTTAAAAAAATGGATCTTAAAATAGAAAGCTTGTCATTTATAAAAGACTACTTATGGTCTTGGGGCGCCTGGGTGGCTTGGTCCATTAAACATCCAATTCTTGATTTCGGCTCAGGTCACGGTCTCACAGTTGTGAGATTGAGCCCCATGTTGCGCTTTGTGCTGACAGCATAGAGCCTGCTTAGGATTTTCTTTCTCTCTCTGTCTCTCTCTCTGTCTCTCTTTCCTCACCTGATCCTCTCTCTCTCTACTTTCTCTCTTTCAAAATAAATAAATAAACTTAAAAAGAATTTCTTATGGTCTTTCTTCATATTTAAGATTTTAATTTTCAGGTAATCAAATGAGTCGACCTTTTATTTTATGGCTTCTAGGTTTTGTGTCTAATTTTGAATGTTGCTATCACATGTATTTTCATGTATTCATAAATTATATCTTTATTTAATCTGAATATTTATCTTATGCTGTAAGACACATATTTTTTTGAACAGATAACAAATTGGCCCAAGATCATTTATTGAGTAACCATTATTTTCCTACTGATTAAAATAGACATTATCTTGTTCTAAACAATTATACATACATGAGTTGACTTATGTAAAATGACATATTTTCTGTTGATATACTTTTCTTTTTCATAAACATGCTGTAACTCTAACATAAATTAATAAACTGTGATAAAGAGTTGTGTTGGAAAAAATAAAATAAAATATCAAATTGCAACTAATGAAGAAAACACATTACTTTATATTTTCTTCAGTAATTTCTGTTGATAGATTGCTTCCACTCCCCTTTAGGTGGACTGATTTATGCCTAGACTGACTATTACCATCTGCTATTTTTCCTTTCCTATGACCTGTTTTATTTTCAAGGCACCCTTTTCTTACGTTTAACTCCCTGGTAAACATAAAACACCCATGTCCAGTTGGCTATAACCCTGCTACCTTATACCTTAACACCTAAAGAATTCTACCTGTTTTCTCCAACTTTAGCTTCTGCTGGAGTTGAGAGAATAGAAGGAGGGGACATAAGACAATAGTTATATCCAGACTCCACTTCAAAAACAATCCCAATCACAAAAGAAGGGGAGAACTTTGTGAGATGACTTTCTCTTCTTGCATACAATTAACTTACAATTAAGTCATTTTCTCTGTAATTATTATAAAACCAGATGGCCTCCCAAACTGAGGACACTCTTAACATGAATTAATTCTATTCAAATTTCTTTCCACTCACAATGTCTATATTAAATTCATACCAGAGATCAGATACTATAATGGAAACCAAGGCTACGAGAGATTAAAAAAATTCAGCGCCTTCTCTCAACCTTTACAGCCTACTCGGTTGCCCAAATATGCACAATGTTGGGCACACTCTCCAAAACCTTGGAGAAGGGAAAAGTGCATTTTCTGACTCCCCACAGTGGGGCAATTAAATTCTGTGTTCCGTATAGCCCATGGAGAATAGAAACTCACCCTTGTGGAGAAGCAGAGAAACAAGTCTGTCTTTGACACAATGAGTTCGAATGGAGGTTTGGAGACATATCAACTCTCAGGGTGTCTTAGTCTTCTCAGGATGCTAGAAGAAAATACCATAAACTGGGTGAATTAAACAATAGACACTTATTTCTCCCAATTCTGGAGGCTGGGAAGTCTAATATCAAGGTGTCAGTGGTTTCAGGTCTTGATGAGGGCTCTTTTCTAGGCAGGTGGTCACCTTTTCGCAGTATTCTTACATGGGTGGGGGCATAGAAGGGAGGGAGAGGGAGAGTTAGAGGGGGAGGAAGGGAGAGGAGGAAGGAGGGGGAGAGGGAGAGGGGGAGGGAGAGGACGATGCTTTGGTCTCTTTTTCTTCTTACAAGGACACAAATCCCATTATGGAGGCTTCACTGTCCATGACCTCATCTAAACCTAGTACTTCTAAATGGCCCCAAATCCAAATAGGGCTTCAACATATAATTTTGAGATTGGGGCTTCAACATATAAGGGCTTCAACATATAATTTTGGATTGACAAAAATATGCATTTCATAACACAAGGGTTTACCTACAACAATATAAGGCAATCCCTATGGAGCCACGCCAGTTTCATATGGAAATTATGTTTCTGCTGAGATTCAAAGGCAATTGAAATGATAACACAAAGAAAATTTACAAACTTATCCTTCTCAACCCCTATATCCATACTGAGGTTGAGAGTATCAAATGCTTGAAATTTGAAAATTTGGAGGGAACTTATCCTGCCCCCTTCGATAAAACTTAGGAAGACAGCTTTAACAACTCAAGGAAATTGCAGCAATATAAAGGGATATTTTTCTGAAGAATGTGCAAAAGCACCAGTTGGGAGTGAGTGAGAAAGAGCTGGTTTAAATGTCTACAAGATCCATAGAGTGCTCCACACCTAGATAACTAAAATCAGTTTATTAAAACTTTATATATATATATATATATATATATATATATATATATATATATACATATATATATGTATATATATATATATATATACACACACATATACACACACACACACACTCACACACACACACACACACATATGCATTTGAGAGAGAGAATATGAGTAGGGGAGAGGGGGAGAGAGAGAGAGGAGAGAGTGAATATCAAATAGGCTCCATGCTCAGGGTGGAGCCTAACTCAGGGCTCATTCCCACAGCCCTGGGATCATGACCTGAGCCAAAATCAAGAGTCAGATGCTCAACTGACTGAGCCACCCAAGCACCCCTACAAACTTTCTTAAGTAAGAGTATTCCTGCTTCCTTGAAGAAGTCACAGCCATAGTTAGCAAGATGTAGAAGGAGGAACAGAAGTACTAGGTGAGAAAAGTAAGAAGCTAATCACCTGATCTTTTGCTGAACTGAACCCTCAGATAATCACCTGAACCTTTAGCATTAGACTTTATTGCAGCAATGGAGAAGTTTCAACTTTAAATCAAGGTATGATTTTGGAATATTCTGAGAAGACATTTTATTTAATGAGTTGAGACTGTGATTTGTACTTAAAGTGACTATGAAACTTTTATTATCTAAGAATAAGTAGAAATGTATGGCTCCTTAGTAGGAAAAAAATTCACTCTTCCTCCTGTGTCTCCCTTACTCTGACACCACTACCACACTCATAGCACTTCTGACACCAGGTGTGTGGAGTTTTTCCCTATCAAGCAATCCTGTAATAACAACTGGGTGTCTTACAATTTTATCCAATTCTGATACTACCTGTGGGATATAGCATTGGATTCCACAGGTTTAGGGCTTAGCCCCAATGCACTGTCCCCCACTTTAGATGCCAATTGCAAATCCAGGTTGTCACCTGTTGCCCCTGAACAACTGGCTATAAATTGGAGATTCTCATAATCCCCTCCTCAGTTTGAATATTTTGGTAGAGCAGCACAGAGAATTTAGGGAAACAGTTTACTGTTTACTGGTTATTATACAAGGACATAATAAAGGATACAGATGACCATCCAGATGGAAGGGATGTTTGGGACAAGTTATGTGGGAAGGGAGTGGAGCCTCCATGCCCTCTCTGGATGTATGACTCTCCCAGAACCTTAATATGTTCACCATCCCAGAAGATTTCTGAACTCCACACTTTGGGGATTTTTATGGAAGTTTCATTACATAGGGATGGTCGATCATTAGCTCCATTTCTAGCCCCACTCCCCTCTCTGGAGGATGAGGGATGGGGCTGAAAGTTCCAAGTGTCTACTTTACAACTTGGTCTTCCTGTTGACCAGCCCCCATGTAGGAGCCCATGAAGAGTCACTTCATTAGTACAATAGGCATTCATTCTGGTCACCCAGGAAATCCCAAGGGATTTAGGGGACACACACACACACACACACACACACACACACACACACACACCATGTAAGGAACCTGGGTTAAAGATCAATTGTTAGAACAAAAGAAGCTTATACGGTCTTATTAGGAAATTACTGGAGTTTTAGGAGCTCTGTACCAGGAACCAGTGATAGAGACGAATACATATTTTCTTCTATTATTTCACAGCATCTTATCTGGTTTATATCCAGGGAATGAGGACAATCTAGTGCTTCTGACTATATTCAAATGGAGAGCAGGAATATACTCCTTAATAAGTATATCCCATAGATGGAGCTGGTTAAATGTAATGGCTACATATTTATTACTGCATCAGTAAGTCTAAAGCAGGCTGACCACAGCATACCACTTGGTACAATTGATTTATTGAAGACTCACAACTCTTCATAGGTTTAAATGAGAAACCATTTGATTTTTCCAATAACTGCTTGACAATTCTATATAAACCCCCTTCCTATTGATTCCTTTATAACTTGTGACTAAATTCCATAATGCCAGTCACTTCAATTGATTCAAACCATCTTATTTCAGTTTCAAAATCCAGTTCTGTTCATCTTTAAATTTCATTTAAGATACTTCTGTTCCTCTACCTGTATTTTAGGTGAGATCTGTCTGTGGTTTTAGCTGCTTGGAGTCTTGAGGTGAGGATGAAGTGGGGTAGGATAATTTCTTCACTTTCCTGATCTATTTTTCTGTCTCCCATGCACCCTTTCTGTAATTGGGCAAGGAGAGGGAAGAGGGAAACAGGTATAGATGAATGGGCACATTTCTTCCTTTGTAAAATGGATGGCTGAACATATTGTCTGTTTGGCCAAATGCTTGTGAGTTGTTTCAAGAACCCTAATGTTCCAGATTTCTGATCTGAGGATCCAGTTTGTTACCATTCCATTTCAGCTCTTTGTTCATGCTCTAAAGATAAATCCAATCCAAAACACTATCATCTGTATCAGTCAGATTCCCAGCATAGAATAGTCTCAAAAGGAGTAGTGAAAAAGTATAATGAATTAACTATTTACACACCTGTGCACTGGATTCAGGGAGCCAACAAGGATATTGATGCACCCAGGGATATGAAAGCTGTTACCACCCCCAGTCCTGAAGAGCAAAATAAAGAAACAGTGTTACTGAATTTCAGTGAGAGTTGGAGTTGTGCAGATGAAATTCATCTGGCAGGGGCTATGGCTTTAGTCCCTGGAAGAGACCTCTTAATAGGAGCTATGGTTTAGGTACAGGAACACAGTCACTGCCAAACCAGATGTGACAGGCATGGTGCTAGGGGATAAATTTTCCTTATTTTAATTCTTTTTGCCTTCTTATGTCCCACAGATGCCTCTCATGGGGGGGAACTCGCTTGGATACCAGAAGATAAGGGAACGTGTTTGATGCATTATGTCATATGCTAGAGCAGAGAAGAATAAAGAAATGTATCTGGAGAGGTAAACAAAATACACATCTCAACTCTCTTCTTGTCTTATTCATTCCATGAGTGGCTTACTTGGTAAATCAAAGTAAGATGGCTCAGCCCAGGTCATGATCTCACGGTTCATGAGTTTGAGACCCACATTGGGCTCTCTGCTGTCAGCACAGAGCCTACTTCAGATTTGCCCCCCTCTCTCTGCTACTTCCCAGCTCACTCTCTCAAAAATAATAATAAAAACATTAAAATCAGATGGTTCAAGTTCAGCTACTTCTGATGCTGTCCAATTAACTTGGGGAAATCCATAGATAAGCCACATCAGAGAGCACAGAGAGCAATGTGTGTGTCCTATTTCTTAACTCCTCCATCTCTCTACCTCAGGAGCCCAAGGTTCTCTGAAAACCCAGAGGTGCAATGATTTTCAGAGAAGGACGCTTAAAAGACCTTGGTTTATTTCCATACACTGAGAGTGATTCTGTCCTGCTATTGGGGGAAGACAAGCCCTGCAATTTTCTCTCCAAAAGGGGGTATAATAAAAGGAGTAACTTTTCTCTAGAAATCTGCAAGCACATCCCACAAACTATTTGATTTCTGAATGCTGCCCGGGCATGAACCAAGGGGCAAGGGGGGTGGCATGGATGATGGAGTACATATTTCTAAATTGGAACACTGAAAATGATGCCCCTCCCTTGCTGGTGATCCAATTCATTCAAGATACAAGGAATGGCATCCTTGTTCAGGTACAATTTTCAGGCATCAGGAAAGAAGAACACTGTGAGAAGCCACACTTCTAGAGATAAGAAGGAGAGATCTGCAGGCTGAGAGATTCAAAAGTGGACGGTAAAGAAAAAGAAAAACTGGTGTAGGAACTTAGAACTTTGGACAGAAGCTATTTCTTTTCTGAATTCCATACTGCCTGCATCTCACTGCTATTGATATAATCATATAATGGTAAGTTGGAGTGCCCTTAGAGATACTCTATTTTTAAGACAGAGAAATTTAGATCGATCTAAAAGTTTATGATTGCATAATTTTTCTGATGAAGATTCTCACTCTTACAGCAAATATTTTATGACTTTTTAAGATATATATATTATATATCCAAGAATATTGTGACATCCTTGAAGGGAGAACGTTCTTCTTCCTGTGTGTTCCATCAGCCTTAATCTCACTCTGGGGAGTAAATAAGTGCTAAATAAAATTTGACCAACTGTATGTAATAGGCAGTGGGTGTACTGCTGATAATTCCAGTTTCTAAGACTTTAGAGATGTTTCTTTATTATTAAATGTATCCTTATTACTAATGGCTCATCTTGCCATACTTGACTCTAAACATTTGGCTCTAACTTGGGGTCAGGAAACATCCTTATATTTTATACGGAAGTTTGCATATTTGTCTACTTTTGAGGAAAAGAAATTTGCTTTGAATCTTTTGTTTGCAATCATATTTCAAGGGAGTAGGTAATACAAAATATATAACAACACAATTTTCTAGTGAAGATTTTAGGGGTAGAAAACTGTATTAAAGTTTGAGAGACTGAAAGCCTATGATTCTATACTGACACTGCAACCAATTACCTCTGATTTTTGCATTTCTTTTGTTAAATAATAGCTTCTCTCTTCCTGACTCTTAAAATCTTTTTTTTTTATGTTTATTTCTTACTGAGAGACAGAGAGAGACAGAGCATGAGCATGGGAGGGGCAGAGAGAGGAGACACAGAATATGAAGCAGGCTCCAGGCTCTGAGCAGTCAGCACAGAGCCCTACGCAGGGCTGGAACTCACAAACTGCAAGACCTTCAACCTGAGTGGAAGTCGGATGCTTAACTAACTGAGCCACCTGGGCGCCCCACTCTTTAAATCTTCTAACTTGTGTCCCATCCTAAGAAATTTGCTTTAATGATTGTATACTCCTTTAGAGTGAAGGCATTGTCATTGCTATAATTGTATATGCTAAACTTGCGTACTCACAGGCTGGCTCAGAGTAGGTGCTCAGAACTGAGTTTGTACAGAATCCATGACATGGTGCAAGAACCAAAACTTCTCCAGTGAGATAAAATAGATTTATCAACATTGGTCTTCCTTTACATCACTCAAAGGAATCAGTACTGCAGAAGTTTCGAGTTCTAGGCCAGGCTATTCTAGTAACATGAGTTCTGCAAACAACTTCTTCAACTCCCAGCTCTGTCTTAACTAAGGTGAAAACATGTCCAATACATTTAATGTGTCAGCCTCAATTTACCTTTGTATAACACTGAGACAATATTATCATTTAGTTTAGTTTTTGCAAGCATTGAAGAAGTTAATACATGTGATTTTTTTTTGTTTTTTTGGAGCTGTGATCTGCTTGCATTAATTAATTAATCCAGGTTTCTGGAAGTATAATTGACAAATAAAAATTGTATACGTTTAAGTATACAATGTTAAGTTTTGATATATGTATACCAATGTATATTACCTTATACAATTACCATAATCAAGCTAATTAACATATCCATCAGCTCACATTTCTATGTGTTGAGAACACGTAAGATCTATGCTTTTAGCAAATTTCAATTATCTGATAGAGTATTATTGACTTTAGTCATCATGCTGTGATTAGATCTCCTGAACTTATTCATCCTCTGTAAATGAAACCTTGTACCCTTCGACCAGCATCTCCCCATTTTCCCCACCATTCAGACCTTGGCACCTACCATTCTACTTTCTGCTTCTATGATTTTGACTTTTTTAGGCAACCCTTATCCACTGTTGGTGGGACTCTAAACTGGTATAGCCATTATGGAAAACAGTATGAAAATCCCACAAAAAATTAAAATAGAATTACCATATGATATAGTACTGGATATAATCCATGGAAATAATCCATGGAAATTCTGGATATAATCCATGGAAATAAAATCAGTATATTTTATTATTTATTTTTTTTAATGTTTACTTATTTTTGAGAGAGAGAGAGAGAGAGCAAGTGGAGGAAGGGCAGAGGGAGAGGGAGACACAGAATCTGAAGCAGGCTCCAGGCTGTGAGCTGTCAGCACAGAGCCTGATGCAGGACTCGAATTCATAGACTGCGAGATCATGACCTGAGCTGAAGTCTGACACTTAACTGACTTAGCCACCCAGGTGCCCCGGAAATTAGTATCTTGAAGAAATATGTATGCTCTCTTATGTGCTGAAGCATTTTTCATGATAGCCAAGATTTAGAAACAACCTAAGCGTCCACTGATGAATGAATGGATGAAGAGACTATCGTACATACACATACAATGGTATATTATTCAGCCTTAAAAAAGGAGATCCTGTCATTTGAAACAACATAGATATATATAAAGGACATTATGCTAAGTGAAATAACCCAGACAGAGAAAGACAAATACTTCATGATCTCACTTATATTTGGAATCTTAAAAAGTTGAACATGTGAAATATTCAAAAAGATGACAACACACAAAAAATACTCAATTTTAGCAATAATCATCTATAAAGGTCTCTGGTGGTTCCTAAATAATTTATCATAGAAATAACCTTACTAAGCCTGGGTGGCTTGGTTGGTTAAGTGTCTGACTCTTGGTTTCGGCTTAGGTCATGATCTCACAGTTCATAAGGGCTCTACACTGACAGTGCAGAGCCTTCTTGGTAATCTCACTCTCCCTCCCTCTCTCTCTGCCCCTCTACTGCTCACACCCTCACTCTCTCTCTCTTTATCTCTCTTAAGAATGAGTGAATAGATGGATGGATGGATGGATGAATGAATGAATGAATGAATGAATGAATAAATAAATAAATAAATAAATAAGAAGAGATAACCTTCCCAAGCACAGGACTAGCTTGAGCCATCATACAGCACCATGCAGCAGTGCTTAGACAAGAGGCATACTATTGGAGCAAGCAGTAGGAGTTCCCATATCAGAGCTTAAACTGAGTGATTACATGACCTTGGCATTAGTCTCTTTAATGGTTAGACCCAGGCTTCTCTCCCATAGTGGTCATCATATTACACTTGCACTGGATCTCTATGGCGGGTTTGATGTGATGATACTTGTGTAGCAATTACGTTCCAGACTCATTTCTAAATCTAAATTGTTTCTCCTCAATCCTGTCTCAGAAGTGAGAATGAGTGTCTTCTACATGCTAGGCACTGTGGTGGCTGCATCTCTTAGGTCTCTTGGAGCCTCTCTTCTTGAAGTGAATAGGATGTTCTTTCCCTTCCTCTCTGTCCCTGTTTCTGTCTCTCTGTTTTCTTTTTTCCTGTGCCTTTCATGAAGAAACTGTGCAAAATGAGCACGTGCTTTCTCATTCTATGTTTCTTTTCTGACAAACACAAAAATGATATCACTTTGGTTGAAGAGGTTCCCCACTCCTGACTAGTGAATACTTACACATAATATCACTTTTCAAAAAATTCTAAGAGTTCCTGAACCCTATTTACAGGCTTCTTGCTCCCAAATGCATTTCTAAGCAAAACTGCATTAAGCCTTCTCTACGCAAGTACTTTTTTCTCTAATTATTATGTTTTTTTTTCTTTTTATCTTCCATTATTTGTCATATATCTGCCTTATTATTACTTTTTTAGCTCTCTCAAGCCTGGTTTGGGGCAAAAGACATTAATGGCAGAGAATCACACATTACCTTAAATGTACCTCCAGCAGCACTCTTCAAGGAAAATATGCACAATACAAAGTCAAGAGATTTGACTTTATTCCCAGCTTGACCACGAGGCTAGGTAATTTCAACCAGCCACTTCCTCTTTTTGAATCGATTTCCTGTTCTTCAGGGAAGAAATAATGGAGGGGAAACATTAGAGAAGAAATAATGGAGAGATAACATATTTTTTAATGGACATCAGTCCACATTGCCCTCCAAATGTATGCCTTGCTTAGCCTTGCTTAGCCAAGCCATCAAGTTATGTTTTTCAGATATAGGAAAATGTGTAGATATTAGAGGATGGGCTCTTGGTCCCTGTCTACCTCTCCTCTACATCCGCATAGTCTGTAAAATCTTAATAGTCAGAATCACCCTGTGTATATGTCATCCTTTCCCACAACCTACCCTTAAAACAAAAAACTGAATACTACAATTTGGAAATTCAAAAGTAAATAATTTTGTGTACAGATGAGGTATCATCTCAACTTTATTTTGTATTCTAATTACTTTTATTGTTTAGTTCAAATAGATGATCAGACCCTTGGTCAAACATCCCCTGGCTTATCTTCTACAAATTCAAGTTAATAGGTATACCCTGACTATCAACCATAGGACTATATTCTATTACATCCCTCTTGGCCTCTAATAAATTACAGCTCTGGATTCAGTTTTTTAAAGGATGTTTTTTCATGGTTAAAAATTAAATATTTTATATGAATATTATTTTTTAAAGCACTCTCAGAAACTAATACAATCTTGAAAATTATAATCAATAAAATAAAATTTCATTAATTAAATGTATTTTACCCAAAACATGCAAAAGCATGAATTCAAAGGGACACATGCACATCTATGTCTATTTCACTATTTACAATAGCCAAATTATTGAAGTAGCCCAAGTGTCCACTGACAGATGAATGGATAAAGATGTGATGATGGTACGTACACACACACACACACACACACACACACACACACACACAGGAATATTATTCAGCCATTAAAAATAATGAAATCTTACCATTTGTAACACATGTATGAAACTAGAGAGTATAATGCTAAGTGGAATAAGTCAGAGAAAGACAAATACGATATGATCGCACTCATACATGGAATTTAAGAGACAATACAAATGAGCAAAGAGGAAAAAATAAGAGAGAGACAGAGACCAACCAAAGAAAAGAGTCTTAACTATGGAGCACAAACTGATGGTTACCAGAGGGCAGATGGGTGGAAGGATGGGTGAAACAGATGATGGGGATTAAAAAGAGCACTTATCATGATGAACAGTGAGTTATGTATAGATGTGTTGAATCACTATATTGTACACCTGAAATTAATATAACACTGAATGTTAACTATACTGGAATTAAACAACTTATAAAAAAGGTAAATAAATCAATAAAATAAATTTTTATTAATTACATTAACTGCACCTAAACTAAAAAATTAATAAAAAATAAAATAAACAGTATCACATGAATCAAATTATACAGGGTTTTTTCATCATGCATATCATATTGTAGTCATGTCATATATATATATATATATATATATATATATATATACACACACACACACACACACATATAGATAGATAGGTAGATAGATACATAGAAGATAAATAGATATAGTGACTCATAAAAATAATGAAAAATATACCAACACAGAATGTTTAAAATGTTAAATTAATTTTATTTAAGTTTATAGAATAGAGGAAAAACTGAAGTGATTGATGGGCTTCAGATAAATATTTCTTCTCAGGGTATATTGTATTATAAATCCTATTTCTAAGTTTAAGGAAAATACTGAAGAAAATAGCTAATATGTGTTTTAATTTTGAGTAGAATTGACTGCTACCTTGCATAGTAGGTAGTAGAATGGTATCCCAAAGATAATCCATGTCCTAAATCCTGGAACCTGTGACTATGTTACCTCACAAGGCAAGAAGGAATGAAAGTAAGTAGATGAAATAAAGTTTGCTAACTAGTTGACCTTAAAATAGAAAATTATTTGGGCGCATGCAGGTAAGCCCAATCTAATGATGGGATGGTTAAAATTGGAAAAGGGAGGCAGAAGAGAAAGTTACAGAGATGGCAGCATGAGAAGAACTTAACCCAATGTTGATGGCTTTGCCGATGGGGATTTGGCTATTTTTCTCATGATAAGAATGGGTAATGTGTTTCTGGAAGGAAAACTACAGAGGTCAAGTGCCATTTTCATTACATCATATCAAGGATAGATACTGTCAATATACCTTTTTACTTTAATCTTGATAGCTGAGGTAGTGTTTGTCAGGTTTCCCCACTGTAAAATTACAGTTTTTCCCCTCCATTTCCATACTGGTCCCTTTGAAAGAAAGTCACCATATGCAACCCTCAACTGAGGAGTTGGGAGTTAGTCTACCTCTTTAAAAGTGAAGTTTCTACATAAATTATTTGGAATACTACATGGGAGATTTTTGTTTCCATTTTCTTACTTATACCAGTATGTATGTAATCGTGCAAATTGTTTTATACGTCTGAGTTTTAATACAATACTATTTGAATTTGTTGCTCAAATTGTTGTAGCTTGGGAGCTCTTTCAGTTGACTTCTTTGACATACCTCCATCAATGTGTGTCTTGTTTTGCTTTAAGCACTCCTTTACTTTCTGGTTCTGCAACGTATCATAAACACATCTTGTATATTCTCTGACCCAGTCCTATAACCAGCCATCTCTCCAGGAAGCCATGGTCCATTTATTGGAAAATACTATTAAAAATCAAGAAATAGATACCATTTGTTCTCATTACTCCTGAGGTGTCATTGATTATTGAATCTTTCAAGTGATAAAGAAATGTATTTGTGAAAACCAAACTGTGTATGTACACATAACTATATATATACATTTGTAGATATATGTAAAACTTCAATTTAGACTGATGTCTCTAACTGGAATCCAGTACCACATGGGTCATTCTAGCCTTCCTGCATTGTTTATTTGTAAGCTGAGTCTAAGAATGAGAAACCTAGATCTTACCATCCATCATTCATTTGCTTAATACACAATTCCAGTATAAATGTATAGTGGCTTCATATTTATTAACCTACACCCTACTGGGCAACACCCTTACCAATTAAAGTACCGATTGTCTTTAGTCTCACAGTCTAAACTTACTTTTCACATTGCTTAGGTAAGCAACTTTTTCCCTATCTCCCCTCAGTGAGATTAGTTCCTATACTTGTCATACAGTTTGAATATTGCCATGGGGTGTCTGAGGTCAGGTGAAATCATATCACTTGTGTGTTGCTTTATTTTCACAGACACCCCTGACACATACTTCTCATCTTTTTCGATAAATATCTTAACCACAGTATGTCTTACTGACCATTTATATATCAATTTTTACCTTTATCCTTCCAAAATTCAGATCTCTTTCCTTCATTATTTCAGAGAATTTCAATTTTATTATTACTGTGTACATATGCTTCACACCTTATTTACCATAAAGTATCAAACTTCAGTTACTAATCTCAAATCAGTACTGAAATATTTACCATATTTCACTTAAAAACATTCTTTGTTTTAATGGTTATTGTTTTATTAATTTCACATTTCTGAAATTATTGCCCTTATTTTCATGATCAAATTCCACTTTTCATGATTGTCCATACATATTTATGTTGTTTTTTTAGCTGCTCTCTGTACCTAAGTGTTAACCTTTTGGCATGATTACCTACTGCAAATGTCTGTCCTTTTCATTCAGCAACAACTTAGTGATAATTTGGACAATATTGGCTCCTGAATCCTTTGTATATCTTAACAGAATGAGTCATATGTTAGAAGGCTCAAAGCTCCATACTTGTACTAGATAAAACTGAAAGCTTGAGAACTCTGGGGATGAGGTCAATGCTCTTATGTTTCACCTCCCTAGACATCCATTGTCCATCTGGCCTAATCCCATCTGTAACTCATTGTTCTACCACAGAATGACTCCCCTTGTTTAGTCCTCTAAAGACTTTATACTATAGTCAATATCATTGCTATATCATTAAATGGGATTGGGATAATGTTCTAAGCAGTAAGTAACTCACCTGGAATGATTTTTGTGGAGATCTTACCTCAGCACAGTATCTGAGAATCCTGCCTTAAAAGATCAGCTCTTAGAAAACTACCTTCTTTCATGGGGCACCTGGGTGGCTCAGTTGGTTAAGCATCAGACTCTTGATTTTGGCTCAGGTCATGATCTCGTGGTGCGTGGCTTTGAGCCCCCTATCAGTCTTTGCACTGACAGTGTGGAGCCTGCTTGGGATCTCTCTCCCCTCTCCCTCTACCCCTCCCCCACTCTTGTTCCCTCTCTCTCTCTCTCTCAAAATAAACTTTAAAAAAAAGAAAAAAGAAAACTGCCATCTTTCAGAACATTTCAGGGCATATTTTTCTGTTTGCATACTACCTCCTATGCTAGCAAGTTTAAATTACTTGGCTAAGTAACATTTTGACTACTTACCATAAAATTAGCACCATCAATTACTCATAATTAATATTCATATATATCCATATATAATACATATTATATATATATATATATATATATATTAGAGTATAGTAAATACTCAAATATCTTTTAGACAATTAGGACTTAATCTCTGTTTAAGAAAACCAGAATAAATCCTTCATTTTGTGATCTATTTTGCTTAACATAAAGTAAAGGATATGGACAGTGCAGAAAAAGAAGAAATAGGTTGAATAAAATATGCAAGAAGGAAGAAATAAAGCATTTAAAAAATACAGGAAGACTAACTTGACTGGAGCAAAGAACCCATATAAGAAAAAATGACTTTGAAAAGTTTTACTTCTTTTTAAGAAATGTGAACATCTTTTTTATGGGCAAAAATGTCAGTACTATTTTGGTTTCTGTGAGACAGAACTAATCCTGACTGCTATGGATCCTTTGTCTAATTTCAACACCACACTCTTCAATAATTGCAGAACCTGCATATTACAGCTTTACTTTTTACAAAGTGTTTTCAGTTTCTGAATCTGATTTGATGCTTAAAACTCTGTTAGAAAATAAGAATAGAAGAAAACTTCATTCCCCATTTGCAGAGGAAGGATATAAGATGCAGAGACTAGCTTGTGACATTTGAAACCTCAAGAAATGACCCTTTCTACCAGGCTGGCCAACCCTCTCAATGGGATTAAGTAATGGTTCTTCTTCTCTCACTACTTTCCAACATTGGAAAAAATTCACCGCTTCCAAAAAAGGACATCCTCATGCAGAACAATAGTCCATAATTACTGAGCAGTCAGACATCAGCACTGAGTATGTTTTATAACTATCTATCATACTTTCCTGACTACTCTACACTGCTTGCTGGAATTCCACAATTTCTTTCTCATTACTTCAGTTTAGGGCAGGGGTTGTAATAAAATGGTAATACCACTGGTAGAGTTAACCTATTAAACACTGTCAGTCACTTAAACATTTTCCTGACCCTATCTTGGAAACAGATGTAGATAAAAGGGTAAAGAAGAGAGTATGAATGTCCTAATGTAGTCTGAGTCATACGTGACCACTCTGCCCTCTCTCCTGTTAGAGGAAAGTCATGGTGATGTTAATGTATGCTTGCTTAGAAATGCCAGCCTGCTCCCTCCTCTCCACAGCCTGTACCAGCTGTAGCCCAATTAAATTCAACAGTTCACAGGTGTTCAGAGAAATGCTTTCAACATAAAACCTCAGTTGTTTTTAGGGCACTTCACTCTCTTTAGTACTCTTTAAATTTGAAATATTCTTCCACAAAACAAACCATGTTTACAAATGAAGAAAAAAATATATAAGGAATGATGATAAGGATGCTGATAACTATAAAAATGTTATTAATAACCAAAAAGAAATATTCTTATGGTGCCAGCTGGAATCCTAACAGATTTAGCCCAAATCTGAAGAAAATAATATTTTCTTGATTGAAATGGATAAGGGTGAGAGTGGAAGACCATCATGCTATATGTGTGATGAAGGTAAGAAAGAAAATATAAGAACTTATATTCCATCTTTTCTGGCATATTTAAATCATTCGCACACCCACTCCCTCCTACTTCCTGCATTTAGTCACTTACGTAATACATCACACACACAGACCCAGCCATATCTAGCCAGTGAATGCACCAAGAATACCTCTGTCCAGGTAATCTGAGCCTCAATCCAGAGAGAAAAAACTGACAGCTAATGATTACCTCTCCATTCACCATAACAAATACATTAACTTATTCCAAAGGACTTCGGAATTATTTCACAGATAACTAAGGTCTGAAACAATAAGGCACAAAATATGTGTAATTTACACTACACAAATCTGATCCATATGTACATATCCATCACATGAAGCAGTCCTTGGTAATGTCTGAATTTGGAGGTTCACTGCTATATAAGAACTTAGCACATACAAATTTTGCAGGAGTAAACCAGGATAAAACCCATTCATTTATTCATTCATTCAGCAAATATTTATTGAGAGCATGGTAATGAGCCAAACAAACTAAATACAGTGCCCTAGGGAATCTTACTGCAGGTAATAAACATTAAACATACTTAATAACTAAATTATTTATTTTAAAAGGCAATATGTGCATAGGAAAAAAGAAAAAGTCAAGCAAGGAAAAGAGAATCTGTAGTTCAAAAGGAGAGGGTAGGAAATATGGTAGGTTAATAAGAAGAAACTTCACCTACTTCATTTCAGAGATCCTTATATTTGTTGGATGATTCCTGAATTGATTTTAGACTACTTGTATTTACTAAAATTGGAATTTGGAAAATATAAGTTTTGTTTGGTGATGATGATGTTAACAACTAAACTTCCTTCAGCTTTTATTATGTGATAAACAGTACTAAATTACTTTACATGGATAATTTCATATAATAGCCACAAAAATTCTGTGAGATACCTAATGCTACTCCAACTTTAAATATTAGGAAAATATGGTAAAGAGAGGCAACATAATTCACCCAACTCCAATTCACTCAGCTCAATTATCAGAGCTGAGCTTTAATCTGCGTCTTGAATCCCAAGCCCATGCTATTAATCATTACTGTAGATCCCAAGTCTTTCTTGTTTTATTTGGAATATATTCTGAACTCACACTTATTCATTTTTCTATTTATACTTTTAAAAAATAGAAAAAAACTTTCTGGATCATTCATGGATTTTTTTAATGATCTCCTTTCCCCCCAAATAATAGATGCATTGTCTAGAAAATTTTAGAAAATACAAAGAAAAAAAATTTGAGATCCTGTAGATGTGAAATCATTTGTATATTTTCTTCGATGATTAGGTTTTTTCACTGAAAAATGTATCATGAACATTTCCTCATATAATTAAATACTTTTCAAGGACATATTTAATGAGTACAGAGCAATTAGCCATATGAACCTATGCTAATTTGTTTAATCTATTATCATTAGAAATTAAAGAGGTTGTCCATTTTTTTCTTATTTAACCAAAAGCAGAGCATTTATTACATATTCAGTGAAAATCAGTCATTTTCTCAAGATAGTACATAAATATGAAATGGACGTAAGAAAAAAATATAATTAGAGGTATTGATTTCCCTATATCACTAGCCTACCCCATAAAATTGTAATCATCTTACACCCCATAGGCAGCATGGCAGCACATTCATTTTCCAACACTCCAGTCAATAGTGCAGATATGTAGGTATATATACAATACATGCTATGATGTATTTATTGGTTTTTCAAGTTTTTCTACAAAAATCTTGCTTATACAAACATTTTTTAAAATTTATTTAGCCCATAAAAAGGTCAGCAGTTTTTTACATGCTTCAGATATATTAATTCATTTTAATTCTTGAAAACAATTTTATAAATAATAAATTAAATATTTTCTAGAAGTCTGTGCTGGGATGAATTAGTGGTTCTCCATTGACATACATGTCCTGATCCCAGGGACCTGTAAATATGTTCTCTTACATGGGGAAAAAAAAATATTTTGTTTATGTGATTAAATTAAGGATCTTGATATTAGGATTCTATCCTCAATTATTTGAAAGGGTTCTATGTAAGTGTCCTTATAAGAAGGAGGCAGTAAGGTCAGAGCCAGAGACAATATGAAGCTAGAAGCAGAAGTTAGTAACATGGACCATGAGCCAAGCAATGCCAACATTCTCTAGAAGGTAGAAAAAGCAAGGAAATGGATTTTCTCTAGAGCTTCCAGATGGGACACAGGCTTTCCAACCCCTTTTGGACTTCTGACCTCCAAAACTGCATGATAACAGATCTGGGGTGTTTTAAGCTATTAATTTTATGGTAATTTGTTACAGGCATACCAGGAAGCTAATGTGGATTTTAGTACCTAGAAATGGGATGCTTCTATAACACATATCTAAAAATGTGAAAATGGCACTGAACTGGGTAATGGATAAAGGCTGAAAGAATCTTGAGGAGCATGACTGAAACTGTGTTGTTTGCCTTAAACAGCAATATACAGCCTGTTAGCAGAAATATGGATGTTAATGGCTGTGCTAGTGAGGATTTGAAAAAACGAGGAGCAAAATAGAGAAAATCTATATTGTCCTAGAGAATAATTAAGTCATCACAAAGACAATATTGGTAGAAATATCACTAAAGACACTGTGAGGATTTAGAAGGAAGTGAAGCATATGTTATTGAAAAAGAGAGGAAAAAAGATACTTGTTATTTAAATGCAGAAGTTTAGTAAAATGTGTCCTACAGTTATGTGGACAGCACAACTGAAAGCAATGAACTTGAATATTTAGCTGAAGAGACTTCCAAGCAATGTTGACAGCAGAGTCTTTTTTCTATAATACTTGTACTAAAATGGAGTAAATTGAAGGAACAACTTAAGTAAATACAAATCATGACCTGATGATTTGGGAAATTACCAGCATAGCAAGACTGCAAAAGATGCTAAAATTAAGAAATATATTGTCACGAAAGCATTTTCTGGAAAGAAAACCAAGGATCGAGCACAAATATTGCCAGGAACTTTGAAAGATCAAAAACTTATTCAGTCATTCAGAGGACTCTTTGAAGGTATTAGGCATGTGATTCATGGATCCCCTCAGCCACCTCAATAGCAGAAAAAAATGGAGACGGGATTATCTAGGAAAGACCTAAGAGTGTCTTGTTCACTGACACTGTACGTAATATCTCAGCCAACAATAGAAAATCAATCCATCAATCAATCAAAAAACTATTATGTTTGGGATAGGTACTTTTTGTTTATTCCTGTTATGCACGTTGGAAAATAGGGAAAAAATGAATGAGCTTGGTGATTCATTTCAGAGAAATTACAAATTATTTGAAGATTTGAACATTTTTAAAATATAAAATAAAAATAGAGGAAATAATATTAAATGTTTCACTGTGTGGTCTAACATTATAGGAGGAATTGAGCAAAAAGGAGAATACATGTAAAGGTTTGAGTCTTTCAGCAGGGAGATACAATTTAAATTGGTCTTTCAAGGATGGATGCTATTTTCATGGAGAGCAGAGTGGGAGACAAGCAGTGAGTGAAGAAAGAACTTCAGGATAAAGATAAAGTTGGCTTAAATTAGAGGAAGATTTAGTTTTGGGATTGGGGGAGATTACGTTATATGGGTAAAGTGTGGTCAGAATATATTGAAGGTAAAGTTTAGGTATTCTTTTTTATTAGGGAATCACTGAAAGGATGAACCTACTGGAGGCTTGAATCAATCATACTTGTGTTTGTTTTGAGTTAAAAAGCTTATCTTTTATATCTCACAACCTACCATATTGAATAAATAAAACCTGAATTATTAAACTTATAAAAGTAAAAACAAAAAAAGGTAGTCTTTTTTATACACAAATGCATTTAACTCATTTTATGTGATATTTATACATGAATGCATTTATCTTTGTGCACGTAAAACATTAACTGTGTAAAAATTCCAAGTCTATTTATGAAGAAGTGCAGATAATTATGTTGAAGTTCTTGTACAGTAAACCAACTATCAGGTCTGTGTCTACCTAGAGGTGAAATGTGTCACAATTACAGGTTTTATTTGTTCTTGTTAAGCTCCAATTAATTTTTTTCCTATTCTTTTCTGTTTTTAATAAATTCTTTCATCAAATTATGTGTTTTTTCTGGAAGATTTATCTTTGCCCAATTATTTTATAATTACTCTGACTTTAAAAAAAAAAACAACTGTCTTAGATTCATAGACATTTTGAAGTATCTGAAACCCAACTTGCTAAAAAGAGGAAGATAATAAGATCATTAAGCTTTGTTTCCCATTTGGGATAGACACATTATTATTGCTCTAAAATGTACTAATTAAGCTAGTTTCAGATCCTTAAGGAGTTAGAATCTGAATAATCTGATTTCACGGTCTTTGGTTTTCTGCCTCTTAGCCCACATCTGCATAAAATAGAACCAATCATGTCAAGCATCATCTCCTACTTTTACCTAATGTCGTTACTCTACTACAAAAACTTTAGTTTTGTTAGAGTCACACGTTTACTACCACTGCTATTCCTCTCTCTCTCTCTGTTGATTTCACTGTGCCCGGATTACTGTCTACTTTCTCTCTTCTACTTCAAGTTCTTCAATAATATCATATTCCCAAAAGTAACTATGAAATTGCTCTCACCTCTTCTAATGTGTTCTTTTAATCCATATATAAAAAATTCTCAGGCATATCGACAAATTTTTAAATTTGTGAGTTGTCTTGTTGCCTTATATTTTTTATGTAGTCTAAGGTTCAAGCCTATGGTTATTAACCTTCAAATAAAATGTTATGTAAAAATAACTAACATATATAAAAAGTAATGCAATGAAATAAAATGAAGTGAAAAATTTTAGTCCTATAACAGAGCTAATTTGTACTCCTCTTTCTCCACCACTACAATCCCATATAATTCTGGATAAAATAAGACGATTTTTAAGTCAATGAACTTTAAACAAAGACAAGAAAATCTCCATGTATTAAAATAAAGAAGACAACCATAACCAGAGAGGTAAACAGACTGCTTTACAGTGGGCTAACTTACAGGACTAATAGCCTTAGAGTATATCTGGGGCAATGGATATACTGCCCACATGAGTAAAGAAATCAGTTCTTGCCCCATGGTAAAAGGAAAAGTAGAATTGAGCCAGTTATCACATGCTAAAATTACTCTCTCCACATTAAAAGGAGATAAGAAAGAAAGAAATTACCCTTCTTGCTGCCCAAGATAGTATAAAAGCTACTCTTCATATTTGACATGACTCTGAAAAAGTATTTTCTATGAGAAATCAAAAGTATAGTTAGTTACAAACTGCTGTTTGTGACTGAGATGGAATAACAGGACTTAAATTTCTCTCCTGCTCTTAACAATTATAAAAAGAAAAAAGAAAGCAAAAGAACAGATTTTAGACAGTGAACATCAAGCAGCAAATTATAGTGAACACTGAAAGAGAGGAAACAAATGAGCCATCTGATTGCTATAGTTCACTGACTAGAAGAAGTTTCTAGACTGCAGTGCAGGAAGAAGAAAACACTTGAAGTCTGGCAGTCTCCCTAAGTTAAGAAGACAGATCTGGGAGTCCCACTAGATCAAAGCAGTCAGAGCTTATAGGGCAGAGTACTAAAGAAGAGGGTGCAGTAAAGAGAGAATGAAGGCTTTGGAGATCTGCATAAGGTCCCCCTTGATGTTAAAGCTGAACATTGATCAGCACATACACATTAGGAAACTACCCAGGCCCTGAAAAGACCTACCCAAAAAGAACAGATAAAACAATTCCCAGGGATCACACAGTGCTGGAAGTTTTTCATGTTCCCATCAAGTAAAGGAAAGGTCTTATAATTCACTGGGCACTGGGTTGAGTAATAATTAGAAGGGAACTGCCTTAGTAGTAGAACAAAGGTAGTCCTAGATTACATGAGTTCTGGCCTTGCCTAATAAATCTTAAAAAGAAAATCTTGAAAAAAAATTATATTGTTTTAAAGTAACTTAACTGCATCCCAAAACAAAGCTCAATAATTTTTATAGAAATGTGAAAACATCTAAGACCTAACAAGACAAATTCACAATATCTAGAACATGATCAAATATTACCAAAAAAATGAAGAGGCAGGAAAATGTGATCCTTCACAAGATAAATAAATCATTACAAAATGACACAGTAATGACACACATTTTATAATTAGAAAACAAAGACATTAAAACAGTTGTAATTCTATTCCATCTTTGAAAGAGGATGGGGGGGGGGAGTAAGCATATAAAGTAGGACATTAAAGGAATTTAAAACAAGGCTCAAATTGAACTTCTACATATAAAAACCCCAATATCTGATAGAAAAATATGCTTGGCCATATGAATGTCAGATTAGATAATACAGAAGAAAAGATTAGTGAACATGAAAATGCAATAGTAGAACTAACAAAACCAAACACACTGAAAAATAAAAAAAAGAGAGACATTAAAGGGATGAAGAGAGCATGGGTGAAATGTTGAATAATATCAAGGAATATAATACATGTATAATAGGAGTCACTAGGGGAGAGGAGGAGGAGTAGTCAAATAAAACATTTAAAATGATATTGAATAAAGAATTTCTGAAATTTTATTAAAACTATAAACTCACAGATCCAAGAAGTTCAAAGAATCCTATGCATATTTTTGAAGAAAAAATTACAGAAGAACATGATGTCAAACTCCTTAAAACCAGAGAAAAAGTAAATATTTTAGAATCAGCTAGAGGGGAAACAAAAGATATTTTACACACAGCAAAAGAAATGTAAGAATGACAGTAGAGTTCACTGGAAAAGTAGGAGTCAGGAGACAATAATGCAGTATCTTTATTTTATTTTATTTTATTTATTTTTTTTTTTTTTTAAATTTTTTTTTTCAACATTTTTTATTTTTTATTTTTGGGACAGAGAGAGACAGAGCATGAACGGGGGAGGGGCAGAGAGAGAGGGAGACACAGAATCGGAAACAGGCTCCAGGCTCTGAGCCATCAGCCCAGAGCCTGATGCGGGGCTCGAACTCACGGACCGCAAGATCGTGACCTGGCTGAAGTCGGACGCTTAACCGACTGCGCCACCCAGGCGCCCCTGCAGTATCTTTAAAATATTGGAAAAAAGTCAACTTAGAAAAAATACCTTTCAAAAGCAAATAAAAACTTTTCCAGATATAATAAAGCTGAAGAATTCTTCACCAGCATCGCTGTACTAAAGAAATGCAAGAGCAATTCTTGCAGAAAGAATGAAAATGATATCAATTGGAAATCCACATCTAGCCAAACAAATTAGGAGCACCAAACAAACATCTATGTACCCAAAGGTGGGTAAATAAAAAGCAGAATGTTTTTATCTTGATTTTGAAATCTCTCTAAAGATACTGTTTCAAACAAAAACAATAATGATGCAATATAAAGTTTATTAAAGTGCATTACAATATTATAAAATTCTCCAGGAGGAAAAACTGGAATTGCACTGATGTGAGTTTATATTTTCATGAAGTAGTACCTTATTACTTTAAGGCTGACTGTGATAAATTATAGACATACACTTAACCTCTAAAGCAAACATTAAAGAAAAAAAGAGCTATAGCTAATAAATAACTAAAGAGGTAAAATAGAATTATTAGAATATATACAATATAACACATGGCAGAAAAGAAGAAATGGGGGAAAGTGAAGATATAAAACTAAAAGAAATAAATACCGATATAGTATATTTAAACCCAAGTAAATCAATAGCCACCTTAATTGAAAACAGTTCAAACACTCTAATTAAATGTAAGAAATACACCAAAGAAAAATCTACTTAAAATTTTGTTTAATGTTTTTATTATTTTTGAGACAGAGGGAGACAGAGGATGAGCAGGGGAGGGGCAGAGAGAGAGGGAGACACAGAATCCAAAGCAGGCTCTAGACTCTGAGCTGTCAGCACAGAGCCTTATGCGGGGCTCGAACTCACGGACTGTGAGATCACGACCTGAGCTGAAGTTGGACGCTTAACCGACTGAGCCACCCAGGCATCCCAAGAAAAATCTACTTTAGATATAACATTATAACTAGAAAAAAGTAGAAGGATTGGAAAAGATACACCATGTTAACACATAAAAAATAGATGGAGTACTTATTTACTTGTCAAATGCATTTTTTTTAATTTTTTTTTTCAACGTTTTTTTTTTATTTTTATTTTTGGATAGAGAGAGACAGAGCATGAACGGGGGAGGGGCAGAGAGAGAGAGGGAGACACAGAATCGGAAACAGGCTCCAGGCTCCGAGCCATCAGCCCAGAGCCTGACGCGGGGCTCGAACTCATGGACCGCGAGATCGTGACCTGGCTGAAGTCGGACGCTTAACCGACTGCGCCACCCAGGCGCCCCGTCAAATGCATTTTTATAGCTAAAAATATTACCAGGAATGAAGAGGAATAATTCTTCTTGGTAATATAATTAATTACTCAAAAAGATAACAATCTTACATATTTATGTACCTAATAATTGCACTTATAAATACCTAAAGCAGAGTTTACTAGAGCAAATAAATGAAAAGAAATACACAAATCCAGTTTTATTTCAGCATTTTCTATCTTTCTGTCAATAATTAATACAAATAGAAAAAAAAAGTAAGGTATAGAAGACATGAACAACACTCAACGGTAAAACAGTCCTTAGTCAAAAGGATTAAATCCATACACAGAATCTTTTCTCATCACAATGGAGTTAAATTAGAAGGTAATAACAAAAAGATTTCTGGAAAATCTCTAAATATTTGGAAACTAAATAACATACTTCTAAAAAAAATTAGACAAAAACAGAAACCAAAGAGAAATTAAAATCTGTTATGAACCAAATGCTAAATAACACAAAAACATATCAAAATTTGTGAGAACTTTGTGGGAAATGGGTAGCCATTCATATACGGTATGTATGAATGGACATAAGGACACATATAAGAAAAATCTTTAATTACCTAAATTCCCACATTAAAAAATTAGATTAAAAAGGCAAATAAAACACAAAATGAACAGAATAAATTAAAAATGAACATAAGATTATGAATTAATGAAACAAAAACATAGGAAATAAATAAAATCAAAACAGCCAAAAGTTGGTTTTCTCAAAAGATCAGTAGGACCCTAGCAAGACTTACCAGAGTGATACTGAGAAAATACCTA
Source organism: Neofelis nebulosa (assembly GCF_028018385.1). Taxonomy (NCBI): domain Eukaryota; kingdom Metazoa; phylum Chordata; class Mammalia; order Carnivora; family Felidae; genus Neofelis; species Neofelis nebulosa. The sequence goes on along the minus strand of NC_080790.1, from coordinate 44,021,571 downwards.
CATGACAAATGAGAGAACTAATATCAAAGCACACTCCATGATAAACAAATAACCTGAACACCTTATATGTATTAAATAATGTGTAAACAACTTCCCAGAAAGAAAATTCTAGACCCAGATGGCTTCATTTTTGTCTAACAAAAAATTAAAGAAGAAAAAACTAAAAATAACTAAATGCTAAAATACTAATTGTTGGTTAGCAAACTTGGAAGTTTCCTGGGTGAAATCTGAACCCAGCCCCCACACAGAGGGCAGGGAGAGAACAAAGAAAGAAGGCCACTCGAGATTGGGAGGTGGATGATTTAATAAGCAAGGGAACTTACCCCTGTGAGGCTTGTCTTGGATGGCTACATGATGAATAGATACGCATACCCTGTGGCCAGAATCTTAAAAGAGTTTATACAGAGGTTTAAACAGGGTTCAGTCACGTATGTATCCATATGGTTTCAATAACATATGCTTTCTCAAGGCTGCGACATTAAAAATGACTCTGGCTGTGGGATTGGTGGGCTAAACATACATTCCGAAGACAGGGCAGCAGCTACAGAGCCTCTGATTGTCTGTGCCCAGCTCCCGGGTCACTAAAGAGTCACTATCCCCTGAATGACCACCTCAAACACTAATCCATTAAAATAGAAATATAAAAGTACTAAGCTTTTTTAAAAAAAAATGTGGTTTTGATGGCTGCACAGCATCTCCGATAATAGGTAGAATAAGTATGGAAAGCTTTAACATTTTAAAAGATTTCAAATATTTATCACATAGATAAAAATGTAATTGAGATTATTTCACACATCTAAATGTGCACTGTCATTGTTGAAATTCACTTATTTTGTTTAGTAATTGTATTTTCTTTCCAAAGGGTCTCTTTAAAATATGCTTACAAATGGAAGGATAAATATATTTGTTAAAAACTTTATCTACATCATCAAATTATTATTTGTATGAGCAAAGTACATATAGTCAAATAACTATGCTTTACTGCCATATTAGTTGAAGATATTTTAATGGATCCCTTTTCTCTAAGATAGATGGAAAAAAATCCCAAGTATGCTGGAGAGTTGGTATAAATTCATAAATAGACAACCGCATTGGAGAAGATTTTATCTTTGAAATCAAGGGGAAGAAGCATAAAAATGATAATTAGGTTGCACATTCATTTCCAAAAGACTAAATAACCTGTTCACTCCAGTCTTTGCTTTGTTACAGAGTCCTGTAGCTACATTTACCATGGTAAATGCTACCAGACTTTTTTTTGGGGGGGTGGGTGGCAAATTGGGTGGTGACATCTAGTTTATTCAAAAGATAGCATCTGAAATTAGCCCATCAGGGTTTGAATCCAAATTTTGCCTTGTCTTGTATCTTTGGACAAAAATATTCACCTTTCTGAGTCTCTGTTATTTCACCAATAAAATAGGGATATAAATAGAGATTGCCTCAAAAGTAGAGAGCAAGGATTAAAGAAAATGCTAAAAGAACTCAGAAGAGTCCCTGATATTCTAAGCATTTAATAAATATTAGTTGTGATTGTCATCATGGTAGGTACCTTTGTGCCCTGATTCAAACTTTGAGTCTATGCTGTTTCTTGCTGATCTCTAGTCTACTAGTCTTATCCAGTTAAAATAATAGTATCAAAGAATTAGGATCAATAGCCAGAGTTCCTAATGAAATTTTAGAAATGATCTTTAAAAAAGTAACCATTCTTGAAACTTCTAAAGAAAACTCAAAAATAGGTTTCATATGTATATTGTTATTAAAATCATATGGGTTTCTCAAAGGTATCAGAATTCTTTCAGCTTAATCCCATTAAGATGAGAAGTTTATTATGATTTTTGGCAAATGTGAAGCTGACATAGATAAAAATCAAATGAAATTCTTGCTCAAGAGGTTTACAAATTTATTTGCTTCAGAAGCAGCAGACAGTACAGTCTTTTTTTAATTAAGAAAATCTAGGTCAACAAACATATTTACACATAAGATTTAGTGTAATTTTATCTATTTGGGGATTATATAGTGTACTTAATATACTTTATTATTATCTAATCCTTTCTAATTACCTACAAATTCCTTTGTGGAGTTTTTGCTGTCTTACTTTCTGCTTTCCACCCAATTGGGGATAGATATATATCTTGCATTGAATACTAAGCCAATTCTAAAATGTCTGTATTCTTTGGAGTGCTTTCTTTTTATTCAGTAGGTGTTCAGATGATGTCAGGATATTTATTTTAAAAGCAATGAGCAGCCATGATGGAGTGAATGGTATTAGATTTGTCCTCCTACTCTAAACCACAACTCAAAATATATGAAATGATTGTTTTCAGACAATGTATACCAGGCAGCACAGCCTCTGATCCTCGAGACATGGAAAACAAATTAAGTGAGCCCTTTTATCCCTCTGGTTTCTGACTTGCCCTTTCTTTCAAGACCATGGAGAAGCAAGAAAGGAGGTTTTGCTGAACTGAGGAGACAGATAATAAAGTTGAATAAAGTTACAATGCAGATTATCAGGGCTTCAGAAGTCTGTTTAGAGTTAGTTCCCCATAAGTTTTTGGTTGAATTTCAAATTGTAATCTTTCAGGTCAGCTACTCAGGGCCAGGCAAATAACAGTTACTGGGGAAAGAACAACTACCAGGTAGCTATAAACTGATGACGTTTTAGAGCTCACTGGTTTACATTTCCACTGAGAGGATTTAACATTTGTGTTGCTGCATATTTTTGACAATATTTGTTATTTTGACAACTTAAAAAATAGATACGTGTCTGATGAGTATGATATAGAGACATTGTGTTATCAGCCAGAGTGGAAAGATCCCATGAAACATTTGTGGCATTCAGTATTATCTCCAAAACAGCCATGCCTTATTAGATGAAATTAAAAGAAAAAGACTTAAAATCCATTACAAATATAATGTTTAAAGAAAAACATGAACATAATATAAAAAAATGGAGGGGCATCTGATGGCTCAGTCAGTAGAGCATCTAGCTCTTGATCTCAGGGTTGTGAGTTCAAACCCCATGTTGGGCATGGAGCCTATTTAAAATTTAAAAAGGAAAAATAAATAGAAATTATTAAAAGAAACCTAAAGAAGTACCTAGATCTAAAAACGATGCGAAAAATTTTACAAGCAAATTTACAAAATGACCCTAAAGAATGTGACACATAGTAAACCAAATTTAATAATATTAAAATTTAACTGAACTCAATATCCTTCATTGTTTGCATTTTCCAACATCTTCCATGCTTGGCATAATTCATGACTTAACTACTCCTGTGCTTTGGCTTATACTTTGTGACACATATAACTTTAAAAAAAATCAAACTCTTTTAGGGATGCTTGTAAACTGTGTGCGAAGTAAATATAGTGCGTATATTCTTGGGGATTTTCTTCTAAATATATTCTATTCTCTCTATATATATTAATTGCTACTGTATGAGTGTACCATAGTTTTTGTTTTGTTGATTGATATTTTTGTTTGATTTTTTTTAATATCCTAAAGATATTTTTTTGTAAATGTCAGCATGTGCACATATATGAAATTTTCTCTAGGTTATATGTTCTGATTATTGGGTCCTAGGGTATACAAATCTTCACATTTTCTAGTTTCTTCCCAATTGTAGACTAGGTTGATTGTAGCAATTTACATTTCTTCTTGTATAGTATAGCAGTTGCATTGTTGAATATTATTGGCAATTCTTTTTATTCTTACAACTTAAAAATATGTTTGTTTAATGGGTATGAAAGAATATATTTTTATGTTTTCTAGCTGACAACCTTCCATGTAATAGCAAAGCTGATCATCTTTACAAATATTTATTGGAAATTCAGCTATCCTCTTTTGTGGTTTGTCTGTTATTTTCTTTTGCATATATTTCTTATAAATGTTTATGTTTACATTATGGTTTTCAATTTTTATTTATATATATTATATAATTTATACTAATTAAAGCTGATTCAATGTATTATAATTATCTCTTTAGGGGAAATAGTTTTATTTTAATTTTTCTAACTGCCATCACACAAAATATTTTTAAATGTAGTCAACTTACCAACTTTCAATTATCACTGAGTCTTCTGTGTTAATAAATCATTTTCTTTTCAGAAATTAACAATATGGTATTGCATGTTTTATTCTAAAAGTTTCAAGTTTCCTTGTAACAGCTCATATCTCATTCACATGTATTTGAATGGTCTGCAGGGTATGAGGCAAAAATCCAACCACATTGTATTATCATCCCAGCAGCATTTACTGGCCTATTGTTCATCCTTATCACAGTGGTTTGCAATATCAGACACCTAAACAGAATGTCTATTTTTAAGACCCTTATTTTGTTATTTCAGTTCATTGGTTTAGCTGAGCATCACTTTTCTTCTGCGGACCACACTAAGTTAACATTTTTCTGGGGCTATCTGTGATGACAGAAAGATTAATGCAAATCAAAAATCTGTGTGAGGGCAGGTAAATGCTTCTTAATTCTCAAATGATACTTTTTTGAACATATAGCCCATTTCATTGAGAATATCATTGGATGGGTTCTAGTTTTAGGTGAGTGTCCAATTTTCTTCTTTGCAGGGGACACAACCATGTTTGCTGCTGCCTGAACAACCACTAAAATATTCTCTTAGTTATCAGTGTCTGCATAGGCTCCAGAATAACTTCAAATCCACAGTGGTTTCATCTGTGACCTCTTTCATCTGTACCCTTTTTCATCTGTGACCACTAAGATTTCTCTTACTTTCTTGAGCATTAAGGAGTGGCTGAAAACAAAACAAAAAAAATAAAGAGAAGCCAAATCAACCAACCGAATAAATTTAAAAAACAAATTTAATATATTCAGTATTCATGGGTATTGTGTACTAGGAGATCCCCCCCCCCCCCAGGGCATCTTATACACTGCAGTACTAGAAACAAAAGTCCAGACAAGTATTTCTAGTTTTGATACAAAGGATAGTAAAAAAAAAAAAAAAAAAAGCAGTTGTTGGGCACCATTTTCCCTACACAACGTATTTAAAAATATATTTTTTATAGTGGAGTATAAATTTCTGTAGATAAAGGATGTGCTCTTCAGTCCTCTACAGTTTGACACTCTCCCAATTATTTTACATACCGCATGCCTCCTTATGTTGTCTTTCTGATGCCTAAAGAAATTAAAGCCTGAAATATCTGATTGAAGTATTTAATTCTTTCTTTTCTATATTTATCCCACTCTGAAGTTTGAAGAGCTTTGTATTTGATGATGGTAATAGAAGAAAAATCAGAATAGGACAGTCTCCTTTGTCTTTGACTTTATTGAAATGATAGCACCTGCCTTAAGCAGGTTGACCTCCTTTCTGCTTATCCCCCACTGCAAACACTGACTGAAGAACCACTTACATTCAACATTCTCACAAGCCACAGCTCATTTTGAGTTCAGGTCTTCCTGACTCTTCTATATTTTTATCACATTCTTATATTCTTCCTTGGTTGTATATATTACCTCTTACAAGGAAGGAAGGAAGGAAGGAAGGAAGGAAGGAAGGAAGGAAGGAAGGAAGGAAGGAAGGAAGGAAGGAAGGAAGGAAGGAAGGAAGGAAGGAAGGAAAGGAAAGAAGGAAGGAAGGAAGGAAGGAAGGAAGGAAGGAAGGAAGGAAGGAAGGAAGGAAGGAAGGAAGGAAGGAAGGGAAGGAAGGAAGGAAGGAAGGAAGGAAGGGAAGGAAGGAAGGAAGGAAGGAAGGAAGGAAGGAAGGAAGGAAGGAAGGAAGGAAGGAAGGAAGGAAGGAAGGAAGAACTAACATCTAGAATTTTGCAAGGTCTTTGGGCTTGCTTGCTATGCATCTTATATGGTTCTCATTGAATTTTCTCTTGTAGGCTATTTGCAGGAATGTGACTAGAATGTTATTTTTTTAGGTGCCAGTTAATTTCGTTGTATTGCTTTATAGGGTTTCTGATCATTGGATCATTGTTATAATTTAAATGTAAAATTTTGCTTTCCATAAGTTTATGAGACTTATCAAACCATGCTGAACATTTCTTTATCACCATAAGCTTGAAAATGGTCCAGTTACATCTACATCATGAATATGTCATTCTTGTTGATATTTTATTTTTCCCTTATAGTTCCATGTAATTAAATATATCAGAAAGTATTATATAAGCAAAATGATACTTTCAAAAACCATTGGGATCACCCAAACTCTCCAAACTATCTAATATTTTCTCTGTGACAGAACATTTAGAAAAGAGTAGATGTTTGATAAATATCATTAATATTGAATTTAAACTAATGCAAATTGAGGGATTTGATCAAAGATATTCTAAGCCACTAAGACCAATATTTTATAACCCTTCTTGCTACATTTCCAGTTGTGTGGTAAAAGTCCTTAGTGTTCAGAATAATGACACTGAGAACTTGGAAGACCTGAGTTTGATAAGTGATTTTAGTACACAGAAGCCACTGATCTGCTACCATGACTTTCAGGAAATTTTAGGAAATTTTCCTAAAATGTAGGAAATATTCCTAAAATATAGGATAATTTTGTAAAAGAAAGCTTGAATTTGTTTTTGTTTGCTGGTTTTTTTGTGTGACTTTTGCTTCAGATTTTTGTGTGTTTGTTTGTTTTTGCAGTCACCTCTCCCCTCAGAGAATTTATTTTCCTGGCTACTTGGATTTCCTAGGCATTGTGTGTGTGTGTGTGTGTGTGTGTGTGTGTGTGTGTGTGTGTGTGTCTAGGAATTTTGAAAAAGCATCAGTTCATCATTATTACATATGATAATTACATACACATGAGCTTTAGGGTGTGCTGATACACACACATATAATCTGTTTTGAGGCATTAAAGTTCAGGGAAACTGAATCAACTACAGAGCTGTCTTTATAAATTAAATTACCACAGTAAATTATTTAACCTTTCACATTTTCTATTTATCCCTTAGTAAAAGACATTTCAAAAACATCGCTTCACATGCAAATCTTCAAATGCAAAGAATTTTAGTGTTGGCTTCTCTTCTTAAATTTGAGGCTGAAAGGCTAGCTCTCACCAGTGTCTTATTTTCTTTCCTTCCTACTGAGCCCTTATGACATTAGATTTTGTTGTTCTGGATAAAAGTCAACCAGGTGAGTGGTAGCAACTTGTTCAGGATTTTTAATGTCAAAGAGTGAGGCTTTTCACAGTTGATTAGCTGAGAATAAACTATGTTACACTCAATAGTTTAGAAAAGAGGTCTAAAACAAATTTTAAAAATTATTTATGTTCAAGAATATTTGAATTTAGTTGGAGTGATACCAAACTCTTACTTGAAAGAATACCTCTGAAGACCCCTTACAAGCAGTATGTATCTTATTTTTCTCTTAGGTATAATATACTTATTTCACTACAAAGATGCAAAAAAAACATAAATAAAGTATAAAGTTGAACTAAATTGACACCTTTCATCCACTTTCCAATACATTCTTGACTGGCAGTTTCAGTTTACAGGTGAATGGCTGTCGTGAGTAATGGGTGAAGGGCCATGGAACAGCCATCCCAGGAAACAGCCATTACCTATGTCTGAGATGAGCACTCTGAGGCAGGGAAAAGCAGATCAGCAAACCCAGTGGTATGCCTCCTGCAGCAGCCACCTCACCTTCAAGTGCTCCTCACTTGAAGTAGCCAGATTTCAAGGTTAGAATAGAGGCACAGCCAGCAAGCAGCTCACTTCCAACAATTCTTGCCTGCAGCAACTTGAGAACAATAGAGCAATTAGAAAGCCCTTGCTTATTAGATTTTCCACCAGGTTGCACTTTTATTTTTCAGGTCAACTCTTCAGGGAGTTTTGTTTACTCCGGGCAAGGGTGGGAAGTTATTTCAGATCAGGAGGCCGGCTTTCTGGTAGAAAAGTGTGTAGAATACATTCAAGCAAGGATTAGAATATCTGGCTAGGCAGTCTTTAGAGTTACAAGACATCCTTAGGTTTCATGACTTGGTGAGTTTGGGTACCATTAGCCAGTTTCCCAATTGAGGCATCAAAGCGCATATGACTAAAAACCTAAACCGTGGGATATAGTCGATGCTCCAGAATCATGTCACATCACTTCCTCCAAAAGTTGCTCAAACATATACATTCACAGTGTTGGTGGGTAACACCAATGAGTGCTGTCATTTTTGTCATCTGTCTCCCTCTATATGTATATCCAATGCTACCAATTCTACCCCATAAAATGAATTCAAATATCTTCAGTTCTCTTCACATCATGGTCATTACTTCTGAACAAGCCAACATTATTATTTTTTTTATTTTTTAACGTTTATTCATTTTTTGAGAGGCAGAGAGAGAGAGGGAGAGACAGAATCAGAAGCAGGCTCCAGGCTCTGAGCTGTCAGCACAGAACCCGACGCAGGGCTTGAACCCATGAATCATGAGATCTTGACCGGAGCTGAAGTCAGATGCTTAACTGACTGAGCCACCCAGGTGCTCCCAACATTATTATTTTTTTTAACGGAACAGTACAAATGCCTAACTTGTCTGTCAGTCACCAGTCTTATTCCTCCTCCACTCCCTTCTCCAGAGTGACCTGTTTTAGAAATACACAATGTATCATGGCATACAGCAGTTTATAAGCTATCCAATCACTTTCATGAATTCTGAATGTAGTCATGTGGCATGCATGCAAGCTCCAGCCCTTGCTTAACTCACCAGCATCAATTCCTCTTGCACGGTGCCATCCAGATCTCTAGCCATGTGGCCATTATTTCCACTCTTAGTTTCTAAATGGGTCATAATCTCACATTCCTTCTGTCTTCCCACATGTCTCTCTTTGGCCTGGAACATTGCCTCGCATTTTAGCACCTTACCCTTTCATTATACTCATGTGCTGCTTCCTTAGGCTGATGCCTTCCCACTTTTCAGTTTTTAGTTTAGAAGATCTTCCTTCCAAGTGTTATTTCTTGATTCTCTCAACCTGGGAACAGCGACATTTTCCTGCAAAGGGCCAATAGAAAATATTTTAGTTTTGCAGACCACATCAGGTCCCTGCCGTATACTCTTTGTTGTTGTTTTGTTTTGTTTCTAATCCTTTAAATTGTAAAAGTATTCTTAGCTCTCAGGCCATCCAAAATAGGCCAAGGCAGCATTTTGCCTATGAGACTATAATTTGTCACCCCCTACTCTAGATACTTCTTTAGATGTGTTCTTAAGAGCATGTACTAATATTGTGATAATTGAAAACTGTTTTAAAAATTTAATTAATTAATTAATTATTTTGAGGGGTGGTGGTGAGCAAGCAAGTGCACGAGTGGGGCAGGAACAGAAACAGAAGGAGAGAGAATTCCAAGCAGGCTCCACGCTGTCAGCACAGAGCCTGATCCGGAGCTTGAACTCACAAACCGTGATATCATGACCTGAGCTGAGATCAACCCAGGTGCCCCAAATTTTCATTTTTAAGTGATTTTAAGTTTATAGAAGAGTTTAGTACCATATACTCTTCACCTAGCTTATCCTTATATTAACATATAACCGTAGTACATTTATTAAAACTAGGACATTTAAATTAGAACATTGGTAACTAAGTAAAAAACTTTATTTGGATTTCACCAGCAAGTAGTTTGTCCACTAATGTCTTTTGTATATGTGTGTGTGTGGTTCTAGGATCTATCAATAAAGAATAAATCTATCACTGCATTTAGCTATTGTTTCTTTTGTATTTTCTAATTTGTTACATTTCCCTTACCTTTATTTTTTATAACTTTGATAGTTTTCAAGAACAATAGTCCTATTTTGATGTCTATCAATTAGACGTTTTTTTTTTCCCCTGATGTTTCTCATGATTAGATGTGCTTATGGATTTTTAGGAAGAATACCACAGAGGTGAAATTAATTTCCCCCTTACTTCATATCAGGAGGTACACGAAATTAAGACGGCTTATTTCTGATGATGTTAGCCTGATCACTTGGCTAACATAGTGACTGTCAGGTTTATCTTATATAAAGCCCCTAATTTTCCATTTTTGTCCTTTATCCTTCAAAAGCAAGCCACTAAGTTTCAATCAGCAGCCCACTCTTAAGAGAATGGGGATTATACATTTTGGTATTTGACTCCACTACTGAATTTAAAGAGCAGAAACTGTTAGGTGGGAAACTAGGCATGAGTGACAGGAGGATGGACCTTAGACGTCCTGATGGAGAGCCCCAACAGAGGACCGCCCAGGGACCACCTCATTCCTCCTATCTAGCAGTGGGCTTGAGGTTACAACATCCTGGCAGAGGAAGAGTTAAGTTTGTCCTGCTTGTTGCACTTGTGCAGAAGGCAGCTGCTCGTCCTTATTTGACCTATGTCCTTAGAATAGAAATAATGTTGCAGTTTCCCACTCCAGGCAGGCATTTCCAGTGCATCTTGGGAAAGGACATGAGTAGTTGGCTAATTATTATAGAATCTAGCCTGTCACTCTAATGATGACACCCTAGGACCAGTCCTAAGGAAAAAAAAATGATATGAGCCCACACCCTGGAGTTTCTGGGGCCATCCTCTCTCTTGACTGACCCCCTCCTCCCTTGGAATGTACTTTAATAAAACTTTGCTCTGCTAATAATTTTGTTTCACTGTCCTGTAATTTTTTACTGTGGCAGGGAAAAGAAGTGAGGCTTTTTTTCCTTTTCCATCTCTCAGTAACAAAACCTTTTGTTTTTTGGTTTTGTTTTGTTTTGTCTATTTCTATATACCCAGCATGTTATCAGGCATAGTGTTGATTAATTTATGTGGAGTAAATAACTTGTTATGACCATCTGACTTTTTCTTTCTACATTTTTCCATAGCTTATATGGCAGTAGGGTAGAAAATAAAAAGAAAGCAAAGAAAAATAACCACCAAGCAAATAAAGAAACAAACAAAAGCCTTAGCCTGTAGTTAGAAGTCATGAAATTTTAAAATTCATTCCATTTATGAATTGTATATTTGGGTAAGTAGTAGCCACTTTAAATTTTTGAAATGTAATTGTCGCAAAAGGCAGGGAGATAACAAGACTACAGTATTATGTAGTTTTTAAAGTGTCAATGTTGGAAACCTAACTGCATTGGTTCAAAGTGACCGGCTGTATAAGTTTGATCAGGTTACTTACCTTTCTCTGATTCATTTTCCTCATCTCTGAAATAAGGATAAGAATAGAAGTTCATAAATTCTATTATTTACTTCATAAGCTATCTATTTTCTAAAATTATTTTTAGGACTAAACACCCTAACATATACAAAACCCTTAGGATTGCTCCCAGATCTATAAATGTTAGTTAATATTGCTATTTATTAATATTAGTACTATACTCTAAGCACAGAATTAGGGAATTTATATAAATACAACCTTTATTTAAAAATTTTTTTTCAACGTTTTTTTATTTATTTTTGGGACAGAGAGAGACAGAGCATGAACGGGGGAGGGGCAGAGAGAGAGGGAGACACAGAATCGGAAACAGGCTCCAGGCTCCGAGCCATCAGCCCAGAGCCGGACACGGGGCTCGAACTCACGGACCGCGAGATCGTGACCTGGCTGAAGTCGGACGCTTAACCGACTACGCCACCCAGGCGCCCCGATACAACCTCTTTTTAAATTGTAAGATTTAATACAAATATCCTATTAGTAAGAAAGAAAAACCCAATATGGTTTTTTTGAGAAAAATTCAAAATTCAAAATAATGGCTTCCTTTGTGAATAGCAGAGTCCAAGTTAGAATCACGTGGAATTCAGTGCATGATGAGGGATACGAACATTAAGAAAAATCTTAATTTGCCTTTAATTTTATCTAAATTTTATAGTTAAAAGAAATTTTCTATTTATTATGTATTAAGTAAATTAAAGACATGTATATTGATTTCTCATAATATATTGAGAGATTTGGAAGATTGGTAACCTGAAAGTAAATACAGTGGCTGAATAGTCATTCCCAAGAACATTCTGATATGAAAGTTCAGGAAGAATTTTTCTCCCTTTTTCGGCAATTCATTCCAGTCCTACTATATTCGAATCTATATATTCTGGTCATTTCTTACCCAGCTCAGCTATCTTTTTTATTTTTTATTTTTTTTTTTTTTATTTTTTAATATATGAAATTTACTGTTAAATTGGTTTCCATACAACACCCAGTGCTCATCCCAAAAGGTGCCCTCCTCAATACCCATCACCCACCCTGCCCTCCCTCCCACCCCCCATCAACCCTCAGTTTGTTCTCAGTTTTTAACAGTCTCTTATGCTTTGGCTCTCTCCCACTCTAACCTCTTTTTTTTTTTTTTTCCCTTCCCCTCCCCCATGGGTTTCTGTTACGTTTCTCAGGATCCACATAAGAGTGAAACCATATAGTATCTGTCTTTCTCTGTATGGCTTATTTCACTTAGCATCACACTCTCCAGTTCCATCCACGTTGCTACAAAAGGCCATATTTCATTTTTTCTCATTGCCACGTAGTATTCCATTGTGTATATAAACCACAATTTCTTTATCCATTCATCAGTTGATGGACATTTAGGCTCTTTCCATAATTTGGCTATTGTTGAGAGTGCTGCTATAAACATTGGGGTACAAGTGCCCCTATGCATCAGTACTCCTGTATCCCTTGGATAAATTCCTAGCAGTGCTATTGCTGGGTCATAGGGTAGGTCTATTTTTAATTTTCTGAGGAACCTCCACACTGCTTTCCAGAGCGGCTGCACCAATTTGCATTCCCACCAACAGTGCAAGAGGGTTCCTGTTTCTCCACATCCTCTCCAGCATCTACAGTCTCCTGATTTCTTCATTTTGGCCACTCTGACTGGCGTGAGGTGGTATCTGAGTGTGGTTTTGATTTGTATTTCCCTGATGAGGAGCGACGTTGAACATCTTTTCATGTGCCTGTTGGCCATCCGGATGTCTTCTTTAGAGAAGTGTCTATTCATGTTTTCTGCCCATTTCTTCACTGGGTTATTTGTTTTTCGGGTGTGGAGTTTGATGAGCTCTTTATAGATTTTGGATACTAGCCCTTTGTCCGATGTGTCATTTGCAAATATCTTTTCCCATTCCGTTGGTTGCCTTTTAGTTTTGTTGGTTGTTTCCTTTGCTGTGCAGAAGCTTTTTATCTTCATAAGGTCCCAGTAATTCACTTTTGCTTTTAATTCCCTTGCCTTTGGGGATGTGCCGAGTAAGAGATTGCTACGGCTGAGGTCAGAGAGGTCTTTTCCTGCTTTCTCCTCTAAAGTTTTGATGGTTTCCTGTCTCACATTCAGGTCCTTTATCCATTTTGAGTTTATTTTTGTGAATGGTGTGAGAAAGTGGTCTAGTTTCAACCTTCTGCATGTTGCTGTCCAGTTCTCCCAGCACCATTTGTTAAAGAGACTGTCTTTTTTCCATTGGATGTTCTTTCCTGCTTTGTCAAAAATGAGTTGGCCATACGTTTGTGGGTCTAGTTCTGGGGTTTCTATTCGATTCCATTGGTCTATGTGTCTGTTTTTATGCCAATACCATGCTGTCTTGATGATGACAGCTTTGTAGTAGAGGCTAAAGTCTGGGATTGTGATGCCTCCTGCTTTGGTCTTCTTCTTCAAAATTACTTTGGCTATTCGGGGCCTTTTGTGGTTCCATATGAATTTTAGGATTGCTTGTTCTAGTTTCAAGAAGAATGCTGGTGCAATTTTGATTGGGATTGCATTGAATGTGTAGATAGCTTTGGGTAGTATTGACATTTTGACAATATTTATTCTTCCAATCCATGAGCAGGGAATGTCTTTCCATTTCTTTATATCTTCTTCAATTACCTGCATAAGCTTTCTATAGTTTTCAGCATACAGATCTTTTACATCTTTGGTTAGATTTATTCCTAGGTATTTTATGCTTCTTCGTGCAATTGTGAATGGGATCAGTTTCTTTATTTGTCTTTCTGTTGCTTCATTGTTAGTGTATAAGAATGCAACTGATTTCTGTACATTGATTTTGTATCCTGCAACTTTGCTGAATTCATGTATCAGTTCTAGCAGACTTTTGGTGGAGTCTATCGGATTTTCCATGTATAATATCATGTCATCTGCAAAAAGCGAAAGCTTGACTTCATCTTTGCCAATTTGGATGCCTTTGATTTCCTTTTGTTGTCTGATTGCTGATGCTAGAACTTCCAGCACTATATTAAACAACAGCGGTGAGAGTGGGCATCCCTGTCGTGTTCCTGATCTCAGGGAAAAAGCTCTCAGTTTTTCCCCATTGAGGATGATGTTAGCTGTGGGCTTTTCATAAATGGCTTTTATGATCTTTAAGTATGTTCCTTCTATCCCGACTTTCTCAAGGGTTTTTATTAAGAAAGGGTGCTGGATTTTGTCAAAGGCCTTTTCTGCATCGATTGACAGGATCATATGGTTCTTCTCTTTTTTTTTGTTAATGTGATGTATCACGTTGATCGATTTGCGAATGTTGAACCAGCCCTGCATCCCAGGAATGAATCCCACTTGATCATGGTGAATAATTCTTTTTATATGCTGTTGAATTCGATTTGCTAGTATCTTATTGAGAATTTTTGCATCCATATTCATCAGGGATATTGGCCTGTAGTTCTCTTTTTTTACTGGGTCTCTGTCTGGTTTAGGAATCAAAGTAATACTGGCTTCATAGAATGAGTCTGGAAGTTTTCCTTCCCTTTCTATTTCTTGGAATAGCTTGAGAAGGATAGGTATTATCTCTGCTTTAAACGTCTGGTAGAACTCCCCTGGGAAGCCATCTGGTCCTGGACTCTTATTTGTTGGGAGATTTTTGATAACCGATTCAATTTCTTCACTGGTTATGGGTCTGTTCAAGCTTTCTATTTCCTCCTGATTGAGTTTTGGAAGAGTGTGGGTGTTTAGGAATTTGTCCATTTCTTCCAGGTTGTCCAATTTGTTGGCATATAATTTTTCATAGTATTCCCTGATAATTGTTTGTATCTCTGAGGGATTGGTTGTAATAATTCCATTTTCATTCATGATTTTATCTATTTGGGTCATCTCCCTTTTCTTTTTGAGAAGCCTGGCTAGAGGTTTGTCAATTTTGTTTATTTTTTCAAAAAACCAACTCTTGGTTTCGTTGATCTGCTCTACAGTTTTTTTAGATTCTATATTGTTTATTTCTGCTCTGATCTTTATGATTTCTCTTCTTCTGCTGGGTTTAGGCTGCCTTTGCTGTTCTGCTTCTATTTCCTTTAGGTGTGCTGTTAGATTTTGTATTTGGGATTTTTCTTGTTTCTTGAGATAGGCCTGGATTGCAATGTATTTTCCTCTCAGGACTGCCTTCGCTGCGTCCCAAAGAGTTTGGATTGTTGTGTTTTCGTTTTCGTTTGTTTCCATATATTTTTTAATTTCTTCTCTAATTGCCTGGTTGACCCACTCATTCGTTAGTAGGGTGTTCTTTAACCTCCATGCTTTTGGAGGTTTTCCAGACTTTTTCCTGTGGTTGATTTCAAGCTTCATAGCATTGTGGTCTGAAAGTATGCATGGTAGAATTTCAATTCTTGTAAACTTATGAAGGGCTGTTTTGTGACCCAGTATATGATCTATCTTGGAGAATGTTCCATGTGCACTCGAGAAGAAAGTATATTCTGTTGCTTTGGGATGCAGAGTTCTAAATATATCTGTCAAGTCCATCTGATCCAATGTGTCATTCAGGGCCCTTGTTTCTTTATTGACTGTGTGTCTAGATGATCTATCCATTTCTGTAAGTGGGGTGTTAAAGTCCCCTGCAATGACCACATTCTTATCAATAAGGTTGCTTATGTTTATGAGTAACTGTTTTATATATCTGGGGGCTCCGGTATTTGGCGCATAGACATTTATAATTGTTAGCTCTTCCTGATGGATAGACCCTGTAATTATTATATAATGCCCTTCTTCATCTCTTGTTACAGCCTTTAATTTAAAGTCTAGTTTGTCTGATATAAGTATGGCTACTCCAGCTTTCTTTTGGCTTCCAGTAGCATGATAAATAGTTCTCCATCCCCTCACTCTCAATCTAAAGGTGTCCTCAGATCTCAAATGAGTCTCTTGTAGACAGCAAATAGATGGGTCTTGTTTTTTTATCCATTCTGATACCCTATGTCTTTTGGTTGGCGCATTTAATCCATTTACATTCAGTGTTATTATAGAAAGATACGGGTTTAGAGTCATTGTGATGTCTGTATGTTTTATGCTTGTAGTGATGTCTCTGGTACTTTGTCTCACAGGATCCCCCTTAGGATCTCTTGTAGGGCTGGTTTCATGGTGACAAATTCCTTCAGTTTTTGTTTGTTTGGGAAGACCTTTATCTCTCCTTCTATTCTAAATGACAGACTTGCTGGATAAAGGATTCTCGGCTGCATATTTTTTCTGTTTAGCACACTGAAGATATCGTGCCAAGCCTTTCTGGCCTGCCAAGTTTCAAAGGAGAGATCAGTCACGAGTCTTATAGGTCTCCCTTTATATGTGAGGGCACGTTTATCCCTTGCTGCTTTCAGAATTTTCTCTTTATCCTTGTATTTTGCCAGTTTCACTATGATATGTCGTGCAGAAGATCGATTCAAGTTACGTCTGAAGGGAGTTCTCTGTGCCTCTTGGATTTCAATGCCTTTTTCCTTCCCCAGTTCAGGGAAGTTCTCAGCTATAATTTCTTCAAGTACCCCTTCAGCACCTTTCCCTCTCTCTTCCTCCTCTGGGATACCAATTATGCGTATATTATTTCTTTTTAGTGTATCACTTAGTTCTCTAATTTTCCCCTCATACTCCTGGATTTTTTTATCTCTCTTTCTTTCAGCTTCCTCTTTCTCCATAACTTTATCTTCTAGTTCACCTATTCTCTCCTCTGCCTCTTCAATCCGAGCCGTCGTGGTTTCCATTTTGTTTTGCATTTCGTTTAAAGCGTTTTTCAGCTCCTCGTGACTGTTCCTTAGTCCCTTGATCTCTGTAGCAAGAGATTCTCTGCTGTCCTGTATACTGTTTTCAAGCCCAGCGATTAATTTTATGACTATTATTCTAAATTCACTTTCTGTTATATTATTTAAATCCTTTTTGATCAGCTCATTAGCTGTTGTTATTTCCTGGAGATTCTTCTGAGGGGAATTCTTCCGTTTGGTCATTTTGGATAGTCCCTGGAGCGGTGAGGACCTGCAGGGCACTTCCCCCGTGCTGTGGTGTATAACTGGAGTTGGTGGGCGGGGCCGCAGTCAGACCTGATGTCTGCCCCCAGCCCACCGCTGGGGCCACAGTCAGACTGGTGAGTGCCTTCTCTTCCCCTCTCCTAGGGGCGGGATTCACTGTGGGGTGGCGTGGCCCGTCTGGGCTACTTGCACACTGCCAGGCTTGTGGTGCTGGGGAGCTGGTGTATTAGCTGGGGTGGGTAGGCAAGGTGCACGGGGGCGGGGAGGGGCAGGCTTAGCTCGCTTCTCCTTAGGTGATCCACTTCAGGAGGGGCCCTGCGGCAGCGGGAGGGAGTCAGATCCGCTGCCGGAGGTTTGGCTCCACAGAAGCACAGAGTTGGGTGTTTGCGCGGAGCGAGCAAGTTCCCTGGCAGGAACTGGTTCTCTTTGGGATTTTGGCTGGGGGATGGGCGGGGGAGATGGTGCTGGCGAGCGCCTTTGTTCCCCGCCAAGCTGAGCTCTGCCGTCCGGGGGCTCAGCAGCTCTCCCTCCCTTTGTCCTCCTGCCTTCCCGCTCTCTGAGCAGAGCTGTTAACTTATGACCTCCCAGACGCTAAGTCGCGCTTGCTGTCGGAACACAGTCCGTCCGGCCCCTCCGCTTTTGCCAGCCCGACTCGGGGGCTCTGCTTGGCCGGCGAGCCGCCCCTCCGCCCCGGCTCCCTCCCGCCAGTCCGTGGAGCGCGCACCGCCTCGCCGCCCTTCCTACCCTCTTCCGTGGGCCTCTCGTCTGCGCTTGGCTCCGGAGACTCCGTTCTGCTAATCCTCTGGCGGTTTTCTGGGTTCTTTAGGCAGGTGTAGGTGGAATCTAAGTGATTAGCAGGACGCGCGGTGAGCCCAGCGTCCTCCTATGCCGCCATCTTCCGGAACTCACCAGCTCAGCTATCTTAAGGCTAATCTGTTGCAGATCCATTCATTGCCATATTCCAGAACCCTATTTCTAACAGTGTCCTAGGCATCAAACCTAGATGTTACAAAAGCCTACAAACATATTAAAATTGAACATACACAAATCCTACCTCTCATGCATATTGGCAGTTATTATTTTTTACACTATTTTCTCTCTCATAGTTAATATTATAAAAAGATTAAACAGAGCTTCTATTATTCTTCTTAGGATATGACTCACTCTTGTACTGTTTGTACTGGTATTTCAGTAAAGCATATCAAATGAACCACAGGAAGAGGGAGATTTTGTCCTGTACATCTTGTGAATTTCATACGTGACTCTGGAAATGGAAGGTGGGAGTAGAACTGAATTCACTACTTCATACCGAACAAGAGTGACTAGAAATACACAGAGGAAATATGGAAAAGAGAAGAGCCTCTGGCAAGTCTATAAATCCTTTTTTTTTTTTTTTTTTTTTTTAAGACTGGACATTCTATGGGGGTAAGAATCATGGGCAAAAATGAAATGAAACATGGTTCACCCTGCTAAATACTTTTAAAGAATTTCTAAAAATTTTTCAATATCTCTCCTTGGTCTTCAGTAAATCCTATACTTTCCAAGAATGATTCTGCAGGTGTATCTTTCAGAGATAATTTTAAGAAATGCTGAATTATGTTCAAATGGGTGTTAAGAGAAAGTGATATAGCTCAGAAAGAACCAAAAAAATAGGGAATAAAGGGAGATATGATGACTTCTCAGTTGTGTAATATTAAAATTTATCCAAACAGGCCAAAAGCCTGAAATCAATTCCTTTGTCTTTGCCACTTCATCTTCCCTATCCAGCAAGATCCTTGATACATCGTTATAAATGTTCAAATCTATTGCACAGCCATAGTCATGATATAGAATATCATCATCTCTTCACCAGGGCTACTGTGATATTTTATGCTAACCTTTTTGGTACTGAGCATAAAGTGAGTTACTGCTTTCAAGCATGGCAACTAGTGACATACAAGGAGTGTCATGCCATACCAAGGAGGGCCAGTTTCCATCCTGAATCCCAGGTAGAAACATATTTCTTTCAGAGTGGCTTACACTTCTTTCCCCCACCATTTCATTGTGGTAAAGAATACTTGAGGGACAGAAAGAACACAGACACACTATCGGGAAGTTGTATTAGAGGAGAAATGTTGCAGGCATGTCATTAGGCAAAATGGGCCAACAATGTCTTATTGATTATATACAGAATTAAGCAATTTTTAGAAATTAAACATTAAAAACATTATCCCTAAGCATAATAATTACAGCAAATATAAATTATTATGTGTCTATTTTTTGTCAGTCATCTTAGTTTCGGAGCTTAACATCTACTATTTCCCATAATCTTCACAAAACTTATGAAATTGCTATTATTATCCCTGTTTAATGGGTGAAAAAGAAGGACAAAAGAGGTTAAAACAATTGGCCTAAGGTCTTACAGCTGGCATTTTTTAGAGCCAAAACTTGAACATAGGCCTAACAGGCTGTAAGGATTATGCTACACCCCCTCTCACAGAGTGAAACAAAGGTCAAAACCTTCTAATCTGTAGCTCTTACACAATTTTGCCTTGACAAGACTTATGTTGAATGAAGACACTTCATCAACATTCCTGTCTCTTTGAAACATCCCTCAGTCTAAAGGGTCTTCTACAGTGTTACTTGAATTATCTTCAAATAACAAATGGCATTACATCACTATCTTATTAAAAACTCCCCATCCAAGTACAAATATCATATGACTTCACTCATATGAGGACTTTAAGACACAGAACAGATGAATACAAGGGAAGGAAAGCAAAAATAATATAAAAACAGGGAGGGGGACAAAACATAAGAGACTCTTAAATTTGGAGAATGAACAGAGAGTTACTGGAGGGGTTGTGGGAATGGGGATGGGTTAAATGGGTAAGAGGCATTAAGGAATCTACTCCTGAAATCATTGTTGCATTATATGCTAACGAACTTGGATGTAAGTTAAACAAACAAACAAACAAAAACTCCCCATTAGCTGTGGCATAGCCACAGTTTGAGAGAAAGGTACAGAGATTTACCACATATCCTTGATCCTACACATGCATAGCCTACCCTATATCAACATTACTCACAACAGTGGTGCATTTTGTTACCAAGGATGAGCCTACATTGACACATCATAGTTACCCAAAGTCCATAGTTAATATGAGGATTCACCCTTGGAACTGTACATTTTATGAATTGGATAAATGTATAATGATATGTACCCATCATTATAGTACCATACAAATTATTTTCACTTCCCTAATATCCACTGTGCTTTATCTCTTCAAAATCCCCTTCCCCACCTCCCAGGCAACCACTAATCTTTTTATTGTCTACATTGTTTGGTCTTTTCCAGAATGTTATATAGTTGGACTCATACAGTATAGAGCCTTTACAGACTGGCTTCTTCCACTTAGTAATAGGCATTTAAGTTTCCTCCATGTTTTTTCATGGCTCGATAGCTCACTTTTTTGTAGGAATGAATAATATTCCATTGTCTAGATGTACTATACTTTATTCATCCATCCCCCTACTAATGGACATGTTGGTTCAAGTTTTGTCAGCTATTAATAAATTAGTTGTTATAAACAACCCTATGCAGGTTTTTGTGTGAATGTTAGTTTAGAGCTCCTCTGGGTAATTACCAAAGAGCATGGCTACTGAATTGTATGTAAGAATATGCTTAGTTCTACAAGAAACCATAAACCTGTCTTCTAAAGTGGTTGTACCATTTTGCATTCCTGCCAGCAATAAATACATTCCTACTACATTCTCACCAGCATTTGGTGTTGTCAATGTTTCAGATTTTGGCCATTCTAATAGGTGTGTATCTTACTGTTGTTTTAATTTGGTTTGCTCCAGTGACATATGTGGAACATCTTTTCATATGCTTATTTGTCATCTGTATATTTTCTTTGGTGAGATCTGCTAAGGTCTTCAGCCCATTTTTTTAAACCTATTTTTTTCTTATTGTGAGCTTTAAGGGTTCTTTGTATAATTTGAATAATATTCCTTTATAAGATATGTCTCTAGTAAACGCATTCTCCCAGGGTGTGGCTTGTCTTCTCATTCTCTTGACATTGTTTTTCACAGAGAAAAAGTTTTTAATTTTAATGAAGTCCAGCTTATCAATTATTTCTTTCATGGATTGTTGTGGCTTTGATGTTGTATCCAAAATGGCATCACCATACCCAAGGTTATCGAGGTTGTTTCCAACATTATCTTCTAGGAGTTTTATAGTTTTGTATGCAATATTTAGGTCTGTGATCCATTTTGAGTTAATTTTTGTGAAGTGATTAAAGGTTTGTGTTAAGATTAATTTTTTTGCTTGTGGGTATTCAGCTGTTCCAGCTCCATTTGTTGAAGAGAGTATCTTTGTTCCATTATTGCCTTTGCTCCTTTGTCAGAGTTTCAGTTGACAACAGTAATAGTAAGAGGCATTTAGGAGGTAGTATTAATAAGAGTTGGTAATAAATTGTGGAAGTGGGTGTTTGATGGCTGGAGAGTATAACTCATTTTCACACATTCTGTAAATAATATTCAGATTTTCCTGAATCAGCATTCAATGGAAGCAACTGTGGTTATCTCCTGAAGCAATATATGGATGTTTCTTTGAGATTCTGGGTATCTTCTTTATAATCATTTATTTTTGATTGTGAGGTGTCAGACAAAAATCTCTATGGTGCTTTATTTTTCAGGTGAGTTGTGAAAGGATATAAGTCTTTGTTTTCTGCACATTTTCTCACTGAATTCATGACCTGAGTGAGTGACATTTTTCAAAAAAAGTTTAATATGGATTTGCAGTTTCAGTTTTCCACAACTATGGAAATATGGGGTTCACTTTAATGCTTCCTTTCTATCCACTTCTAAGGTCACAAGCAATCTACAGAATGCCTCCATTGTCACTTCAGAAATTGCTCAATCTCTAGGTTCTGTTCTCCATTTGTAAATATTTCTCATAGCTGGTTCTTAGCCTTTAATCTATCGGCCTTACCCAAGTTCTTCCTCTCAGTTTAGTTTCTGTGTTTTGACAATTCCTTGCTTATGATTTAGAATCTCAGCAAACTTATTCTTTGGAGAACACTTCTCAGATTTTTTTTTTTATATAAGTAAAAGATGGGAAGATCTTATGATGAAGTTATAATTGTGGGATATGTCAATTGAATTTGGACCTCCATAATACTGGCTTACATTGTTTTTTCCCTAAATTTATAGATTAGGACTACTAAGGGAGGATTAACAATGAGTCTTCATTAGCATATTTGTAAACAGTAGAAGAATCCAGTCTTGCTGCTGTTCAAGATTAGCTTTAAGATGCAGTGGCAAACTAAAATTAACAAACATCCAGGTGATGGGGCACCTGGGTGGCTCAGTCAGTTGAACATCCGACTTCAGCTCAGGTCATTATCTCGCAGTCCGTGAGTTTGAGCCCCAAGTCAGGCTCTATGCTAACAGGTCAGAGCCTGGAGCCTGCTTCGGATTCTGTGTCTCTCTCTCTGCCCCTCTCCCACTCATGCTTTGTCTCTCTCTCTCTCTCAAAAATAAATAAACCTTAAAACAAAATAAAACAACAACAACAACAACAACAACAACTAAAACATCCAGGTGAGTCATACCTGCAAAATAGACTGACGAGAATGATGGGACCTCTGTCCTGCAGATAATTCCTTTCTCTCTCTCTCTCTGTCTCTTATTTATTTATTTATTTATTTATTTATTTATTTATTGCTTTGAAAAGATGGCATAGGTGGGAAAAGTTTAAAAGTTTAGATTTCAGCGGAGTAGGCTGGCAGATCCAGGTTTGAATGTGTGCACATGAAAAGCCTAAATGCAGATCCATACGGAGGCATCTACTACTAGCATACATCCAAGAAAAGTATTGCAAATGGCCTTCAAGACCTATGTGATTAACCTAGGGATTTTCAGTACATAAAACCACATAGAGTGTGATACATTTCAAAATAAAAAGTAAAAGTAATTCCTGAAGATTAAAAAAAAAAAGCAGAAAGATTCGTTCCGTTGAATAAGCTGAAATAAAGACATTATTCCCTTTAAAATATCACCTGACATGGAACCTTCTAAAACACCCCAGAATACACAGACAATGAAAGCAGTTTGCATCAGTGATAACTAATGTGGACTTGTTCAGCCAGCACATCAGGGCAAGCTCAAACTGTCTCACAAACAGACAGTAACAGCATCAGAGGCTCTTTGTACCACTTCATCTCTATATTGTCTTCTCACTATGAGACCCAGAATCTCTTGCACCCTGAAAATTAACTAGCCTGCTGTATACGCTGTGGGTAGTGAATATGGCCTCGGTACACTACCATCACCCTCATCTTTTCAGTAAAAAAAAACACAAAAAAACCAAAAACCAAAAAACAAAACAAAACAAAACTCTGAGGAAACAGTTAACCAAGAAAAAGGGTGGAAGGCCAGTAATGATCTATACCATGATAAAAGAGGAACTCGCTGTTCAATTTCTTCAGATAAAAACTGTGACGAGACAGACTCAAATACCAGACCATACTGTAATGTTTCAGAAATTTCATTCTTTTAAAGTATCAGTGAACTAATTTAGAAGTAGAGTTAGGGGAAGGCATAATTTTGGCTTTGAAGGAAAACTCCAATAAAAAGAGCATATAATAATTTGAAGCAGTTGAATATTTACAGAAAATAGACAAAAAGACGATAAGCAAAACAATAATTTAAAGTGGAATAATATTAAAGACCAACATCTCAGAACTCAAATCACTGAATCTGGAACCAAGATACTTTAAAACACAGAAACATATACAAAGTCTCTCATCACACAAAAATTTCCCTCTTAACTAATGAGTAAAACAAGAAAGTAAAACTCACATCACAGAATATTTGGAAAACAAATTATTTAAAACTCTAAAAATCCTACCCTGGGAGAAATGTCTAAAGTTATAATGAAAGCAACATTCACAACCTTAAATACCCATGTTATTAGGCAAAAATTAATGTAAGTAAGCAGTTAAGCCTAGCAGAAACTAACTTGTCATGGTGACTGACAATACCTTTGGAAAGTTTGCCTTCAATGAATCCAGGTTTGCAACCAACTCTCAGGAAATTGTACTCATCTTTGTTTGCACCAGTTAACAGGACCTGATAAGCAGGCAAACACAAAGCCAGAGTGTCCCGAAGAATTGCACACTAGGGAAGGAGAAGAATAAAAAGTTCTTTATGAAGCAGTGGAAGTCAAGTATCTCCTATCTGTTTTTTTTAGAAATCAGAAACCCTGAATTAACTGTATTATACAAAAACATGGATAAGTGAAATTACTTAAGTGAAACATAAAAGGCTTATTGGTAAGAGGGTAGAGGAAGAGATAAACAGTTTACTGACAATCATCTTTTCTCTATGGCACTACAAAGACACCATCATCCTTGACCAAATGACTATGTTTGTGTTTGGTTCTGGAGACTCTATTCTGCTCCATTGCTCTATTTGTATATCCTTGCACCAACATATTGTATATTGTCTTGAAGTTTAAAAATAACTCCTGGTATTCAGTAGAAGCCTTCACCTTTATTGTCCGTCAATGTTTGTCTTGGCTATTTTCCCATATGCTTCCATACAAATTTTCATTTTTTTCTTCTTATTTTTTATAATTTTTTAATGTTTTCCTTTTGTCTTTTTGTTTGTTTGTTTTTACTTTTCATTTTTGAGAGAGAGAGAGAGAGAGAGAGAGAGAGAGAGAGAGAATGAGTGGGGAAGGGGCAGAGAGAGAGGGAGATATAGAATCTGAAGCAGGCTCCATACTCCAAGCTGTCAGCATGGAGCCCGATGTGGGGCTTGAACTCACAAACTGTGAGATCATGACCTGAGCCAAAGTCAGACATTTAACTGACTGAGCCACCCTGGCACCCCCATACAAATTTTCAAATAAAGTTACCAATTCACACTCCACAACAAACCTTTTAAGATCCTGAGTGGTTTTTATTGTTATTGCATTGAATTTATTGTTTTACGAATTACATCTTTATAACTTTGACTCTTTCAATATCAGTAATGACAGAACTTTTAGTTATTTAGATTTTCTTTAATTTCTCTAGTGCCAACTAATGCTCTGTGTAAAAAGGTTGTACATCTTTTATAAAATTTATTTCTCTGCATTGGATATGCTTTAACACTGTTATAAATTATATCATTGTAAGTTTCACATTCTATTTTTGTCACTAATGTGTAGAAATATAGTGGTTTATATATATAGGTCTTAAATCCAGAAACCTTGAAATACCAAATTATAATAATATTCATTCGATTATTTTGAAGTTTCCATGTATACAATCATGTCATCTGTTTAAAAAGTCATGTTTTTCTCTATTTTCCATTGTGTATACATTTTTTTTTCTCTTGCTGGAAACATAGCACTGGCTAGAATTCCTATGTGTCTCATTCCTACTCACAAGTAGAAACATCTTAATATTAACCACTAAATATGATATTTGTAGATTTATGGATATACTCTTAGATTAAGGAGGTTTTCTTTTAATCTAGTTTTCAAAGAATTTTAACATCAATAAGTATGGAATTCAGTCCCATCTCCTGGAGGGGGCAGTATTTACTTATATTATTTATAATTCTTCTCTTAGGAGGATGTGTCCTTTCTCCCCATTTATTTATTTGTTCAATCATTTATTTATATAAGTATGGAATCATGTATATTTGTTTTATACATTGTTTTTTTAACTCAATACCACACCATGTGTTTTATTGTTAACATTATTCCAGCTTTGTTTGACTCTTAGTGGCTCTTCTACTTTGGCTTTTATTTCTTTTGACATACCCCTCCTTAGCTTTTTGAGTACTTATTTGCTTTCTGATACTAAAAGGTGCTCTGGGTTCATTAGGCACCTTACCTAACTCAGCCCTAGCACAGCCATTTCTACAAGCCCTTTTCCTTTTCATTGAATAATGGCATTTAGAAACCAAAAACTAGGTGCTGGGTGTGCTCTTAGCTATTGGATTGTTATTGCTTCTACAAATTGTTATTGCTTCTTAGTAAATTATTTAGGGCATATATGCACGTATACAACGAACATATGTATATACACACACCTATCATTATTTCTGTATCTATCCATATTTACCTATATTAAACTAAATGTTAAATTCATACTGATATCTCATACTCCAAACAAGGGCTGGTTATTTATTCTCTCTTGCTTTTCTATATTTTTCCTGCCCAATAGTGACAAACCTGACCAAATAACTCACCATCCACTGACTTGTTTAACCTGAACAGACATATAATGCAGATTCAGAACAGTTACACCATGCTATACCTTCATGTCCTTAAGCTCTACAGTGTTCAGTCTAAATGCCATTTGTTGGTATTACTTAGATCAACTTTTTAGCTCCACTCCCTGTAGTAAGGTTGTGTCAAAAATTTTTCGTACAGTTATCTTCATTTTGTCACAGTTTATATTACATTCTGGGATCCTAGGCACGTGATATAATTTTTTTAGTTTGCATACATTGAAGCTTACCCTTTTTGATGTACAGCTCTATGGGTTTTGATAAATACATAAAGCCATGTATCTACTACTGAAGTACCAAAAAGAACAGTTCCATTACCTTAAAACTTATTCTATGCATCGTTTCATAGTGATCCATCCTTCCCTCCACAACTGGAAAACATTCCTCTGTTTTCCATTGCTCAGTTTTGTCTCTTTAGAATGTTAGATGACTGAAATTATATAATGTGTGGTCTTTTGAGTTTGGCTTCTTCCACTCAACAAAATGTGTTTTGTCCATGAATTCCAATATTTACTCAGAAAAATCTCCAAATGAGCCTGAGATGCTTTTTTTTTTTTTTTTAATTTTTTTTTCAACGTTTTTTATTTATTTTTGGGACAGAGAGAGACAGAGCATGAACAGGGGAGGGGCAGAGAGAGAGGGAGACACAGAATCGGAAACGGGCTCCAGGCTCCGAGCCATCAGCCCAGAGCCCGACGCGGGGCTCGAACTCACGGACCGCGAGATCGTGACCTGGCTGAAGTCGGACGCTTAACCGACTGCGCCACCCAGGCGCCCCGAGATGCTTTTTTTTTAATAAAGAAAAGATACTTTAAAACATCTGGGATAGCATTAAAATATATGTATGTATGTATATATCTACACATATTTATTAGGAGGTTACCCTGAAAGACCAAACAGTAAAGATTTACACATTAAATTTAAAAATATTTTCATATATTAGAATCAGTGAAGTTTATAGGGAACCATTAGGTCATGATGGTGCTTAAAATGAACAAATACAATTAAATATACTGAAGAAAAATCATACTGACCAATGGAAGTGAAATTATTCATGGTTACTTCTTACCAGCAAATGGGTTGTTGAATGGGTTTTGAATTTATATATCCCATATTCCACAACAAATTGTTCAATTACTTGCTACAGTGATAGTAATTAACACTAGATTCTGTCATTTTGCCTGAAATATGCAGACCTAGTCAGTTTATATGCCAATTAAAATGAATCATAGTTAAGGAAATTAACCACAGAATACAAACCAACCAACTTGAGCCTGCTGGACAATGCTATACAGGGAATACTGCCTTTTTTTTTTTTTAAGTTTATTTATTTATTTATTTTTGAGTGAGAGAAGAGAGAGAGAGAGAGAGAGAGCGAGTATGTGGGAGAGGCAAAGAGGGAGAGGGAGAATCCCAAGGAGGCTCCACACTGTCAGTGCAGAGCCCAACACAGGGCTTGAACTCACGAGCTGTGAGATCTTGATTCGTGAGACCAAGAACTGAGCCGAAAACAAGAGATGGACACTTAACCAACTGAGCCACCAGGGTGCCCCGGGAATATTGCTTTTTGATTCATCTAGTTTTGAAATACATTTTGGGAATTCTTCACAAAGTTAGGTTTTCCTAATGAGCTCAGAACCAAATAGTCATAGCCTCTAGGGTGATTGTATCCGGAGGGGACTTAATTGAGGAAAGAAAAAGAAAAGAGTTTTGAGCAAATGTCAGAAAGGCTGGCATTGGGTATAATTCTCCCAGCTGCTGGCAGCGCCAGCTCTCACGTGTCTCTGCAATGGACTTTAGGTTCATAGGGACCTTTATCTCTGCCTAGGTTTGTGCTATGTGGTTTCTTCCATTGGAGAATCATCTGCATAAGTCTTCACATCCTTTACTTCTTTTAAAGTAACTTTAAAATGTCTTCAAATTTTTACCTTGTTTTCCTTCTTTTTTTTTTTTTACTCTTTGCCTTAATCCTACTGGAGACCATTTTTGTTTACCACATTTGTATTCAAGAAACAAAGACAATGAAAATAAAATGAATATGAAGACAAGCAAAATAATGAAGTTCCCAAGAGATATCAAGAATGCAGGAAAATAATGTGATAAATTGAGGTGCCTGGGTGGCTCAGTTGCTTAAACGTCTGACTTTGGCTCAGGTCATGATCTCATGGTTTGTGGGTTCAAGCCCCGCATCAAGCTCTGTGCTGAATGATTGCTCAGAGCCTGGAGCCTGCTTCAGATTCTGTGTCTCCCTGTCTCTCTGGCTCCTCCCCTGCTCATGCTCTCTCTCTCTCTCTCTCAAAATAATAAATAAACATTAAAATTTTTTTTAAAAAAGAATGTGATAAATTGGCAATCTAATGCAATAGCTGGTATTTGAAAATGCACAAATTAACCAACCACTAAGTAGCCTAAGAAATCATGAAAAGGAAAAATACCAGATTCCTAAGATTAAATCATCTGAAGATTCAAAGGATATACAAATAATTTCCCTTTGTCATTGAGTCATTAATTATGCATCATTAAGAGGTAGAAAACCCAGGGTGTCTGCGTGGCTCAGTCGGTTGAGCGTCTGACTTGATTTCGGCTCGGGTCATGATCTCAGGGTTGGCGAACTCAACCTCACAATGGGCTCAGCACTGGTGGTGCAAGCCTGCTTAGGATTCTCTCCCTCTGGGCGCCTGGGTGGCTCAGTCGGTTAAGTGACCAACTTCAGCTCAGATCATGATCTCATGGTTTGTGGGTTCGAGCCCCACATCAAGCTCTGTGCTGAATGCTTGCTCAGAGCCTGGAGCCTGCTTCAGATTCTGTGTCTCTTTCTCTCTCTCTGCCTCCACACCCCACTTATGCTCTGTCTCTCAAAAATAAATAAATGTAAAAAAACTTAAAAAACAAATTAAAAAAAAGAGGTAGAAAACCCAAATCTACTAAATATCCTTGAGGCAATTTTCTAAACATAAGACTTCTCCATGTGCACCAGGCCCATACTGATTCACAGGTGAATTACTGTCTGCTATTAAGAAACTAATAATTTCAATTCCATTCATCCTTAAAAAGAGTTACATTTTCTCTTTTTTAAACCAGCATGCCATATGTAAAAAAAAAAAGACAGTAACTACAAAAAGGAAAGTTTAACCTATCATTTACTGAATATTAACATAAAATCTGATAGAAAACACACATTAGAAGAATAACCTACTGTGTTGTCCATTTTGCCAAAACAAGTATAGAACCTGATGAAGTCTATTAATATAATTCAAACCTGAAAACAGTTGCCTTAACATACACTAAAGTTTAAATATATAAGACCTATTCCTGATTTTTAAAAATAGTAGTTTATGTCAGGATACACATATATTTCCTGCAAAATAATCATAAAGTAATATCAAATTCGGACTTAGTTGTGAACATGCAAAGCATTCCCATCAATATCAGAAAGATAAAACTTTCCTGCCTTCAATATATCTATTTAACCATCTTCTGTCAGCAACTGACACGAGTGCTCAATAAATATGAATAAATAAATAAATGAATTACTCCATTAATGTTTTTTAAAACCACCTGTCCATCCATTCAGAGAAGGTAAACCCAGTTTCTGATTTCATTCCATATCCAAAATGAATTCTATATGAAAAAATAACTGTAATATAAAAAGAATCAATTTGCACATAAAAAAAGAAATATGTGTGAGTTTTTAGAGTGTTAAAGATTTTTTTAAATTGAGAAATGATGGCAAAAAATCCACAAAAGACTGATTAATTACATATATTTCTTCCCTGAAAATAACAATATTAATTACAACAAAAAATTAATTACAAAAAAACCCCAGAGATTTTTAAAAAATGAAAAATGCAGTGCAAATAAAACAGAGGGTTAAGTTATTTAATGTATAGAATTTTTACAAAAAATGCTACAAGAAAATATTTGCTTAGTAGAAAATGAAACGTTATAATAAATGACTATGAATGACAAATTAGCAGAAGAAAATATGTCAAAGTTTTTTAATAAATAAGAAAATGTAAGTCAAAATTACAGAATATTATCTTTTAGAAAATGGTGGGGAGAAACAGGCACTCCCATACAGTGGTGATAAGAAGATAAATTGGCTTAATATTTTTGATGCAATTTGTTAATGCTTATCAATATTTAATTTTTTTAATGTTTATTTATTTTTGAGAGAGAGAGAGAGAGCGCAGAGGAGGGGAAAGGAGAGAGATACACAGAACTGCAAGTGGGCTCCAGGCTCCAAGCTTTCAGAACAGAGCCCTACACAGGGCTCGAACTCACCGCACTGTGAAATCATGACCTGAGCCTAAGTCCGACGCTTAACCAACTGAGCCACCCAGGTGCCCCGATGTTTATCAATATTTTATATGCATATACATATTTATGTGTAAGGGAAAGATATAGTATTTAAATTAAGAATTAGAAACGACTGAAAAGTACAATCAGAAAATGACTATTTAAATATGATGCATCTTCATAATAAAATTCAAAGCATTATTTATTTTGAGAATATAATTAATGATTCCTTTTGTATTTAGTCCTTTTTTTGTTAAAAAAATTTTTTTAATGTTTATTTATGTTTGAGAGAGGGAGAGATGGAGCATGAGTAGGAGAGGAGAGTAGAAGAGAGCAGAGAGAGAGGGAGACACAGAATCGGAAGCAGGCTCCAGGCTCCGAGCTGTCAGCACAGAGCCCGACGCAGAGCTCGAACCCAGAAACTGCGAGATCATGACCTGAGCTGAAGCTGGACACTAAGCCAACTAAGCCACCCAGGTGCCCCAGTATTTCGTCCTTTTTAATCAATAAAAGTTGACTGGGAACTAGTATGTGGTTTAAATAGTATGCACATAATATGTTTACTGATGCATGGAGAAAACCTAGAAAAAAAATCAATATATAGATATAGAACTTTAATGACTCTAGAAAGGTAAAACTGGACAAGTTGCAGAGTGGAACTTTATTTTTCCTTTTAGGAATAATTAGCTATGTCCTGAAGGAAAATCAGTCTGGGAAATATATGTAGGATTCACTGGAAAACGGGAAACCTTAGCCGGTGAAGATGGTAGATGCTACTTTCAGGCAACAGGCCGAAGCAACGGAAACATGTGCCAGGCAAAGGGCCCACTTTGACCACTGAGGGCAAGGAAACAGGCCCATTCACAACCCACCTTGAAAAAGCCATAGGCCCTAACTGACCAATTACGATCTAGGCATAGTTCCTAAGATGAACAAAAAAGGGAAAACTCCATATGCCCCATACTCCATCACTCTGCCCTATAACATGGCTCCTGGCTCCTCACCACCACCTCATCCAGACAGACTTTCCTTTGCTGTTCTGCCCACTGCTCCCTTGCAGTGTATTCAGGAAACTTTTATCTCTTTTGTTCTCTCTTGGGCATCCACCCAACTGGGTTGCCCCACAAAGATGCCTGTGGAAAGATGCTCTGTAAAGAAAGGAAGAAATATGAAACTCGCCTACAGTTTTAATTCATTTTTGGAAAGTCTTCAGTAGTCTACTTTAAAAGCTTTGCTTTTCTGATTTTGTTTCAGTGCTCCCATTTATTTTGACAAGCTATTTAAAGTTCCCCCAAAATAATGAGCTTCTAAAACGCCTAGATCTGCAATTTTATTTGGGTTTGTAGGAATTTATATCAAGTAAAAAGATAATACTAGCTTGATTGTTAATTTCTCTCATTAGCTACAGAGCTTAACAAAAGAATGTCAAGTAATTCACATTGGCCACTATATTTTTTTCACCTTGGCATTCTGATCCCACTTTGACTTGTTTTTTTTTTACTCTCCCATCCTGCAGCTACAAACTTCATTTTTATCATTTACAGAATAATGTTTTTTTCAGGTACAACTCCCACTGCTTACTCCAAAACTCTTTCAGCCATCAAAACTTGGATATGATTTATAGCTAAACATGCACTAGTTCGTGTGTAAATATCAAGAGTAGTCCTACCTACCACTGGTACCATGAGAATCATAAAAACAAAGAAAAGAGAAAAACCCAAAACACTGAAAACTTTCTTCCCAGATAGAAGCTAGCAACTAATTCAACAACATGCATTCAAAGTCATTTGGTTATATCTCAAGGTCCAAAGTCAAAATGGTCACTCTTTTCTTTTGCACATTCACTTACCTAAAACAAACAAAAACATAATATTCCTCCCACAGAGGACTGATAACTAAATTGGTTTTGGATGACCACACATAAGATGTATAAAAAGTTTTATTAAGCCATTGAAAGAGGGGAATTGGCAGGAGTGAAAAAACACCTGGTTCTTACTCAAATGTCAATTGCATTTGTTCAACTTTGCACTCAGGTGTTGGGGCAAAAGGACTGAAGAGCGCTGGCGGGAGGGGGTGTGTGGTTAATGGAGGTGTGTGGAGGAAAACAGCAGATGCATATTTTAGAAAGAATACTGGGAGCTATGATAAAGGAATCGTCCAAACTAAAGACAGAAAAGAACAATTAGAAGATAGTGATTTGACTGAAAAGTAGTAACTCTCAACTAAGCTGTGACAATGGGAAGGGTAAAGATGCAATGTTTTGGGAAATAGCAAGTAAGTAGAACTTACTGAACTTGGTAAATGACTGAAGATATCAGATAAGTAACAGTGAACAATTGAGGACCCACCTTAGTTGTCCTAAATTGGCTCCGTAACCCAGCAGGTATTGGTGTCTTTCACTGTATCAAGGGAATAGAAAAGAGAGGTATGTTTGGGGTCAAGACAATGAGTTGAATACATTGTGTTGAAGGTACCTGCAAGTGATTCAGTTGAAGATATCTAAAATGCAGCAAAATATTAAGAGAGAGAATTCTGTAATTATTTAGTTTAGAAATAAACTAAAAAAGTTTAGAAATAATTTGTATTCATGTTTCATCAAAATGGTGCTGTATATGAGGACACACAACAATTGTGCACACAAGGGGCACCTGTGTGGCTCAGCAGGTGGAGTGTCCAACTCTTGATTTTGGCTTAGGGCATGGTTTCGCGGTTCGTGCAATCGAGTGCCGCTTGGGCTCTGCACTGACAGTGCAGAGCGTGCTTGGGATTCTCTATCTCCCTCTCTCTCTGCTCCTCTTCCCTGTGCACACATGCTCTCTCGAAATAAATAAACAAATAAACTGGAAAAAAAATTGTGTGCACAGGTGGGGGATCAAGTTTAAAAAGAAAACCCGCAAAGAACAGTCAGCAAGAAAGGTAGGAATGGTTAGAAAGATAGGAGGACTAACAGAGAGCAAACCATAAAAGTGGAGGGAATAAGAAATGTCAAAGGTGGTGATTATCAGAAATGTGTGTTGAAGATGCCCAAAAGATTGGCAATGTGAAAGGTAAAGGCACAACTAGTATAAGCAGTCTATTTAGAAGAGTGAGAGAGAATCAGGTTGAAGAGAAAAGGAAGAGTAAAATGTGCTATTATTTTGAGATTACATGACACAATCATGAGTCATGATAAAGGAGATGAGTCCAAAGCTAGGCATAGATAAGGTGGCATGTGCAACAGACTAATAAATGTGCACTGGCAGCAAGATAGGGTGACTGTGGTATTGGACAGCAGGAGTAAGCTGAACTTGAGTCTGGAAGACACAACCAGAGGGCAATTCTGAGACAAAGATGGGGAAGTAGAGATGAGACTGGTTGATTTGGAAGACAGTGAAAGTCTGCTTTACTGCTTTCAGAGAGCAAGAGACAATAACTACCTCCTTGTCAGGGGAAGCAAGACTACAGAAAACTTTAGAAACTATATGATGGAGATGAGATGAAATGATGTTAAAAATTAGAGTTCTGGAAAAAAAAATAGAGTTCTGATGATTAAAAAGTCTTTTATTCCATTTTCTGAAAATATTGGTTTAAGAGGTAAAATTATTCAAAAGTATCACATTATACTAAAATGTTTACCAGTCCTTCCTTTACTACAACCATATGTTAAAAGTATTTTCTTTATTCGCTTAACTGAGCTTTTAATGGATTAAATTTTCCAAAACATCGCTAGTTTGCTTTTGAGCCTTTTAGTCATCACATAATTGCTATGTACTCTCTTCCAGCTGTATATTAACATAAAAATGCAAGCATTATTTTCGCAAATATTGCATGCTAGGGCTGAAAATTTGGCTTGATAATGGGGAAAAATGACAAAAATGCTTTAGAACTAGGTATGTTTTGTGTGATTTGATAGTTATTTGCATTTTTTTAAGTATGAAGACACAGTTTTAATCCTGGCTATCCAGCTATAGTTTAAAATATGTGCTAATTAAAATAAGGAAACCTAAGATTTAGATTAGATAATTTGGCATAAAAATTAACCTACAGCTTGGCCACTTAACTTCAGTTTTCACTGCATGCATCAGTTTTACTATTTTTTTTTTGATTTTTTTTTAATATATGAAATTTATTGTCAAATTGGTTTCCATACAACACCCAGTGCTCATCCCAAAAGGTGCCCTCCTCAATACCCATCACCCACCCTCCCCTCCCTTCCACCCCCCATCAACCCTTAGTTTGTTCTCAGTTTTTAACAGTCTCTTATGCTTTGGCTCTCTCCCACTCTAACCTCTTTTTTTTTTTTTCCTTCCCCTCCCCCATGGGTTTCTGTTACGTTTCTCAGGATCCACATAAGAGTGAAACCATATGGTATCCGTCTTTCTCTGTATGGCTTATTTCACTTAGCATCACACTCTCCAGTTCCATCCACGTTGCTACAAAGGGCCATATTTCATTTTTTATCATTGTAGTGGCAGAGTTAAAAGTATTCTTAGTTACCACTTTTCTTAATCCCCAAGGACAATACATGGACATTTTCTATTTTGAAGGCTTTAAATCTAAGCCCCTTAGGGAAAGCCAAGGGAGTGGGCAGTAAGTTATCTAATTATAGATAATGAGAAACAATTATTGCACACTTCTTGAATGCCATATATTTCTCATGCTCATTCAAAGTTCACCACAGCCCTGTGGCCCAGGTCCATTTAAAATTCTAATTTTGCAACTGAGAAAATTGAGTTTGGGG
This sequence comes from Neofelis nebulosa, assembly GCF_028018385.1. Classification (NCBI taxonomy): domain Eukaryota; kingdom Metazoa; phylum Chordata; class Mammalia; order Carnivora; family Felidae; genus Neofelis; species Neofelis nebulosa. The sequence goes on along the minus strand of NC_080790.1, from coordinate 43,986,221 downwards.
CAAGTTACTTGCTCTAAGCTACACGGAAATAGTAGAACAGACTTTCGAACCTAGGATGTCTGATCTCAGAGCCCCAAATCTTAACTTCCACATTACAATGCATCAATAAATAATTAAAAATTTAGAATACCTTACCTAGGTTTGACAGATACGATTTGTAACTTCCTCTGAGATGGTAACAATAAATCCACTGCGTAAACCATACCATCACTTTGAAGATTCCCTTAGAGTATGTGAAGTCCTAGAGATGAAAGTGGAGTAAAAATAGGTTTGTTCTGTGCTTTGAAGATTTCAAAGTATAATAACTTCTTCTTTAGTTTCTCTAATATTTCTACCCTCATGGTAAAGTTGTCCATACATTTGCCCCAAAAAGTATGGAAGCAATTTCATCCACATTTCACTATGCCAACAACGGTCAGTAAAATTGTAAAGATACACTTGACTATTGATGCTTAAGATTTCTCAATCTTCAAATAGCAGATGAAAGGTATTATCATATTATCATTTGTGGGTTACAAATTTGCATCGGCTCCTTGATATTAGGCTGTCACCACAGCAGATAATTGGACAGGAACTGTTTTTCCAATAACTGAGAAAGACCTGTTTTAACCAATCCTACCCCATCTACATGCCAGCGACTTTTTTTTTTAACAAAACAGTTTGTTAAATTCTGTTGACTTATTCTTTTTATTCCAATAACAGTTATTAGAGATACCCTTCTGTGCTCTCTATAATAGACATCAACTCCTACAGTCTTATTACTGAATGAAATGTTCATAACTTTCGCATTAATCTGGAAAGCTGGGTTATGATGCAGTAACATAGCATTCCAGATTTTTGTGTATTATTTATATTCAGGAATGCATTCATTTTAGGCAGAACAGGAGGAAGAAGAATCTTAAATAGTTAAGGTGGATGAAAGAAAGCAGTAAAATAAATAAAATAGGCAGAAATGAAAAAAAGACCCAGAAAAAAAATATCATTGGTTCAATAGATGGAAAAGTGTCATATACTCAGGAACCCAGGGGACTGAGTCAGTATAAAGATAGAAACTGAAAATGGTAAAGGCTAAAGAAGTAACAGTAACACAACACACTGGGCCTGACTTCAAAGAACTCTCCTTCAGATATGGAAATAGATGGAGCTAGATGTCACAATTAGAGAACAATTATGGGACTGGCCTGGAATGATGATGAATGACTTTCCCAGAAGAGGGAAACATTCAAGGGAAATTTAAATAAGGTAATTTACAAGTTATTTGCTCTAAGCTACGCAGAATTAGTAGAACAGACATTCAAACCTAGTGTGTCTGATCTCAGAGCCCCAAATCTTAATTTCCACATTACACTCCATCAATAAACAAACATTTAAAATATCGTATGTACATATTTAAAATATCTTCAAATAGTTAACTGAAAAAAGAAAAGGTACTACAGGTAGGTTGCATAGCACGAAGCACGAACGAAAGCTGGGAACCATGATGGAATAAGCGACAGGTAAGGGCAGACAGGGAAGGATGAAAGTAAACTAGATCAAGTAGATGGTTGCTTATGTCCAGTCTTTGCTATCTAGGAGTACATTTTAACTTAGTCATGTTATTTTGTTTCTCTGAAAGTCAAAGTGTTAAACTCGTACTTTTTTTTACTCTCCATTTTTTTTTGTATTTTACGTCTAGAGAACCTCACATTTCTTCTTAGAAAGTTGCCTGTCATATCTAGAATGTCATAGTCTGATGGTATCCAAAAAAGTCCAAATGTACAGATGCCATGTTGGTCATTTAGCTGATTCCAAACACAGAAAATTATTTGACAATATTTTTCTACATTTATTTTCCTTTTGTTAAGAACTGTGTTCTTATTTAGATATCTGTCCCAACCTAGAGAAGACAACAAATACAGGTACTTTTAGGCAGAATTTCAGGCTCTGTAATTAGAACCAACTCCAAGTCTTATTCTGGTTACCACTCATAGCTCTAGAATAGACAAAGAGACAAATTTCAGTCTAGTTCAAGATAGAACAGAAGCTTCTAGTAAGCAGACTCTAACTTTAAGGTAGTAATATTATTAGACTACCAGTCGTGTTAAAATAAATACATATTGATGGATATTTAGGCTCTTTCCATAGTTTGGCTACTGTTGAAAGTGCTGCTATGAACATTGGGGTACAGGTGCCCCTATGCATCAGCACTCCTGTATTCCTTGGGTAAACTCCTAGCAGTGCTATTGCTGGGTCATAGGGTACATCTATTTTTAATTTTTTGAGGAACCTCCACACTGTTTTCCAGAGTGGCTGCACCAGTTTGCATTCCCACCAACAGTGCAAGAAGGTTCCTGTTTCTCCACATCCTCTCCAGCATCTATAGTCTCCTGATTTGTTCATCTTAGCCACTCTGAGAGCCTAAATGTCCATCAGCAGATGAATGGATAAAGAAATTGTGGTTTATATACACAATGGAATACTACTTGGCAATGAGAAGGAATGAAATATGGCCTTTTGTAGCAACGTGGATGGAACTGGAGAGTGTTATGCTAAGTGAAATAAGTCATACAGAGAAAGACAGATACTATATGTTTTCACTCTTATGTGGATCCTGAGAAACTTAAGAGAAGACCATGGGGGAGGGGAAGGAAAAAAAAATAAAGTTAGAGAGGGAGGGAGCCAAATCATAAGAGATACTTAAAAACTGAGAACAAACTGAGGGTTGATGGGGGGTGGGAGGGAGGGGAAAGTGGGTGATGGGCATTGAGGTGGGCACCTGTTGGGATGAGCACTGGGTATTGTATGGAAACCAATCTGACAATAAATTTCATATTAAAATAAATAAATAACTTTTTCTAGAAAAATTTAAAAAATAAAATAAATATGTATTTTCATAACAGATTCTAAAAAAATCTAGAAGACTTTTACAAATAAAGAATTCTTCTCTATGAGATATCCAAGGCTAATATACAGACAGCAGTGACAGATAACTTAGGAAAAATTATGCAGTGTTACTTTTTTCCTGGACTAGTTATTCTAAAGTAGACCACAATGAAAGCCGATCAAAAAGCCTGATCTGCTTGCTTCTGGGATAATCCTAAACTGAAATCCTGGATCTTACTTCTTTTTATGAGGACAGATATGTGAGCCAATGAAAAGACCTAATGGGACCATCTAATACCTGCCTTGATGATGAGACGGAACAGTCCTATTTAGACTTCCTCAGACCTTTTTCTTTCTTTCTTTCTCTCTCTTTCTTTCTTTCTTTCTTTCTTTCTTTCTTTCTTTCTTTCTTTCTTTCTTTCTTTCTTTCTTTCTTTCTTTCTTTCTTTCTTCTTTGTTTCTTTCTCTTTTTTTCATTCTTTTTCTTTCTCCTTCTTTCTCTCTTTCATTCTTTCTTTCACCTTAGGGCAAAGAAGAACAAAGTTCACAAGGTCTTCCTCTAGGTGTCCACTAATTCTAGGTCCTGTGTATCTGTTTTAAATCAATGTCAATTGATTGGTTTTCTACTGTTTATGGGTATCATATTTCCCTGCTTCTTTGACTTTCATTATTTTCAGTAATGTTTGATTTGATGTAAAGTTTACCTTTTTTGGGTGCTGGATATTTTTATGCTCCTAAAAATATTCTTGGGGTCTGTTTTAGGATGGTGTTATTTGGAAAATGGTTAATCTTTTTGGGTCTAGATCCTAAGATCTGTTAGGTGGAGCCAGAGCTGGGTCATTACTGAGGCAAAGTCTTCTGATTAGTCTACTCTGTGCCACATGGATTATGAGGTTTGTCATTCTGACTGGCAGGAATAAGCAATATTTTCTACTCTGAGTATTATATACTGTTTCCTCTATCCTTTCAAAAGTCTCTTTTCTTGGTCTCAGGTAGTTTTCTAATATGCATGTGGTGATAACTACCCTGAATTCTCAAAGAGAACCCTCTGCACATCTCTGGATTTCTCTCTCAGATTTCCAGAATTATCTCTCTACAGTACTCTTTATTTTCTCTTGCATTGTCCTTCAAAATCCATCTTCCTTAGTCTCCCTGGATTCTGAATTCTATATCCTCAATTCTGTGAATCTTGCCAGACTCTTCTTGAGTTCTATTTTCTTGTGCTATACCCAAAAGTCTCTCAAGACAGTGGACTTGGAGAATTTTAGGGCTCTCCTTGTTTGCTTCTTATATCTCAGAGAACACTGACCTTTCTTTCGAGTATATTTTCTTTAAAGATTGTTGTTTCATATAAATATTCTCATTTTTTTCTTTGTTTCATACAGCAGTCGCTGGTACACCATCTTGGCCAGAAGCCTCCCTTATCGTTTAAAGGTGAAAATAATTTCTACCATTGTCTCTGCGACAGGATATTGTTTCTGATTTAATATTTGACTGGCAATGGAGGTAGGTAGTTATGAGACTTTCACTTTTATAATAGCTCTTATGTAGGCTAAGTAACCATTTTTTGAGTTCTACCAACTCTTACATATGATCATTTCAAATGTACCTTTGGGCACATGGAAGATAATTACTGGGTGGGCCTGTGGATACAGTAGACTCACTGAGACCCCAATATGTGCCAACAATTCATGTGTTATCTTGCCCACCATATGCTTCTACCAGGGGTCCTAATGACTTTTGATCCATAGATAGTAATATCATCTTGATTTTTGGGCCTAGCAATCTTCAAAATGTTTGTGTGTTCCCTTTCCCAGTACGTAGTTACCTGAGTAAATGGGTATAGGTCTATATGGGGAAGAACTATGGGAACATTACATTATACATTGCCTGTGGCATTGTGAGATCTTTCCCCTAGGATATGCAATGTTCCCTCAGTCACTGGGTTCTGGATCTGGAAAACTGATCTCAGTCTGTATACTACTCCAGGAATTATGACTTTTTTTGGAAATGGCTGCCTTCATGGACCTCTTGATCCATGCTTGGTTTATTCTGTTTCTATCTGCCTTATTCCTATAGCAGGGTTTCTCAACCTCAGAAATATGGGCATTGCTTGTGGTTTGGGTAATTATTTCTTGTGGGGTACTGTCCTGTTCATCGTAGAATGTTTGGCAGCATGTCTGGCCTCTACCACCTTGGTGCCAGTACCATCGCTCTTCCATTTGCGACAACCAAAAATATCCCTGGACATTGCTAAATGTTCCCTGAGAGCCAAACTTCCTCCTGGTTGAAAACCACTTCCCCATAACCTCCAAGTATTTTTATAAGTCTTGATAGGTTTGTCTGATCTTCCTTAGATTGTATCAGATATTCTCCAGCTACCTGTCAGAATAACCTTACTTACCGTGATGATGACTGCATCTCCTGTCCACTACCTGTTTCCTATTTTTTCACAATTTTAATTATCCCTATTGCCACTTACAAGCACATGATGTATGAGCATCTCTTACTGCTAGTACTGGTCCGCAGAAGATAACCACTGAGGTGCTCAATAATGCTTGCGCTCTTATCACCAGTTCACCTCATCATTTGTATAAACCAAGCATCCTCTAGTTCCTCCATTGGTTGAGTCTTCCAGTCTTATGTTGTTTGTTTTTCTACATCACTTAGCATGGACCATCACCTTCTCCAAGCTTCTAAAAACAATCTTAGCATGTCAGCACTATTTCCAAGTATTTTGCCAGAATGTCTAATCCTGTATTATGGGAGGGTGCTCCCATATCCATAAACTTTTCCTCTTTCAACTTTATGTTCTTTCCTTAGTCCAGCATCCTCCAAAGCGAATCCTATGAAGACTCCCCTGACCCCTAACTGAACATTGGCTGAGCCCAGCAGGCAGTTCAGGATGTAGTCCCCTCAGGATGTAGTCTTGACTTCCCTAGCTTCGTTATGTTGTAACTTAATCCTAATTTTTGATCTTGTGAACTGCAGAGGTGGATAGATCCTGCACTGGGTTGCATGCTTTCTTGCAAGGTAGTGATACCTACATTGATTTCAAGCAAGGGAGGAACTCTGGCATTTAACAGGGACTTGTAGGTCTCTTAAATGGACTCTGAGACTTCAGAAGTGTTTCAGTAATTCATATTTTAGACTGCATTTATCCAGATAACTCTATACTTCTAAATCCCACTCCTTCTTAATTAGGATCCTGATCTTAGCAAGGTAGATATTCCACATTTGAGAATTTAAACTCCTCTATAGCTTTGCTATTATTATACTCAAGTCTTGGGATTTATCATAAGCTTTTTTCTGTCCTCTAGTTGTAGAAAAAGAGAATCTTACTATATGCTACTAAGGAGGCTCTCTAGCTTTTACTCTTAGCTTTTAGTTGGTGATTACTCTTTCTATACCTTTTAATTTTTATCCAATGTGTCAATAGCTCCTAGTAATGAGACAAGGAAATTAGGGACTCCATGAAAAAAAGTTTTTATTTTCTTTGCTCCTTTCCTTGCTTCTATACCTACTAGGACCTGGACCCTTTCATTACATACACCTTAATGTATGTCCTCCTTACAGAGGTAAAGGGGTTAATATCTCTGGAGTCTTCCAGTACAATAGATAACATCTAAGGAATGACCAGGTGAGGTTGTCATGTATGTTTTCCAAGACCACTGACTCCAGACACGTTGATGCCAAGACCCTTGGCTCTGGTGCATAAGTGACATATGGAGGAAATCTGAGTACTTGTCCTTATTCAACCAGTTCCTGGATGCCTAAGAGAACACGTAAACCAGACCAACATCCTCAACAAAAACTCCAGACTCCAAGCAGAGATGAGATTCATTCTCCTATTCCTTTCCAAGTCTCCCAGACACTTTTGTGTGTACCTGCACTGTCTGTATATATTCAATAAACTCTGCTCTCACTTCCTGCTGACTTGGGTTTGATTTCTATCGTGTGTATAAGCAAGGACCCTCTTGGCTGGTTCTGTGGGACCTCCTCTGGATCCTCGAACCCAACCTGCCTGCATCAGTGAGAACCATTCTATTCTAATCTCGTGATGATTATTACACAGAATTTCGTAAATACTTGAGATATGCCACCCACTAGTGCTTATGGTCCTTCAGTACTTACAGAGTGAAAGTCTCAATAATTGCACTGCTAACAAAATGCAAGGCACTAACAATGTTCCACATGCTACCAGTTAGTTCTCTTTGCCAGCTGAATGGTGGCTAATTGATCCAAAGTCTTCTTCCTCAGGCATTCTTGGCACCAACTATCTTAGGTCAGGTTCCCCAAGAAAGATTCCGAAGCTGAGATTTGTGAGCAAAAGGTTAACTGAGGAGTGCCTCTGGGATCAAAAACAGTAAGAGAGTGAAGGAGACAGGACAGGGCAAGGGAAGCACTGAACTGTTACGTGGATACCACAAAGCCTACATGTGGTCCCATGGGGAATTCTCGTATTGGAAGAATCTTACAGAGTTACTTAAAGCAAAGAGCCCAAGCCCTTAATTCCCTCAAATTACATGTCATTGGATACAGGCTGCTCCTGAACAAGAGGGCCTAACTTTGGGCAAGTCAGAATCTTCTAAAGAGTACAATTTCCAGAGAGGGTATCTTTTGAAACTTTATGATGCCAACATTTCCAGAAACTGAGGGAATGAGTGTCTCAGTCCTAAAGAGGGAAGTGGCATCTCTATGGTACCACACAGCATCCATTATACTGCTTAAACCAAGGAATGAAGATGTGATTGTAGATCCTCCCTTGCATTTTCAGTGAACTAGATGGAGGGAATATTTTGGCAGGGGAAGGGTGGTTTCTTGGCCTCTAGGCAGATACCTTTTTTCCTTGATGGCTTACGCTCAGCCCTGCTTGAAGATAATTTTTCAGATATGAACAACTAACTCAAGAGTAGTGCTAGGTAGATGATTGGCTCTCCGCACCACAAGTCCAGTACTTTCGTTCCTTATCCCATTTTAGAGATTGCAATCAATCAGTGATGTTTCTTTCAGTGGCTGGTGTGAACCATGACTTCCCTAAGTGATAGCTCAAGAACTTTTCACTCTAAAGTGACCTGAAAGGCAATGATGGGAGCTTGAGAAATATATTATGTATTGTTATATCCCTGAGCATTTGCTATCATAAATAATACATGCTTGTCTTCCACACTGACTGTAAATTATTAAATGGTGTGTGATACTTCTGAATTTAAATAGTACTAACTAGACACAATAAACTGCATATGTGCTGTGCACCCCATCTGTGTGTGTGCATGCACACACACATGCACACACACACACACACACACACACACACACACTTCCCTGATAACGGGTCATTTCTTCACTAGAAAAAAATGCAGTAGTGGTAGAGGGATTTAGATTTAAAAAAATTAACATTTACTTATTTTTGAGAGACAGAGAGAGACAGAGCATGAGTGGGAGGGGCAAAGAGAGAGGGAGACACAGAATCCAAAGCAGGCTCCAGGCTCTGAGCTGTCAGCATGGAGCCTGACGCAGGGCTCAAACTCACTAACCGCCAGATCATGACCTGAGCCGAAGTCGGACGCTCAACTGACTGAGTCAGCCAGATCCCCTGGATTTAGATTTTAAAAGCATTCTGTTTAACCATATGTCATAAGAAAAGCTTTTAAAAATTTTTTGAGAAACACTTTTTAAGAAAACGTTCATTTACATGTCACATGCTGGTTTATATACACAATGGAGTACTACGTGGCAATGGGAAAGAATGAAATATGGCCTTTTGTAGCAACGTGGATGGAACTGGAGAGTGTGATGCTAAGTGAAATAAGCCATACAGAGAAAGACAGATACCCTATGTTTTCACTCTTATGTGGATCCTGAGAAACGTAACAGAAACCCATGGGGGGAGGGGAAGGAAAAAAAAATGAGGTTAGAGTGGGAGAGAGCCAAAGCATAAGAGACTCTTAAAAACTGAGAACAAACTGAGGGTTGATGGGGGGTGGGGGTGGGGGGGAGGGAAGGGTAGGTGATGGGCATTGAAGAGGGCACCTTTTGGGATGAGCACTGGGCGTTGTATGGAAACCAATTTGACAATAAATTTCATATATTAAAAAAAATAAATGTCACATGCTACCATTTGTAAATTTATTGACACTTCTTTTCTGTGCAAAGCACATTAATGTTCATTTTCATTTTCTTTTAGGCACTAATAATTTAAATCAGACCTGGAAAACACACATATGTTACATGCCAATATTTTATATTAGTTCTGCTCTAGTGGGCCAGGTCACGACTAATTACTGATTTTGTTGTTGTTTCTAATTTCATTCCTTCTCTTCCATTAAACCCACATTTTTCTCTCACTCATGCCTCTTTTCAGTGTTCCTCCTTTTGTCCATTTGCCTTAATGACGGAATAACAGGAGAAAGTATGTAACACTTTTGTATCACTGCAGTGAAATCACTTATTATGTATAAGATATTCTTCGCAATACACACAATTTTATCTATTTCTAGGGTTATGCTCACAAAGCACATACTGTGCACAAATTCTAGGAAATTATAAAAAGTGAACTCAATATGCAATAGTTGCCTTTTTTTCACTCTTCTTCAAAATTTCTGACTTTAGATGAGAATTTGTTGTACTATAATTATGAAATATTTTCTCACCTAAGAGATGCTTATATATTCTATAGCTTCCATCTACTGAGGCAACAAGAAGAAACAGATCATTCAGGTTGTCTGATAAATCGCCATGGTCATACAGTGGTAACAGTTTCATATTTTTCCCTTGATACCTCAAATTCCTATGTTTTCTTAGGAAATTGTTCCAATTATTGTTTTTTTATGTTTTATTTATTTGAGAGAGAGAGAGAGAGACAGAGAGATATTGAGAAAAGCAGAGAGAGATAGGCAGAGAGAAAGGGAGAGAGAATCCCAAGCAAGCTCAGTGCTGTCAGTGTGGAGCCCAATACAGAGCTCAATCTCACAAACTGCGAGGTCATGACCTGAGCCAAAATCAAAAGTCAGACACTTAACTGACTGAATCACACAGGTGCCCCATTCCAATTGGTGTTTTTTCCATACACCATGCCCATTGGAGTTTCATACCTTAGTCATTCTGTCTTTACTCAAACTTCTTGCTTCCTCCCTTCTTCCTAAAAAATTTTACTTTGTCTATGAGAATAATCTCAGGTGTCACCTCTTGCAAGCTGGAAAGCAATCACTCCTTTCCTTGCATGTTTACAACAATGTTTTTGTGTTTCCCCCAATATAACAGTTCATTTTTTGTCTCTATTACATTTGTTCTTTTATGTGTCTAATTTTAGCACAAGACATGTGTCCTTTCATCACATTTGTCATAATATTTTGTGGAAATTATTGACAGATGGAGTTAGGTCTTTAAGTTAGGGACAAAAGGTGACGGGAAATGGGAAACCCATGGAAATGATACTTGTATTTTGAGAGATGTATACTGTACAAGAAGAGACTGGTGGGGTGAATGGGAAGTACAAGTCAGTTATGGAGGTTTTTCTACTACCCCTGCATTGCTTAATGCTGCATTTGCTTCTTTAGTCCTCTGTGCCTCATTTTCTTCACTGTTCAGTGGAAATAGCAATCCCCTTCTCTTCTTCCTGTTCCCTTATGACTTCCTGCTTGATTTACAACTCAGAACTAGTAATCATAAGATTGTAGCCACTGGTAAAGTGAATGAGAAGAAACAGTGCTGTGGTTCAGAGCACAGGCTTCAGAGACATACCTGAGTTTGTATCCATGAGAATGTCACTTACGCTGGGCAATGACCTTGGGTACTTAGTTACTAACTTTGCTGTCTTCTAGTTTCCTTAAAGTAAAGATAATACACCCTCCATAGACTGTTCTAAGAAGCAGATGAGACAATGAATGCAAAACACTTCTGGAAGTGCTACCATATAGCAACTGATCAATAAATGATGGTGGTGGTGGCAGCAGGTGGTACTAAGGGGGCAGTTATTTCAGATGATATTTGGATTCAAGCAGATAATACAGGGGCACCACAAGTGACAGCAGCACCCTGTTTCTATAGTATCATGTATAAAGTCCCCACATCTCTGTTATAGTCATATTTATATAAATATTAACCTCCTTTTGCCTTTGTTTTTAATTAAAAAATAGAATTTTATTTTATTAAATCAGTGCATGTATGCTAACATAATCTTCATAAAGCATGTTTTAAAAACAAACTTTAGAATAATAATTGGTCCATTTTCACAAATCTTGAAACCTCAAACTCTCTGAAATGGCCTGTTTTGATTCAAAGAGTGAAACCACTGGGTCTTTTCACTCATTATTTCACTTCATATAAACACCCTGAGGTTTCATCTCTGAAGTGTTCTTCACAAATGGGGCCTCTCCATTATCACAGATTGATCTCAAAGCAGGGAAATAGGAGACTGAGATAAAGCTACACTATTTTATGGACCCACCTGTTAGTTGCTCTTAATTGTTTTGTATTTTGCTCTAACATCAAAAACCGAATGGGGTGTACTATTTTTTAATTTGCTTCTGCACCAGCATTATAAACCCTGCTCTTTCCTTTGCCCAATAAAAAAAAAATATTATGTTTGGGGGAAATATCAGGATGGTGAAAGCCTTAGTAGGAAGGAGGTCACTTTACAAATTCTAGCCATGTATCTATAAAAACCTTACCCTTAACTTAATGTTTTACTTAATGAGATGAACCAGGAACAGATGTTGATACTCACAGAATTTTACGACTTGCTACCAATGTTCACAAGCAGAGAGGTAAAATTAAAAATAAAGTCGCTGTGTCTCACACATTAAGGAACATCTACTTATGCATTCACAATCAGATCATAAAATAATATAAAAATTGAAAGTTAAAGCTGGCAAGGCCAGAGGATTCATGGTACCAACCCAGTGGAGGAGATAATTTGGGACAAAATTTGTTTTTCAAAATCTTTAACTAGATGCTATGCAAGTAGTTAGCATTTCTTCATAAAATGTTATGAGCAAGAATGTGACAAACACACCCTCTTTTTTCTAGTCTGAATAATCTTAATATAAATGGATGTGAGTTGAGGATAAATACAGTCTGGTCCATGTGTGGCATCACTAGTTTCTAGCTAAGCCTGCAGACAACTTTAAGAAACATCCATCTGCAAAAAAGAAGAGGGACAGTAAGAGTATTGATTGTGGGGATAAACACTGAATTTTGTAGGTGGTAAAATATTATTTGTATCCCTTGATAGTAGATGACCATGTGAGAGTCACATTTGTATTTCATTAGCCAAGATGTTTTTAATTTCAACATTCTTCAGACTTCTTAAGGAAAAGTCATTCCAGTTTGCCCCAAACTTCATAATGTAAGGGTCTCCTTTAGATAATCATTAAGCATAACTTTATATGCATGTGTATTTCCATAATCACAGATTTTGTGAAATGAAGTTGGGTGTTTTCTACTGGACTATGGAATTTTGTATTTGCTGAACTAGCAGAAGAAAATCTTGAGCTGGCATTAAGATGCATGGAGGCATTACTGGATTCAATTGACAAGAAAATGTTTAAAAATAACGGTTTATTTGCCAGCTTCTCTCAACGCATCTTCTGCCATTGGCCCAGGATGTCATAAATATCCATAGAATATGGATCCATATTCCATCCATAGAGGCTGAAATAATGCCTTAAAACTCTTAACACTTTCTCACCATTCAAGGATGGACACATAAAAGATAGGTCATACCAGGTATTCCTCAAGTATCTTCCACTATCATTTTAATAATATAAACTGAATTTTACTAAATCATCCCCTTTAATTTGTACAACATAGGCAGTTCCTTGGAATTATTTGCAATTTGTTTTTTGGTATTAAGTTTTATTCCCTATTACTCCCTTGGCCTCTCAAATAGAACTCAGGGGTAGACTGAGCTTTCTGTCTTCTCTTTCCCCTTTCTTCTACTTTTTGCACAGAAGATGATGTACAATAAACACTTTGGCAGTTTTTATTTTTTTTATTTATTTTTATTTATTTATTTATTTATTTATTTTTTATTTTTTTTATTTTTTAATATATGAAATTTACTGTCAAATTGGTTTCCATACAATACCCAGTGCTCATCCCAAAAGGTGCCCTCCTCAATACCCATCACCCACCCTCCCCTCCCTCCCACCCCCCATCAACCCTCAGTTTGTTCTCAGTTTTTAAGGGTCTCTTATGCTTTGGCTCTCTCCCACTCTAACCTCTTTTTTTTTTTTTCCTTCCCCTCCCCCATGGGTTTCTGTTACGTTTCTCAGGATCCACATAAGAGTGAAACCATATGGTATCTGTCTTTCTCTGTATGGCTTATTTCACTTAGCATCACACTCTCCAGTTCCATCCACGTTGCTACAAAAGGCCATATTTCATTCTTTCTCATTGCCACATAGTACTCCATTGTGTATATAAACCACAATTTCTTTATCCATTCATCAGTTGATGGACATTTAGGCTCTTTCCATAATTTGGCTATTGTTGAGAGTGCTGCTATAAACATTGGGGTACAAGTGCCCCTATGCATCAGTACTCCTGTATCCCTTGGATAAATTCCTAGCAGTGCTATTGCTGGATCATAGGGTAGGTCTATTTTTAATTTTCTGAGGAACCTCCACACTGCTTTCCAGAGCGGCTGCATCAATTTGCATTCCCACCAACAGTGCAAGAGGGTTCCTGTTTCTCCACATCCTCTCCAGCATCTATAGTCTCCTGATTTGTTCATTTTGGCCACTCTGACTGGCGTGAGGTGGTATCTGAGTGTGGTTTTGATTTGTATTTCCCTGATGAGGAGCGACGTTGAACATCTTTTCATGTGCCTGTTGGCCATCCGGATGTCTTCTTTAGAGAAGTGTCTATTCATGTTTTCTGCCCATTTCTTCACTGGGTTATTTGTTTTTTGGGTGTGGAGTTTGATGAGCTCTTTATAGATTTTGGATACTAGCCCTTTGTCCGATGTGTCATTTGCAAATATCTTTTCCCATTCCGTTGGTTGCCTTTTAGTTTTGTTGGTTGTTTCCTTTGCTGTGCAGAAGCTTTTTATCTTCATGAGGTCCCAGTAATTCACTTTTGCTTTTAATTTCCTTGCCTTTGGGGATGTGCCGAGTAAGAGATTGCTACGGCTGAGGTCAGAGAGGTCTTTTCCTGCTTTCTCCTCTAAGGTTTTGATGGTTTACTTTGGCAGTTTTTAAAACGTGAGTGCACAGGAAAGGGTTAACTCTGCCGGCCTGAGTTGCTTAGTATTCCCAAGAAAGGTCTGGTTTCAGGGCTGGCCCTTGGCTGGCTCCTGGGACTGAGGGCTCCTGGAATTTCCCATTGGATGAGAGTGCTGCTGCATGACTTTTGCCTGAGGCCACACTGCACTAGTTTTCAAGACAGTTTATACTAACAATGTGATTTACGGTGAACACTTACTTTCTCTTAGGGTCTGGAGCTTTGGTAACTGAGGTCAGTCACACAAGTGCTGAATGCCCATATAACTGACCCCCAGTAAAAACTCTGGGCACCCAGACTAGCAGCAGGTTTCCTGGTTGGCAATATTTTGTGTGTGTTGTCACCTATCATTGCTGGGGGAATTAAATGTATTCCATGAAACTCCAGTGGAAGCCGACCCTTGAAAGCTTGCATTTGGTTTTCCCCAGACTTTGCCCCATGCACCGTTTCTCTTGGCTGAACTTAATTTGTATTATTTTGCTCTAATGAGGAGCAACATAAATATAAGAACTTCAGAGTCCTAGGAAATCATCTAACCTGAGGGTGGTCTTAGGGACCCTTGATACAGTGGGCTGCTCCCCAGTTTAAACTGTGGCAGTATGAATACAATATGGGCCTCAGAGACTGTTTCTGACTTCTATCCTTTTTTTATGCCCCCTATTCTCCTTTTCCTCTTCTCTTGTATCAAGTAAGTCTTTCTCAGCTCCTTATGTTTCCATTAGTCTACTGTGCTCTAGAGAGAGAGAGAGAGAAAGAGAGAGAGAGAGAAATCAATTAAGACTACAAAAAGAATTTCAAGAAGAAAAAGACTGCATTCAATGGAATACCCCTAATTTGTCATTGTTAATAATGTCCACTTTTTGTCTCTCCATTTATCTTTGCCATTCTCTTGACTGGCTCTCTATTTCCACCAAACCAAATTGAAATTCCTTTACCTGGCTCTCAGTATCACAAAAAATCCAGTTTTCCATTACCCAACCTGTCTTTTAAAAACTATTTTCCAATTATGACTCTTTCCTGTGAGTAACCTTGGTTTTCCCAAACTACCTTCATTAGCTCAATTATATACTCAACTATTCTCCTAATGAAAATCCATTTGTTAAGTAATGTTATTGTGCCATAAACACCATTAGACATTGTAGATACACAAATGAAAAGACAGATTATCTTTTCTGCTTTCATGGTGTTGCAGACAGACATTGAATAAACACACAAATGACTCCTCTAAAGAAGAAGCACAGCTTTGCTTAAATCTCTCTATATTAGTATTACATACTTAAAGACACACACACACACACACACACACACACACACTCCTTTCCCTAACACCAACATCCTCTTACCTACAACCATGGAATTACCAGCTATTGATAGATGTGATATTTGAAATCATTCTAAGGAATTCCAGACAATACAGACAGTTGTGGACACTATAATTATTTCTCACATATTTGCCTAAGTGGGAATGAAGTGAAGGTCTTTAAAGAGGCACATATATCTTTCAAGACACTTTATTCACTGTGGGATATCTCTTCCCAATTTTCTTCCACATCACATTTAGCACACAATAGAAAATGCTGCTGGCCAATGACCTTGTTGGAAATAAGATATAATATGAACCACAATGTTATCTACCATCTATATGAACTAAAGCAATTTAAAGTGTATTTTATGATTTTTTAATGCAGTTTTGAAACAAAGTACCATTTTTATTGTTTCACTGCTTGTGATTTATTGTTTTGCTGCTTGTGTTTTATTGTTTTGTGCTTATACTTAATGATACCTTATTTTTGATAGGACATCAAAATTATTAAATATGTATTATTCTGCAACTCAAGTTCTGCTACACACACACACACTCACACACACACTGATATAATCTGGTTAAACAATTCTTTCTTGTCCATTTGTAATAGGGCCAGTGAAAGTATTTCATCATCTGCTTCATTTGCTCTCCAACTTTGTTACATTTTAAGTATTCTAGGAATTAGCAAGTTGGCTAGACCTTGATATTTGGCAAGATCTTCATGTGCCTAATTTAAATTATTGTGTAATACAAAGATCAAAATAAAGTGTGACTAAATTGAAAATTCAGGTTAGAACCAACCATTCTAATTTGTGAATAGGTTCCCTTTGAATCTAAAAGGTTTCTTTTCTCTCTTTAAATACAACACCATCAACAGCAGCAAAATAACAAGAAAAAAGGGAAGAGATTCATTACAGTTCATATACTATTTTTAACGTTTAATTTGCAATATCAACAGGGCACCATTATCAGATGAGGAAATTTTACACCTTTAACAGATGAGAAAACAGGCACTCCATTAAGCGGCACTACCTGTCATGCCCAAGGTCATGGTAAGAGGAATTAGATCCAGGTCCCTGAGTCCAACACCAGGGCTGTTTGTATTAGAAATCATCGCCTCTTTGGGGGGAGTTTCTCCATTAAGATCACTCCATCTATTTCTTACAGTTCTATGAATATTTGTATTGACATATACATATCTTTAACTCTATTCTAGAAATAGCAACCAAATAAACTGTTGTCAATATTTTATGGGATTTTTCTCATTTCACCTGACAATTCTATTAGTAAATATTGATGGGTTGACTATTTACAATTCTTATTTTTATTATTTATTCTTTCATAAATGATTTGAGGTGGCTTAAAGAAACACAGACAATAACATTAGATGACAGGAAGAGAAAACTAATTTATGAGCTATTAATAGATAAAAGAAAATCTGCTTGTAAGTTTCCTAGCCATCAAAGTAAGGAGGAGGAATTAAAGAAGTATAATGTTGAATCATATACTTACACTATAGTTGTTAAGGACTTGGGTTTTGGAGACAGTTCATGTCCAAAGTAGATTATCAGTCATTCCCTAGCTCAGGGACTTGAGCAAGTCACTAAACATCTATACCCTTCAGTGAAGTATCTGATAAGAGGAAAGAAGAACAATATATTGTGAGGATAAAATGAGATGACTAATATAAACAACTTAGCCCACTAACTACATTATAGTAAGAACTCAATAAAGATTAGTGTTTTTAAAAAAATTAGTGTTTTTTTAATGTTTAATATTTAATGTTTAAATTTTTTAATTTGTTTAATGTTTAATGTTTAAAATTAAAAAAAATTGTTTTAATGTTGTTTGTTTGTTTGCTTCTTTCTTTCTTTCTTTAGAGAAAGATTGGGATAGGATTGGGATAGGAACAGAGAGAGCGGGAGACACAGAATCTGAAGCAGGCTCCAGGCTCTGAACTGTCGGCACAGAACCTAATGCAGGACTCAAACCCAAGCCAAAGTCAGACACTTAACTGACTGAGTCACCCAGGCACCGCATTTTTTTTAAATCATAAACAGAATCAAACTTAATAAGAGTATTTAACTTATTAACTCTTAAGAATATTTAACTTATTAACTCTTATTTAAAGAGTGCAAAAACTCTTTAAATGCACTAATTCTTTTATTCCTCCACAACCACACCATAAAGGAGTTACTATAAGAGAAGTAAAACTACCTGCTAAAAGCCCCATATGTGGGATAATACATGGCAGGGCTGGTTACTGAACTCAGAACTTAGGGAATATTCTTTATTATTATTATTATTATTATTATTATTATTATTATTATTTTTAATTTACCTCCAAATTAGTTAGCGTATAGTGAAACAGTGATTTCAGGAGTAGATTCCTTAATGCCCTTTACCCATTTAGCCCATCCCCCCACCCACAACCCCTCCAGTAACCCTCAGTTTGTTCTCCATATTTATGAGTCTCTTCTGTTTTGTCCCCATCCCTGTTTTTATATTATTTTTGTTTCCCTTCCCTTATGTTCATCTGTTTTGTCTCTTAAGGTCCTCATAAAAGTGAAGTCATATGATATTTGTCTTTCTCTGACTAATTTCACTTAGCATAATACCCTCCAGTTCCATCCATATAGTTGCAAATGGCAAGATTTCATTATTTTTGATTGCTGAGTAATACTCCATTGTGTGTGTGTATATATATATATATATATATATATATATATATATATATATATATATACCACATCTTCTTTATCCATTCATCCATCGAGGGACATTTGGGCTCTTTCCATACTTTGGCTATTGCTGATAGTGCTGCTATAAACATGGGGATGACTGTGTCCCTTCAAAACAGCACACCTGTATCCCTTGGATAAATGCCTAGTAATGCAATTGCTGGGTCATAGGGTAGTTCTATTTTTAGTTTTTTGAGGAACCTCCATACTGTTTTCAAGAGTGGCTGCACCAGCTTGCATTGCCACCAACAATGCAAAAGAGATCCTCTTTCTCCGCATCCTCGCCAACATCTGCTGTTGCCTGAGTTGTTAAATGTTAGCCATTCTGACAGGTGTAAGGTGGTATCTCATTGTGGTTTTGATTTGAATTTCCCTGATGATGAGTGAAGTTGAGCACTTTTTCATGTGTCGGTTGCCCATCTGGATGTCTTCCTTAGAGAACTGTCTATTCATGTATTTTGCCCATTTCTTCACTGGATTATTTGTTTTTTTGGGGTGTTGAGTTTGATAAGTTCTTTATAGATTTTGGAAACTAACCCTTTATCTGATATGTCATTTGCAAATATATTCTCCCATTCTGTCAGTTGCCTTTTAGTTTTGTTGATTGTTTCCTTCACTGTGCAGAAGCTTTTTATTTTGATGAGGTCCCAGTAGTTCATTTTTGCTTTTGTTTCCCTTGCCTCCGGAGACGTGTTGAGTAAGAAGTTGCTGCAGCCAAGGTCAAAGAGGTTTTTGCCTGCTTTCTCTTCAAAGATTTTGATGGCTTCCTGTCTTACATTGAGGTCTTTTATCCATTTTGAGTTTATTTCTGTGTATGGTGTAAGAAAGTGGTCCAGGTTCATTCTTCTGCATTTTGCTGTCCAGTTTTCCCAGCACCACTTGCTGAAGAGACTGTCTTTATTCCATTGGATATTCTTTCCTGTTTTGTCAAAGATTAGTTGGCCATACATTCGTGGGTCCATTCTGGGTTCTCTATTCTGTTCCATTGATCTGAGTGTTTGTTCTTGTGCCAGTACCATACTGTCTTAATGATTACAGCTTTGTAGTATAGCTTGAAGTCTGGGATTGTGATGCCTCCTGCTTTGGTTTTCTTTTTCAAGATTGCTTTGGCTATTCGAGGTCTTTTCTTGTTCCATACAAGTTTTAGGATTATTTGTTTTAGCTCTGTGAAGAAGGCTGGTGTTACTTTGATAGGGATCGTGTTGAATATGTAGATTGCTTTGGTTAGTATCAACATTTTAACATTATTTGTTCTTCCTATCCAGGAGCATGGAATCTTTTTCCATTTTTTTTGTGTCTTCTTCAACTTCTTTCATAAGTTTTCTATAGTTTTCAGTGTATAGATTTTTCACTTCTTTGGTTAGATTTATTCCTGGGTATTTGATGGATTTTTGTGCAACTGTAAATGGGATTGATTCCTTGATTTCTCTTTCTGTCACTTCACTGTTGGTGTATAGGAATGCAAAGGATTTCTATGCATTGATTTTATATCCTGTAACTTTGCTGAATTCATGAATCAGTTCTAGCAGTTTTTTAGTGGAATCTTTTGGGTTTTCCATACAGAATATCATGTCATCTGCAAAGAATGAAAGATTGACCTCCACCTGGCTGATCTGGATGCCTTTGATTTCTTTGTGTTATCTGATTGCAGAGGCTAAGACTTCCAATACTATGTTGAATAACAGTGGCGAGAGTGGACATCCCTGTCTTGTTCCACCTTTGGGGGAAAGCTCTCAGTTTTTCCCCATTGAGGATGATATTAGCATTGGGTCATTCATATATGGCTTTTATGATCTTGAGGTATGATCCTTCTATCCCTACTTTCTTGAGGGTTTTTATCAAGAAAGGATGCTGTATTTTGTCAAATGCTTTCTCTCCATCTATTGAAAGGATCATATGGAACTCATCCTTTCTTTTATTGATGTGATGAATCATATTAATTGTTTTGCAGATATTGAACCAGCCCTGCATCCCAGGTATAAATCCCACTTGGTCATGGTGAATTATTTTTTTAATGTATTGTTGGATGCCGTTGGCTAATATCTTGTTGAGGATTTTTGCATCCATGGTCATCAGGGAAATTGGTCTATAGTTCTCCTTTTTAGTGGGGTCTCTGGTTTTGGAATCAAGGTAATGCTGGCTTCATAGAAAGAGTGTGGAAGTTATCCTTTCATTTCTATTTTTTGGAACAGTTTCAAGAGAATAGGTGTTAACTCTTCCTTAAATGTTTGGTAGAAATCCCCTGGAAAGCCATCTGGCCCTGGACTCTTGTTTTTTGGCAGATTTTTGATTACTAATTCGATTTCCTTTCTGGTTATGGGTCTGTTCAAATTTTCTATTTCTTCCTATTTCAGTTTTGGTAGTGTATATGTTTCTAGGAATTTGTCCATTTCTTCCAGATTGTCCATTTTATTGTCATATAATTTCTCATAATATTCTCTTATTGTTTTTATTTCTGTTGTGTTGGTTGTGATCTCTCCTCTTTCTTTCTTGATTTTATTTATTTGGGTCCTTTCCTTTTTCTTCTTGATCAAACTGGCTAGTGGTTTATCAATTTTGTTAATTCTGTCAAAGAACCAGCTTCTGGTTCCATTGATCTGTTCTACTGTTTTGTTTTGTTTTGTTTGGTTTGGTTTCGATAGCATTAATTCCTGCTCTAATCATTATTATTTCCTGTCTTATGCTGGTTTTGGGTTTTATTTGCTGTTCTTTTTCCAGCTTCTTAAGGCATAAGGTTAGGTTGTGTATCTGAGATCTTTCTTCCTTCTTTAGGAAGGCCTGGATTGCTATATACTTTCCTCTTATGACTACCTTTGCTGCATCCCAGAGGTTTTGGGTTTTTGTTTTATCATTTTCATTGACTTCCATAAGCTTTTTAATTACCTCTTTAACTGCCTGGTTAGCCCATTCATTCTTTAGTAGGATGTTCTTCAGTCTCCAAGTATTTGTTACCTCTCCAAATTTTTTCTTGTGTTTGATTTTGAGTTTCATAGCGTTGTGGTCTGAAAATATGCACGGTATGCTATTGATCTTTTTGTACTTGCTGAGGGCTGAGTTGTGTCTCAGTATGTGGTCTATTCTGGAGAATGTTCTGTGTGCACTGGAGAAGAATATATATTCTGCTGCTTTAGGATGAAATGTTCTGAATATGTCTGTTAAGTCCATCTGATCCAGTGTGTCATTCAAAGCCATTGTTTCCTTGTTGACTTTTTGATTAGATGATCTGTTCATTGCTGTGAGTGGGGTGTTGAAGTCTCCTACTATTATGGTATTACAATCGATGAGTTTCTTTATGTTTGTGATTAATTGATTTATCTATTTGGGTAGTCCCACATTTGGCACATAAATGTTTACAACTGTTAGGCCTTCTTGGTGGATAGACCCCTTGATTATAATACAATGCCCGTCTGCATCTCTTGATACAGTCTTTATTTTAAAGTCTAGATTGTCTGATATAAGTATGGCTACTACGGCTTTCTTTTGTTGACCATTAGCATGATGGATCTTGCTAAGACATCTTGCTTGTATCTGTGTTGGTTAAATCCCTGGCTGTCGTTTTTTTGTGCTCTTTCTTTTGGGGTGAATTCCTTCATTTTGTCATTTTGAAGGGAGTAAAGGAATTAATGAGGTAGAAAAATTGAAATAAAAAAATTAAAATTAAAAAAAATATATTAAAATAAAAATTAAAAACACACACACACACAAAAATGGAATAGATGATGCTAGATCCTAGGTGTGTTTTGGTCTGGGTGTTGAAAGTGGTTTGACAAAACTCTCACCGCTGTTGTTTAACATAGTGTTGGAAGTTCTAGCATCAGCAATCAGACAACAAAAGGAAATCAAAGGCATCAAAATTGGCAAAGATGAAGTCAAGCTTTCACTTTTTGCAGATGACATGATACTATACATGGAAAATCCGATAGAATCCACGAAAAGTCTGCTAGAACTGATACATGAATTCAGCAAAGTTGCAGGATACAAAATCAATGTACAGAAATCAGTTGCATTCTTATACACTAACAATGAAGCAACAGAGAGACAAATAAAGAAACTGATCCCATTCACAATTACACCAAGAAGCATAAAATACCTAGGAATAAATCTAACCAAAGATGTAAGAGATCTGTATGCAGAAAACTATAGAAAGCTTATGAAGGTAATTGAAGAAGATATAAAGAAATGGAAAGACATTCCCTGCTCATGGATTGGAAGAAAAAAATTGTCAAAATGTCAATAGTACCCAAAGCTATCTACACATTCAATGCAATCCCAATCAAAACCACACCAGCATTCTTCTCGAAACTAGAACAAACAATCCTAAAATTCATATGGAACCACAAAAAGCCCCGAATAGCCAAAGTAATTTTGAAGAAGACCAAAGCAGGAGGCATCACAATCCCAGACTTTAGCCTCTACTACAAAGCTGTCATCATCAAGACAGCATGGTATTGGCACAAAAACAGACACATAGACCAATGGAATAGAATAGAAACCCCAGAACTAGACCCACAAACGTATGGCCAACTCATCTTTGACAAAGCAGAAAAGAACATCCAATGGAAAAAAGACAGTCTCTTTAACAAATGGTGCTGGGAGAACTGGACAGCAACATGCAGAAGGTTGAAACTAGACCACTTTCTCACACCATTCACAAAAATAAACTCAAAATGGATAAAGGACCTGAATGTGAGACAGGAAACCATCTAAACCCTAGAGGAGAAAGCAGGAAAAGACCTCTCTGACCTCAGCCGTAGCAATCGCTTACTCGGCACATCCCCAAAGGCAAGGGAATTAAAAGCAAAAATGAATTACTGGGACCTCATGAAGATAAAAAGCTTCTGCACAGCAAAGGAAACAACCAACAAAACTAAAAGGCAACCAACGGAATGGGAAAAGATATTTGCAAATGACATATTGGACAAAGGGCTAGTATCCAAAATCTATAAAGAGCTCCCCAAACTCGACACCCGAAAAACAAATAACCCAGTGAAGAAATGGGCAGAAAACATGAATGGACACTTCTCTAAAGAAGACATCCGGATGGCCAACAGGCACATGAAAAGATGCTCAACGTCGCTCCTTATCAGGGAAATACAAATCAAAACCACACTCAGATATCACCTCACGCCAGTCAGAGTGGCCAAAATGAAGAAATCAGGAGACTATAGATGCTGGACAGGATGTGGAGAAACGGGAACCCTCTTGCACTGTTGGTGGGAATGCAAACTGGTGGAGCCACTCTGGAAAACAGTGTGGAGATTCCTCAGAAAATTAAAAATAGACCTACCCTATGACCCAGCAATAGCACTGCTAGGAATTTACCCAAGGGATACAGGAGTACTGATGCATAGGGGCACTTGTACCCCAATGTTTATAGCAGCACTCTCAACAATAGCCAAATTATGGAAAGAGCCTAAATGTCCATCAACTGATGAATGGATAAAGAAATTGTGGTTTATATACACAATGGAGTACTACAGGGCAATGAGAAAGAACAAAATATGGACCTTTGTAGCAACGTGGATGGAACTGGAGAGTGTGATGCTAAGTGAAATAAGCCATACAGGGAAAGACAGATACCATATGTTTTCACTCTTAGGTGGATCCTGAGAAACTTAACAGAAACCCATGGGGGAGGGGAAGAAAAAAAAAAGAGGTTAGAGTGGGAGAGAGCCAAAGCATAAGAGACCGTTAAAAACTGAGAACAAACTGAGGGTTGATGTGGGGTGAGAGGGAGGGGAGGGTGGGTGATGGGTATTGAGGAGGGCACCTTTTGGGATGAGCACTGGGTGTTGTATGGAAACCAATTTGACAATAAATTTCATATATTGAAAAAAAAAAGAAAGTGGTTTGACAGATTAGAGAAAAAAGGGGGGGGGGAGAAAAAAAAAGGAAATCGTTTGACAATTTGAAAAAATGAATGCACTGAAGTAGACTAAAATGTGATGATTGGGGTAAAATAGAATTTGAAAAAATATACAGAAAAGTAAAGAATGTAGTAGAAAAAATAAAGAAAAATATTTTTAATAACTAAAAATATGAATTTTTCATTTTCTGTATTTAAGAAAAAAGAAAATGAATGAAAAAGAGAAAGATAAAAAAAGAAAAAAAGAAAAGAAAAAGAGAAATCATTTGAAAATTTGAAAAAGTGAATACACTATAGTGGACTAAAATAAAATGATGGGAGTATGACAGAGTCTGAAAAAATACACACAAAAGCAAAAAATCTAGTAATAGAATTTAAATAAAAATATTTTTAAAAGAAACTGAAAATAAAAATGAAGTTTTTCTGCATTCAAGAAAAAGAAATGAAAAAGAAAAAAAGAAAAAGAAAGAAAAAAAGGAAATTGTTTGAAAATTTGAAAAGGTGAGTACACTGACGTAGATTAAAATAAAATGATGGAAGTAAAGTAGAATTTGAAAAAAATTTACAGAAAAGTAAAAAATATAGTAATAAAAATTAAAGACAGATATTGTTAACAAAAATTGAAAATAAAGATGATTTTTTTTTCTTTTTCTGTATTCAAGAAAAAGAAAAGAATTGGAAAAGAGAAAAAGAAGAAAGAAAAACAAAAAAAAAAGAAAAAAAATGAGTAGATGAAGCTGCTAACAGATTGAAGTAGGACTTAAATTGCTTCATTTTCCCCTGGAGATCAGTCTACATAGCTCTTTATAGTCCATAAATTAAGCGGCAGTGAGGCTTGTGTTTTTGAAGAGGGAAGTTGGCCCATTTGGGCAGGGCTCGTTGTAACAGCTCCACTCTCCACTAGATGGCGCTGCTAGCCTACTGGGGTGGATTGTTGTGGTGCTCATAGGTGCATATGCGCACGCATGGGAGCGGTGAAAATGGCGCCACCTAGCTACCCAGTCTGTTCTCCCATATCAGCAATCGTGCACCAGTCCTCTTTCTTCAGCTCTCATCCACTGCCTGCTTTTTCACACTCTGTGACCAGTCCCCAGGCAGTACCTCTCTCCCAAGTTTTGTCTCAGATGCAGCTGTTTTCCCTGGCCCCTTACTTCCGAAAGACTGCGTCTTTGACCTGTTCCGCCTCTCTGTGGGAGGGTCTCACCAAGCAATGGCTGAATGAGCAATGGCCGAATATCAGCTGCACCCAGGAATGCCCGCTGGACCCTGCTACTGCTGGTGCCCCGAGACTGCAGCCAGGTGCTAGCCTGCCCCCCAAAAAGTTCGCGAGACAGTGTAGCAGTAGCGTTTCAGGGATTATGGAAAATCACAACACACATCTGGCACCAAGTTTTACCCTCAGCGACCTTGCCCCAGCACTAGCGAATGTGGCTGCCTTCCAGGGTCTGCCGGGACCAGGTGGCTTCAACAGTCTCTATCAAATGTCCTTCCAGCAGTGGAACTGCTTTTCCCCGTGTGGCTTGAGAACCTCCAGAACCCCACTCTGTTCCTGGGGATTTACCCTTCCCACCAGAGCACCACCAGGTATCGAGCTGCGGAGTTGCCTTTGCGCTCCCCTTGTTTACAGTCTTAATGGAATTAAACCCTCTCCTTTCTCCCTTTTTAGTTTAGTCCCTGCGGCTGTTTTCAATTTTCCACTTTCTCTACAGCTGCTTTTGGGGAGAGGTGCTTTTCCTAAATGCTCCCCCCGCCCAGTCTCCGTCCTCCTTCTGCCCTCAAAAGGGGTTCCCTACCTTTCGCGGCTTCTCACTCCCCAAGTTCAGCTCTCCGCACCACATACCTGCTGAATTCTGTGGTTCAGGTTGTGCAGATTGTTGTGTTAATCCTCCAATCAGGTTTCTAGGTGTGTAGGATGGTTTAGTGTTGGTCTGGCTGTATTTCATGGATGCGAGACACACAAAAAGCTTCCATGCTGATCTGCCATCTTGGCTTCTTCTCAGAACTTAATATTCTTAACTCCTCTGCTCAGTCTATCATTCATACATGGGCAATAAATATATACATAAATTCTTAGTATTTATAGTGCCCCTTTGGAGATGCATAAATTTCTATTTACTGGGATAAATTTACATTAGCGATCATTTCTGGCTAAATTAAATGCCATCAATCAAACGGTGACAATAGTCAGATAACATTTCATCTTATTATGTATTTTGTAGTAGGTAGGTCCTAATCACTTAGTGAAGAACAGGAGTGGGAGAAATCATACCTGCAAATGATGGAGGCTGGTGCGGAATCCTGACAAATTCCGTAAGTGGCAGAACTATTGGTATCTCAACAGGACCTAGAATATGTTGCTTTGATATGCTGAATCACAACAGTGAATAGGGTGGCTCACTGTTGACCAATGTCAGGTTTGAGGACTCTTTGGCCAATTGTTATCAATTGACTGAGGCTTCACCTCCAATGTGACCCAGAGACAGGAATTAGCAGATAGCCAAACTTCTATTTTTTGAAAAAACTAAATATACTATCACTTTATAAACTCATTCCAAAAAAGTAAAAGCCTCAAAAATAAAGGATTTAATCTGATATTACCTGTCCTTGTAATGGGCAAAATAACTCAACCAATGGCACCCAACATAAAATTGTTTTAAGAAATTGGCTTTGTTGATTCCTGGTATTACATAAAATTGGGAAAACTAACTGTACTTAATATATATTACTTCACTTACTGGTAGTATACAAAAGCCCTGTGCTGAAATCTGTGGATCTGGAGATGAACTAGGTAAGATCCAAAATTGAGTGGCTTTGTAGTCTTATAAGAGATGGATAAACAATAACAATGCCAATATAATAAGTTCAATGATAAGGCATTCATAACATATTTAGAAAGAAAGTCATTCTGCATACGGAGTAGAGAAGAGATGTCTTGCAATCATGACAATAAGGGAAAGACGATGATTTAAGCTTTGGTGGGAGGTAGCATAGGTATAATCACAAAGAAGAACATTCAGTTCAAAGGACAGATTTAAGGAATGAAAGTACTCCAAAAAATGGCAAGGGACTCTATGTAGCTGAGAGACATATTCCAATTGGCAGGAGACACAGCAAACATTAATATTGTTGTTCCAATGTATTTCATTTCCAATATTTTATTCAAGGTTGGGTCCAATTCCTGATGAGTTAAAATTCTGTATTTGCTTTTCTCATTCAGATTAGGGTATCTCAATGCAAGCATGTAATGTAAATCTACCCTGCTTCATTTAAAAATAAGTAATGCATTCACAAGCAATGTGTGCTTGAACTATTATTGGTAATAAATAATTTAAACCTCACCCACCATTTAACATATCAGCCTAATAACATGACTGATGATACCACTGTGCAGAGTATAGAGTCTACATTAAGTGACATGGTCAGGGACAGAGGTGAATGTGAGGAGTGGCTTATAAGTGCTATCTTTCTGAACTTAAAGCCTGCATACTCTCTAAATGGTTCTACTCTTTGGTTTAATGTCTAATGTGCATTTTGCAAGTTGTCCTGTACATTTATAAATTGTTTTTCGTTGTCATGCTCACTAATAAAATGCTTTTACAGGAATAGCTGAGGAAACATTATGCAATTTTAAGATGCACTGATATCCCCCTACATTGGGTCTCAGGAAGGAGTAACATACAATTACTAATATTCTAGTGTAAATTTTCAAAATGATACACAATAAGTGAATTGATCTGGCAAACTCCCCCATGAAATCCACTCATCAGAGTGCTCATTAGCTCTCCAGACTACTGCAGTGTTTCAGCTTCTTCTTCTAAACCATAGCTCCCCTAGGAGTTCAACTACTATATGTATACGTATATCTATATCTATATCTATATCTATATCTATATCTATATCTAATCTATATCTATATCTAGACATATATATATCTATATATGTAGATATATAGATATATAGATAGATATGGAAATTTATATATTTAATTCTTAAATTGTTTTAACAGCAAGATCTGCATATGATAACTACTCAAAGTCTAGTCCACCTTGGCCAACAGAGACTGACAATGTTAACTTACCTGTTTTTGAAGACAAGGACATGGCATTTGCTGTTGTCATAATTAAGGTTCTGCAAATTTCCTCCCTGTGACTTATTCTCATTCCTCACAGAAACTTTGTCCTTCTTGTTAAGCTCACCCACTCACAGTTTTTATTTATTATTTTATGTATTATCCCAATTCGTGTCCACAGTAAATATCTGCTACATGCTACTTCTGTACTGTTACTCATATCAACAAATAGAATGCGTTCAGTTATTCTCTACCCTGAACTTTGACTTCATATTTATTAGAATCTATGCCAATACTTCTAGGCACTGAGAATTGCATAATACAGAGAAAATACTCATGTTTAATCTAAAAGTAAAGATAATGATAGTAGAACCCAGCTTTGTTACAAATCTAATGAAGTGAGACTAAATGTGAGTTACAATGTGTGCTATAAATAAGAAATATTTTGAAAATCCTTCACATTTCAGGGGAATGTAAAACATCAAATATACAAACCTTGGACTTTATTGGGTAAGTTAGCAAGCTGCATTTCCTGGAGATTGCAAAAACAAAATAAAATACAAATAACGCAGAAACAAAAAACACTGAAATAAGAGGAGGTCATGATTTAGAATTCATGTCTCCACTTACTAAAAGTTCATGAGAAGCCCATATTAACTTTGCCTCCCTCAAAGTTCATCCTACAAACATAAGGTTTTATAGCTGATGAGGGAATTTAAGGCATGTTACTAATATGTCTTAACTGGCCATGTGGAAAGTTGACTATATGGCCACATAGTAACATCCAGACTACTTAGAAGATTTTTTCAGTAGCTGGGGTGACCATAATGCAAAAGCCAAAATCTAGGACAAAAAACCTGGGTGGCTCAGCTGGTTAAGCATCTGACTTCTGCTCAGGTCATGATCTTGCAGTTCATGAGTTCAAGCCCCACATCGGGCTCTGTGCTGACAGCTCAGAGTCTAGAGCCTGTTTTGGAATCTGTGCCTCCCTCTCTCTCTGCCCCTCCCCCACTCATGCTCTGTCTCTGTCTCTGTCTCTATCTCTTTCTCAAAAATAAACATTTAAATATAGTGCAAGTATTACTATAATCTACATCGTTTAATAATTATATATGCATATATACACATATGTAGCAACTTTCAATGCAAGATCTTACACTGGAAGATGCGTTAGCTTATACATGCATCATCACACAGGCTTGTAAGAGCTGAACTTCAACAACAGTCTGCAAGGTAGAACAAATATTACAATTCTTCAAAATTTATAGATGAAGAAATTGAGAATTGGAGAAGAAAAAATTACTTTGTAACAGTGAATACAGTTTTACAGAATGAGTTGCAGCCTTTCAAATCCTTTTATACAGAAGTGCCTTTAACACCGCAGCACAGTCACTTGCTTCTGCCTGTTGCTAATGGCTCTCCAAATGTCACTGCACCTACAGGAATCAGGATGTGTGTGGGTGTATTGGGTGCACTTCCTCAGAGAGACCATGATCAGAAAACCTTCTTGTCTTATGTTTTCACCTTGTGTATATTTAGTTTTCCAAATTATTCCTGTTTTGAAACATTTAAAAAATCAATGCAGTCATCTATTCTAGGATTCATTTTTTAATTTTTATGATTTTAATAATTTCTGTGCTTAACCATGTAAGGGACAATTTATCTAGTAACTAATCTCTGAATGGATTTTAGGTTTAAAATCTAAAACTTTTGGAAAACAGCTTTACTTCATCCTTCTCATATAAATTTCTTTCAAATTACATGAACCAGGGTTGGGCCAATCTGTAACATGGAATACTGCACCTTAGTTAAAGAATCAGTTCACATTTTCTATACTGGTATTAAAGATGCCTGTGATCTGAATTATTTCAAAAACAATATAATTATTTTATAAATGATAAATTAGGCACATAATTTTACACACACATTTATACACACAGACACAGACACAAAGGCAGACTCCAAGTATGTAGAATAAAGGACAAAGGATTGAGAGAGTACACACCGAACACTTAACAACAGTAGTGGGGTTGGGCTATAAGGAGAGACTGAGAGGAAGTGTGTTGAAGGATGGTACTTTCATGTTTTACTTTATATATTTCTGTGTTGAAGGTCTTTTAAAAATATAACTTCAATGTGCATTCTGCATCACATTTGTATTTAGAAAACTACACAATGGGAATGTTATTAAAATGCACAGAAACATTTTTAAAATATTCTCAGACCCCAAAACTAGACATCTAAGAACTTAAAGAATAATTACAGATATGTTTAGATTTCACAAATTGGAAAAAAAAAGTTCAACAATAAGGACTGCATAAGAAGTATATTATATAAAACATATTCTTTCAAATAATACAGATGGAGAATTTTGTTCAAAATATATTATTAAATAAAAAACACTGAAAGAATGGGAAAGTATCATAGATTTTTAATTTTGTTTATAAATATATCTAGATAGAGCACTACATGGAAAAATACACATTTAAGTGTCTACAATGCTTGCCTCAGATCATTGAAACTTTGGATAATGATATGTACATTTAATATGTATGTTTACCTTCTTTTATTAAATATAATTTCTACCTTTGATAGAGTATGTAATGCTGTAATTTTCCTATTTAATCTAAGTAACTACTACAACATGTAAATGTTCTAATCTGACTTTGCAAATGGAGACTCTCCTAATATCTAAATGGTTGACAGGAGGCTTTGCATTAAGCCATTTTTCTTACGCAGACCATATTCTCCCTCTCTTAAACCTTAAGTGCCATGCATGCCTCCTGGCTTTATAATTCCTCCGTCTAGTCATCTTCCATGTTATTGTTCATGCAGTTCCTTTTGTCGTTTTCCAGGTTAATGAACTCTATCACTTTGAAGACCTCCTGAAATCTGCTGATGGATGAGGTTTGCCACCCCCTCTCTGTGTCCTATTCATTTTGTTCAGACTTTGATATATCATTAATCATAATGTGGAGCATTTGTTTGTTGGATTACAGGTCGGGTGACAATACAGTGAGATCCTGAATGCTGGAATTATGGCTCAGATGTGGTGTACAATAAATAGTTCTTGGGCAGCATCGAAGAAAGTGTCTGATATGTAACACATGTTCGCTGAAGTCAGTCTTTGTATTCTGGCCTGCACATCAATAGCACTTGAATTTTTTCTAGATTGGCAACAAACAAGTTTTCTAAAACAGACAGGGGAAGAAAAAACTGTAAAATAGTATGCATTTGGTTCCTTGATATAGATCTACTTTATGAGGAAAGAGCAAGTACTCACCTTTGTTCTTCTTGATGTGTCAAATATTCTAGAAGTGTTCATTAATACAAGTGGCCTTAATTCTAAGAGCAACATGAAGAGAATCAAGACTTATTCAATAACAGTAAGAAAACAAAACAACAAAAAATACCACCACCATCTCCCCCCCCCCCAAAACTAGTTACTAATTTGCTGGGCTCCTTACCTTATTGCGCAGCAAGGAAATTGGATGACATTACAAAGATCATACGCACAGATGAGAACAAACGCTTGTGTGAACTCTCAGGTCATGAGAAATACTTCAAAAACATTAGACTTACTGTTCTTTTAAGGAAAGTCCAGTTTCCCTTGCTCACAGCTTAATGCAGATCTTGTCAACTTATCATCATGATAGTTGCCACGGAAAGGAAAGAGAGAGAAAAAAAAGAATAAATTCATGAAATAAAGATCAACTTTGTGCAAAAGAGTAAAAGAAAGTTACTGGGAAGGAGGCTGCTTCTGCACGGACAATGGGAGAAAATATTAAAGTAGAGGGTTGAATTAAGGGAACAAATTGGAAACCATCATGAAGGCAGAGCTAACACTAATTTCTCATGTTCTGCATTGCCCATCCTACCACCAAGCCTGGAAGGCCACGACCTCTGCTGTGATTTAAAAAAAAAAATTAATTTACTTATGTTTGAGAGAAAGAGAGAGAGAGAGAGAGAGAGAGAGAGAGATAGAGAGAGAGGAGAGAGACACAGTGTGAGCAGGGGAGGGGTAAAGAGAGGGAGACACAGAATTAGAAGCAGACTACACAGGCTCTGAGCTGTCGGTACTGAGTCCACAGGTTGAACTCACTAGCTGTGAGATCATGACCTGAGCCAAAGTCAGATGCCCAAGTCAGAGGCCCAACTGACTGAGCCACCCAGGTGTCCCATTTTTTTAATCTCAACTTCCCCTTAGTTGTCACTGTCAGGATAACCATAATAATTAGGGTTATTAGATATGGTTCTAAGATAAGTGAGATCTCATTATTTGCTTTATGGAAGGAATTGATATCCAAGAAATCCTGGTACGAAGAAACTCAGAGAAATGCAGAGCTATTCAAACGACACTAGGATTGGTGATAAATCCTGACCATGGTAAGGATAAAAAAATGTTGGGGTGCCTGAGTGGCTCAGTCAGTTAAGCGTGCAACTTTGGCTCAGGTCTTGATCTCACAGTTCGTGGGTTCAAACCCTATGTCAGGCTTTGTGCTGACAGCTCAGAGCCTGGAGCCTGCTTCAGATTCTGTGTCTCCCTCTCTCTCTGCCTCTCCCCTGCTCACACTCTGTCTATCTATCTCTCTCAAATAAACATTAAAAGTTAAATAAAAACATTTGTTATGTCAATATATATTTGTTGAACACATTTTGTGTGCAAAGAAACAAGGAAAGTTTACAGAGACTGGACTTTACAGAGAATCAGTTGATATAATAGGCTGTGTTTATAATCAAGGCAGTTCAAAGTTAACATCTGAATGGATAAAATAAAAGTGACAACAAATAACAAGTGTTGGCAAGGATGTAGAGAAAATGGAACCTTCATGCACTGTTGCTGAAAATGTAAATTGTTATAGACACTGTAGAAAACACTATGGAGTTTCCTCAAATAGAAATACCATATGATCCAATATTTCCACTATTAGGTATTTACCCAAAGAAGATGGAAACATTAATTTGAAAAGATATATGCACTCCCACATTTATTGCAGCATTATTTACAACAACCAAGATATGGAAGCAACCTAAGTGTCTGTCAATATACAAATAGATAAGAAAAATGTGTTACATATATGCAATGGAATACTACACAAACACAAAAAGGATGTGATTGTGCCATTTGAGGCAACAATGATGAACCTAATGAAATGTCAGACTGAGAAAGACAAATGCCATATGACTCCACTCCACAAAAGAAATCTAAAAAACAAAACAAACAAACAAACAAACAAACAAAACAAATAAAAAGCAGAATCAGACCTATAAATACAAAAAACAAATGGCCAAAGGGGAGAGGGGTGGGAGATTGGGCAAAATAGGTGAAGGAGAGAAGGAGATATAGGCTTTCAGTAATAGAATGAATAAGTCTCAAGAATAAAAGGCACAGTGTAAGGAATATAATCAACAATATTATAATAGTAAGGGAACAGGACAGATAGGAGCCACACTTGTGGTGACCACAGTATACTGTAGGGACTTGTCAAATCACTAAGTTGTACACTTGAAACTAATGTAACATTGTGTGTCAACTATACTCAAATTAACAATAAATAAGTAAAAGTTAACATTTGAGTACACATCAGGCTCTAGGCACTGTGATATGCTTTTTGATTGTGTTATAATTGTTATGCACCCTTCTGATTAATTCTCTTTTTACCCTCCCATTACTAATTGAGGAAATTAAGCTTTAGGAAGGTTTAAATAATGTCACGCAACTGACACAAAAATTTTGGTGTTAAAGATTAGACAGTTTTAGTCCAAAGGGGTGAGATTTTAGTGGAATACAAGGAAATTTTGAGAACTAAAGAGGAAAAAAATATAATAAATAAGTTAAATTATGAAGGTTTCTGGCTTTGTCAGAAAGTAACATTTCTTAGTTGATCATTCTCCAATATGACAAACCATGTATCTATTATTTATTTTCATTGTGGTATATTTAGTATTTCTGAGGACAGGAATACTCTCAGCACGTGATCTTGCTTGATTACACATAAATTTTGAAAATAAATATTTAACATTTAATATTAATTTAATATTAATCATTAAATATCATTTTCCTTCACATCCTTGAGGGAAAAAAAAGGTGCATGTGAAGGAGACATATAATGTGTTAAAACTGCCTCCTAAGCTTACCTCTGATTCTAATGACACCTAAAGGAAAGCTTAAATTCAAATTAATAAATCAAGTCAATGTGCTGAGACAATAAATATTTGGTGAGATCACAAGGAAAACACATTTGTTTGGGCTTATGGGAAAGTGGTGCCATGCACAGAGGTAACTATTAACCAGATGTGATTGACAAGAAAAACGAATCTGATCAAAAATCTTCAATAGTCAAGTTCTCTGAATTTCCAGCATTAAATATTCTCAAAGATAAACGTTCAAGTTTATTTTCATTAAATTTGCTCTATTGCCTGCATAACTAACTATATAAGGGATTACTTAAATTATTTCACGGACTGTATACTTTTTTTTTTTAACGTTTATTTATTTTTGAGACAGAGAGAGACAAAGCATGAACGAGGGAGGGTCAGAGAGAGGGAGACACAGTATCTGAAACAGGCTCCAGGCTCTGAGGTGTCAGCACAGAGCCCGATGCGGGGCTCAAACTCACGGACCGCGAGATCATGACCTGAGCCGAAGTCAGCCGCTTAACCGACTGAGCCACCCAGGCGCCCCAGGACTGTATACTTTTTAATTGAAAATAGTATTTACAATCTTAATTTTAAAAAATATTCAAGCAAAAATGTATTCCCTAAGCCTCTGCACAGTATGTTTTTCACTTTTGTCTTATCTTTAAGGCCTGTATCTCTTTCAAGGAGAGGCTGATAATTTCTCTAATTCCTAGACAAAATAAGTAGGACTTTAATATTCATGTGGATGACTTACACAACTGGCCCTGACCCTTATTTCATAACTTTTCTTCAGCTATACTTTGCTTCAGCCACCCATATTATGGCCTAAGTGATCTGGGTCAAGTCTGTGCCCTTGTCTCCAACTACCATTGGGCTCGTCAGAACATAGTCTTCTGACGGAGATCGGAGAGGTGCAGGAAAGCAGCAAAATCAAGCAAGCACATTGTAAAGCCTCTCCTTCTACAACGTTTGTTAAGAGCCCAAGGGTCAAAGCAAGTCACAAGATCAAGCTCAAATTTATGAAGTGGAAAATACATTCCATTTTCAATAGGAGAGACTGCAAAGTCAAATGTAAATTGCTGTAGATAGAGGAAGCAGCAAAGAAATGGAGCCAATATGCAATTTGCTGTATATATTAGTCAGGCTTCTCCAGAGAAAAAGAACCAAAACCCATGTGTACACACACACACACACACACACACACACACACACAAACACACACACACACACACACTCGAGAGGAGAGGGAGGAACGGGAGGGGAGAGAGAGAGAACGACTGAGATTTATTTTAAGGAATTGGCTCACAAGACTGTAGAGACTGGCAAGTTCAAAATCTGCAGGGCAGGCTGACAGGCTGGAGACTGAAGGAAGTTTATTTTGCGGCTCAATTCTTAGCGCTGTCTGGAGGCAGAATTCTTCCTTCTTTGGGAGATCATTTTTTTCTCTTAAGGCCTAGAACTAAATGGATGAGACCCACCCATATTATGTAGGTTAATCTGCTTTACTCAAAGTCTACTGATTTAAGTGTTAACCTTATCTAAAAACACCTTCACTGGGATCTCAAGATGGGTGTTTGCCCAACTATC
The DNA here is from genome assembly GCF_028018385.1 of Neofelis nebulosa. Lineage (NCBI taxonomy): Eukaryota > Metazoa > Chordata > Mammalia > Carnivora > Felidae > Neofelis > Neofelis nebulosa. The sequence goes on along the minus strand of NC_080790.1, from coordinate 43,950,423 downwards.
TGGGTACGTGGCCGAGCCAAGCTGACACATAAAATTATCCACCACACCTTTGTTATCAAAGACAGAGAAAAAGATTGGGATATTAGTCAGTACAAAACATGTCTACCTAAAGTACTTAATTGACTTAGTAATCCCCTATCTATCTAAAAGTTCAACTATTCTTTTCTTTTGGCTATTTTCTTTCTGCATATGAATATATTCAGCCTCTATTTAAAACTAAGTTTGTTAGCGTTGCAGCCCTCATTGAGAAAGGAGATTTACAGGTGTCAGGGGATTCAGAAGTCACTTTTCAGAGGTAAATGCTAATAGGAGGTGCAGGTGAGCACTAGAGGCTGTGGACCATTCGGCTAATTTCAGGGGCTCATTGCTTCCCTCTGTGAATGACAATGATTGGCTGTATGTTCTACATAGTCCTCTGAAATGTGCATTAGCAAAATTTTCCTAGCAAATGTTTTACCTAAATACCTAAAATTAAAAAGTCAACAATTATAATAATGAAAAAAAAAACCCCAAAAACCTAAGTTCTCTCATACATGCATTTTCCTCTAGGTTTCATTTTGTTTTCATTTTTCAAGCTACCAGTAACACCAAACCCATAGAATGTGCCTGGCATGGCCTGGCACAAAATAAACCTTCAATAATGATTGTCTGGTCTTACAGTTCCTTCTTTTTGCCTTTTCTTTTTTCCTTTTAAGAAATCATTATAAAAGATAATTTATATATTCCTTCTGAACTTCTAATTTTGCCTTTATTGCTGAGTGTTATTCGTTGTGGAATTTTGAATTCAGGTTTGGTTTTGCTTTTTGTTTTTTCTTTTAGTTCAACTTTGGAAAAGTTCGTTTTGCATCCCAAGTTGTGGAAATATTCCTATAGGGTGCTTTTGCCAGGAGCCCAGGAGTATCAGTAATTTAGGGGGGGGGCTATTCTTGCTAGTATTTCTGATTACAATTTTCTGCTCAAGGCCTTAGAATAAATTTAAATCCCATTTTCGCGTGATATTTAGAGTTCTAAATTCTCAGAGAAGATCACCTCCAACTGCGGTTCTTAAACTTGGCTGCACTTTGGAATTGCCTGTGGAGCTTTAAATAAAGATGGATGCCCACAGAGATTCTGATTTAATTAGTCTGGCAGACATGGCCTTGGCATCCTTGCTTTTTGTTCCTTTGATGTGCATTTGTTTGTTTGTCAGCTCCCCAGGTGATGCTAATATGCAGCCAAGTTTGAGAATCACTACCTTAGAGATACTGTGTGGTTCACTGTCTTCTCTGGTGGCTAGTCCAACCTTTCACCAAGGGTGCAGCCTTTTGCTACAGGATGCTGGTTTTACGGAGGTCTCTGTTTACACTCCCATGACCTTGTCTAGTATCCTGGGGAGACTGCAAACCCCAAACCTCTAGACTACAAACAGCAATAACCTCCAGGGCCAATATAGTCCAGCGGCAGCTGCAGTGTTTGTTTGTGTGTTTACCAATTTAGTTGTCAATTTTCTTTCCTTTTTTAAAAAAAATAGAACATTCCTTTTTTTTTTCTTGTAAGCATATTAAAACTATCTTGTTTTATTTTATCTAGAAATTCTGCTTATGGCTAGAAGTTTTTCTATTGTCTAAGTCCCATCACTTCTTTTTAGTTTTCAAATTCAATTCAAATGTCACCTCTTTGTGAATGCATTTCCTTTTAGTCAGATGTAAACGACTTTCCCTGGATTCTAGCAGCACCCTGTGCTTATCTGTATCACGACATACATGGCTGTCATATGGTATTTAATATACATACCTGTCATTTTAGTTTATTTATTTTTGAGAGAGAGAGAGAGAGCACAAGCGGGGGAGGGACAGAGAGAAGGAGAGACAGAATCCCAAGCAGGCTCTGCGCCATCAGTGCAGAGCCCAATGTGGGGCTTGAACTCAGGAACTGTGAGATCATGACCTGAGCCAAAGCCAAGAATCAGACATTCAACTGACTGTGCCACCCAGGCGCCCTATACCTGTCATTTTAGTAGCCAGTGCACTATTTGAGGTCCATGGACACGTCCTAAATAACATGACATCGAGTCATTATCACAGTCCATAGCACAAAGAATACAATTGTCTTACAATAGTAAGAAGACACCCTGGGTGAACTGATCTTTATTTCTTGTTGTTTTTCAAACTGTGATTTAAAAAAAGAAGATACTATGCAAGCAGTTGTTTCAGAAATGCATACGGTATCAAGATATTTTGATAGAGGCTAGAATTTGTGCTGATGCAGTAGCCACTGACCATGTGTGGCTATTTTAACTTAAATTTAATTACTTAACATAAAAAATAGTTCTTCACTCACACTATAGCCACATGCGGCTAGTGACACACTTGTATTGGACAACACAGATACAAAATATCTACACATCATTATAAAAAGTTCTATAGGACAGCAATAAGCTGCCTTTTTAGAGGCAGTCAGCTCGATTACCCACAAAAATTATCCCAAAGGACCTTCCTGTTGATTCTCAAAAGTAGGTTTTGAACTAAATTATAATTAAATCATTCAAAACACAAATGCTACATAATTTCCCTTATCATAGAATAGTTACACAGGATTTTACATGTATTTAGACTTTTAATAGCACCGTGTTGAAGTTTCTCACTTTACAGTTAGGTAACTTAAGATTCAGAGTGGTTTAGCAGCTTTATCAAACCCACACAGCTCAAATAAGAGGAAGTAAATCGCAATGGAGAGAAACTAACCCAAAGTTAGGCACTCTGCTCCACGGATGAATTAGGCACAGATGAGTTTCCTAAAATGAGCCTTCACGTTTCCAAAGCACTTATGTCACCTGCTGTTACGGACAGCATGGAGGGGCTGCATTTGTGCCTCTACAACCCCAACATGATATTCAATTATGTGTGGGTGCAGGAACTATGGAAAACAAGGTGGCATCAAAAATTCTGTCTATGCTTGCAGCCTGAATACAATTCTTGGGAGTCTCTGCTTTAGATGAGCTCTGTATTTCCAGAGTTGGATCACAGACATCCCTGGTATAGTCCTTAGCATTGCAATAAATCAGTGCTCCTCTGTTCCATCAGACCTCCACAGCCTCTAAGGAATGAGGCAACCCAAGATGTTGATATTCCATTCCAAATGTACATGCTTTTGCACAGCTCATGGTTATGAGAATGTCTTTGTATATTCATAAGGCTATCCATCAAGTACAGGAAGACCAATTTTGTTTGGTAATTATTATTATAGAAATGCAAGTAAATGCCAGAATGGAGCTTTTAAAATACACTCCTTGGGAACACTTTTTCTTCAATTACATGAATCTTAGGCAAAACCATTTCTTTTGAAACTTACGATTTTTATTAACTTAGACTCTAGTGATTTTTTTTAATTATTTATTTTTGAGAGAGAGTGAGCAAACTAGCAGAGAAGGGGCGGAGAGAGAGGGGGACAGAGGATCTGAAGTGGGCTCTGCGTTGACAGCAGAGACCTCAACTGGGGGCTTGCACTCATAAACCAAGCCATGAGATCATGACCTGAGCCGAAGTTGGACACTTAACTGACTGAGCTAGTCAGGCACACTGGACTCTAGTAATTTTTTTGGAAAAAGCTCACCTAAGAGACATTTCATTTAATATATATACCACACACACAATGCCTACACACACAATGCCTACACACACAATGCCTACACACACACACACACACACACACACACACACACACACACACACACATTTTTCCCTTAAGATAGAAAATAGAATGGGGTGCCTGGGTGGCTCAGTTGGTTAAGCAACATACTGTTGATTTCAGCTCAGGTCATGGTCTCATGGTTCACAGGTTCAAGTTCTGCATCTGGCTCCTTGCTGACAATGCAAAGCCTGCTGGGGTCTTTTCTCTCTCCCTCTCTCTCTGCTCCTCCTCCACTCTCTCTCTCTCTTTAAATAAATAAACCTAAAAAAAGAAATAATACAATGGAAAAACCGAACAATATGAGAAGCAACATGAGAAGGATGAAACTAGACCACTTTGTTATACCATACACAAAAATAAATTTGAAATGGATGAAAGACCTAAATGTGAGATAGGAAACCATCAAAATCTTAGAGGACAACACAGGCAGTAACCTCTTTGACCTCGGCCATAGCAACTTCTTACTAGACATGTCTCTGGAGGCAAGGGAAACAAAAGCTAGCATAAACTATTGGGACTTCATCAAGGTAAAATGTTTCTGGGGGGCGCCTGGGTGGCTCAGTCAGTTAAGCATCTGACTTCAGCTCAGGTCATGATCTCAAGGTTCATGGGTTCAAGCTCCACATTGGGCTCTGTGCTGACAGCTCAGAGTCTAGAGCCCGCTTTGGATTCTGTGTCTCCCTCTCTCTCTGCCTCTTACCCACTCATGCTTTGTCTCTCTTTCTCTCTCAAAAATAAATAACATTAAAAAATGTTTTAAAAAGTTTCTGTGCAGTGAAGGGAAGCAATCAACAAAACTAGAAGGCAGCCTAAAGAATGGGAGAAGATATTTGCAAATGACATATCTGATAAAGGGTTAGTATCCAAAATCTATAAAGAAATTATCAAACCCAACAGCCAAAAAAGAAAAAAAAATCCAGTTAAGAAAAGGGCAAAAGACATGAATAGACACTTTTCCTCCACTGTTTTTTAAAAGAGAAGATGGGGACTTTGATGTAGATTAGACTGAAAACTATTCTGCTGAGTCTCCAACAGTTGACAGAAAGTGACTGGTTGAGTATAATGTGCCATAATTCTCACAGAAACTCACCTTCCCTAAAAACATGTTCAAAAAACACAGAGAAGAATTATTTGAAATCTGAGCTTTAATTACCTTGTGTGAGTGAATAATGACAAGGGCCAAGAGTTGTGGTAGAAGCAGGGAGTTGCATTGGTAGGCAGATGAATTCCAAAAATGAAAAGGAGGGAGGGAGGGAAGGAAGGAAGGAAAATAAATTATAGTCAAAGATGACAGAAAAAACTAGCCATAAGTTTACCAGTAAAAGAGGTTGAATTTGTGCTTGCTTCATTTTAACAAATTTACTGACCCTTTTTGCATATATAGACACTTGCTTTCTTACTATGATGATAGAATCAGAAAACATGCACAAATGTGATGAAAAGCAAGCAAGAAGAGTAATATAGGTTACTCTCACTACAGGAGAAGATTGGGAAAACACTGAGTTTTTCAGTAAATCCAGAGCAGAATGCAAGTCTTCAAGAGTGAATTAGGGCCTACTTGAAAGGTGCTCTTGATTGTATGACCAATATTGGCACTATTCATTGATCCTTAGCTTCTAGAACTCATTACTACTCAATCACTTGCATAGTTCAAAAGAAGCTAGTTTCCCTGATCTTCATTACTAATTTACCAAATTCCTCATGCATAAAAGCCAGAGTAATATCAGGTTATGATAAGCTACATAGGTTATCTATGTACATACATAGAGATGGGGCACCTGGGTGGCTCAGTCGGTTAAGCACCCAATTCTTAATCTCGGCTCAGATCACAATCTTATGGTTCATGGGACAGAGCCCCGAGTCAGGCTCTATGCCTTGGGATTTTCTCTCTCCCTCTTTCTCTTCCCCTCCCCTACTTGTGTGCACACGTGCTTGCTCTCTCTCTCTCTCTCTCTCTCACTCACTCTCCCTCTGAAAATAAATAATCTGAAAAAAAAAGTCATAGAGAAAAGTGAAATGTAAGCATGTAAAAAAGTATTTTAATCCATGCTCCTCTCTTTCACTCATAGAATTTCTAACCTTTCCTTGAAAGCAGATATCAGTTCCCACATGAGCTTTAAGAATACTTTCAACCATTTTGGCTTATTTTGTCTTCCTACTCTCTGACTCTATGATTCTCATTATGTGAACAACACATTTTGGTATTTAGTCATATGCTGTCTTACATTAATATTTTCTGTTCATTTGAATATAAATTATTTCCCAAAGAAGGCAAATACCATGTTTTAACTTCTTTCAACTTTTAACTAGTACTTTGCACAATGCTATGTATAAAAATACTTCACACTTCATGATTTCAAAATTCACTATAAATCTACAATAATTCAATATGGCACTGACATAAGGACAAACATATGAATTGATGTGATAGAACTGAGAATCCAGAAATACACCCATACATGGCTGGCCAGTTGAATTTTGACAATGGTTTCAAGTCCATCCAATTAGGAAATAACAGTCTCTTCGATTGCTGAAAACTATATATACATATACAAAAGGATAAAAAGACCCCTACCTCACACCATATGCAAAAATTAACTGAAAATGGATAAATGACCTAAATATAATACCTGAAACCATAAAAATCTTAGAAGGAAATGTAAAGGTTAATCTTTATGACTGTAGGTTTGGTAATGGATTTTTTTTTAAGAAAGAAAAAATTCATGTTTAGGGAAGAGTAAGGAAGAGACATTCAATGCTATCCATGTCTACAGGCTTAACTTGTCTGGCCTTGTAAAATGAATGGCCTTGTAAAATGAACCCTAATCCATGTAAAATGAAGACCATGCCTGAGTTTTCCAGGAACTTTGATTTCAAATCATTTTCAGAACAAGCATTGTTCTTACAGTTAGGCTATAGATCTTAAATTTAGATTCAGAAAAACATCCATCAAAGGAAAATACATAAAAATAAGAACACTTAAAGTTACATAGATCCTGCAGACATATTAAACAATGAAATTCTGGTCCTGGTGGACATATTGATTGTAACCTATTATTGAGGAATGAGTTATGTATATTATAATAGACAAAATTAGCTCTGATTGATTCTCTGAATTAATTATGGTCAGCAGGGATTTCTTGGAACTTATTTGTGCTATATTCACATTTTGTTTTTCTTAGGATTATGTAAGCCTTATTTAGCTGGAATTTCCAACAAAATTTAAAATTTTTAGAAGTCAGGCCTGTAGTAAGGCTGGGAAATCCTTGCATTTAGCCATTGGTACTTTTAGTTTTAATTTGGTGATGGATTCTTAGATACATTATCAAAAGCATGAGCAACAAAAGGAAGAATAGATAAATTGTACTTCATAAAACAATTGTTTATCAAAGGGCATTATCAAAAAAGTGAACAGACAACCTACATAAGAGAGAATATATTTGAAAATAATATATCTGATAAGGGTATAGTATCCAGAATATATAAAGAACACTCACAACTCAAAAAGAAAAAAAAAACTCAACTAAAAAGTAAACAAAGAACTTAAACAGCCATTTCTCCGAAGGAAATATTTAAATGGTCCATAAATGCATGAAAAGATGTCAAAATCATTAGTAATTAGAGAAATGCAAAACAAAACAATGAGGTATACCCACCAGGATAGGTATAGTCAAAACAACAGAAAATAAAAACTGTTAGTGAGGATGTAAAAAAATTGGAACACTCATCAATTGCTGGTGGGGATGTAAAATAGTTTTGTCTCTGTGGAAAACAGTTTGGCAGTTCCTCACAAGTTAAATATAAAATTATGTTACAGCTGAGCAATTCCACTCCTAAGTAAGTCACTAAAAAAACTGAAAACAAGTATTCATACAAATACATGTACACACACATTCATAGCGGCATGATTCACATGACCAAAAGGTACAAACAGCCCACATGTCTACCACTGGATGAGTGGAAAGCCAAACTGAGGTAGATCCATACATAAAAAGTCATATTATTTAGCCATAAAACAGAAAGATACACTGATATATGTGACAATGCAAATACACATTGAAAATATGCTAAAACAAGTCATATACAGAAGGTCACATATTGTATGATTCCATTTACATGAAATATCTAGAAAAGAAATAGGAAACATTGATGGGTTCCTGGGGCTGGGGTGAAAAAGAAATGGGGAGCAACTGCTTGGTGGGCACAGGGTCTCTTCAGAGTGATAAATGTTTTAGAAGAAAGAGTAATGGTTGCACAAAACTATGAATGTGCTATATGTTACTGAATTTTTCACTTTCTAATTTTTTAACAAATTTTTCTAAATGTTCATTTTTTTGAGAGAGAGAGAGAGAGAGAGAGAGAGAGTGTTGGGGAAGGGCAGAGAGAAAGGGAGAGAGAATCCAAAGCAGGCTCCATGCTCTGAGTCATCAGCACAGAGCCCCACATGGGGCTCAAATTCAGGGACCTTGAGATCATGACCTGAGCTAAAGTTGAATGCTTAACTGACTGAGCCACCGAACACCCCTGAATTACTCACTTTTTTAAATTGCTAATCTTATGTTATATGAACTTAACCTCAACAATGAAAAATATTCCCAACAATTATGTACTATACAAATATATTTATTAATTTTGGATTCATAATTGTAAAAGATAATTTGTAAGCACATTTGATATTTGAAAAATACTTGCATTAGTTTATTTCCAAACTTAGAATTGCAATGTTTTCTTGGTTTAGGTGTGCTTTTAGATGTCAGGGGAATAATCCTGTCATAAGCCCATTAAAAGTACCAGGATGGTATACAGATAAGGAAGGTGATGTAGTGGAGTGCCCAGGGTTTAAGGGAGGAAATGCCAACAACCAATTATTCCTGCCTGTCAGTGAAGGACCAATCGAGTAAGCAGAGTTTTTCAACTTCAGCGCTGTTGTCATTTTGAGCTAGATGATTCATTAAAGAGACTGTTTTGTGAATGTAAGATATTTATCAGAATTATCTGGCCTCTACCAACTAAGTGTCAGTAGCAACCACTCCCTTCCTCCCTTGTCAAATTCCATCTGAAGGGGGGGGGGGGGCAAAATCACATTGTTTAGAATTACCAATCTAGAGTTAGATCTTTGGACGTTTTGAAGCAAAGTTTTCTACACAGCGATGGTGTCTACAGCATCAGTAGTCAGTGGTCTGAGCTGTTGGCACAGAGCCTGACACAAGGCTGGAACTCACAAGCCATGAGATCATGACTCGAGCCTAAGTCCAATGCTTAACCAACTGAGCCACCCAGGCACCCAAGGACTGCTCGCTTTTTAATAAAACATGTTAAATTCTTGTATTTAATTATGGTCATTGTATCTAGCATTTTAATGATTTTTTGTTTTGTTTTAATGTTCTTGACATTGGCAAGTCCTCAACATTTATTTTGAAATTTTCTGGCTTGGTAAAAAACCCTAAAAACTTGGGACTCACTGCTTTAGACCAGAGCAGCTATATATATTTTTTTCATTCAGTAAACTTTGACTGGGATCCATATAGGCCTGACTGCCATGTAACGAAACTCAAATTAGATAGTCACTTGTAAGAGCCAAGATGAGAAAAACAAAGAAAACTTACTTTCTTAACACTGAGATTTAAACTGGTAGCCTCTAATCATCAAGACAGTATGGTAATGGCACAAAAATAGACACTCAGATCAATGGAACAGAATAGAGAACCCGGAAATGGGCCCACAAACACATGGCCAACTAATCTTGACAAAGCAGGAAAGAATATCCAATGGAATAAAGACAGTCTCTTCAGCAAGTGGTGCTGGGAAAACTGGATAGCGACATGCAGAATGAACCTGGACCGCCTTCTTATACCACACACAAAAATAAACTCAAAATGGATGAAAGACCTAAATGTAAGACAGGAAGCCATAAAAACCCTCCAGGACAAAGCAGGCATAAACCTCTTTGACCTTGGCCGCAGCAACTTCTTACTGAACACGTCTCTGGAGGCAAGGGAAACAAAAGCAAAAATGAACTATTGGAACCTCATAAAAAAAAAAAAAAAGCTTCTGCACAGCAAAGAAAACAATCAGCAAAACTAAAAGGCAACTGACAGAATGGGAGAAGATATTTGCAAACGACATATCAGATAAAGGGTTAGTACCCAAAATCTATAAAGCACTTATCAAACTCAACACCCAAAAAACAAATAATCCAGTGAAGATATGGGCAAAAGATATGAATAGACACTTCTCCAAGGACATCCAAATGGCCAACCGACACATGAAAAAAAATGCTCAACATCACTCATCCTTAAAATAATACAAATCAAAACCACAATGAGATACCACCTTACACCTGTCAGAATGGCTAACTTTAACAACTCGGGCAACAACAGATGTTGGTGAGGATGCCGAGAAAGAGGATCTCTTTTGCACTGCTGGTGGGAACACAAACTGGTGCAGCCACTCTGGAAAACAGTATGGAGGTTCCTCAAAAAATTAAAAATAGAACTATCCTATGACTCAGAAATTGCAGTACTAGGTATTTATCCAAGGGATACAGGTATGCTGTTTATAAGGGGCACATGCACCCCAATGTTTATGGCAGCACTATCAACAATAGCCAAAGTATGGAAAGAGCCCAAATGTCCATCGATGGATGAATGGATTAAGAAGATGTGGTATGAGGACTTTAAGATACAAAACAGATGAACATAAGGGAAGGGAAGCAAAATAATATAAAAACCGTGAGGGGGAACAAATATAAGAGACTCTTAAATATGGAGAACAAACAGGTGTTACTGGAGGGGAAGTGGGGGATGTGCTAAATGGGTAAGGGAATTAAGGAATCTACTCCTGAAATCATGGTTGCACTGTATGCTAACTTAGGTGTAAATTAAAAAATAATAATAAATTAAATTAAAAAACAAAACAAACATAAAAACTGGTAGCCCCTAAGTTCCTGCACATGTACTTTGTGAGATAGTATAGTTGTTTTAAAGATGGGATTTAACTGCCCACTATTTTTTAAAAATTTTTTAATGTTTATTTATTTTTGAGAGAGTGTGTGCACATGAGTGGGGGAGGGGCAGAGAGAGGGAGGCACAGAATCTGAAGCAGGCTTCAGACTCTGAGCTATTAGCACAGAGTCCGAAGGGGACTCAAGGAAAAGTAGCTAGAACTGAGAAACTTGTTCCCATGAAAAAGGGTATGCATTTATAATTTGGCCTACTTCTTTCCGTTTTCGATCATCTCCTCAATTTGTCCTACTTGACTCATTTGTGTTATTCTTAGAACAAATGGTCAAGAATAACAAACTGCTATTGTTATGACAGATTGTTATTGTGTTATTCTTTGCCTTCACACTAGCCAGAATGAGATGGCTTAGTCCAAAGAAAAATTATTTAGCGAAAGAAATCTCCATTTCATCCCTTTTCAAAGCTCTTTAAGCTAATCTTCCAAATACATTGATGGTGAAAAATATTTAGCTTAAAGAAAAATCCAGCCACTTTTTTTGGAAGTTTTGTTATTTTGTTATTTTTGTTTGTTTTATGTTTAATTCAGGACAAAAATAAACCAAGTTTCTAAGTTCAATTATGTAAATCAGCCAGGTTTTAAGTATTTTTTTCTTCTTCCATGTACCTAAAGGCTGTATCTACTTCTGTAGGTAAGAGTAGATCATTAGGAAACTGAGAGCCACTGACAAGGGGAGGGACTAATTGGGGGGAAGCTATCAGGATTTGACAGAGAAGAGATACTATATAAATTAAAAAAAAAATCTCAGCAGGTGATTCTAGGAAACTGGTCTTGCAATACCCCAAATTACTCCCATAGAGAGTTATTTATTTTGAACCTTTCTAACCTTACCTAAAGAAGCTTGGAAATCCTTCCTGATTTTTAAACATACATGAATGAATGCATATAGGGAATGGATAATAAAAAGCCATATTACTAAGAGCTCTGATGAATAAAGAATTAAATTAGCCCCAGAAATGGGATCAAGAATCACAATTTAAAAAGTCTTTTCTTCTCTGCACCTCTCCTGGATGATTTTGTCTGCATTCCATTTATTTTAACTCAGAAGTGAACAAGAAACAGGATGGTAAACTAAACAATAACAACAAAAAACCTTAGTGGATTAACTCACATAACTTTTAGTGAAATATTTTGTATCCTGAACCATAACCTTTTTTAGATCTCACTTAAAGTTGTTGGCATTTCCTTTCTCATCCTTGATTTCCTAATAGACGATTCTGTCATTTTATTTTTCTTGTCACCTTCTCACTCTTATTACATTACGTGTCAGTCACTTTCTTGAAAAAAAAAAAAAGCTTTGAAAAGAAACAGATTAATAATCAGCAGCCACACTTTCCCTCCAATCCAGCTTAATATTTTTGCCCGTCACCCAAATCTAACTTCCACTGCCTTTTGAATTACTTATTTCTCATCTTATGGTCTAACATTTAAAATATGTGATTTCTATAGCCAATTGTGCCTTTCCATCAGCTAGATCACATTTCTGAGCCTCAGTTTCCTCATTTGTAACCCCTAAGTTTCATTCCATTACTGGCATTCTATGCTTCTCTAGGATCACACACCTGTAGATTTAGATGCTTTCCTTACGTCCACAATGCTCTGGCCTTGTGGACCAGGGCAGGGGCCACTTGGCCTAAGCAAGATGAAGGCACACGTTGTGCTTTGTCAAGGGTATTATGGGGGATGGCCAGAGGCCACTTGAAATTTTTATGATGCATAATCTCTGGTCTTCTTATTGTTTCCTTTGGGACATTCATCCTTTCATCTCTCAATTCATCCTTTAAGCTTCCAGCAAATGAATGAACAAATGAATGCAGTGTCTGCTAGAAAATCTATTTGATTTTGTTGAATGAATTGGCTGCCTGGATGAGGAGAGAATATAAATGAAACTTGTTGTTTACTTTATAGACTAGGTGATGAATAAATCAATCCCTTTTTAGTGATTTTGCACTGAAGATAGAAATTGTATCAGTCTTATGGAGAGGGATCCCCACTACAAACTCAGGAGAAAAGTACCTTCTCATGTTGGACTTGGATTGACAAATATTGAATAACAGATGCACAAATAGAAATTCTTCTTCAGTTTAATTGAACTAAAATTATTCCTTATGTCACATAGGTGCTTGAGGCTTAGATTTTCCTAACAATATCAGCTCTCCTTCCACAATCTTATGGATACTGGAATTTATTTTTAGCTGGCAGGTTCCTAATCTTGCAAACTATCTACAGAGAATGAAAAAAAAATGGTTGCTTCTAGGGAAATGATATCTCTTGCATTCTTCACTTTTATTTCAAACTGGAACCATCTTAATGTTGCATTAATACAAGGGAAAAAGGATGTTTGCATTTAATAGTACCTAGAGTTCTTTTAGCTGTCACTTAGCAAGATCCAAATATTTTACACAACATGATTTTAGAAAACTTTTGACCTTTTTAGATTTTATTTTCTTTTATTTAAAATTTTTGTCCCAAATGTCAGGAACCATCAAGGCACTTGTCTTAAGGGAAAAGGTTATTTCAAAGAAAAAAGTCAGTCCTGGGTTGAATGACTGTTTCTCTGTTGTCTAATCCTGGGTGTCAAGCACTAATTGTAGACTGCCTGAATGATAGCTCACTTTCCGCAATGGTCCTAGATGTACAAGAATGTTTCAGGAACTTTTGCAGCTACTTCCAACACAAATCTGGTGAAATGTGACAATTAATCCAAATCCAACTGTCATGGTAAATGTAAGTCAGTATTTTGAAGTGCACAGCTCTTTGTGAAAGCCAGTTAGTTATATATACTCCAAATAGTCTTTTTTTTAATCTTTTTTTTTCTTTTAAGCAATTTATCACTGGCCTAGGTTATCATTATGGAGGGAGAGCTCTGTGAACTAATTGACATGTAGGAGTATGGTTTTTGCTTGTTACAATAGATCCTTGATTGAATATCAGTCTTACTGCAATTATATAATAGAATAAGTATATAAAAGCACAGATCTGTTCCAATGAAACAGAATTACATTCAAGACTTTTCTTAAAAGCTTATTCTAAAAGTAAATGAAGTCACACCAAGTACACACAATGAAATTATTGTAAGTATTGTAAAATTGTATAGTTGTTATGGACCTTCTCATCTACTATTAAAGAGCTGTTTTGTTTTGCAGAACAGGATGTTGAGACTGGATGAAGCTGCAGCCGACCCCATTGCCCAGGAACTATAGCTCGTTACTGACAAACTGGAGACTAAAATTCTATTTCAATACCTCTTGTCCAGAGCATTCTGTGCCCATGCAGCCTCTGCCACCTAAAGTGCACAGGTGAACCAGACTGTGAAATTTGCTATTATTTGTACAAATAGTAATGACTGACTAGTTTCAGGAAATGTCACTGCTAAGCCACTTTTTTAGTCTAAGCATGTAACCAAAGAAATTGTGACCATAAGACAACAACGTTTATAATTCAATCCTCAAGTCTGAGATTTAAGCAATCGATGACTTGTAATCTCAGAATATATACTACTGTACTATCTCCATGATATTAGATTTAGAAAGTATCTCAAGGTCTAAGAAGGATGTAGTTTTGAGCAATAACAAAAACCAATCAGGATTATAAATCTCAAATATTTCCCCATGCTGATACTGAACACCATTTTTTGAAAGTGTTTAGACAGTTATTACATGTGTTTTGAAGAGAAATGTTTTTAGCGTTATACATTCTGAAACTGTGAGATCCATAACAAAGAACTAACCACCATGCTCTCTCAGGAGTCAAATAATGACTGTAAAGTAGAAAAGGCCAGACCTATTAGTGTTGGTAAGCAAAGAAACATCAACAATGACTGTGACTCAGGATTTTGTGACAGTAAATGTGTCTGTTAAATCCCTGGTTTATCCATCTACAATTGTGTACCAGTCATTAAAGCTGGAGAGAAAAGTTTGAAATTGGTAACATGGTTGCAAATTAGAGCCTAAGTCAAGTATAATTATCTGTCACCACTATCTTGAAAACTTCCCAAAGGAAAGAAATGAATGCTAATAATTCTTTATTCATGTCACCAGGATTACAATGAGGTTTAAACATCACTAAAGTCAAAATTATTTGGTATCATTTTACCTGTATACAGTTGGCTTTCATTGGTATAAGATACAGTACACTTCCTCAATATCTTATTTCCAGTAGACAGTACCATCAAATATATAACAAAAATAAAATCTGGAAAATTAAAAAATGGTCAGTAATAACCACGAGGATGTCAGGAAGGCTCTCCTCTTCTACAGGAATTAACAAAATGCTGGACCTGTATAGAATACCCAGCAGTGATCTTATCTACCGGAAGTATCAAATTGAGTGAAAATAGGAAATCACTGGTAAAACATTGCACTTTCCCTCCACCAAAGCACACACACCTGCCCTCCACCAAACCCCACTTGACGGTGTTCAGGCCAGAAACCTGGCTGTCACAATATGAGCAGTAATGACTTATCTTGTCCTAAATCTTATGCAAAAGCGTCTCATTGGTACAAGATAAATCAGAGCCCTGCAGGGGAACAGAGTCTGGGATATGTGTTTTCCTGGCCTCCAGCCTCTGTAATACAGAGAAGATGGCAAAAGTTATATAGAATAATGCTGAGTTACCAATAGGCAATATAGCATGTTTTTGTTTGTTTGTTTTTTGTCATAAAGACGTGGGGTGTGAACAAAGGTAATTGCAATGATTACTGGAATCAATTTACTTCTTATTTGTGAAGACAATGGTCCAGGATTAAATACATTTTACCTTTAAAGTGTTCCAGCTGAGATATTTGCATGTTGTGATTTTATTTTCAAAAAATGTAGACTGGTCTGTGGAACTGGACATACTCAGTCATTTTGGAAATGTAACTTACAGTTAAACCTATGACTAATACATATCTATTTTATAGTAACAAAGATCAATGTAGCAGTTGTCCTCCAAGTGAGGTTCTCAAACCAGCAGCATCAGCACTGGTAGCAATGCAAATTATCTAGTCCCATCCCACAACTAGTGGCCTAATCTCTGTGTTTGAGCCCAAATGTCTGTATTTTTTAAAACTCTCCAATAATTCTAAACCAAAATGAATTTTACCACTACTGGCCTACATTATGAAGAATTGGGGGAATTGCTTCAAGATCTGCATTTGATTCAGGAAAAAACAGGGTGAATGTAGTAGAGTTGAGTATGCATCAGGTGTTACAAAGGATCAACACCTCTAGAACCTGTTAGCTCTATCAAAGAGGCTCCATAATCTTCATTCTTCCCCTTTTTTTCTTTCTTCATTCATTCTCTCTTAACCTACAGATTTAGCAGTTCAGCTGTAGTGATTTGTGTGATTAACAATTCCTAACAAGCTGCCCTTAAAGTGCTTCTCCACCCAAGTTTCCAGGGGAAAGAATTTTAATATATTTTATACAGTTCTTTAACACCTACCATCGATCTATGGAGGGACTTCCTCCTACCCTAAGCATGGCTGCAAAATGAAAACCTTGTCTTTACACCTCAACTTTTCTCAGTGCTTTCCCCCATTTCTTTGCTAATCTTAAAGATCAGCAAGCACACCATTCTTGTTTAATGGATTTATATCTAATTACTGGTGGTGGGTGGAGGAGAGAATTTAGGAATAATAAAAAAGGAAATGTGAGGAGGATATAAAAGTTAATGTCCATTCTTTTCAATATGAATTTCCTGATACTCTTAACAATGTTGCTTAAAAACAAACTTTAATCTTTCTGTTCCCATTCTCTCTCTTCTATTTTTCTACCTCTAATACACACACACACACGCATGCACGCACGCACGCACACACACACATCCCACACTGAGGTTATACGTTATGGCTTCTCTGGTAATTTGGTGAAAAATTTTTAGAAGTATTCCAACGAGCACTCAGAAAATACTGAATACAATGGAGTGCTGCTTATTTATTTACTGAGTTAGTCTTGTATTTTCAAATAGATTGTAAATCTATGAGAGCAGTGTTCATACCTCCTATACTATGATTTCTGTTACATACACTGTTGGTTCTCATACACATTGGTTTTGGCATAGTACTGGCACATGTAGTTCGAGATAGGTTTCTGAAGACCCTTCTGTCACAAAGGCTTCTGTCATTTATTTACAATCATCTGAGCTTCAGGTGTACCTAGTTCTCCTGCCGTGTAGTTCTTCTTTTTTTTTTTTTTTTGTTATTGTTGTGAAAAGAGGATATCATTATTTGCATTTCACCATTGGAGAAAATAAACACATATTTTAACTTTTATAAAGAGAGCAAACTGAGCCACAAATAATTATGGAAGTAACCATAATGTAATTAATATAATTAATTATATATTTTATATATATTTTATATATAATTAATTATATAAATATATACTATACAATTAATTCATTATAATTATATAATTAATATAGTGGGTATGTGTGTATATGTATATTATTATGTTTGATGATTTTATGCTCCCCAAAATTTTTGAGAATTTTCTGACTTACCTGTAATTTTTAAAAAAAT
Organism: Neofelis nebulosa; assembly: GCF_028018385.1. Classification (NCBI taxonomy): domain Eukaryota; kingdom Metazoa; phylum Chordata; class Mammalia; order Carnivora; family Felidae; genus Neofelis; species Neofelis nebulosa. The sequence continues at coordinate 43,933,228 of NC_080790.1, read as the reverse complement.
ATTCAATCATTTTACTCATTTAATAAGCCAATTTTGATACCGCCTTGGAAATAATCAGTAGTATGCAGAAAGGTTGCCAGAACAGTTTACTAATTAATTCTCTGTGCTTATAGTCAATGACTGATTTTACCTGTTTTATTTATATTGTACAATACATCCAATTACTCTTGGATGAAATACCATCCAATTACTCTTATAAACACCATATTTTAAATGAATATGTGTGTATATGTTATGTATGTATGCATTTTTGTGTATGTTTTACAGTATACATATAGTGTCTTTAGTCTTTGCTACGCGTTAGATATCATGTAGTATTTAGATATGGAGCTGTTCTAAGACATGATAAGAAATGAGTTTATAGCTAGATTTATGATGAAAGCCTACATCCAAGGAAAAGTGTGAGGAACACAGGTAAGTTTCATCCAAGAATTATCAGTGACTTTACCCTTTCAGGAAGGCAGTGGTAAGGAGCCCAACAACTCAGCCTCCTATACTGATTCCAATGTCATACTTACTCTAAGCTGCGATTATTATGACTAAGGGAGTTTTCTTTCTTTTACTCCTATTGCTAAAGATTTGTTGTCAATAGCAATCCATTCAGGTGCAGAGTCTAATGTTTCAAGAACTACAGCTTGCCTGAAGTGAATGGAGATTCATAGCTGATAGAAATCCATTGTCGAGAATGAGTTCACACCAGCAAAACTATAACTCCATTCAAAGGACCAGCAGTTCAGTCTGATAGTGTCCTCCTGAGAAGAATAGTTTCCCATTTAAGCACCAGGATATGAAGAAAGGGTAGGAAATGGTTGCTTTGTCAATATTTCTCAATAGGTTTACTTTGGATCGCTATGACCTACCTCTGCTTTATAAATCATCTCAAAAGTTAACTTTTGAGTTCCTGCTGAAATATATCTCTGCCAGGAACAATCTGCCACTGATAGAAGAGTTAACACAAAGCATTTTTCTCATCTTCAGTAAGGATAATCTTGCTTCTTTTTGACATTTCCCACTATCTTGCTTGGTCTGATTTCACCATATGGACAAAGGATTTGAGAAAAGCAACAGCTCAGGTAATGAATGTATTGGAGAAAAAAAAATCATCATTTAGGTTTGTATGACTTCTCCATGAAAGCTGTCTGTAGAGATTAAATGAAGCAGCAGCTCTGCTTTACTATCTCTAAAGATGAAAGCTTGAGCTACGTGTATATGATGATAGAACAATTTGTCAAATGAGTGAATGTAGTTAATTTGCAATGTAGCAAAACACATCTATTTACTCTTTTTAGGAGGTCCAGTGATCTTGTTACAAATAAACTTGAATGAGTCTAAAATTCTTGGTAATTGATGCAAACCACTGTGTGATTGATTCTAAATCTAAGAATTTACCCATTCATTTAATGCTTTCTTTTTTTTTTTCTATTTTAAACATAATTTGGCTATCACAAACATTTCCATAGCAAATGTTTAATTATATACATATTTATACAGAATAAAACTAACAAATTAGGGGGGAAAGTATACTACAAAATTATAAAAATTAAATCTCCCTCCCAGTCCAACTCTGGGCCACATAGTCTTCCCGTCCATCAGAGGTAACTGTTTAGAACTATTCTATGCACATACAAACTAATGCATGTACACTTACACACAGACATATATTCCATTTCTCTTTATACAAATAATAGCACACTATACTTCCTATTCTGCACCTTGTTTTTTGTTTTCTTAACAAAATATCTTCGATCACAAAATGAGAAAATTTTAGAACGTTTCTACGTTGTCCGGAAGTGTTTTAAAAAGATTCTGGAGGGGCGCCTGGGTGGCGCAGTCGGTTAAGCGTCCGACTTCAGCCAGGTCACGATCTCGCGGTCTGTGAGTTCGAGCCCCGCGTCAGGCTCTGGGCTGATGGCTCGGAGCCTGGAGCCTGTTTCCGATTCTGTGTCTCCCTCTCTCTCTGCCCCTCCCCCGTTCATGCTCTGTCTCTCTCTGTCCCAAAAATAAATAAAAAGATTCTGGAGCCTTTTTAAATTTTCAAGTATATTAACCATCCATAATAAGTAAGTTTGTGATAATTAGAATAGTATCTTGGATAGAGAAAAGTTTAACTGTTGCTCTACTGACATAGATTTGGTTTGTAGGTTTGCTAAGCTGCCCTGTCTGAACAATCCACTCTCAAAAGAGAGTTTGCTAACTTTTTCTCCACCTCAGCCTTGCCTTTCTCCTTAATACTGTTACATAGATTCATTCGATAACAGTTGGAAGAATACCAGCCTTGTGCCAGACATTTAATTAAGTGTTGGTGGTTTGGTAGAGGTGGATCAAACGGCAGGATGACTGAGGGGACTAGATTAAAAAGCAACATCAACATACAATCCATAGTGACATATATCATCAAGTATGCATAAGACACATTGATCACAATATTATTTTTCCTAAGTCAGAGAAATCTTGGGGAAAAATAAAGCAATACTTGAGCAGAGTTTTGGAGAAAGACATTTTCTAACAATAACAACAAAAAGATATGCAATGTTCTTACAAGTGGATGAAGCTACATTCAAAAAGCACACAGTTAAAAGGAGGAAGAGGAATGAGAGCAAAAGGAGGGGAAATAAGAAAGCAAAAGCAGCATGTTAGCTCAGGAAATGTACACATATTTGGCCATGGCTCAAGGTTGAAATTCAAAGGTGAGAAGAAGCACTGGAGAAGCAGATGGAGGGGTGAGGGAAGGACCGGATTTATTTAGATAATGGAAAGTATGCACAGACTATGTGCAGTAGTGAAAATAATGTCCCATTGAAGTATTCTAAACTACAAAGAAAAGCATTTGTTTTGTGTTTAAGTAAAATAACTCATAAAGTTCAGGGTAGAGCAGCCTGAAAGAAGAGATTTGAGACCGAAAAAATGTTTAGGGGATAGTTTCTTGCAGTTCATGTGATAAGGATCAGGATAAAGGTGGAAACAGTTGGAACACAGTGACAATGCTCTTTAGAGCAATATTTAATGAAAACCACTGGAGTCAGTGCCTACCCTTAATAGGAGTGTTGGAGGGGAAAAAAAAGAAATGAAAAATAACTCCCAGGTTTTGGTATAAAATCTCAGTGGATGTTAATAGTAAAAATCTTCAATTTTGGAGATCATATACTCCAAAGTTGGCATCATAGTTATACTACATTTTAAAATGGGCTTTTGGCAAAAAACAAATAATATTAATTATTTGTTCAAATATATGAGACTTATTTTTTATGCATAAGGGATTCTCATTCATAATTTGTCAAATATCTGCCCCCCAAATTGAAAATATATATTTTTTGAGTCAGGACAAAAAAAACAGTATGCCTTATTTCATCCACTTATTTTATAATAATAGGAAATTAAAATTGAGTGGTATCATACATAACTTACAGTTTCTATTAAATAAATATATCCAGTTACTTACAGGCTTAACGTTATCATTCTTTGTATTTTGCAAAATACCTCAATTTGAGCATATGTTAGTTTACTGAATGGCTGCCATGATTTTAATCTAGCTCTGCCATTGGTTAATAATGCTATCCTTGACGAGTCTTTGACAAGTCATCCATCTTTTCTATTTCCTCCTTTAAACAAAAGATATAATAAAAACTGTCCAAGCTGTATCAGAGCTATGCAGCAGAATAATTGTGATAATATGAGGACATAAACAAAATATCCCAAAGGACATGATTCATGAATATGAAGACATGATTTTCTGGTACTAGGCATGCTAACTATTGGTCAAACCTGAAAATTACATTAAGTCAGATGTCCCATTAGCAAACTACTGACTAAGATATAATTTACATTTGGTGTCCAAAGTACCTAAACCAGGAGGGTTTATGTACTGGAGGGAAATCCAGCATAGGAAAAATTTTGACATCAGAAAAAACAGCGAAGTCAAATATTTAGATTGCTAAAAGAACTTGATTGTCACTGTGGGGGATTTAGGTCAAATGTCGAGATCAATGGGAATATTTCTCAAGAATTTGATAGTGGTATTAGGGTCACACAGCTGGCTAGGCTAAGATTTGGGGCCAGACTCTAGTCCTAGAGGATATTTTGAATATAAGCATTCCAAGTAGTAAGTATATCAATCAGATTGTTTATACCCAAAGAGAGTTCTCTAAAGAGGTTATAAGTCAATGTTCAAGTAACTATATCTGTTAGTCAGCATTTATGTTCAGCTTCACGTAACAGAAACTGCAAACACCATAGACTTAAGATGAGAGGTTCATCTTATACTCAGATAACAAAATATTTGGGAAGTAGATAATATCGGACTGATGTAATGTCTCAAGTGTATAAGAGCTGAGATGACTGTAATTCTCACGGAAACTCTTTTGGTCATTATTCAGGAGATGTGGTAGAAACCAGCAGTAGTATTCAATATTCACAACTACCAGTATAGCACAGACATGGAACTAATCAGAATAGATACCTAGTCAATTGACATGGTTTCTGGGCATAAACGTCCAGTACAGCTGAAGTAGGATATAGCAGCTGATTATCAGCTCTGGCTGAACTCAAATTTTGTAATAGTACTTCTGGCAGAAAGGAAGAAGAGGAGAAAACAACAAAAGGGTGTATGTTAACTGAAGCAGCATTCATTCTAAAAAAATTTTCCAAAAATAGCTATTCTTTGACTTCTGCATATCTCATACCTCAAATTTTGTTCTAGCACAAAATCAAGCTGCAAGAGAGTCTAGGAAATTCAGGACAGGGTATTTTGTTTGTCCTTAATTCCTTGATTCTTTGCTTGCTGGTTTATTTTTACATTGGGCCCATTTCTACAACAAAATCAGAATTCTTTTACTAAAGAAGAAATAGAGGAGTGGATATTGGATTAACACTTCTGCAATCTAGCTCTTTCTTCTTCCTGTGATGACAACAACAGAACAGCCATTTTGATACAATGACAAAAAATTCAAAAACTCTTTCAGACTTCAGCCCTGTTTCTCTCAAGTTACCGAACCAATGTCAGTGGTCACTTTTGTGTGGACTCACAACAATACAAAAATAAAACAAATCCTAATCAATCGCTACTATTCGATTCATCCATGATATGAAGCAGAACACAATCTCTGAGTAGTAAATATACTACCCAGGGTTTGGTCAACTCCAGACAGTCTATAAGTAGGCTTAAGTCTGCAGTATAATATCTGAATTCACTGATTACTGGGAGGAAATTTCTCAATATAATGCTAGGCTGGGTTCGCATTGTTTCAGGACAATGGGGCTCAGCCTTAGAGATCAGGCTTTTATTGTTGGCTGCTAACTGAAGCCTGAACAGGCAGAGGCTGAAAAAAATATATAGAACTTTGAATTTAGGCATATCCTAAAATCAGACACCTGAAATTGAAAGCAAAAAGATTTCTGTGCTTGCAGGGAAAGGAATATATGCTAAAATAATTGAAGTGAAATATGAACTTCCCAAGTTATAAACCAATAAATCATCAAAGATATAAATGTATTGCTATATTTGGAGTTTCAGTTTAGCCAAGAAAATTTGGTACTTATCCAGTTAAATGGAAATTTAAAAGTTAGAAGGAAATTGATGTTGGAATCTTAGTCACAGGGAAACTGGGATTCAGTTGAAGAAATTCAGCTATAGAGTTTAGTTCACAGGGTAGAAGCTGAAATAACTGAGTCCAAGGTAGGAATTTATTGGGTAGAAGCTCAAATGACTGTATCTAAGGCAGGAAGTCTCTCTGTGAGAGAGGTCTACGGAGCAAATGCACTATAAAACTTGGGAATTATAACAGAACCCAGTCAGTGCAGACTGAGACATTAGGTTAGAAGATTTAATACTAAACTCATAACATTACACCATACAATTCCTTAGAATCCTTCTTGAATATGAATGTTGGCATAAGAATTTGGGACAGAACAGAAATAAACTTTCCATTAGAGGTTAAGTGGCTTAGTAATGCGAATATGAGTAATTGGGCACACAAAGTCCAAGTAGGCCATTACAACTTGGGCATTATTTTATGATTTTCAAGATACTCAGATATGGAATAACCAAACATTTTGTAATTCCTATACCAAATTCTATTTTAGGCTAGCTTAGGAAGTAGTTGTATATAAATTGAAATATTCTCAGGAGTTCATATCAGTATGGAAACCTTAATGAGAAAGTGCTATACTGTATTGTTACTATCACTGAATTTCAATTTAATTTGATTTTTAATACCATTTTACCAGTATTCATTAAGGCAAATAAAGAAGTAGAAATTGAACCTGTTAAGGAGTAATCAGAATTGATAACAACAACAAATATAGGTTAAGACAGGATATACCACAGACACTGTTTCTATGCCCTTGATTTAGAGCAGTAATAGAAATTATTGGGACTCAGGAAGGGTAAAAGTTATAGAAATTCAACTATTATTAGAAAGAGATTGATGGAAACAAATAGGAGATAGGATTGATATGAAACAAACGTGTAACCTTCCACCTTTATAGTTTAAGTCTTTGTTATCTCTAAGCATCTTTTTTATAAAATGAAAATGACCTTGAAAGTTTCATACTTTAAGTCATCATCCACTAATATATTTGTCTGAAAGACTACATGAATTCAATTCAACAAGCATAATATTAACACTACTAAGTTAGCCTGGTACAAAATCCTACCCAAGGCCTTTGTGGTAGGCTGATTTCTAAGATGTCCCTTAGAGATAACCATCACCTGGTATTTAACCTTACCCCTTTGTATGTGGCCTGCACCAATGACTCACTTTAAACCAACAAAATGTGACAAAGGTGATGGATCACCACTGTCATGATTAGGTTATAAAAGATAGTGACTCTTGCTAGCATTCCTTCTCTGCTGTCTTCTTGGCTTACACTTTTTGATTAGAAAGCTGCCTTTTGAAGAGGCCCCATTGCCCATGTAGAAGTGAGGGCAGCCTCTAGTTCAGAAGCTCTTGATGAGCTAAATTCTGATAACAACCATGTGCTCTTGGAGCAGATATTTACCTATCTGAACTTTGAGATGACTCACCCTGAAACATAGACAAACATAGACACTTTGGAGACTTGTGAGAAACTCTAAACAAAGGATGCAACTAAGCTATTATACACAGATTCCTGACCAACAGAAACCACAGCTAATAAATGTTTTTTATTTAAACTGCTACATTTGGGGTGTTTTGTTATACAATATTATATAACTAACACTAACTTGCAGGAATAGAGAAAAAGGATAAGATTTTTCCATCCAGATATTCTCATCATAGATAGGAACATTCCTGAGAGCACTGATAACCAGAGTTCAAGCTATGATAAAACTATAGTGTGTGTCATAAATAACATATAACATAAATATAAAATATTTATATATAATAAATTATATATATATATATATATATATATATATATATATATATATATATATATATATATAAATTTGGTGCATTTTGGAAGCACCAAAAAGCAATAATGGACAAAAAAGAAGAAAATACCCTGAAGAGTAGTTTTGTATCAAGCATATTCACATTTGTTCTACAGAATGATTATAAGCCTATCAATGAATTGAAGTATATGTGCTTGGAAAAACAAGGAAAGTACTTTTGGCTACAGTGTCGGGCACGTGGTGGGGTGAGATGTTTGAATGTAGGCTAGAAAAATACGTTAAAGGAAGATGATGACATTAAATGCAAAACTGACTAGTTGGAGCTATACTTCTCAAATGAAGATCGCTTTCCTTCTTGCTTGCCATGTGTAATCTGACCAGGAGAAGAGGGATAACGAGATAATAGACATTATATAGACTTGATAAAATGCATGTGTATCACCATTTGAAAATGAAAGGCTCACATTGGTACCTCAGAAACTGGAAATTCACATAAAAGGACACAGTTTCAGAAAGGTAAAGATATCTAAAGGGAGACAAAATTTGAAATCCATAAGAAAATGGTTCAATAGAAATAAAGCTAAAGAAATAGGACACTTCTTCTCGTCAAGATTTTCAACTTTTCTGCCTGCCTGTGAGAAACAGCCATTCGTAAACTGGACTACAGTCAAACACGTTCACGGGAAAGAGAATTTGAGAGGTGGCATATCCCGCCGAGATTTCCTTTCAAAGAAACACTGAAAACAACACTATCAACCTGATGAACAAACTCAAAATTACTCCATAAAAAGTAGGTGAAACAACTGGAGATTCAAGAACCAAAAAACAAAAGACTCACAATGGGGGACATTATAAGTGTCTTACATATATCAAAAGTTGTCACATGGAAAAGGATTTGAAGTGTTTGTGTGGATCTGGCAGTGTAGGACCTGACGACACAGATGCTGGAAAAAAATTCATAATTAAAAATCATCTGTAGCATATCATGCACTTTGATAGATATTGGGAATACGAATGTGAATGAGACAGAGTGCTTGGCCCAAGGAATTTACAATCTGGCTGAAAAGTCAGATAAATGGTTAATGTTAATATATGATAAGTGGGAAGAGGAGTTCAGAAACTTACTGAGAGGAGAGGACAGAGGTGACGTGTGAGAACAAACCCCCACACAGAGGAGAAGACATAGATATTGGAAGAAGGTTTCCTGCTTTGTTAGGCATAGAAACTTGAGGTGGTAGTCAGAATCATAAAGTAATCATTGTTCCAGTGTGCTGAGGCCTCCCTCAGAGCAGATGCTGTGAAGCTTTCTTCCAATGGGCATCAGAAATCTAGGACAACAGGATGGGACTACCAAGGCTATGGACTCCAGATGACAGACTGACTACCTAGAAGGACCTCAGCAATGGCAGGAATGGAGTATGATACATCACCTTTGCACATCTCTCAAAGAGGCAGCTCATAAAAGGAATGGCTGTTTTGACTTACCCAGTCACCACTCTTTTCTGTCAGAAAATGTGAGTATATTGGGGCACCTGGATGGCTCAGTTAGTTAAGCATCTGACTTCAGTTCAGGTCATGATCTCACGATTCGTGGGTTCAAGCCCCATGTCAGGCTCTGTGCTGACAGCTCAGAGCCTGGAGCCTGCTTTGGATTCTATGTCTCCCTCTCTTTCTCTGCTCCTCCCCTGCTTGTATTCTGTCTCTCTCAAAAATAAATAAACATTTTTAAAAAATTAAAAAAAAGAAAATGTGAATATGTTGACAGCACTATATAGATTTGGTATAATACAGAAGGCCTTACCTAGGCTTCATGCTGAGGCCATTTAGTAAATCAGCCTTTATCTAAAGCTTTTTTTCCTAAGGTGAACAGTACTTACCACTAATAAAATGGTACATTTTAATTGGTATTTTTCTATTATTCCTCAGAGTGAATGATGATTGGCAGCAAAAGACAAACATTCTTGATTTATCATAAAATAATCTCTCTATGATTCCTATCACCTAACCATCTTATTCATAGCTGCTCACTACTTTTGAGGTTTCATACTAGTACCCTCTGGAATGAACCCATTCCTAGATTTCTGTTATTATTATGCTTCCAAGACCATTCCCAATCTACTCCACTAATCCTCTGCCCTAGTTTTGACCCTCTTTCATTGATTCAGCTTTTTGGGTCTTGGATCCATGCCCTTTCCACACTGTCTGTCTGCCTACCTCCAAGAGGCCTTCATTTTTACTAAGGGTTCAATGAACACATTGGGCTTTGCAACCAGACCTTGAGTGATTTTAGTCTTGGCTTTCCAATTTGAGTGAGGTTCCACTTTAAGCAAACCATGTAAACCATTTTCCTCCTGGGAAAATGTCAAAAAGAAACACATTCAAAATGTCTAGTGCATAGTAGGCACTTTACAAAGGTGAGTCATTTTCCTTTCTCATTCCCCCAATCTTACGTAAATCATTCTGAAGGAAATGCTTAACTGTGAGAGAGAGGGAAAGAGGGAAAGAGAGAGAGAGAGAGAGAGAAAGAGAGAGAGAGAGAGAGAGAAGAGTAGCACTGTACAATTTCTGAAAATAACTCACCATTCTGCTGAACAACTTATCTGTCAGATTAAAGAATGGTATTCACCATGTTCTTTCATTTTAAGAGGTGGTTGCTCTCTAGGAGCCATGGTAATGAAAGGAACACACCTCCTCATTCCTTTGCACTGTAAGGCATGCTGCTGCCTGGTGAAGGTTTCCATAGAAACATCAGATGGGCTGCTGGGGCAGGGGTACATGGGAAATTCTTTGTGGAGGCTTTTTCTTCTCTTTAGCCATCAGTGGCATTCCTGGGTCTGGTTAAGCCTATAAGTAGATAGACATTGATTTGAAACTGTGAATTCCAGAGGACCAAGCTCAAAGCAAACCTTCAACTTGTAGTCATCTAAATTCAGGCAGAGAGAGGGGAGGGAGATTTGGGCATATGTTGTGCCAATGCTAAATCAAAGAAAGTGTCAATTACCCACTATTCACTTAAAGTGATACTCCAGGCTAGTAAAACCAGCAGAAATGTTGTGCTTTTGTATTTAAATTATTGATGTAAAGTCCTTGGAGTAAAGAGGTAGTGGGAAACAGATAGGTCTATCAACTTGTTAAAGTATCACCTCTACTTTCTAATTGATAGATGGTCATATGGACTTCACCATTTTTTTTTCTTTTTAAAGTAGGCTTCATGCCCAGTTTGGAACCCAAAACAGCACTTGAACTCACAACCCTGAGATCAACCTGAGCTAAGAGTCAGACACTTAACCAGTTGAGCCACCCAGGCACCCCTGGACTTCACCATTTCTAGGATTGGGAGCTCCCTATTAAACAAACAAACAAACAAACAAACAAACAAACAAAAGCAGTCCATCCCACTATTGGATAGCTTTAGTTATATTCCTCAATTTCATTGCAACTTGCTTCCTTCTATTTCCCAAGCAAAAGAGTAACAATAATAATGATATCCTTGGCAATATTGCATTAGGGAGTGGGTATAAGTGTGGGACAGGGACCCTGTTAATCTCAGATAGAAGATATTGCTCATAAACTTCTTGGCTGTTAGTATTTATCTTAAGAGGATTTTTTTTTCACTTTCAGAAATATTTAGGCTCTTCAGTATCCCACAACTAGGGTTCAATTTAATATAGCTCATGTATCAAACAGCCTTCTGGAAAATATCTGGGTTCTGCCAAATTTTTAACAGTTTTTTAATTCCCACCACCAGCCCTGCTTTTTGAGGAAGAGAGATGTAATGCAGAAAAATGAATCAAGTGCTTGGAAGAGTATGAAAATCTTATCTGAGTAATCAAAGTTAATATAATTTTGAGGGGAACATATCTCAATCAAGTTTATCCATACCCCCTGGACTGTACCAAACACACCAAATTCTTAAGTTTTATTTCTCTAAGAATGTGTATAGAAAACTTGTGTGTGTGAGAAAGACAGACAGGCAGACAGAGACAGAGGGAGATGGAGGTGCTCCTGAAACACATATCACAGAAGAAACAGCTTTAGTTATTCACGAAAATAATAGATTTCAAATAAGCACATTGACTTTTCCTCTACGTTGTGCTTTAGGCATTGAAAAGGCCTACTAATTCAAGAGTGGCCTGGTTAAAAAAAAAGATATGACTACTTTGGCAAGTTAATCTTAGATAGCTAAAAAGACGTAGATAATGTGCCCAGAAATATTTAATAATTGCTAAGAATAATATAGGGACATTAGTAACTGATCATTTATTTGGGAAAATTTGCAGACTAGATAGAGAGGCAAAAAGGAATAAAGTTGAAATAGAAAAAAAAAAACTAATCACAGAATAAATTTATATTTTATTTGCTACCCATTTTATTTTCCTAAAATTTTTTTCATGTTTATTTATTTTTGAGAGAAAGAGAGGCAGAGAGTTAGTGGGAGAGGGGCAGAGAGACAGGGAGACACAGAATCTGAAGGAGATTCAAACTCATGAATGGCAAGATCATGACCTGAGTCAAAGTCCGACACTAAACAGACTGAGCCACCCAGGAGCCTCAACTACACATTTTATTTTAATGTAGTTTTCTTTCACATGTGTTTTAGTATTTCAGACTGCAATTTCAGTTACAGAGTTCTGACCTTTTTGATTATTCATTATTCCCTGAAATCCCACCCACATAATGACTTATACATACGTATCTCTTCAGCTGATCCCACCACAAATTTTCCTCCCAAGTTCTACCCCTCTCCTGGTTTGTGCATACACAGGCTCCCTATTTCCAAAATTTTCCTGAAACATTTTCCCCATCATCTTGCCTTAACTAAAATATGACTTTCATTTGACATGTCATCAAATCCCCTCTTCCAGAAGAGATTTCACATCCTCTCATACCCAAAGCATCTCATGGTGGGGAGCTGGGAATGTCTTCATTCTTCAGTATCTCCTATAGGTCATAAATTACCCCTCCCCTGCTGCCGTTTTTATTAAAATTTATTAAATTTATTTTATTGAAATTATAAAATTATAAAATTCAAAGTTTATGCCAGACACCTATAACCTTCTTTTCCCTATGTGGTTGCTAAAATCTATGGGTTTTCTTCATTGAAACTTTTGCCTGTGCTCAGTTACCTACAGCTTCATTTCCAAAGTCCTTTTCATCCTCTCTACCACAGCCACGCAATTCTAGGGTCATGCCAGAGACTTTGTTATTAATGAATACTGCAAATTTGCCTATTTACTGAATTCAAAGAGTCTACAGTTTTCTATTTTTCCAGCTCATCTAATTTAGGTTGACACTGAAAGCAACCTTTGGCCTCTGTGGCAGAGAAAGTGTTTATCAAATATCCTCCACAAAACATATTTCCTTGGAGCAAATTCAGGTCATGTGGTTAATTCTGGTTAAAGTATAGGCTATAAAGAGAGAATGTGGAATCTTACATTCCCTGCTTCCGCCTAAATGACTTTGAAGGCCATGCATTGAGATGATACCATCACAAAACAGAGGTAATCTAAACCAACCAGTCACTAAATGGAATTAGATCCTCACTAATACATTTCAATATTTTCTTGCCTGAGGAGATCACCTTTTTAGTGCTGGTTAGTGAGAAATTGAGGGTTTGTTTGTTCTGGTGGTAGCATTAATTATCCCTACTAATACAATCTGCTGTTACTTAAAATCCATTGACTCCATTACCTTGTATATAGTATTTAAAACACTCTGCCTCTATTTCCATTTTCATTCAGCTGATACTTTATGACCCAAACTTATATTTAGCATTTTGTTAATTCACCCATCTCTACTTGTACCTTCTCCTTCTATCAAAAGCCTCAACCTGAGATACAATAAACCAACTGCATTCTCTGTTCTTACATCCAACCACCTGAATATTCTCATCTCTATAATATCATGATCACCTCCTTAAAAGAGTACTTGACACTGTAAGATGTTTGATTACATTTATTTAGTATGTTCACTCTAAAAAACACTTATTGTATACCCAAAGGATAATACTAAAAAAAAAAAACAAACACATGTGTCTCCCTTCTGCTTTAATTTTCAGCCAATTAATGCACCTTCTGCTTTATTGAGAAAATAGAAGCAATTAAAACAATTTCTCATTCTTCCACCACCAATTTTTGTAAGTATTATTCTCCATACGAATCATTGTCTTCTCTTTCTAGCTACTTCCTTATTTCTACCTCATTACCATGAAAGAAGTGTTCCCCTTTGTATGAAATGCTAATACCTTCACATGTGTTCCAGATCCCATCACTTCTTGTCTTCTTAATGATCTTAGTATTCTTCTCAAATATCTAGGAGCAAATCTCTCTAAAAATATCCCACATTTATTTCATATATCCTCCTAGCTACTGTCCTATTTCTTGCTCCACATCACACTCAAACTTCCTGAAATATTTCAACATCTACTAAATCGACTTCGTCACTTACCATTCATTCCTTAGTGCATGATTCCTGTGCATACCAGTATACAATAACTGCTCTTAAGACATAAGAATGGCCACTATATTCCTGCATCCAATAAAACATTTTCTCTTCTCATCTGTTTAGAACTCACAGCAGCATATAATAGACTTGAACACTTCCCTCGAAACACATTTCCATGTTCTTACATGTCAAGCTCTGTTTATTTCCCCACTACGTCTTACTATTCTGTCCAAATGCTTCAATTCTTCCTAGTTCCATCCTTTTTGCTTTGCATTCTCTCTTCCTAGATGACCTCATTCATTTGCATGTCTGTGAATATCAACTACAATGTCTTAACTATCCAATTTCTTTTCTTATTTTGACCTCTCTTCCGAGCATACTCAATTGACTGCTTGATTATCTTTAAGTCTGCACCAAACTCAAAGCTTCCCAAATTCAACGTGTAGAAAACAAAATTCCATATGTTTTTATCCAAACATTCTCCTGGTATTTCTATGCATCTCTGTAAATTTTATCCTACCAGAGGGCTGGAAATATATATTATTGTGAACAATTCACTCAACCTCAATCCAACATTCAATCTATAAACAAGTTTTTCCATTTTAGATCCAAAATATACTTAAAATTCATTAAAGATTTTTTATCAAAATCTTTGTAGCTAACATCATCTCTTTCTTGGACTATGGTAAGAACTTCCTTAGTGGTGCCATTTTAATATTCCTTTGTCCCACACCCAATTCCTATCCATTCTTCTACACAAGAGCTAGAGTTTTATTATTACCACTTTAAGTCACAAATGGGACCCGATTATATGCCAGATTTAAATTATTCAATTGTTTCCCACTATACTGAGAAGAAATTTCTAATACCTTTCCACAGACTACAAAGATCTGTGTGACTTCACCCCTACCTAGCTTTCTAGCTGCATCAAGTATCACCCTTCTCCTTTACTTCTTACTCTGTTCCAGGTGATTTCCTTCAAGTGTTTAAGATAAACTTTATTTTTTGGAACAGCTTTTCATTTATATAAAAACTGATAAGCGTATGAGAAAACCCATCAGTAACATTCCCTTATTATTAAATTTACTTTAATATGGTATATTTGTTATAATTAATGAACTACTATTGATACAGTATTAATAACCCAAATCCCTACATTGCTAACATTTTTCTTAGTTTTTATCAAATGCCCGTTTTTTGCTCCAGTATACCCCCCAAGATACTACATTAAATTCAATCATGTTGCCTTAGGCTCCTCATGGCTGTGACACTTCCTAAGACTTACCTGTTTATGATGACCTTAAAAATCTTAAGGATTACTGGTTGGGTATTTTGTAAAATGTCCCTTTACTGGGATTTGTCTGATTTTCTCCCCTATGATTACACTTGAGATTAGAGTTTTGGGGAGAAAGACTACAAAGATAAAAAGTTCTTTTTATCACATTATATCAAGGGTATTTACTTTCAACATGACTCATCACTGTTGATGTCAACCTTTATAACCTGGCTAAGGTAGTGTTTGTCAGAGTTCACCACTATAAATTTACTTTCTTTTACTCACTTGTCTTACTTTTCTCCTTGGAAGTAAATCACTATGCACAGTCCATACTTAAGAGATGAGAAGTTATATTCCTCCTCCTTTAGGGCAGAGTATTTATAAAACTTACTTGGAATTTTTCTGACTGGGAGATTTGTCTCTTCTTCCCCATTTATTAATTTATTTTTTTTAAATTTATTTATTTAGAGAGGAGAGACAGAGACAGAGAGAGTGAAAGAGAATGCGAGTGGGGGAGGGGCAGAGACAGAGAGAGAATCCCAAGTAGGCTCCACAATGTCAGAGCAGAGCCCAATGCAGGGCTTGAACCCATAACTGTGAGATCATGACTAGAGCTGAAATCAAGAACCAGATGCTTATCCAACTGAGTCATCCAGGTGCTCCTTAATTTACTTAATCATGTATTTATATCAATTGGAACTCATAAATATGTATTTTATTGTTTGGGTTTTAATCCAGTTCTACTTTATTTTGGTGGTCAATATCCTCCAGTTTTGGCTATTGGTAGCTCTTTTTTTTAAATGTTTATTTATTTTTGAAAGAGAGAGAGCATGACAGGGGAATGGGACAGAGAAAGAAGGGGATAGAAGTTCCAAAGTGGGCTCCATGCTAACAGCAGAGAGCCTGATGCAGGGCTCAAACTCAGGAACCATGAGATCATGACCTGAGATAAATTTGTATGCTTAACCAACTGAGCCACCCAGGAGACCCTGGTAGCTCTTTTAGTTGGCTCCTGTTTTCCTTTGATATATTCCTATTATTGTGGGTTTTTGTTTTTATTTTCCTGTGCACTACAGGATGCTCCAGGTTCATCTTGTATATTACTACTTCATCCTAGAATCAGCAATTTCTCCAAGGAGGATTGGTTTCTTTTATTATAGAAATCTTATCAGAAATCAAAACCTAGTGCTAGGTGTGTTCATTCCTAATGGGATGTCACTATTTCTAGGTTTAGCTGGCAGAGCATGGAAATATACTAACTAATGTGCATATACTAACACATGTATGCACATATGTTATACATATTTCTACAGTATCCATCTGTATCTATATTGAGCTAAAATGATTTTGTTCTGATGTCTCCAATTCAAACCCATTACCATTTAGATCTTTACAACATCGTCCCCTTATTTGTCTGTAACCTCATGCTACAACAGACAAAAACTTGCCTACCAACATTGTTATTCATTTACTTAATTTTTCATTTCCATTATTCATATATAAAAACATCATAATTGTTAACCCATGTTCCCATGAGATACAACTTTATCAACTGGAGTATAGTGCATATGTATAGTATCTTTTGTTTTTTAGTTTTCCAGACTCCTCTTTCCAAAGTTATTTAAGTCAGCAGCTTTGTCTCCACCCCATTTAAGACGTGTTTTGTACATTTAAATACAATTAGATTATTTTTTTCACATTCTGCATTCCATCTTGGATTTTCTGCCAAACTCCTAAATATTTAAAATTTGCATATATAAAAATTCACTCTTTTTGATGTAAAGCACAGAACCTTTGTACAAATATATAATGTAATATACCACAATTATAATATCATATAGGTTAGTTTCCCCACCCTAAACAATTCCCTGTGCTTTATTGAGCCAATCTTATTTTCCCTATCTGCAAACCTCTGGCAAACACTGATGGTTTTTATTGGCTCTTATAGTTTTATCTTTTCCAGAATATCATATAATTGAAACTATATTGTATGTAGCCTTTCAGACTGACTTATGTAGCTAAGCTACATGTATTTAAGATATGTCTATGACTGTTTGTGGTCTGATAGATCATTTCTATCACTACATTATTTTTCATTGTATAGATGTACTATAGTTAGCTTATACATTCACTTATTGAAGGACATTCTAATTGCTTCCATTTATTTCTGACTTTAAAGTTTTTTCTCACCTTAGTTTTCATCAACCTGCCTCAGATGCTTTACCTCCCACTCTTTGCCTGCAAGTCTCTTAATAATTTGTTAAGGTCTAAGCTTAAATGTCATTTCTTTATGGAAGACTGTCTTCATCCTAACCATAGTATCCCATGGAATTCCTTCTCAAGATTCCTTTTTGGGACCCTTAGTAATGCTTACCATTATTTTTATGACATATTGTTGACTTACTTTAATATTTCTCCCCTACATAACTCTAACCTTGTTCTGACTGGTTTGCCTCTGTATCCCCGGTGCCAACTAATGCTTTGACATAAGCTAGGTTCATAGTATTGGATGACTGAATTTGTTAGTAAACCATCTCAGTAAATTTTTATATAACTGACATAGATATTTTTATTCATATTTTACCTTGAGAAATTGAAACTAGGCAAATTTGCTTAAAGTTATATAGATATTAACACAACTGAGCTTTAAACTTTAATATTCTCATTCCAAGGCCAGTGTTCCTCTTCCTATTCCACCACCAGTGCACAATAAATGGTGCTACAAGTAATAGGATTTTACACAAATAAAGATAAGTATTATCCAGCTCAGAAGAGAGTTATTTTAGAAACCTACTGCCTTGAGGATATGAGGTTAGAATTAGGCTCTCATAGACATAAAAATGATATAATCACAATCTTGTAGAACTTGACAAAGTCTTACAAGATATTGATGATATTTAATTATGAATGAATCGTAGGTTAAGGAAAAAAGTGTTAATTTGAGATGAAATTTATTGTCATGGTTAACGATATTCTTTAGATAATCTGTCCCTGTATATTTTTTCTATTGACAACTACATAAAAATCCATGAGCCTCTACCCAACAAAGGTTGAGGTTAGAGTCCTAGTGGTTTTAAAGGTTTGTATTTTGCTCCCCACCCCCCTCACCAGTAGCAGTTAAAAATTGGATCTTTTGTCACTGAAGTAGAGGCTGGGCCCAGAGATCTATTTTCTTAGCTTTCTCTTTCCTACATGGAAAAATTTGAAGGTCTCTGCTATGGGCCTTGAAATCCATTTTAAGCATGGGAAAATCATACCTTTCCAAATATGTCCTAAGGTTACAACTTGTGCTACCTCCATCATCAACATACTAACCAATCTTTCAGCAGCTGTCATTACATAGAAACACCCAAAATTACTGAGAATGAGGGACTATGTAATAAAAGGATTATACATTAATCACTGTAGTTGCTAAATTAATTATCAGTCATTTTTCTATGCTCGGAATACTTAAGCCCCAAAGCACTACATGGCCATTTTTCCTGGTGGAATTAAGAAGATTAAGAAGTGCAATACAAAACCATTAGTTCACCAAGTCCATTTATCTCAATTGCAGAGCAATTCTTGGTAAAAAGATTCGATTTAATAATTTTTTCGTGTCTTCTGTCATCCTTGTATTTAGCACTTTTTCCCACACACTTGGAAAGATATTCCACTGTAGAATACAGTGCACTTCAGTGTTTTCATCTATTTTTAACCCATAGAATTATATATCAAGAAACTACCTGTAATAACGAAAAGTCATGCAGCTACCATGACCCTTCCACTGCTTCTGACATGTCTTCCATCCTCACCACACTCGGCCTCAGTGGAATAAATGGGAATAATAATACTGTGTGAGACACATGGATGAGGTGAAAACATATTTAGTACTAAGTAAAATGATATGCCTTTGTATAACATAATTATCTGAACTAGGTTTCACTATGCTTGCCAGCTAACACTCTTGAATAAAGTCATCTTTTTACCAGAAGAAAGCAATAAAAAAAAATAGGCTGCTTAGGTTTAAATAGTCAGTAGCCTGACTTAAAGACCACCTGTAGACCCAGTTAATAAATCCAAGAACACTATTTTATTATGAAAATAGTGTATGCTCACAAAAAAATTCAAATGAATTGAAAAGCATTTTAGTTATATATAACCATATAATCACATTGCCTGCATATAATGCTGTTAATATTTTAATAGATATTAAATGTGACATGATGTATAATATTACATAATGTCACATACTATGAGTCTGGAGTTCTCTCTTGTCCAGCAAGAGAGCAGATGCAGAACTGAATATGAGAAAGTCTAATGTCCAGGAGAAGACAAGAGCCCTGAACAGGGGTTTTGTCTCTGTGTTTATTGAGCTCACAAGGTATTACCCACATGGTGAAAATGAAGAAAGCAAGACCTTACACACATGGACGTGGAGAAAACAATCAGACCACAATCATTAACTTGTATGTGTAAGAAGCAAAGGCTTTGTCGGGGGGGGGGGGCAAGTAGAGTTTGTGATCAAAGTACAATAGTATATTGGTGTCAGATGGAAAGTACTTGTGATCCCATTACAGTATCTTGCTAGCTAACCTCGTTCATTTTCACCCTGTGGTGGCAGCCTTCCACTCTAAGCTTTTTCCTAACTCATTTATGTAAGGAGAACCCATTTCCATATATATATATATATATATATATATATATATGTTTATAAATACATTTAAATGAGTGCCTTATAAAATGGGGTGATACACATACTTCCCATATATATGATCACATTATGTCTGCAACTATAGCTATGAAAATGCTACACCACATTTTAATATCTATAATAGCTATTTAGATTTGCCTAATTTTTCACAACTTCACACAATACAGTAATATACATCTCTGTGTATGCATTATTTTCCATAATGTTGTCCTAAGGACAATTTATTATGTGTGGAAATTTGGACTCAGCACTTGAGCATATTTCTTAAATCAACTTCTATTAAATAGTCTGGAAGCAAGTATTTTGTCAATTTGCAACACTACCAGCAGTGTATGAGATTTACCATCAATTATAACTTTTAAAATCTTGACCAATATAAAAAGTAAGTCATTTATACATCCATTATTTTTGAGTTCTATTGCTGTTGAGGTTGATTTTTTTAATATTAATTGAACATTTTTATTTCTGCTATACCACAGACAAAGTCTTAGGAGTCAAAATATACTGGAAGGAGGACATAACTTATGTATTACCTACAATTTGTCACAAATTATATCCCCATATTAGGAAGAAAGCTAGTACAAGCACATTACTGAGTATGTAGTGAACCTGTTCCAAGGCATAAAATAAATGACATCGCAGCCCTGGCTGGCTTTATGGATGCTGCCTACAAGATGCATTTGAGCCATTTTGAACTGACTTACTACCAAATATATCTCCTGCTTTGTTCTGCCACTGTGCAGATATTTTCATCATTACTTTTAAGTATATTGTAAGTAGGATACTAGATAAGAAAGTTCTCAAAATAATGTAAGTAGGAATATACTCCATATTATTCCTGGAATAGACATCTTTTTATTACGCTACATAGAAGTGCCCAAATAGAAGTCCATTTTTATGATAGATCTTTAATCAGTAATTATGCTTTGAGAAAAGAAACAGATGTTAACATTACTGTTTTGATTGATTAGTAATTTTTGAGTTCATGAAGGAAAGGAGCATGCAATTTACCTTCCACATACATTTCTTCCTAGTAATAATGCTGAATAATTAAGTCCTACTTTAAATATCCAACTTACACTGTTTGTTCATTTTGTAGGTTAACAATCTCCAAATATTTAAAATCACCAATAAGTTTTTTACATTACATAACAATGATAGCTTTTAGACACATACATTCCTACCAGTAAAACCGATAGTTGGAACTAATAAATTTTTTTTCAGATCTCCCTCAACTAAATTTATCTGGTCAAAGTATGATGAGTTTTAGGATACTGGCAATGTTGGATAACTTAAGACTCACTAGCACTACAAACTAGATGCCATTAGTATAACAGATTTGCTAAAATATAGTAGATCCAGGTCTTTTTTTCACATTTCCTAAAATGTCTACATTTTATGACATATTTTCTTAATTTGACTACAGATGTCACACACACACACACACACACACACACACACACACACACACACACACATTGTTTCACCTAGAATAGGCTAGATTATAGTGCAGAAACAAACATGTCTAAATAATCAATCACCAATGATATCTGTTTCTAACTAATGCTGCATGATCAGAATGGGTTGGTCAGGATTTTGGACGGACAAAAGCTCTGTCTCAAAATGTGCTTCTGCCATCAGTTCAACAAAGGGAAGGGGTTTGATCGATGTGTTCTGGCGTTGCAAGTGCCTACTATAAAGTGGTTGTGAAGGTCAATTTTACATGTCAAAGTGGTGAGGATATGGTGTCCAGTCGTTTGATCAATAGTGAAGTTTCTTGAAGGAGAGGAAATTCTGCCTCCAGATTACAACATAGAAATCCTGACTGAGTTCCCCACATGCTGCCATGCAGAATTTGGGCTCAAAACTGGAACATCAACTCTTGTCTAAATTTCCAGCCTGCTGGCCTGCTGTGTCAATTTTCAACTTCCCAGACCCACAAATGCATAATTCTGTGTTTAACATTTTCAGAAACCATTAAAATGTTTACCACAGTAGCTATGCCATTTTAGATTTCCAATAGGAATGTATAAGGAATTCAACTTCCCTATATGCTTACTAACACACTTGTTTACCTTTTTTAAAAATTATAACCACCCTAGCAGGGGTGAAGTAGTAGAAGGTTATTTTTAAATCAAACCAACTTATTTTATTATTTACTTCTTGTTTTTCATTTTATATTTTATATTATCAAATTTGGGCCACATAGATATAGTCTATATCTAATAATTTTATTAAATTATGTTCATGTTTCTTTCCTTTGTTTTGGCCTATTCTTTAATATGGTGAATTTTCCTCTGTTTGAGTTCATCTTCACTAAGGCTTTAACTATAACCATTATGAAGTTTCTTAGTTGAGCATTTATCCCTTCGAAAAGATTTTCCTTACATTCACTGGCAGTGGTCAGGCCATCCTGAGCATTTTCCCAGTCCTCCATTTTGATATAAAATCTTGGGTCAAGCAAAATCAAAGAACATTTTGAGGAACAGTCATATCACCAAGATGGCCAAATAAGAGCCCTCTTCCTATATCCCCCTCAAAAATAACAATTTGGCATCCATCCACAGCCAAAAGTACCTTTGTAGGAGCTGTGAAATATAGCACCATAGGCCAAGGTACTCAGGTAATAGGCATATAGACCTTAGTCTCAACTGTGGAGTCTGAAGTGGCCTTTGAACTGGATCCAAGCCCTCTTGGCTGGCCATGTTTGTGAGCCCCTAGAAAACACTGATCTGACAATACCTAAGAACAAGAGAGCCTTTGTGGAAGTCAAGGAGTCCAGTAGAAAAGTTTCAGTATGTGGATGGAGAAAAAAAAGAAATTGGAAGATTGGACACACTGGAGAGGGTAGGAGGAACAGTTTGACTTTACCTGGATGACTCCTCCTTCAAGGTGGTTCATATCAGCACCAAGAGAGTTTATCTCCACACACGATTTCCCCTGTGGGGAAAAGCGAGAGCATGTAAGTGATCATTTGGCTTCCTCAGCCTTGCGGGATACTCCCTATCTAGAGTACTGAGTCATGAGCTGTACAACTGGGAGGGGTAGATAGGGGAAAAGCAGTTGGAAGAATGGCAGGTAGGGCTTGGAAGATATCGAAGGGACACTGATCTTAACTGTGTCACAGATTGCATCAGGAGGCTTACTTACAAGTCTCTGGGACACCTTGCCTCTGGACCCCCAAAACTCGCCCATAACTGGAAACCTGTACCTTACTCCCCTTTGCTCCTTTTTTGCCCTTTCTCTCCCCCCTCCCTCTGGCAACCACCAGTTTGTTCTCTGTATTTATGGGTCTGTTTGTTTGTTCATCTGTTTTGTTTTTTAGAATCCACATATAAGTGAAATAATATGGTATTTGTAATTGCCTGACTTATTTCACTTAGCATAAATCCTCTAGGTCCATCCATGTTGTCACCAATGGAAAGATTTCATTCTTTTTTATAGCTGAGTAAAATTCCATTTCATATATATATGAATATCTTAATCCATTCATCTATTGATGGACACATGGGTTGCTTCCATATCTTGGTTATTATAAATGATGCTGCTATAAACATAAGGGTGCATGTATCTTTTCAAATTAGTATGTTTTCTTTGGGTAAATACTAGTAGAATGACTGGATCATACGGTATTTCTATTTTCAATTTTTTCAGAAACCTCCATGTTGTTTTCCACAGTAATTGCACTAATTTATATTCCCAACAACAGTGCACAAGACTTCCCTTTTCTCCACATCCTCACTAACATTCGTTATTTCCTGTCTTTTTGATTCTAGCCATTCTGACAGGTGTAAGTGATATCTCATTGTGGTTTGATTTGCATTTCCCTGATTATTAGTGATGTTGAGTATCTTTTCATGCATCTGTTGGCCATGTGTGTGTCTTTGTTAGGAAAAAAGTTTATTCAGGTCCTCTTCCCACGTTTAATTGGATTTTTTAAAATATGTTCATTCCTTCTTTAATGTTCCCTCTTTCATTATGTAGATCTGAATTTCTCACCTATATCATTTTCCTTCTCTGTTAAAAAATTTTTAATGGTTATTTATTTCTGAGACAGAGAGAGACAGAGCATGAGTGGGGAAGGGGCGGAGAGAGAGGGAGACACAGAATCTGAAGCAGGCTCCAGGCTCTGAGCTGCCAGCACACAGCCCGACACAGGTCTCAAAGTCACAAACCGCGAGATCATGACCTGAGCCGAAGTCGGACGCTCAACCAAGTGAGCCACCCTGGTGCCCCTCATTTTCCTTCTCTTTGATGAACTTCTCTTAACATTTATTTAAAAGCAGGTCTATTGGCAACAGATTCCAATTTTTGTTCATCTTGAAAGTCTACTTTTCTTCACTTTAAAGGATTTCATGGGGGTATACAATTCTAGATTGGTGGGGTTTTTTTCTCTCCATATTTTAAATATTTAATTCCACTGTCTTCTTGTTTGCATGGTACTGAAAAGAAGTCAGATAAAATTCTTTACTCCTCCATAGGTAAGGCATTTTTCTCTTATGGCTTCTTTCAGAATTTTTTTTCTTTGATTTTCTGTAGTTTGAGAATGATATTTCAGGTGTAGATTTTCATTGGAATTTTTCTTGCTTAGTGTTCTTTGAGCTTCTTGAGTCTATAGATTCCTGGTTCCATGTCTGCCATTAATTTGGGAAAAATCATTATTTTCCCATAATAATCTTGGTCATTATTTTTTCAAATATTTCTTCTTATTCCTTCTCTTTCTTCTCTTTGTTTTCCCATCACACATATGTTACACCTTTTATAGTTCTTCCATAGTTATCAAATATTTTGCTATGTTTGTTTCAGTATTTTTTTCATTGCTTTTCAGTTTTGGAAGATTCTATTGAGATATCCTCAAGTTCAGAGTGTCCAGTCTACCTATAAGTCCTTCGAAGGTATTCTTCACTTCTGTTACAATGTTTTTAATGTCTAGCATTTCTTTTTGGTTCCTTCTTAGAATTTATACCTCTTGGCTTACACTGCCCATCTGCTCTTGCAGACTGTCTCCATTATTCAATATAGCTCTTAGCATATTAATCATAGTTGTTTTAAATTTCAAGTCTAGTAATTTCTTTTTATTTTTATTTATTTATTTTTTTATTTTTTATTTATTTTTTTTTTTATTTATTTTTGGGACAGAGAGAGACAGAGCATGAACGGGGAAGGGGCAGAGAGAGAGGGAGACACAGAATTGGAAACAGGCTCCAGGCTCCGAGCCATCAGCCCAGAGCCTGACGCGGGGCTCGAACTCACGGACCCCGAGATCGTGACCTGGCTGAAGTCGGACGCTTAACCGACTGCGCCACCCAGGCGCCCCACAAGTCTAGTAATTTCAACATCCCAACCATATCTGCATCTGGTTCTGATGCTTTCTCTGTCTCTTCAAACTGTGTTGCCTTTTAGTATGCCTTATCATTTTTTTTTTTTTTGATGATCAGACATTATGTATTGGGTAAAAGAAACTACTGTAAATAAGTAGTTATGTGGTGGTAAAATGTGGAGGGAGGAGAAGTGTTTTATAGTTCTGTGATTATATCTCAACCTTTAATTTTTTTAATTTATTTTTTCTTTTTCTTTTCTTTCTTTTTTCTTTTTTTTCTTCTTTCTTTCTTTCTTTCTTTCTTTCTTTCTTTCTTTCTTTCTTTCTTTTTTTCTTTCTTTCTTTCTTTTTTTTCTTGAGAGAGAGATCTTAAGAAGGCTCCACCCTGGGCGGAGCTTCACTATATGGGGTTCAATCTCATTACTGTGATATGACCTGAGCCAAAACGAAGAGTCCCTCTGCACTCATTAGGTGGCACAAAATGGCTAGAGTCAGCTGGAATTGGGTATTCCTTTACCCAAGTCAATTAGGCTCTGGTTAAACTGTTTCTTTCCCCAGCAGATTAGGCTCTGGTTAAACTTTCTTCTGAGGGTAGACCAGAACAGAAGAAGAACAGAATATTCTGGTATATTTCAAAATGGCTTTTGCCTTTTTGCCTTTCCACGTGCCAGGAGATGACAGGATTTTTCTTTGATATTCAATGTGACAACCTGGTTGAGTTCCAGGGGGCAAAACTTGAAAAGTTTGGGATCCCCTCAATGATTGGGTACCCCTGGAGTTTTTCTCTCTCAGACTTGTTTGCACTGAGTCTCCAATATTTCATCAACCCTAGTACTGATTCTTGTAGAGTTTCTTGCTCATGAGTTTCTACCTCAATAAGCTCCAATTCTCTGTTTTCATCCCAACTGGTCTCTCCAATTTGGGCAGCAGTTTGTCGTGTGACTTTTCTTCCCTTACAAATCTAAGAGTTGTTTATTTTTCACTTTGTTCTGCTTTTTATTTGTTGTTAGGATTGCGATAAGACTTCCAAGTTTCTTACATGCTGGACCATAACCCAGAAGCCACTATGTGTATCTTACCACAATTCCATATATTTTTTAATTTGAAAAGGGTTAAGGAACAATATGGATAGTTTATCCCTGCCTTCATAGAAAATACTTACATATCTGCATGCATTTGTAAGAGAACATTTAATGCAGAAAATCTGTATTTTCAGGAAAGATACTAGGATGGGAAGACATATATTTTTGCTTTTTTTTTTCATTTCAAAAACTACTTACATTTTCATGAGTATATATTATATTTTTAAATTAAATTCACAGAAAATAGGAGAAAATACAAGAGAATAAAACACATCAGTGGTCAGCAGAATTTCTCATGTGAAATGATAGCTTGATAGACCTAAACTTGTAGAGTTCCTTTTATTCATCTCCAACTAAATCTCTTTACTTAAGAAATTCCCAACAGCTGCAAATACAGATGTCACATTTACACTTGAGATGCGGAATGACAATCACCTTTGTGGAAAGTGTGGAAACAGGAAGCCATGAAGTTTGTATCTGTAGGTGATATCTATGGGCAGCCAAGTTTCCAAACCACTACCCCAGATACCCTTTAGACATCCCTCTTTTTCTACACCTTTCATGTATTGCCACTTTGTATTGCAACAATTTATTATCTGGCAAAGGGGAATAAGTAAGTCATAGCCCCACCTTTTTCAGGATCTAATTTAATCCTGGACAACTGTCCAGCTATGTAGAAGCTTATTTCTAAGATAAAGAGAACATCACTTCCTTTCCCACTCAAGCAACTTTCCTGTCCCCAATTTCTTCAGTTTTTTTTTTTTCCAACTTCCAACTCCATTTTTTTATGTCTTAATTTTTGGATGAAAAATATTGTATGGGGTCCCCAAAACACTGGTATTTCTCAGGAAGCCTTCGCTGGTAATTCTTAACACAGAAAATCACTCTTATGGGTATTACTGCTGCTCTTCTCCCATTATTATCGGTGCTTGTGGTGAATGCGGAGGCTGGGGATGGCACTGGAATTTACATACAAAGTAAGTTATCTTACTTTTTAAGATGCTCATGATTATTCCTCCCTCACTTATTTCAACATAGTCCAAATAAAGTTTCTGCTTTATGGTTTATATTCCCAAGACTAATTAAAAAAATTTTTTTTTCAACGTTTTTTATTTATTTTTGGGACAGAGAGAGACAGAGCATGAACGGGGGAGGGGCAGAGAGAGAGGGAGACACAGAATCGGAAACAGGCTCCAGGCTCCGAGCCATCAGCCCAGAGCCTGACGCGGGGCTCGAACTCACGGACCGCGAGATCGTGACCTGGCTGAAGTCGGACGCTTAACCGACTGCGCCACCTAGGCGCCCCTCCCAAGACTAATTTAAACTTTTCTGTGAATCAAAGAACGGTGTTAAAGGAATAAAATCTAAGTGAGGTTTAAAATTAAGTTTGAGTGATGGATATTTTACTCATTTCAGCAGAACCTGCAAAACCCACAATATTACAAGAGACATTACAAGAGCAATGTGGTAGCCAGTTCTATGTACATGGTCTTTCACAGCCATATGTAAGGCAGTAGAATGCAGTATTTAAGTAGCACTGATAACATTCATAGAGAGCTTGCTTTGGGCCTTGTACTGTTTTAGGTGCTGGGTTTTAGTGGTAGAGAGATCTAGGTTCTAGATTCCACTTATTTGCTAGCTGTGTGACTGGGGCAGATTTCTAACTTCACCAGTCTTCTGTTTGTTTCTAAAATGGACATTTATAAGTACTAGCCTAACAGGATTGTTGTATGGATTTAATACATGATGTATTTAAAGTGTTTAGCATAGGATCCTGCACAAAGTAAACATTTACTGGTATTTTAATTACTTCCCACAGACTGGCTTCAGTGTGCTTTCTTGGTATTCTAGGTTATGAGTCAGAAAAATCCAGCTAATTTACTTCACTTTGGTCAAAGGATATGTTAATAGATTTCCATTTTCACACCCTCTTTAAAGCAATTATGTTTACCTTAGATTTATTTCATTTCCCCAGTTCTTTATCCATTCCTTACTGGCTTTGGAATCATGAAGCCTGACACCAAGGTGATGAAATTTCCATTTAAAAATGGAAAGAGCCATGTAACTTTTTAAGTGGTTTAAAAAAAATAAAGCTCTCAATTTTATTATATAAAACACCAAAGAATTACTTCTATTTACCACTGTGTTTTTGATGAAAGCTATGTTGCACACAATTTAATTATATAATTAGTTCATCCTCAAACTCTGTTTCATATTAAAAAGTAATGCATATATATAGCATATAATGCATATATTCATGTATATGTATTTGTTTGTTTATTGATTGATTTTTCAGTGAAAGCACATCCATACACAATTAGAGCCGAAGAGAGGAGATTACCCCTAACCTGAGATCCCTAATATCCCTGCCAGAGTGGGCTGTATAGGGAGAGTAAGTGGCTACTTTCATTGAGTGAATCAGAGGATACTATTTAGCTTAAAGACATCACCTCATGGTGGCCTTTCTAAGGTCACTGGATGTAAAACTACTTTCTAGAAAGGTGTCACAAAAAGAGAAGTGAAAATTACAAGAGGGAGAAAATATTTCCAGAACATCAAGATCTGAAAACTTTGGCATCTTCAAATTTAATATTTTTGTGAGAAAACACATCTTTTAGGGCCAGAAGGTAGGTATACTTATGGCTTGAAGTAAGGACTGAAATAAAAGAGATGTGATGGATGATCAAGGGGGGAATGCCCTGAAAATACGTACTGCCTAGTTAAAATTACTGCTCCCTCTTCACTTTAATATGAACCACGGAAAGGGTGCAGGATGGGGTGAAGGAGCATGACCTAGAGGAAATACATGTTTACAAACAATATTCTCTTCTGTTTGAATTAAGATACTGCAGTTTCTCGGTGGCCTTCACTGACCTTATCACAATGATTTATATGCCCAGCAGCTAAGGTATCTTGTAGCTAAGTAAGGTCTGGGGCACTTGAGAAGTTTATTTTTACAAATCTGAAGGTTAATTACACAGTGATGTGGATGGCTGGGTTAGAACTGATGGTGTCCATTCCATGTAATCCCCATCACCACTCAAGTGAAGCAAGGTTGGGTGTTAGGAGTAGTTTTACTGCATTTATCCATTTGTGAGGGTGAACGTGGGATCCTAAAGGCAGATCTCAAGCCCTTATTATTTAAGAAACTTTTACAGCCTAATAGGACACCAGGCTACACATACGGAGAATCATGCTCATAGGCGGTGCTAAATATATCTTTGTTTAATAAATGAATGAATGAATAAATGCCATTGCTAGTTAGTTGAATGGGATATTGTGTAATGTATTATAATTATGGCATAATTCCATTTATTCTTGGTATGCATTACAGAATCATGATAAAGACCAAGATTATATAAGACAGAGAAGGAAGTTACCCTATTCCCTCCATTCTGATGCTCCCAAGTCATGCATCTATTAAAATCAAGACAAAGGCAAGGTTCTCTAAAATAACTGTCTTTATCATTAACATCTCACCTTTAGACGTTCATACATTTGAACCTTTAGAATTTGTAAGTATTTTCTTTCAAATGGTTTCATTCACCCTCTAATTTCAATAATGTGCTCAATCGTATGTTTAGATAAATATTAAATATTACTAATATATGTGGTTTATTATTTATAATCAGCATAGAAAATTATACTTCTGAAATTGTACCTCTGGTGGCGAAGATAAACTATAGGGGAAGATAATGTTCAAGTATTCGGTCACACAAAGAGTACTCGAGTATTCCTGTATACAAAGAGGGGAACCCTGTTTACAGAGGGCTCAGGCTTTATCAGTCATTCAATAATAGATGATATGTACAGGTTTAAATGGATTAATAATAGCACACTAATTCTAACTGATCGATAATAAGTGCTGACAGTTTCTGCAGTCACATGTGGGTATGTCCTGAATGCCAATTAACTGATGGGAAAATGGCAGCCTAAGACTGTATTTGCCATCCATATAACCATGCTTTCTCAGGGATGAATATTCAGTGTTAACAAAACGAAGACATGACCCCAGGACAATGCAGTTGAAATGGCACGGAAAGATCAACATAAGGAGGCCCAGTCTGTTTTTCTGTCAGCTTTGACTTGTGTGCATCTCCTCAGCAAACACCACTGTTGCTGATGACACCAGCCGGCAGCAGGAAGAGGTATTTTCTGTGACGAGTTGGCAGCAGAGCAACAGTGATCGCTACATTTTTACTTTTACCTTTTGCATTCAATTGCACAACCCGAGGACAGGGATTTAGCTTTTTATCTGGATGTGTATGGGGGTTTGCTATGTGAAATGTCTTCATTATTCACAAATAACCTTTCCCTTGAATATAGAAACCGTCACCCTCGGTAAAACATAGCAGTCCAAAGAGATCAATATTCAGTCTCCTTTCCAGATGTTGTAAAGAAATGAGTGACTTCCCAGAATGCTCTGGACTAATTTCACTGTGAGATGTAAAAAGAGGCTTTTTTTTTCTTACCCCAGCCAGCGATCTGTTAAAACTCTGAAGCATAAGGCCAGGTATTTCTTGCACAGTGGTTTTTGTCCTATTGACTATATCGTATGTGCTATTCTTATTCTAGGCAATGACTGAGCCTCATTTAACCAGCCAACCAATTTTCTCTATGCAACCTTGAAACTGCTAATACCTGATGGTGAATTTTATACCACTGGCAGGATATTTGCTTTTATATATTTTAAAAAATTTGCTATGAATCTGTAAAGTGTGTGGCAATTATAGCTTGGTGAGGGAAATTATCTTTTCTTTTTCTCTGACTTTACAACAGAGTGGACCTTCTTTCTAGGCAGAAGTACTGTGTCTGTCCTGTGGTACAATTACTCCATGCCAGAGTCCCAATGATAGTGCCAACAAAGACCTCAGTTGACTCATCTAGTTGACAGTTATTAAAATCTGGAGAGGTTATGTTATTCTTAGCCTCCTATGTAACAGAGCTAAATTTAATTGTAAACTAAGAATAATCTGCAATTACACTTGACCTATTTAGTAGCAAAACAGATAACTAAGTCAAATGTTCTTTCAATGCTATGTCCACTGTTAATCTAAATCTTACCACCCAGCATTTCTTTTCAAGTAGGGAAGGGGAAGGAAAAAACAAAACAAAACAAAGTATGATGTGTGTGTGTGTGTGTGTGTGTGTGTGTGTGTGTGTATTTGTGATGAATAAAACATTATGTTAAATATTGGCACATATATATATACCCCGATCCTTGGAATGTCCCTGAAAATTTTGTATAACTATCACAGGCATTTACATCTTAGAAAAAGCAATATCAGAATGTTTAAGTACTTTTATCCAATGTTTCACAGTTAACTAAATAGCCAAGATTCTACTTTGTATAATACTATTACCAGAGTTCAACTACAAAACAAACAAACAAACAAAAGTAACAAAAAAAACCCAACAACAACAAAAAAAACCCCTCTGGTTCTCTTGCAGAGACATCCTAGGGTGCTCTGATTAAATACTTAAGATAAATACTGGGGTTTGCTGATCTTCTTTGTTGTTGTTAGTCCAACCCATGGTTTCCTGCTCATACTAGTCAGAAAGACAGCAAAGACAGGGTCTGGGTTAAATAGCCATAGACAGTGAATGCACTCTTGTGCTAGGTCTCTGGGCTGTCAGTGTGGCACTGGGGGCCCTTACCTTCCTTTCTGTTCCTATTCCCTGTTCACCTCTTCTCCTCGCTGGTGGATCCAGCCATGTTTTTCACTACCTAGGTTCTGCATCAATGATATGGCTTCACTGATTATCACCACTCCCGGCCATAATGTTCCCCAATCAAGTCACAGCCAACATTGTTCCTGCCTCCTGGCCCAAACCTCACCAAAGTTCAAACTTGTCCTCATGCTTACCTTTGTTGCCATCACTCCACATGTCTCTGCTGATGTCCATTTTACAAGCTGCAGAAACGCTCACAGAAGTGAGAGTATCCTCTCTCTCCTGAATCCTTTAATCAAGATTCAAAACAGACTTTCTCTTTCTCCTTTCCACACATAACATATGAAGCTTGGTCTCTAACTTATTAGTAACGCTTGCTGGATAAATTTTCAACACATCTCAACATAGTTGAGAACATTAAATTGGTACCATACACTGTCTCAAACTCTTCCTATCCCGGTCCAATGTTGAAGTACTTCTCTTCTTTCTCCTGGGATGCCTTTCATACACTGTCAGGACACTAATTCTAAAGACTAGAAAGAGATTTGTGTCCCAAGTCCTGTTTCAGAAAACTTTGTCCAGAGACTCACTCCACATTCCTGACATGATTCTTCATAATTTTCTTCTTA
Organism: Neofelis nebulosa; assembly: GCF_028018385.1. NCBI lineage: Eukaryota > Metazoa > Chordata > Mammalia > Carnivora > Felidae > Neofelis > Neofelis nebulosa. Next base: position 43,900,739 of record NC_080790.1, on the reverse strand, counting down.
AATACCCATTTAATGTTTATGCACAGAGAGCCCCTATTGTATCATCTGACTTCTCAGCATCCCTTCAGAGAGTATGTCAATTCCATCTGAGAGTCTCTCAATATTCATTGTGGCCACAATGAAATAGACCCAGTGTTATTGGGCTATTTCTTGGTACTATCTACATTACTATAATTGTTTGATTCAATGAGTAACTGCATTCACATCCTATAGTAACACAGTGGTGGGTAACCTTAGCAGTCACAAATAATCACATGATTTAGTAGATCTGAAGTGGTCCTTTAAATGAGGTTGATAAGAATTTTGATTATGGGGAAGGTCAAAGTAAGGGCTCTTCCAAGGGCAGCTATTCAGTATGAGTGTCATAATGGTGAGATAGAGCTTAGAAGAGAATCACATCAAAGAATCCAGCCAAAGATAGAGAAACACTAATAAATAAAAAGATTGCAGGATGGGGTGCCTGGGTGGCTCAGTCTGCTAAGTGTCTGACTTCGGCTCAGGTCATGATCTCCTGGTTTGTGAGTTTAAGCCCTGCATGGGGTTCTGTGCTGATTGCTCAGAGCCTGGAAACTGCTTCAGATTCTTTGTCTCTCTCTCTGCCCCTCCCCCACTTGCACTCTCTCTCTCTCTTTCAAAAATAAACATTAACAAACAAACAAAAAAAGATTGCAGGAAACAAATAAAGCAAAGGAGCAATGCTTTCCCCACCAAATCTGGATCCCAGTGTGTGATGACTTTTAGGCACAGGATAATATTGCTCTGATGTGGGCATGAGGCAGTAGTCGAAGGAGAGTTTTGATTTGAATTAAGGCACAAGATGAAATTTTATCTTCTATTGGAAAAAACAAAGCTCTGAGGTTGCCTCAAGCTCCCTGCCTACTTTTCCTCCTCCTTTTTCCTGCTGTTCCTTCTGATAGTTTTCCTTTCTAGGTTTTTTTTTTCAATTTGCCTTATCTTTTGTTATGAGTGTGGGCTAGATCTTGCCTGGCACCCCCAAATTAGTTCATTAATATGCTGTCACTTTATTTATTATTAATTTTTTTGCATGTGCACAGCTGCAGTCAGAGTCCAGTGTCATCCAGATTACAACTATTCAATGATTATTCCCTAGCAGTGGTTCTCTTACCATGTCATAGAGAAGGCATAATCCCAGGCCACAGAGGTAATATGGGCCTACCTGTCCTCGTCCATCCTTCTTGGATGCAACGCCATGTATACCTGTCTGTGATTCTGGTTGTTTCTCTCCTGTCCTGAGTTGGTAGGAACACGAGCGACAGCAGACATGACCTAACAAAACAGGGTTGAATGCCAGTGACATGCACCTCCTTGCTTCTGTACAACCTCTACTGAAAATGTCCACTATGTCTACCACTTTCAGACTCATTTCCACTTCCGGCAAACTTAGTTCAGCATTTTCTCTACTCAGAATCCTACCTGACAAACGAGCTGGGCTGTGTGCTTGCATGTTAATCCTTTGTTATGCCAGTAACTTCAAGTAATGATACACTCTTAACTACTTGGGAAAGCCCAAAGCCTCTCCCAGGAGCAGAAGAAGAAATAATACCCTGGATCATTATTGGGTTAAAACCCAATGTATGTAAGCCATAACAACACTGAAGACTGAAGATGATTGAAGAAATCAGAAAGATTTGAATTCAAAGTCTGCTCCTCTACTTCCTCACAGAGTAATGTGACTTTGGTTGGGGTTATGTGAACTTCATTTTCCTCTTTGTATTTACAGAAGCACATGCATGTATTAGGGCTATTGTGAAGACTGCTTATACCAATGCAATTAAAGTGCTGAGCGCAGGCCTGGCACAGGTAAGCACTCCTTAACTCAAAGCTATTATTATGACAAAGATTAAGAGTTAAAAGCATCACTTTTCAGGTCATGGTGTCTCTCTGAATGTTTGCTCTCCTTTTGCAAATACCTTCTTTGAATAGTGGTTTCTCCTTATGGTCAGTGTAGTCTGACTGGTGAGGCTTTCTCCTACCTGGAGGGTCACTAGGTTTGGAGGTAATTGAGCTCTTGTTTATCCATGAGAGACAGTCTTTTTATTTCCCTCCTGGTGGGATATTCACCCAGGTTCTTCTTTCACTGTCTATTCTTTCCATAGAAGAAAAAGACTAGAAGGACCATGAACAGGTGATAGCATAGATGGAAAGACCAGAGAATTGCTCATCCTGGTTTTCAGGCAAATCTCTTTCTGGTGCTTCAGAAAGATTTATAAGAACCATAAAGTTTTATATAGCTTACTAAACTACACTGAGCTTGCACTAGGTCACACAATTGTCATTTTAAACCAAATGTCTTAGCACAATGGTTACCAGAGGGTTGCTTTTGTGTTCTCTCATGGGACCCTCTTGGGATTGGGTGAGGTCATTGTATGTGTTTCAACAAAAATTCAGGGGTTTGGAAACATTTCCAGATATAATTCCAACTGTCCATGATCAACAATGAAAAGTTGTCACTGAGCAAACTAAATGATAGTGGGTTAAGAATTTTGAAAGTTACTTCACCATTGGAAGTTAATACGTTCTAAATTAAAAATCAAAGCAGACATCCATCATTGTCACAAACTATGATTTTCCCAGTTGTGGTTGTTTTTTAGGGGAGTCTTTTTTTTATAAGATCCTATTAGGTTAAAACATTTGGATTTTGTTTACACTGAATCTCTTCTGGGGAAATAAACAGACATTATCTAAGAAGGTCTTAGAAAAAGAAAAAAAAAAAAAGAAGAAGAAGAAGGAGCACTTAAAACTTAGCATATGGTTTGAGATCCAGGAGGGAGAAAATCATTATCAGGGCACACAGAAAACACCAATTAAATTAAGGTTACCACCTGCCTAGTTTCAATCAGGATATATCAGAATGAAAGGTTTGTGTCCAATGTCTTGATTGACTTCATTTCTGAACTGATCTTTTTCTTTGAGATTCAAAACCTTAAGTTTCTCTATGTCATTCAATTAATCTCTAAATTCACACCATCCCTAATTTCAAAGAATCTGATAATTTCTCTATATGATTGTTATAATAGGATTTTAATAGGACATCTGCCTACATCTTGTTCCTTCTCATCTGTCTACCATATTCTTTACAGAGCAATCTTTCTAAATTGCATACATGATCATGTTAGTCCTTCTTTAAATGATCGGATAACCCAAAATTTTATTCATAAAACATTTCTAAGCCTTTTGAAATGTTAATATAAGGCCTTCATTGATGTTCTTTATGTCCTGCCCCTTTCTCACATGCTCCTGTAAGCCAGACATTCCGGATTATCTGTTGTTCATTACAGCCAACATGCAATGCTCTTGCTATTTACTCTTAACCAAATGTCACTCTTCCTTTCTTCACAAGCCTCTACTAATTCCTTAGACCACTAGGCTAGATGAGGGCAGTGACAGTGTGGGTTGAGCTTACTTTTATATTTCCAGCACTTATTATAATAACTGCTGTATAGTAAGTAATCAATACTTACTTTTTTTTCCTGAATAAATGATAAATTACTCAGTTTAAACATAACATACTCCAGGAAATTTTCCTTATGCTATTTACTTTAATTTTTTTAATGTTTATTATTTTTGAGAGACAGAGACAGAGCACAAGCGGGGGAGGGGCAGTAAGAGAGGGAGACACAGAATCCGAAGCAGGCTCCAGGCGCTGAGCTGTCAGCACAGAGCCCGACGCGGGGCTCGAACCCACAACTGTGAGATCATGACCTGAGCTGAAGTCGGACGTTTAACCGACTGAGCCCCCCAGGCATCCCTTTTATGCTATGTACTTAAAACTCCACATTTTCATAAAAATTACCAAATGTCTTTACTTACTGATTATAATTTTGACTTGATTGCATACCAGTCCTCTAGATCATGAGCTCCTTGAAGATTATTTCCATACCCCAATTTCTAGCATGTGACTTGTTGGTCCAAACATTCTTGTCCCTTGTTTTGTATTTCATGTTTCTAGTCCTATCAAAGTTCAGAGAAAAAGAGAAGAGTTTTAGCTATACTTTCCAAAGTAGACTTGACAGACAAGAAGAACTGGAGAAATGGTTAGTAATGGAAGTGTTAGAGAAGCCTGGGGCAGAAATTAAAGTCAGGAAATGTGCCGAAAAAAGTCTGATCAGGAATCAAAGGGTCAAAGAGCAGATAGTTACCTGCAAAAGCTTATGCATGTGTCTGTGAAACATGGTAGGTGTTATTCCAAGTGCTAGGAAACAGCTGTGAGAGGCAGATAAAAATCTCTGCCATGTTGAAGCTGATATTCACAAGCTTCTACTAATCCCTTAAACCACTAGGCTATACAAGGGCAATGATAGTGTGGAGAGGCCTGGGGGAGATTGATGACAAAAATAAATAAGTAAGTAAAGAATAAGTAAGTAAAGTAAAAAGAAGAAAGAGAGGGAAAGAGGAAAGAAAGAAAGAAAGAAAGAAAGAAAGAAAGAAAGAAAGAAAGAAAGAAAGAAAAATTTAGTTGCAGAAGAAACTGAATGAAAAGAAACAAAGTAAAAACCAAGGTCAGATGGGAATGTATTGCCAGAGCAATGGGTGTTTTTTTTTAATATCGTCAGGGAATTTCTTAGAAGGGAACACTTGGCTAAAGAACTGAAGGAGAGGTATTTTATTCAGAGTAGTGATAGTTTATGCCTCATTAAAAAACAAAAACAAAAACAAACAAACAAACAAAACACTATGAAATATCAACTGGATAAGTGAACCAGAGATTATTCCTTGCTTTCATGGCACATTCAGCCAGCGTGGGTAAGGTGCTCTGTTCCACACTGGCCTGGAGGCTGATGGCAGCTACATCTAGTTTGGGCTACATAGGAGCACACAACCTTAGATGTCTCTGTGCTGTGGGAAGACAGGTGAGAAAGTCATACATCAGCTTTTAAATGTTTTTGCCCAAGGGTCATTCCTATCTCCTGCTCACAGCCTACTGGGCAGAACTAATCACATGGCTCAATCCTACACTAAAAAGGCTATCAGGTAGAACTTGATATATTCATTTCCTATGACTCTTGTAACAAATTACCACAAACTTACTGGCTTAAAGCAACACAAATTTATTGTATTACAGTTTCTATGTCAGAAGTCCTAAAATGGATGTTGGTAGCTGTATTTTTTCTTGAGCCTCTTGGGGAGAATTCATTTCCTTGACTTTTCCAGTTTCTATAGGCCCTCCTCATTCCTCTGCTTATGGCTCGCTATCACATAGTATTCTCTCCCTCTGTTTTCCTCATCCTATTGCCTTTTCTCCAAATTTGACCCTCTTGCCTCCCTTTTATAAAGATCCTTATGATTATAAATGTGCCCTTCTGTATAATCCAGAATACTCTTTTCATCTCAAATCTTTAATTTGCTCATTCTAACAGTCTCTTTTGTCATTATAGGTAAGATATATACAAGTTCTGGGGACTACATTGTGGATGCCTTGGGGGAGTGACATTATTCTGTCTTCCACACTTGATATAAGAAAAACATAATCCCTATTGCTGGGATTCAGCTATGCATTGATTTGGATCAAAGACATATAGAGAAAGGAGCAACACATAAACATTCTCTGTGTTGGGAATATGTTCATGGCTCAGCAAGAAGGCCAATGTGGGTGAAAGGAGCAAAAGAAGGAGTGGTAAGAGATAAAGTCAGAAAGATAAAGGAAGAGTAGGTGGGAGGAGATCATAAAGGGCCTTTTTTGCAGGCCACAATGAGGATTTGGGCCTTTATGCTAAGTGAGTTGGAAAGCCATGTGAAGGTATTGATCAGGTATGTAACATAATTTGAGACTCGACTGCACAGTTAAAACGTCAGCAGTGGCAAACCAAAGTGAGTCAAAGACAGAAGAATATTGGAAATGATAACTGGAGCAAGGCAGAGCTCAACAGTCCCAGATTTAATTCACCTAATTCTGTTGACTGTGTTGCCTGGCTTTTACTATAATTCAGGTTTCTCTCTTAGGAGTCTAGCAGGTTCTGGCAGCAAAGAAATTGCTTATGTAAGGACTAAGATAGTCTGTCTGCCAAGCTATGTGTTACAACCCTGGGTCATGCTTCTTCCCAAACTTTTGGTTACAGTAATTATAAATGCATAGTGATTTACAACAAAATAAATTTATTTATTGTTTTGTGTATATATTCAGTGTATAAAGTAGGTGAAGAAAGGTTAAAACAACTGTCATAGGAAGGACTTTGTGGGTACATTTATATTATATTATATTATATTATATTATATTATATTATATTATATTAATTCAACAGAATCTAACTAATTAGAGGCCACAACCAGGATTTCCTTCCTTTTTGACTTGAAACTTCACCAACAGAGAAATTAAGCTAGAGGAATGTAAATACTTTACTTAAAAAGGCCAGTTTCTAGGGTATGATAATATTGAGTGCATAAATGTTGTGAATTACTGTGCTAAGCAATAAATGAATGAGGGATAGTCTTATCATCATATTTTATGGATGAGGAAACTGAACTCATAGAGGTTAAGAAATATTCTCACATCTGATATCAATCATAGCAAGTAAGTTATACTAGCAGGCTACCCAATGCACAGTCTCACTCCAAAGCCCATCTTCTGACCAATGCATACCTTCCATTATTTATGGTCTGTTCCCATTCCAACCAAATGAGCTATCTTCCAAATAGCTTACCAATTATCAAGCTAATTTCCCAATGAACCAAATTAATTATCTAATCAATTAATTACTAATTTTGCAATTATCAGCTATTTGATGCTCACATAATCTAAATTTGTGGAAAAGGATTCAATTAATAAAGACCATTATAATCTTTGATATAAATAACTAAGACTATAAAGTCCTATATTTTATGAAGCTATATGGTAAACTGTATTGAAAACTTAAAGTGCTTTCAAATTAAAACTCATTGAAATTTCCTATCCATAATTTTGTCTAAGTCTTCTTTAAAAACATTTTTCCTCCTAGGTTTTTCAACCTTAAGAGGGTAGCAAGCATCCTAATTTTGCTTCTTATTGTATAAAATCCTTGATTTATTTGACCTAATTTAAAAATCATTCTAGTATCTTGGGATTTTTGTGATCAAGCTTATGCTGTATTTCCTTTTCAATTTCTTGATGTCATTTAATTAATCATACACCCTCTGGACATTTTATTTTTGGAACTCAGTGGCCTATGTTTTTTTGATCAAGTATTGGCATTTAATGTATATACATCCATATATATCTATATAATATTTTGGATATATATGTATATAATTTATACACAGATATATATATTATATACATATATGTATAAAATATAAATAATATGGGTCATTATGTATGAATGCATGCATATAAATAATATGCAACCTTGCAATCTCATATAGTAAGTATGATTAAAATGCTTAGAATAGGGGCACCTGGGTGGCTCAGTCGGTTCAGTGTCTGGCTTTGGCTCAGGTTATGATCTCACAGTTTGTGAAGTGGAGCCCCATGTCAGGCTCTGTGCTGACGGCTCAGAGCCTGGAGCCTGCTTTGAATTCTGTGTCTCCTTCTCTCTCTGCTCCTTCCCCGCTCATGCTCTGTGTCTCTCTCTCCTTCAAAAATAAATAAAAACACTAAAAAAAACTTAAAATGCTTATAATAAACGTAAAGACACACACATGTGCACAGACAAAAACACACAATTAACATTGCCATTATATATTCGAGTAAAACGTATTTTTGTGGATATGATCTTTAATGTAATAGAATGGGTTTTGTACCAGAGAAGTGGCCCTTGCTAAGAAAAATGACACTTAATTGAGCAAATAATTCAGTAACAACAATGAACAAGAATGTAAGTATTAGCTAAGGATTCAAAAACTCTTTTGGATTTGTGTGTGTCTGTGTGTGTATATGTGTCGTGCAGACACATGTTCCTGTAGACCATTTTATTCAGGGTATAAAAGTAAGATTTAGGAAATAAAACATTTATTTTTGATATCTACAATAATGGGAAGTCTAATGAGGGAAGCCTAAAATCAGAAAAAAGTTTCAGTAATTTTTATAAAAGTATTTTTAAAAATTTAACATTTTTTTCAGGATAAAAATACAGCATCTGTCTTTTATTACACAGAACGCTGGGATCCTTTTCACCATTTCTATATAACAGCACACATTCTGAACTAGTTCTTGCTTTTGAGGAATCTCACCTGTTTCAGTTTCTGTGTCCACTTCTGACAACAGTTAAATCATAGACATGCTCTTTCCTGAATTCCTTCCTATCTATCACTTATGGAATTTAAAGAAGCAATTGTATCCTGTGCTGAGGTCAGTAGCCAGTTGCTAATTTGAGTCAGAGCTTTCCTGTTCTTTGGGTATTTTAAAATTTTGAGCAGAGAAAGAAGGCCAGATCAGTGATAGGGAACCACATGTTTTCCACCATATGACCATCCTGTTTTCCTCTCATGGGCAGAACAAGAGCACATGGATATGAATTCACTGATTGTAGAGCAATGAAAAGAGGGATTACAAAATGAAACAGATTTTTTCTGAAGCTAGAAGCATGGCCTGAACATTTATGTCAGAGATTTTGTCTGCAAATTCATATGTTGAAGTCCTAACCCCCAAAGGTAATGGTACAAGTAGAATAGGCCTTTGGGAGGTGATTAGGTCATGAAGGTGGAATTAGACCATGAGGGTGGTCATGGATGGAATTAGTGACCTTCTAAAAGAGACCCCACAGAGCTCCCTAGCCCCTTCCACCATGGGAGGACACCAGAAGAAGTCTTCAAGCCAGAAAAGGGCCTTCAGTTAGTGCTGGCACCCTGATCTTGACTTCCAGCTTCCAGAACTGTCAGCAAAAAATTTCTACTGTTTATGAACTATCAACTCTGTACCGTTGTATTATAGTAGCCTGTAAGGATTAACACACTAGCAGGAACATAGTTTCTTTAGGGCTTAAATTAAAATATTTTCTCTTATTTAAAGATCAGGAGCCCAAGGTGTTTACTTTTCCTTTCAGCAATCCAACACTGAGTAGAAGAGAATGGTCCAATGTCAAATATATCAGAAGCAACAAAGAGATACACCCAAACTACCTCTCAGTATTCAGGATGTGGGAAATATTACTGGACACTGAAATGGAGAGGAAGATGATCTCTCAGGTTCTAGAGGGAGGGGTCAGTTGCCCCTAGTATGGAACTGAGTGACAGAAAGGGGTAAGTTGAGAAAAGAAAGTAAAGAAATTCCATGCACTGAATTAACTATGTAAAGCCCACAGCTGAGGATGAATAAATGCCAGGATGAAAAGCACAAGAAAATTTCTACATCTAAACTAAAGACCTATTTTGCAAAGATATTAGAGAAAATTTTAAATGAGCAAGATAAGAAAGTGAAAGTCAAAGAAAATTGCCAGAGTGCTCATAACTTGTAAGAAAATTATATGGCAGAGTAAACACAAAGTACTTACCAAAGGTGTGGCTATACATCTGTAATTTGCACAGGAAGTTGAATGATTTGGTAGATCCTAAAAAGTTAGTTATATAGTAAATTCTCTTTTAGACTATATATATGGGATGGGGAGTAATGTATTTAATATTAAATTGTATATCTATATGTAGTCAGGGTTCTCCACAAAAACAGAACAAATAAGATGTGTGTGCATGTTTAAGAGATTTATTTGTGTGTGGTGTGTGTGTCTGTGTGTGTGCATACGTCTGTATAAAGAGATTTATTATTATTTATTTATCTATATATCTATCTATCCATAAATTTTATTTAAATCCAAGCTATTTAACATATAGTGTAATAATGGTTTCAGGAGTAGACTTTAGTGATTCATCACTTACATATAACACCCAATGCTCATCCCAACAAGCGCCCTCCTTAATGCCTATGTAGCCCATCTCCCTACCCAACACTCCTCCAGCAACCCTCAGTTTGTTCTCTGTATTTAAGAGTCTCTTAAGATGTGTTTCCCTCTCTTGTTTTTATCTTATTTTTCCTTCCCTTTCCCTATGTTAATCTATTTTGTTTCTTAAATTCTACATGAGTGAAATCATAAGGTATTTGTCTTTCTCTGACTTATTTCACTTAGCATAATACACTCTAGTTCCTTCCACATTGTTGCAAATGAGAAGATTTTATTCTTTTTGATGGCCGAGTAATACTCTTTTCTAGATGATGAAATTTTAATTTACTTTTCTACCTAGGTGAATGCTTTGTCTTGAACTTGTTTGGAATTTAATATACCCACACCTCCATAAAATTGAAACTCTGTACACTTACAACAGATGATCCAACTGTTGGCAGGATGACATTGATAATATGTTTTCATTTTTTCAAATTAAACAATACTCCAGCTGCCCTTAGTTGTGCTAAGTATAGGATAGGGGAAAATTACAAACACTAAACCCTAAGGGATTCAGGAAAATTTGGAAAATTTTAATGTCTGCTTGAAGAAAAGGCTGATAATGAACTCTCTTAGCACTTAGTTGGTGGACCATTCATTTGGTATATTAGTATACAGAAGCCTAGAAATACTTGTATTGTTATATATATACTTACATGCACGAACTGCCTAGACAAATAGATTATAAGGTCCTCAAAGATAGAGAATATATTTCATTGTTTAAATACCCATATTTGTCAACATAGCTCATATTTAGAAGATAAGTAAATATATGTTCTATATAAGTTAATATATATATATATATATATATATAAATATATATATACACACACTATATATTTTATACATTATTTATAAGATACTTAGAAGATAAGTTAGATAGATAGATAGATTACAGACAGACAGAGCTACTTTTAAAAGTATGCATCTTATAATTTATTTGTGAATGTGCTGAAATGGACATTCTGGAAAGTTCCCTAGTTCGAATATTGAAGTATGCTGAAAGAGCTACCTCAAAGCAGTTGTAAGGAACTTCACAATGACCAGAAAAGAAGAGGAAGATGAAATCAGAACAGGAGTGAGATCTGAGGCAGGAAGGGCACTGGGGGTGGAGTGGGAATTCTGTGCATTGAAGTAAAAACTTTATACAATGTTAGCATTTAAGGAAAGCATGTTTTGGAAAGTGGGAAATGAGACTTAGGCATGAAGCAAGAATCCATGAAGGATGTATACCCTCAATAAAGATGGAAGAAGGAGGTAACAAGTAAATTAATCTGTATCAAACTGGAGAAATCTTTCTCTCTCTCTCTCTCACTAAAACAAAACAAAACAAAAAACAAAATACTGGAGAAAATTAAATGAGTCTCTATAAAACTTTGAATTTAAAAGTCTCTCTACTATAGACTTAGGACTCAAATATAATTGGTAATACAGATTACCTATGCAGAGAGTTTTATCCAAGATAAACCCTTCAGTGATGTCCTGGGGAACTAACAAATTCTGCTTTTATTTTTGTAAATATATTAAGAAATATTTTTAAGCTTAAAATCAAAATACCAAGACTTTGCATTCTCATTTTATTTTATACTTTTTAAAACAGCTAAACTTCAAATGTATAGGCAAGTCAAAAATAAAAATATATAAGGAATGCCACAGGCATGTTAAACAACAACAACAAAAACTTAGTGTTGATATAGTGATAATAGATGAACAGACTTTTTGACAATAAAGATCTAATAAGGATAAAAATGATCAATACATAATGATAAAAAACCAAATCACTATGAAAACACAAGCCTGCTAAACTGTTACATATCAAATTATGTAACTTCAAAACCTATAAAGCAAAAATATATGTAATTGTAAGGAGAAATTTGAAGTAAAAAAATCATCACATCCACCATCACAACAGGAAAGAGTTTTCCCAAAAAGAAAATTAGAATGATTGAATAGACCGAAAGATATAAGGAAATAAGGATATAAGAAATAAGGATAAATAGAAGTTTTGAGGACCAGAATGACAAACTTCGTATTTTAGTTATTCTAGAATACGATACTCCCAAATAGACTTATGGTTTTTCTTTTAACTTTTATCACAATATGTTTTTAAAAATAGGACATGCAGGGGCACCTGGGTAGTTCAGTAGGTTAAGCGTCTGACTTCGGCTCAGGTCATGATCTCACGGTTCATGAGTTCGAGCCCCACATCAGGCTCTGTGCTGACAGCTCGGAGCCTGGAGCCTGCTTCGGATTCTGCGTCTCCCTCTCTCGCTGCCCCTCCCCCACTCACGCTCTGTCTCCCTCTGTCTCAAAAATTAAAAAAAATAAACATTAAAAAATTTTTAAAGAAAATTATACTGTCTATTATACTAGACATTCCCTTAGTGAGCTAAGGCAAGAAAAATAAAATATATGAAGATTGGAAAGATAGAGAGTCCAACATTATTATCTGTAGACACAATGATTATCTTCCCTAGAAATACACATTCATTAGATAATGTAGCAGTATTATGGAGGATATAACTAGAAAATAAAATTTGGGTGCCTGGATGGCTCAGTCAATTGGGTGACCAACTCTTGATTTTGGCTTAGTTCTTGATCTCACAGTTGATGCATTTGAGCCCCACATCAGGCTCTGCACTGACAGTGTGGAGCCTGCTTGGGATTCTATCTCTCCCTGTCTCCCTGTCCCTCCCTTCATGTTTGTCCTCTCTCTCTCTCTCTCTCTCTTTCTCAAAATAAATAAATAAACATAAAAAAGAAAATTATATTTTTCAATAATTGAAAGTATGCTATTAAAACCAAAATTAAACTAATCACAAAATTATCTAACACAAATGTCAATACTCTTATGCAGAAAATAAACACTACAAAAGGGGATGGAGATAAAAGGACACATACAGCACATACACGAACAGGATGCTTGTATGTTGGAAATGTCAATTCTTGAGACACCTGAGTGGCTCAGTCAGTTAAGTGTCTGACTTCAGCTCAGGTCATGATCTCAAGGTTCGGGAGTTTGAGCCGGGCATCGGGCTCTGTGCTGACAGCTCAGAGCCTGGAGCCTGCTTTGGATTCTGTGTCTCCCTCTCTCTCTGCCCTTCCCCACCGCTCACGCTCTCTCTCTCTCTCTCTCTCTCTCGTCTCCTTCAAAAATAAAGAAATGTTAAAAAAATTTTTTTAGAAATGTCAATTCTTCCTAATTCTCTATAATTCATTGTTATTGCAACCAAAGGAAACTGAAAAACTAGTTCCAAATGACAAAGGTTAATAATGTGATTTTGAATAAAAAAGGAGTGTGTGTCCTATTTTAGCAGACATCAAGATTTATTACTGAATGACAGAAATTAAAATAGTATGGTAGAGGGAAATGATAGATACAAATCAGTATAACAAAATCAAGTCCAGACATTATTTTGCACATCTGGAAACAATGCGTAAATCAGCTGACAATGTAGAGAATTAGAGAAAGACTGTTCAACTAGCAGTCCCAGCATAATTGGGGTCCATACAAAGAAGTACTAAATTAAGACACACTCACCATGCAATAAAAAGAAAATCCAAGTGAATTAAATCATAAATGTAAATGTAAAATCATAAATGTAAAAATCATAAATATAAATCATAAATGTAAAAATGAACTTCAAATCATAAAAGAATATCTTTATATATTTGAGGCAAGGAAAGCTTTCTCAAGAAAATAAAAAGAGCCAAGAACACTTGCAACTTTAATGGAAAAAAAAATTAATCAAAAGATAACAGAAGAAATGAAAAGATAACTCTTAATGGAGAGAAATTATTTATAACAGATATAAGAAAGATACCAATCCAGAATATATTGAGAAATAAAAATCAATAAGAATCACACACACACACACACACGCACACACACACACACATCAATAAAACACAAGCAATTCATAGAAGACATATGTGGCCAAAAATATTTGTCAAGATTTAGAACTTAAGTAGTAATTTTGGAAATGCAAAATAATCAAATTGTTCGTGAAAATAAAATGAGTGTTAATGGAATATAATTTCATTATAATTGGGTTCACAGGTTTAAAACATGTATCTATTCTAAGTGTAAGGGAATATATAAAGCAACACGCCCTTTTATATACTGCTAAAGTGAAAGTTGATACTTTTTTTTCAGGAACAAATTGGCAATATCTAGTAACACTGAAGATATATGTATATACCCTATGACCACCAATTCTGTTCCAAGGTATAAAACCTAAAACCTTCATACACATGTTTAAAAATCAAACCAAACCAAACCAAACCAAAACAAAAAAACTAACCCTCCCCCACTCCAAACCTAAAATCTTTGCATGAGGAACATCAAAAAAATTGCTGTTTATTCTTGTAGTGAAATGCTCTAGCATGATTTTATTTTTGCAACATTTTATGTCTTAATCTGAATGAAAATTTTAGGCAATAACTGTATTATTTTTATACCTTTTCATGTTTTAAATGCTGTATTATATTATCCTGGGAAAATAGGTAAAAACTAGCACCATTAATGGAAAACTAGGGCTTGTGATGTTACCCTTGAGATGGAATCTCCTTCAGCTTAAGGTCACTGCTGCTTTCAGAGTGGCTGTTCTAAACAACTCTATGTTCTCTGGATCCCACAATTTACAGGAAGTGTCCCACATTAGAGGTAAAATCCTTATTTGGTCATGTTTATTTTCCTTTGGAAATATTGCTGGAATCTGTCCACCTCTCTTTATCTCCGTAAATCATTGCAGCCATCACATTTCACCTGACAACTGCAGAAGTTTCTTAAGTAGTTTCTATGCACCTATTTATGATCCCTTCAAATCTGTTCCTTACATTGTACTGTAGCCGAAGAAGTATTTTATTTTAAGAGCCCATATTTTGACTCTTATAGAATGTTCTTTTGCTGTAAAGATAGGTTAAAATATGAAATTTGATCTCAAAATTTTGCGTGAACTTGTTTTTTTCTAACTCTATTGCTCACCGTACTCCTACTGCCACCAGTCTTTTAATTTTTAGGATCAGCCATATTCCCTCCTACATGAGAGTCTTTGCAAGTGCTGTTCCCTCTAAGAATACTTTCACCCTCTCTTGGTGTAGTAAACTTCTTTCTGAAGTTTGCTTTTTTGTTTGTTTGTTTGTTTGTTTGTTTGTTTATTTATTGAGAGAGGGAAAGAGAGAGAGCAGGGGAGGGGCAGAGGGGAAGACAGAGAATCAGTCCCAAGCAGGCTCTGGGCTGACAGCAGGACTCAAACACACAAACTGTGAGATCATGACCTGAGCTGAAACCAAGAGTCAGACACTTAAACTACTGAGCCACCCAGGGGCCCCTTTCTTCATAAACTTCTATTACTTCTTTTCTGAGTTCAAATTCACTGCCTTGGGAAGCCTTTTTTAAATCTCCAGAGTATATCTGGTTCCCCTATGTTTTCATGGTTCCTTATCACGTTTCTTCATAGCACTAATTTGAGATTGTAATAATGATTCAAATGAATAATTGATCATTTGATTAATATCTCTCCTCCCCACCATGTTGAGGTCCCACATGAATAACAAGTATGTCTGCCCTGCCCCTCTTGGTGCTCCCATTACCTAGTACAGTATTGACACAGAATGGGTGCTCAATGCATATTTTCTGCATAAGGGATAAACTGTATTCATAAGAATTCTATTGAGAGGAAGCCTAACTTTTTAAAGAAAAAAATATACAAATCTTATAAGTGTCTATTTGTGGAAGTAAATATTCTACAGGTTCCTGAATATAGATAGAGGATATTTCTTTGGAGGAGGAAAAGATGGAGGACTATGAGAGGGAGAAGAAAGAGGTGAGGGGAGAGAGAGGAAGAGGGCAAAGATGAGGTGCAGGAAGAGAAAGAAGAATCTAAAGTGATAGGAAGTGATAGGAAGATTAGTGGGGAAAAGTAAAGAGGTGAAATGCATGTGCTGTCATTCAATTACTCATCTATCCACTTACTCAGTTGGCTACTCATGCAGTTACCATTTGTTGCACATTTACCATGTGCTAGGTACAGGACAATAGCAACAAACAAAACAGAACAGGAATGTCCTCATAGCTTATAACATAGTGATGTGAATATTACAAAATAATTGAGTGAACAATACCAATTTAGACAGTGCTGTGCACTATAGAATAAAACAGAATGTACTGTGATAAGGCTACATACATTGTGGGGGAGGGATGTGTGATGCCCTCACCTCTCAATATTAAGTAAGAGTCTTCAAAAAATCAAAAGTAGGGGCACCTGGGTGGCTCAGTCAGTTGAGCTTCCAACTCTTGATTTTGGTTCAGGTCATGATCTCATGATCTGTGAGATGGGACCCCGCATGGTGCTCGGTGCTGACAGCACAGAGCCTGCTTTGAATTCTCTCTCTCCCCTGCTCCCCCTCCCCCACATGCTCTCTTTCTGTCTCAAAATAAATCAATAAACATTAAAAACAATTTAAAAATAAAAATCAATAATAAAAGCATGAAAACAGAATTCTGCACCTAAAGTTATTGTCGGTTGAACTGAGACAGCACAAAAGAAAGATGGATAAGATAAAGAGAAGAAAGCCAATCTTGGGAATGGATAGAAACAATGGACAAACTTTTGGATTGTTATAGGGTTAGAAAATGGAATTTAAACCAAGTTCACTCTCATATTTAAGAGGGAGGAGGAAGCCATAGCTAATATCAAATCTACATTTGAATGAATACATGTTATCTAAATTATCTAAAAGAACTTAACCAAATCAAAACATTGCAGTTCCTAACTCAAGTCCATGACAAGACGTGGGCATCTATAGTAAGGAGGTTACAATCTTATACCTTCTTTCATTAAACAATAAGAAAGGAATTTAACAGCTGGATTTTGAGGATATCAGAGTTAAAGTGGGACAAATTTAATGTAAAAGAAGTGCACTTGGGGGAACATTCTATTATTTAGCTCCTGTCTTGGCTTCTCAATTTCATTAGTGGAAGGACAAAAGAAATTCCGTAGAAACTATAGAAGTGTATAATTTGCTGGGGAAAAGGAGTGGCATCTATTGAGGGCTCACTAAAACAATAAAGAAAGAAGTTAAGTAAAAAAATAAAATGACTACATCATCTCTTTAGTTTTCTCTGAAATCAATAAAGAAAACAAGCACCAAATGTGATAAATAGCTTCTACTTGCCATTCCAATTCCATTTTCTATCCTTTGCTACTTTGCTTTTTGTCCATTCTAGTTGACCTGCATGAATTATATCTACACAGTTCATTTGCCACTGGGACTTCAAAAGGGTTTGGGTACTGAAGATCCTGCCAAAACATGAGAGAGAATGCAGAAAGTTTAGATATTTGTTCCCCTGGTTCTTGTTGCAACATAACTTAGGTTGGGAAGACCACATAATTTTTCTTCCAAATTGGGACATATTTGAGAGTGAAAGAGACACTACCAAAGATTATACTTGTACAAGAGTTTGTATAAGCCTCAGCTGGCCCGGGCAAACCTGTACTTCTCTTCAGCTTACTCTGAGTTAAATTCCTCAGTTAAAAGTCACTATGCCTCTCAAGGCATGTTGTTTGACATGATTCTCTCCATTTCTGAGCACCAGGTACCTCTGTTTACTCTAGTCCACTATTTTTCAAATATTGGCATGCATCAGAATCACCTGTTAAAACACAGGTTGCTGGGCTCCAACCTCAGAGTTTCTGATTCAGGGGTGGAGCCTGAAATTTTGCATGTCTATGAAGTTCCCAGGTGATGCTAATTCTGCTGTTCCAAAGTTCACGCTTTGAGAACCACTGCCCTCAACCTTCTGGGCACAAGCTTGATAACAGCTTTGCTGCTGTTAACCATGAGTCTGCACTATCCCAACAGGTCCTCTTAAACTTGTCCACACCTTTGCACATACACTCTCTGCAATTCATTCTTGAATTGTTCAGGGTATTATGCAAAGATAAAAATCAGAGATTATAAATTATAATCTCATTATAAATCCTTAAAGTTATCTTTAGATAATATAGATGCAAGGCTGACCCTTGCCTCATGGTGAGAAGAGTGATTGGTTTTAGAAGAAGCATTAGAAGATTCATATGTTTCCAATATGTCCTTACCACACTTATGCTTTGGAATAGACACTGCTGAAGAAGCCATGTCCTCTGGTCTTTCTGGAGTGTGTTTATCACTCCAAGATAAGCTGTGGAAATAGATCTATATTGAGAAAATGACCCACAGCCTTTGGATGTTTATTCAACAAAATGCATTCTCACAAAATGCTATAAATATAAGGGAGCATATGGTATTTTCAAAATGGATCTGGTGATTTCAGCCCTCTTACTGGTCACAAGAACACCTTAAGAAACATTTTATTGATGTCTACTCAATGAGTAATTAAAATTTGAAAATACCTGCCGTTGAACCAGCAGCTCTCTTATCCACTCAGAGAAGGGACTGCAAGTTTGTGCCCAAGTATAGTGAGAGTGAAAGGAATTTAAATTGAAAGGGAACACACTAATTTGTGCTTTCAAAGTGGCCCTGCTTGCCACTTCACAAATGTAATTTTCACATCAGTCATAGCCAGCAAGTCTAAAATGACTCTGAGGTTACAGGTTGGTTGGTGTGGTAGAGCAGATTTAAAGAAGAGTCTATTTATTCTCGTACAGAAAAAAAATCTCAAATTCAATACTCAAATCTAATAGTTTCAAATGAACTAAAATAAATGTCCGTATGTTGTATCTCGGATTTTTTTTAACATTGTGTTTCCATCTCTGAATGATGGCAACAACTTCACCTGCCATATACTGACTAGATATTTTGCTAGCACCAACATTTTCTTGGTTTTCCAAAAAACACTGTGTAATTTGCTTGCATGTACATGGTCTTCTCAATTATCTTCTGCCTGTAATTATTTCTAATACTTTCATGCATCCTAAGTGTAGATAGCTGGGAGTAAAAGGCAGAGATAGGATTTAATTCTGGGCATGTGCTACTCTAAAGCCAGCGCTAACCTGGTTAACCATCAAACAGCTCCTTGTTTTTAGCCCCCATAAGTCCTTCCAGACTTTACTTTCCTGTTTACACAGAATATCCATTCATTCATTCACTTACTGAAAGAACATTTGCTAAAATCATTCTCATGCCAGACAGCATGTTGTAGCCACAATATCCAGTACTGTGAGCAAACAGACAGGTACTAAGCAGCTTTGAGGCAATAAGCTTCTTGAGAGCAGAGACTGTTTCCTTCATGGCAACATTCTCAGGGTGAGCAGGATACTTAGGAAATTGTGCTCTAATCTCCCTGAGAGCAGAAGCAGAAGAGTCATTGGTGGTGCTTTTTAGTGGTCATGGGCCTGGGAGAAGCCCTCACAGAGAATGTGCCATTTAAGTTAGAAATATGATTAAGGAAGGATAATGTAAGGCTAAAGGCAAAGAAGAACTGATCACCAACAGTGTATCCTCATTGGTACATTTGTTTCACATAGGTGTATAGTTATGAATTCTGAAACTACTTTATATGCATTCTAAGGGTAGGTAGACAGATTAAAATTAAAATAAAATAAAATAAAATAAAATAAATTTATAAAGAATGAGATATGGTTTTTTCATGCTGGAGAAACAAGTTATAATTAAGGAAAGGCTGGAAGTCAGAATAATGCCTGTGATGTTAGACAACAGTCAAAAGTTATCAATAGGCTCATTAAAATCACTCATACACACTCAGATATAGAACCAAATGCAGATTTGTATAGGCATTATTTGTGTGTGTATGTGTGAGTGTGTGTGTGTGTGTGTGTGTCTCCTAATACAGAAGCATTAATACAGCAATGAGCACACCTGCACATCTTTTTTCTAATACCATTCTTTAGTACAAGTGGCAAATACACTCCTTACACAACATAGCTCCATAGTGAACAGGCTGATTGCAGGGCTCTTCAAGGGAAATAAAGCCAAGTCTGGGGCATCTTACAATGCCATCATGTAAGGAAATACTAAAAAAATAATAATAAAAACAAATATCCATGAGTTTGTACTTATACAAAGAAAATATTAAGCAAATGAGGGGATGCAGAGTTGTGACAAGTCTTCCTTGCAAAATAATCTGAATTAATAAGTATATAAATAATAAGCAAAACAGTAAGTCATCATTTACTGATTTCCTGGGCAAGATTCATTGGTCAATGCTGAAATGAGTAAGTGAAAATTTAAGCAGAAACATAGTATTTGCAAAATCTCAAAGCATGTTTCCTCCAATATTTAGTGATTGCAAAGGTAAAAACTGGGCTAAATGGGTAAGGGGAACTAAGCAATCTACTGAAATCATTGTTGCACTATATGCTAACTAATTTGGATGTAAATCTAAAAAAAAAAAAAAAAAAGGAAATTTACAATGCAGACACCTGTCAGACATTAGCTCAGTCAAGTGCCTGAGGATAACATCACCAGTAAAACATATCAACATCACGTACCCTGTGCAATGATGCACTGAGGACACACTGACTGTTGTATTCTTCCCATGAATATGCAGTCTCATTCTAATGAGACACCATAGACAACCTCAAGCTGAAAAGCATTCTACATACTAACTGACCCTTCAAAAGTGACATGGAAAATTTAAAGTGAAAGCTTGAAAAAATGTCATGAAAGACAAGGCTGAAGAACTCTGACAGATCAGGGGAAATGATAGTACATGACAATTAAATTCACATGAGATCCTGAGTCAGACTGAAACAGCAAAAAAAAAAAAAAAAGCATTACTGGGAAAAAATGATTGTATTAGTTAATATATTTTGCCGAGGTTAATAAGGTAAATACATATTCTCTGGTAATGGAAGTTACTAAATATAGCAAATTGGAAGATGGTGTATGGAAACTCTTTGAACTATATTTATAATTTATTTGTAAGTTTCAAATTAACCTAGAAAAAAATCAAAAGCTTAAGAAAATCCATGTTTTCTTTCCCAAGTTTGGAGGAAGGCTCCTTCCAGAGTCTTATTGCCCTGCCTCATAGTAAGGGGTATAGGCAAGAACTGTAGGGCACAGAGAATCTAGCATCATTACCCCCCTCTTTAAAGGATGTGAAGGGGGCATGAGTAAGCCTCCTCATGGAAAGATGATAATTTACAGGGAAATGGGAGTATACTGAGTGCTTGAAGATGGCTGAAACCTGGCTTAGCCACTCCATGAAGGAAATGAAATCATAAAACGATGTTTATGAAGTCCTCGTGATAACACAGAAAAACACCCAGTCTAATGTTACAAGAAAACAAAAATAAAATATACATTATACCATAATAACTGTGTAAAAAAACAAATCTCAGAAGGGAGAAAAAGGATGAAATCAACAGCCATTGTTAGCATTTCAGTATATGTGTAAGTAGTGAAAATGGAAGATTTATTTTTTTTGCTTCAACTATTCTGCATTTTATTTATTTATGCCTTTACCTTGTTCCAGGAAATGATTTAAGGTAGCTTGTTCTGAATTTTACCTTAATAAACATTGTTTTTAAAACTTCAAAGAAAAGATTAAGGTTTTTTTTTTTTTTTTTTTTTTTGCTTTGCTTTGTTTTGTTTTGTTTTGTTTTTGAGGCATAGGAAGAAGGCATTTCAGGCAAATGGAAATGTATCAAGAAGAACCTGGAAACACACACTGGATATTTGAAAAATAGTGAACAGGTCCAGTATGATTAGAGCATAGAGTGAATGAGATTAGAAACTGCAGCAGAACTTTCATGGACATGTTGAGGAGTTTCTGAACAGGTATTGGCATAGATTTCACAATGGAGAAGTGGTCGAGTTTATATATTAGGAAATATAGCTGAGGAGGGAGATGGATGGAGTAGGAGATATGGCCCATAGGCTGAGATTAATCAGGAGCCTGGTAGCATTAGACTGTCTTCTGGGACCCAGGATTCCTACATGGGTTTGCCTCTGAACCATAACTCATAAGTCTGAAGTAAATTTCCTTCTAGTCAAACCTACTCAGATGTCATGCTGGGAAATATGTGATGAACAAATTCACATAACAGTGTTAGTGAATTCACTATGGTGAAATTGCAGTTATCACTTCCAAGGAGGGTCTTTTAGGCCAACTTGAGCACCAGAATAGCTTTACAAAATCTATTTATAAAAATATGTGTATATAAGTTGTTATTGAAATCAAGACACTGGAAAACATTACCACTATTCTTAGTGGGATGATGCAATATAATTATTTTTTTAAATTGGAATAGATGTAGACTAAAGGTTATATATTGTGTATTAGCCACCATATTTCCTATTACCTCTAGCACATTAATAGCTTCTATTCCCCCCCAAAAATACTAGTAAGTGCTTTTGAAAATAGGTTCTTATTTAAAGTATTGTAGGCTGCTTTAAGTAAACCAAAGTGTTATTAATGTGAATAAATATGACTGATGACAGGAAGAAACTATGAATGGTAAAAGGAATTAAGAAGTAAAATGATCATAGCTCTATATTTTTAACATTAAAAATACATTGATAAATGGAGGTCAATATCTTGTGTTTAATGTATATGATATAGCTTATTTGTATAAATTAGAAGCCATCAGTCTCTATATCTGCTGGTAGTAAAATACAGTTCACTTCTCTGAAGGACAAGTCAACATGCTGCTTATATACACAAGGAAGGATGATTTTCTTCTCTGGTGCTAAAACATGCTGTTACTATAAAGACAGTCATAGGCACCTGTGTGGCTCAGTTGGATGAGTGGCGGACTTCTGCTCACGTCATGATCTTAGGGTTCTTGAGTTCAAGCCCCAAGTCGTCGGGCTCTGTGCTAACAGTTCAGACCCTGGAGCCTGCTTTGGATTCTGTGTCTCCTTCTCTCTCTGTCCCTTCCCCACTTGTGCGCTCTCTCTCTCTCCCTCTCAAAAATAAAATAAACGTTAAAAAATTATAGGAAAAAACAGACAGTCAAAATCCTAGAGTAGGAGATAAAGTTCAAATTGACTGTTAGTCGTAAGAAAGGAGTAAGGTTTGTTGAAAGGAAGAACCATGATCTAACTTTGCTTTTCACTAGGCTTACTCTGGCTTTGGTTCCAAGAATGATCAGCATTGGTCTGGGAGTCAGAGAGAGTCAAGGGGAAAAGTTAAGAACTTTGTTAAGTAAACAAATTAGTGGCATTTAACATTCAAGGTTTGTGAAATATAAAAGAAAATAAATAGTAAGTTGTTACTGAATGTATCTGTTTAAATTAAGAGAATGTTCTTTCTTGGAAGAATATTCTACAGTAGAGGAGGCACTGCATACAGGCTATTTTCCTAGGGGTCAAATTTAATAAAATTTTATTCTAAAAGAGTGGATAAGATTAAAAAAAAAGATCAAGCTCACTACTAACAGGAAATGGTGGACACTAAAACTTGACTCTCTCTGCTTCAAGATTCTATCTGGTTTGGTCTAAGATGATGTGTCATTTGGACAATGAATGAAGATAGACAAGTTTCATGTATGCAATGATCAAACTGTCAAGAATGTTAAAAGAGAATGTTAAAAACAGTTGTCTTTTATGATCTCCATTATATGCATTTAAGATATTTTTCATTTTGATTAGTTCCTTGTTTTTTGTTAATTCTTTGTTATTCCTTCCTTGTCTCTTACTTGTTATTTTAAGTTTTACCCTAAATTTCATTACCAATTTTTTCTTCATAAAATTCTCTACTTATTTGACTTATGGGATCTGCTTTTCTTCTTGTTTTCATAAACTTTTCAGTCTCTTTCAGGAGCTGCTCTGTCTCTACTTGCACCCAAATGCTCTTCAATTGAGAGACATTATTTATGATCTTCTCTTTCTTAATGACAAATTTCAAGTCTCTATTATACACCAACTTTTTTGCCAATACGTAATATATGTATTAGGTTCTCCATAAATATTTGTTAAGTAGACAAATAAGTGAATATAACAGATTCCCAAAGGTGATAGCTTATGTAGGTGGGATAAGCTCAGACAGAATTTCTGGAAATGCCTTTTTAACACTATAATAAAGATTTGAAGAAATTGCACTCTGCCATCGCCCCCACTCTTCTGGCTCACTTGGAATGGGCAGTGGGGCTTGTATACACTCTTGTGAGAGTGACTGGTCTACTATCTTTGACTTGGCCATCTCATTTAAACTCAGGGCTTTAATTGCCACCCATATGCCAAAAATATTCAAATCTCCATCTCTAACCCTGATCTTCCCTGCCCTTCACAGTATCTCATCTGTTAATTTATCAGTCTTCTGAACATCCTTAACTGAATTACAGTAGGCAGTGTCTAAAATGATGCTTATTTCCCGATCTATTCATTCTTGTGTGGTTCCCTTCAACACTATATTCAGGATTGGTCTCTGTGATCAATAGC
This sequence comes from Neofelis nebulosa, assembly GCF_028018385.1. Lineage (NCBI taxonomy): Eukaryota > Metazoa > Chordata > Mammalia > Carnivora > Felidae > Neofelis > Neofelis nebulosa. The sequence goes on along the minus strand of NC_080790.1, from coordinate 43,876,527 downwards.
TTATAGCAGAAGTGATGGCATATCATTTCTGAGAGTAAGATTATAAAAACTCTTGTGGGTTCTGGGTCACCTGGGTGGCTTGGTCTGTTGGGCATCCGACTTCAGCTCAGGTCATGATCTCACAGTCCGTGGGTTCAAGGCCCGCGTCGGGCTCTGTGCTGACAGCTTAGAGCCTGCAGCCTGCTTCTGATTATGTGTCTCCCTCTCTCTGGCCCTCCCCTGCTCACGCTCTGTCACTCTCTCACTCAAAAATAAACAAACATTTAAAAAAATTTTTAAAAATCTTGTAGGTTCTCTCTTGAGTTATCTCTCCTCTTCCTCTTACTCTGATCATTTTCCCTGAAGAAAAGCATGTTAGGAGCAGTCTTATAGAGAGGTCTTCATGATGAGAACTGAAGCTATCTGTTAATAGCCTCATGAAGGAGCTTGGAACTCGAGCACAGACCTGCTCCACAGCTTTACTGCAAACTCCTGACAGACTGAGCCAGAATTACTCTCCTAAGCCATTTCCAGATTCCTGAACCTCACAAAATGTGTGAATAACAAATATTTGTTGTTTGTTGTTGCTAAAATTTTGGATCATGTTATGTAACAATAGATATTAATACGGCATTTAACACTCAAAGTGGCTTGAGCTGAAATTATATTGTTGAACCCTAAGTTTGCTTTTCTTCCTGTATTCTCTACACTGATCAATGATGCTACCATTAGCATAGTGGCTCATAACCACCCTAAGTTTTTTTCTCCCTCAAGTCATCATACTTAATTAGGCTCCGAGTATACTAAATTTATCCTTCTTATTTTTTCTTAAATCTCTTTCAAGTATACTAAATTTATCCTCCTTATTTTTTCTCAATCTCTTATCCTTTCTGCTATTGCCTTAAGGCGCAGACTGAACCATGTGAGATAACAGTTGGATTCTCATCACATTAATAATTCAGAACCCACTATGCTATGTTAGACACCTGCATGAGATTCTACCTCACAGTTCTTCATTTTTCCCTTTATTAAAAATAATTACCTTTCTGAATTTAATATATACTTTGCATCGTATTTCCATAGTGTGCCAGGATAAGAAGTCCTGAAAAACAGAAAAATTAGAGTAACCTTGTTATTAATTATAACTTAGTCTTGTAAAACACTCCATAGCATGCAAAATATTTTGCATCTATGGTGAATATAAAACTCAGTAAAACCTCATGTTTTAATCAGGTTTTATTAAACACATTTTATAATTCAAGATACTAAACTTATGAGAATTTATAGACAAGGTTACATAAAAATAACATTTTAGTGAAATTATGCTGAAATCCAATAATCATTCTATTTTTTTCTTCAAATGCATGCAATACAAGTCCTCAGAGGGCAGGAGATTTGTCTCTCTGATTCTACTACTGTTGCCTAGAACACATCCTGGTATGTAGAAGCAGTTAAATATGTATTGGATAAGTGACTGCTCAAAATAATTGTTCACACATAAATGAAAACTTAAGCTCAGACTATAGATCTACCTTAAGACTTCTTTCTCAGTCAACAACTCTGAACAAAAAGATCATCAAGAAAACTACTGATCCCAAAGAAAACAACTTGTAGTGTTCTCCATCTACCATGACACTTGCATAATCCAATGAGCCTTAGGTGAGAAAAGACTCCAGGAATCATTTAGCCAGGGCCACTTCATTAGACAGGTGCACAACTCACAGAAGCTAGACTAAAACACAAACTGGACCAGTTGAGAAACTTAATTCCAAACCGGGGTGCTCAAGGCCATAGGACAAGGGTAAACGCATCAGGTGGCCCCCAGTCATTTCTCTGTATTTTCCTTCATAAGTCAATCACTTGGACTATTTTCTGTTTCTCAAACACACATGAACAAACTTCAATATTTGTATTTATAATTTCCACTCTTTTTGGAATGTTCTTTACCTCCCGTTCTTTCTCTGCTTACCCTACCCAATCTTCCCTTTCTTCTATCTTTGTTAAAATCTTTGCCAGATTTTCTTAGTATAAAGAAGCCTGTTTCCCTCAGTGCCTCCACATCTCTCCTATATTACAGAACTTATTGGATTATGCCTTATCTTATAATTATTTGCATCACTCATTCCCCTACTAGAAGATCATAACTTGAAGAGTCAGTATGCTATTTTTATGTTTTTTGTCTTTAAGTGGCTATCATGGTATTTGACATATGATATAAGTTCACTAATCTCAATAATTGCTGGACTGAATGGAGCTGAATGCTGAGAAACTTCCCAGTTCAGGGAAGTCCTTGTTAAAAAAAAACAAAACAAAACAGCACAATCCGCCCCCCCCACCTCCACCCCCTGCCGCAACAGAACCAACCTGCTTCTGAGAAATCCTTACTAAAGCAACTTGGTTGGGCAAGAATTCTGACCTTTGCCTTTAACCTCCATCACATCCATCCAATCATGGGCGGACTGCAATGATAGCGAATAAAAAGAGGAATCAGTGGCCACAATTTATAAACTATCTTCCCTTTCTTTGTTGAGTGCTAAAAGTGACTCAGATTGGGCAGTTTAGAAAACATCTGACCAGAAACTAAGGGGTGGGATGATCGAAGGGAAAGGGAGAGTCATATTTAGTGGGGATGGAGTTTAGCACAAATACCTGGTGAGAGCTCCAGGAACGCCTGAAGCACTGAAATGAAACCTCTGGACCTGCTTTGATTTCTTAGAGAAAAAGAACTAACAACAAACAAGGTAAGTTATGCCTGCAGCAGAGGTTGTGAGTTGTATGTTAACTTCAGATTAATAGCAGGGAAATGGTCTGGATCACAGAAAAACTGTGAATCAAACACACAGGCTCTTGTGCCCACACATTTGGATATCAGGCATCTCAACCTGAGGCTACAACTCCATTTTTCTTCAACAATTATTACTTTAAGTCAAGGGCGGATGTGGGACACTTTCCTCTTTGACAAAATCTACATTTAGTTACAATATCTTGTATTTTCATTTTCTGAGATTGTTTATAGAGGTTTTCCTGCTTCCTTTGACTCATGACTTAAAGGTTAGGACTGTCTTAAACAATCCATGAACCTGGCACACAGTCCCTAGGCAGCCGGCCAGGAAAAATTTGATTGACACAGGCTTGGACAAGCTCTGCTTCAAAATGGCTATTTTCATACCTACAGATTCAGCAGCAAATTTCCTTTAGAATGCTTTCTCCTGCATCCCATTGACTCAACTGTTTATGTAAAACCTCCAAATCCCTCTTCCTCTATCTTCTTAGACCCTTTGTGCCCTCCTATGGAGTCAGGAGGGATTTGGTATTTTAGATGATTTCCTGTTTATAAAGACTGCTTCACTGTGGAACTGGATATTGGTTTGCCATACGCTCCAAATTACCTTCTGTTTTCATGCCTAATCCATGTTTCATTCTGAGAACACCATCCCTAATGTCAGTATCTTATCCTGAATTCCCTAATTTATATAAAAGAGAGGATGGTAAGCATTGCAGCTTGTTACATTCAACCTGGTGTTTCCTTGATGCTTCTGGAATAAGTTTAAGTGCATGGACTCTTTAGAAGGCTTAATTCCTTCCTTATTATTCTTTCCCTGAGAATTTAATATACAGCTGATTTTCTTCAAAAAGTGATGTCCAAACTCAGAGGCCAAGTGTCTCCCCTGTTGTAGTAGCTACTTAATTCCTTCTCCTGGATTGCAGTAGAGAAGCTCCCATAGACCCCTGCCACGAATAAGTGCTGTGATGTTCAAATATGCCCAAGTGGTTAACAGATAGCTTAAGAAGTCATCTCTCTGAGGCTGTGCTTTAATGTACATATATGAGAAGCTTTTACATGTGCCCACTTTCTCCATACGCAGAAGGCTGCATATGTTAATATGTGTAATACATGTATAACAACATGGGCCTTGGAATCGGATTCCCTGGTCCATTGCCCAGCACTGTCACTGTCCAGCCTTGTGACCTTAGGGGAAGAAGTTAACTACTCTGTGTCATTCCTATGTCTTCTAATGTGTGGTGGGAGGTGCAAAAATTCACACATCAGTCTGGGTCCTTCTAGGTGAGTGAAAGGACAATGAGATGAACTATAAGGCAGAGAATCTCAGGCACAAGTATGGAAGAAAAGCTCTAGTCAGGGGCTCACCTTTTCACTATCAGGAAATAGCAAATTATAAGGAGGTAAGTAGGTTGTAATCTACCTGAACCTTCTGAAAATCTGAAGGCTTTCTTGACATAGACTTGTGTGCTTGGAAGGGAGGGAGTAGAAAGGCCATCCTGAGCAGCTGACATCACCTCCTCATCTTAGTAAGGCTTTGGGAGACTCTAATTCCACCCCAATCCAAAGGACTGCCCTGGCTAATGATTTCTGTGTGAAAGAACAGCCTGTACTGACACTTCTACAGCAACTCCAGGAGGTGGTAAAAGTTGAACTTAAAAACTCTCCTCCCAAAAGGATGGAGAGTTTCTACTGTTTCCCCTAGATCTCAGCTGCAGACATCCTTCCCTATTTCACTTCAAGAACACATACTAAGTCAAGATACCCATCTGCCTTTTTTTTCTGTATAGTTTCTAAAGTTCATGCTTCTCTTTTTCCTCTCTAGTTTCAGTGGAGTTGATTGCAGGAGGAGGACTCAGCAATCTGTATTATTTATTTACCCTGACAAGACATTACAACTTGTTCTAATTCCTGCATATGTTACCCTATCTTATCTGACTCTTTCTTTCCTTTTGCCTGACAAATTGATGCTCATCTACAAATGATATCTCAGGTCATTTGTGACCTACTCTTTGAGAGCTTTCTACTCTATAGTTAGACTGTATCTGTACTTTTCTTGTGCTACTGTGGTCCTTAGAACAAGACTCCATCATTGTTCTTTTGCATTCTGTTTCCATCCTGTCTTTACATGTGTGTCTGTAGGTCAGGGAACAGTCATTTTTCTTTATATCCCGTACTTTAAGTACAGAGCGTAGCTCGTTATATGTATTCAGTAAGTGTTGTTGGAGTGAACTTGAAAGAAATACACCAAAGTGATCTGTGTTGGTAAAACCTGGGATAGGACCCAGGTCTCCTGATCTGCTGTCCATCACCCTTCTCAGAATAATTTATAAAGTCTCTAAGATGTAATCTTGAAACAATATCAGTTCCCTAACAGAGGATAAAGTGGCAAGTGCCATAAGAGCACTTGAGTCTGAATGGGCAACCTGTGCCACACAGCGTAATTAGATCTTTAATATAAACAAGTGCCCTGAAGAACTTTAACAACTCATGTAATGAAATTACACGTGTAAATAAATTGCAACAGAAGTGATGAAGAAATTAAAGAATAGTAACCAGGATGATGAGGGCAGAGGTAAATGGCTTGAGATTACAAATTAAAAAACAGTGGAGAGTTAGATAGGATACAGGGTTTTAGAAAGACCATTACTAGTACAGTGGCTTTAGGAAAAAAACGCAGCCACATTAAGTGTGAAGAAAATGTGTGAGCAGATGGAGAAGAGGTGAGTGCAAAGAAAAGAGACAGGTTGAAAAATATTCTTCAATGTGAGCTAAATCTGGTTTTAATACCTTCTATGTTAAGGTCAAGTTCAATATTAAGTATTTGGAAACCAGATTAAGCAGGAAAAATCCTGCAAGTACTTTTTTCAACTTTCTCAGACTCTGCTACAATGTAGACAGAGGTCTGTAAACCTGAGAAAAGAGGAAATAGATAATACTTCTCTCGGATTTTTATTTAGAACATTAAATGGCCTGCCCCCACTAGGCCTGTATTTTTCCCAGTTCACTGTTAATCATTCAGTACTTGAACTTTATTCAGACTCAGTTTTATTAGTTCCTTGTAAATCCACCTATCAAGTTGGTCAGAAAAGGATTAAAGATCAATCCTTACTTTGCAAATGAAAATGGTGAGCTGTGGAGAGTACAGGGTTTTGCATAATCTGGGACTGAGAAATAATTTCTATGTGACTTTGTCAACATTCTTTATTGTATTCATCCATATAACACAACTATCTCTTGCCATATTTTGACATTGATAAAATGGAAGTTCAGTGGCCAAAAATCATAATCATTGAAAAGAATTAAGGTCTAGAAGTCATCTAAAGGAATGGTTACACTAAAGTCCTTAATTAAAAATGAGGAAACTGAGGCCACCAAAAGTTAAATGACTTATCCCCTGTATCCCCTGTTACTTCATGGTATAGTCAGGACTAGAATCAAGTCTGCTGATTTCCAGTACTGTTTTGTATCTTAGAAACAATATTACCTGTTATGTCCTGATTAAAGACAGTATAATTCACATTCCAGTGAAACCTCATTACCCTCTATCACAAATGAGACAAATGACAAAGCTGATATTAATCCAGGCAGATTTGTGTGATATGCAAGGTGCCAAAGGATCTTTCCGCCACTGAAAGGAAACATAATAAACTATAAATTAAAATAAATAAGTAAATAACATAACATAAAAAAATCACCTGATATACCCTTTGTATGGATTTTGGTGAAAGATTTTAAAGATCTTTAAAAATAACTACTTCGCATGAAAATAATTGTTTTGTTTTGTTTTTAAGGAAAGGAACCCATTAATAACTTAGAACAAATTAATTTATTGTATCTCAGTCACTGAACCCAAAGAAGGTTAGAGATGATATTTAGCATTTGAAGGAAGAATGAAATCAGGAAATATGTGGCATTATTGAGGAATATGTATTTCACTGGTAGCAAAAGACTGTGATTGTTCCACTAGCTGTGGTAAACCGACCCAATATTCTGGTTTCTTCTCCGTTAAAAACATTATCTGAACACTAATATTTGGGTTTTTTTAGAAATCTTACCATACTTTGAATATCTTATATTTAAAACACTACTTAATGAATTTCTCATTATAGACTACACAGAGAAAGATCAAAACATTGAGAGATGCAGTAGCCAGGCTCTAAGATGGCTCCCAGTAATGACACCTCCTGCTACTCACACTCTTGTACAGTCCCTTCTCACCTTGTACCCTACCACACAGGGTTGATCTGTGTGACCAGCAGCATAGGGCAGAAGTGAGAGTGTCTCTTCTGAGATTGGGTTTAAAAGTCTATAGCTTTCATCTTAGACTTTCTCACCTCCTTTTCCACTTCTTCCCTCTTTCACCTGCTCTACATCATCTTCCCTCTCCTTCTCCTCCCTTACCTCCTCTTCTCCTCCTTCTTCTTCCTCTTCTCCTTTTTCTCCTCTCTCCTGACTTTCCTCTCCTTCCCTCTTCCTTCCAGCCTTTCTCTCTTACTTTGACAAAGGCAGCTTCCATATCATAGGACACTCAGGCAGTTTCGTGAACTCTATGGAAAGGCCCATGTGGAGAGGAACTGAGACTTCTAGTCTACAGCAGGTGAGGAACTGGGGACTCTAACTGCCATGTGTGTGCACAATCTTAGACTCATGCTACCTGAGGAAGGGCTTTAGATAAATTACACCGCTCCAGCCAACAGCCTGATTGTAACCTCATGAGAAGCCTTGAGCCAGAGCCAGCTAGGACCTGGAATTCTGATGCTCGGAAACTGTTAAAAAGTTTTGTTGTTTGGGGGCACCCGGGTGGCTCAGTCGGTTAAGCGTCTGACTTTGGCTCAGATCACCATTTCACAGTTCATGAGTTCAAGCCCTGAGTCAGGGTCTGTGCTGACAGCACACAGCCTGGAGCCTGCTTCTGATTCTCTGTCTCCCTCTCTTTCTCTGCCCCTCCTTTCCTGGTGCTCTGTCGCTCTCTGTCTCTCAAAAATGAAAGAAAAAAAAATATATATATAAATGTTTTGTTTTAAGCCATTATGTTTTGGGATATTTTTTTAAATGTAGCAATACATAACTACTGCATATATGTAGTGAATTTTAGAAAATCATTAACATAAACAGATTTACAAAAATAAACATGTGGTAAAGACTGCTGGCTGCCCAAGGAAATCTGTTCTACCCTTAATCTATAGCAACAGAATTCTAGCTAGAAGCATGACTTCCCAGGAAAAGACAATATTTCCTTGACCTCCCTTGTATTTTGGATTTGGATATCTGACTAAATGTTGTCTTAAGGGATGCAAGCTGATGTGATATTTGTAACTTCTGACTAATCATCAATATATAAGGTGTGAATGTGGCCTGGCTCATCCTCCTTCCTTTCCCATGGGATGCAACAGCTTTGGGGAGAGCAGAGTTTCAAAATGAATAAAAACTGAATCCTGGATTATGATTAGGATTAGGACTGGTTTTTGAAGTTGTAAAACAGAAATAACTGTTTTTGAACTCACTGTATTGTTGAGGTTACTTATTTACAGCAGTTTTCTCTTTACTTTCATTAAAACATGGTCTTAAAAGCTACCAAATGGCAGGATCAGTCTCAGTATTATACTTGTGAATGGAAGTGACAGGGAGGGCAGACAGAAAAGAAACATAAGAAAACTGGTTAAGTTGGTCAACTGACAAAAGGAAACTTAAAATAAGAGGTAAATTCAAGCTAGTAGATACCTTGGTAACCCCACTGAGATGCAGGGCAAAGATAATTCAGGCACATACTTCAAGATAGTTATTTATCTCCCAGACAAGGGCACATCCCTTTAGGAGTTTATTTCTAAAATAAGCATTAACTGTTTCTTGCCACCGAAGGCAGTGTAAGACCCAGAAATAATCTTTTTCTAGACTCATTTCATTTAATTTGGGAAATACCAATTTCTCTTTAAGCTTCTGTCCCTTTGCCTCCTTTTGCCAACTTATTCCCAGCTCACCTTATGCACCTGAAATTCTATTTCTTATTGTTATGTGGCTCTCAGTTTAACAACTGAGGGTGGCTAGTCTGTTGGCTAGAGCGTATGGGTTAGCATACAACAAAACTGAGAAGCAGGTTTCTGTCCTGATACACTACCACTTTTATTTCTATTTCTTTTATGGCCAAGGTAGGGATGTGGAGGTAGGTGAGGGTGTTTTGGTCCTCTTTAAGGAAAAACATAGAATAACTCATAAGGAAGAAAAGGTAGAAGGTGTAAGAGAAGAAAGGGATAATAGCAAATTGACATGTGTAGTTCGACAGTAAGAGGCACAAATATTACATAATAATATTAACTGGCATTTTCTTCTCAAGTAATGTTATGAGTTCTAGAGTCTGTTTATAAGGAAATAACCTCAGAATTAATCTCATCATTATGTGTTCAGGTACTACTGTAGTCTTCTCATTGTTTGGAAAAATGAGAATTAAATCCACAGCTATTACTGACCAGTAAAAGGTAGTGGGTTAATGATTTTTTCTAAAAAATTATCTTTGCTCAATGACCCACTATTTGTTTGGTAAATGTAGATTTCAAAAGAAAGCATGGTCTCCTGCTTAGTGATTCTTAATATTTCCTCTCTATCTTGCCTGAACTGCAGGATAGGACACAATTACTTCAAAAAGAGTGGCTCACTTTCACAGTGTTCTTGAGTAAACATGGAGGCCTTGCTCATGTCTGCCCCAACTGAGAATCACTGTTCCAGGACCTTCAGAAAACTCAGTTATGAGCATCTTCAGTAATTAGTAGAATTCCCTCTTTCTTAATTTAAATTTCCCCCAGCTATTCAGAACTTGTCCATTTTTTTCATAGTTCAGTGCAAGCTACAGAAACTCATAAAGTTTGTTCCAATTCCTTTTTATTTCCCACTTGCATTTCTCTTTGGCAAATAACCTTTTTTTTAATGGTGTGTATGATAAAACTCATTAGTTCCATGATGCTTCTTATTTTCCTCTCATCCATTCTGTGATCCAGAATGAAAATGCCCTCTTCTCACATCTAATATTTTTGTATGACAAGCTTTGAAGACTTTCAAGCTTTGAAGAAAGCTATGAAGCTTTGAGTGTGATGAAGAATAGAAACTGGACTTTGGCATAAAGTTGAGCTAACTAACTCACATTCGGGTGGAAATGAAGTGTTAGGTGGACGTGGATAACACAGGTATGGTCTCATTGGCTTTGACTTTTAAGTAGTAAGTTAACTCGTCAAAGGCAAGGTATTTGCTAGGTGAGTCCACAGGGTGGTACATCCCTAATTAAGAAGATGTTCTTAGGGCCCCTGGATAGCTCAGTTGGTTAAGACTCTAACTTCAGCTCAGGTCATGATCTCACGGTTCATGGGTTCAAGCCCCGCATTGGGCTCTGTGCTGACAGCTCAGAGCCTGAAGCCTGCTTTAGATTCTGTCTCCCTCTCTCTCTCTCTCCCTCCCCTGCTCATGCTCTCTCTCTCTCAAAATAAAATAAACATTAAAAAAAATTTTTAAAAAAGATGTTTTTAGCAGCTCAAGAAAGCAGTGAACTTCCCCCCCCCCTCCCCCACCTTGAGGACTGTGTAATTCAGTTCCTTCAGATGAAAGGAGAGAGTATCAACCTGTGAGGACTTACATTCTCTGGACTATTGAAGTGTTCACTGATACACCTATTTGGAAACATTAACACCAAATGAAGAGGACCTGTGATATACTCTGTCTCATATCTCATCCTATATCCACTCATGAGTGCTTTAAATTGTACAAGCCCATCCATAAACTCTTATCTCATTTCTCTCAACACCAAATAAACATAGTTGATCAATTTTAGTAGACCAGGAGAGTCAGCCAATGACTGTGTCACGTCAAGGAGTTTCTGTGATCACTGGATCATGCTGGCTTCATTAGCTCAATAACTTAGCTACCCAGCCATAATGAAATCAGATTTACCAACTTTAAGGTTACTTCAAATATTTTCCATATCTTGGGAAAATTATTTGCCATCTAAGTGGGTATTTACGAGAGAAGGAAATTATTTCAATTAAGAGCACATTAAAAATAAAAATAAAAATTCACGACAAGGTAACAACTCAAACACCAGCAAACCCATGAATAATGGCTGTGGTACTCAGCCACAAATCACTCATGTCTTTAGCTGGAGCTTATTTTATTTTTCGGAACCATCTCTAATTAGACTCTTGAAATGAGACCCCACAAACAAACTCTAAATTACATTTGACAAAGTAGAGATTCAATTCCAAATATTCTACATGTTCTAATACACAGCAGAGTCCAGAGAGACATGTCCAGCATAGTAAGTGATGGCAGGCAACATGAACAGAATGTGTAATGCAAAACCTATACTCAGTGGTTAGCTTTTTTGTTTTTCTTTTATAATTAATGAATACTGGAAAATTCTGTTTGTGAAGAAGTTGGATTAAAACCATAAATTATTATTGAAACAGTCAGGTACAGGTTTGACATTATTATGCACAGTGAGAGATGTAAGCATTAAACCAACACTAAAAAACTTCAGTTTGAATTTTTTTATATTTTAAATATCCAGACAAATCCAAGTATTTCTTTGGGTCCTGCCCTTGTATAATGTTTCATATTTTCCTTAATTATTTAAAATATTATGTTCATCATATTTAGAGTGCCAACTCCACAGATTATTCCTTCTAAAAGCATCTGTGGGACACCTGGGTGGCTCAGTTGGTTGGGCATCCAACTTCGGCACAGGTCATGATCTCACAGTTCATGAGTTCGAGTCCTGTGTCATGCTCTGTGCTGAGAGCTCAGAGCCTGGAGCCTGCTTCATATTTTGTGTCTCCCTCTCTCTCTGCCTTCCCCTGCTCTCCCTCTGTCTCTCTCAAAAATAAATAAACATTAAAAATATTTTTAAAGCATCTGTGGGGCGCTTCCCATAAGCAACACAGACCTTACTTAACCTGTAGAGACTTTTTAGAGATGAAGCATCAAGCAAACAGTGGGTATTTTAAGCCTGGTAGTAATATGGTTGAGGTAGAACTTTCAGGTTGCTTCATATCACACCATGTAAACAAAAAGATCTTCATTGGTTCACCTGCTCTTTTGGAAGAATGGGATTTAATCAGTGCAGAGAAAATATAACCTGGATTATGGCATTTTGTGATTCTTTGTACATCTCACAAGGTCGGTGCTTGGCGGAATACTGGCTAGAAAACAAAAAAATCACTAACATTTTTGAAGCTATATTTTAGAACTCCAATTTATCCTCTTCTATTTACAAATATTTAGTATATACTTACTATGTTTTAGACAATTCTCCCTTAACTAGTTGAATAAGAATGTCAAAGGCCATGTGCTCATAAAACATTTTGGAAGTGAAAACAGATAATACACAAGCAGGCAAGTAAGAAAATATTATAATTTTTGATACTTGTAATGCTACAAGAAAAGAAATTAAGCAAGTTAAGGAAATAGAAGAAGTAGAGAGTGTCTATTTTATAAAAAGTAGAGAATGACTTATAGAGATGATATTTAAGAAGAGATATGACAATAAACAAGGTAACAATGACACACTCCATGTAGCCACTTTTTTCACTTCACCACTTTCTAATAAGCACATTACACAAATAATATCATTTAACCCTCATCACATCTCTCAAAAGTGGGTATAAACATTAGCTTCATTTTTGAAATAGACTGAGAGTATCAGGAATTAGGTGTTACTCTCATAGTCGTGCAACTAGTAAGTGTCAAAACTAGGCCTTTAACCAGGACATCAGACTTCAGAGTCCATATTCATAACCACTGTTCTGCTGAGAGATGTGTTTACACAGGGAAAACAGCAGTTGTTGGACTGTAAAGATGTAAAGGCCATTAGAGGTCAGGGCATTCAGTGGACAACGTGCATCTCACTGTAGCTAGGGAGTAATGAGTGAGGAGAAGAGCACCCTGGGATGAAAACAGAGAGGGAGGCAGGGGCAATAAAGGTGGGATATTGTAAATAGTTTCGAGCTTATGATGAGCAGAGTGAGAAACCTTGCAGGCATTTAGGTAGCAAAGCAACTTACTTATTTTGGGTTTTAAGAAGGTCACTTTGGCTATGTCCTGGTAGACAGATTTTGGCTTAGGATGTTTGAAAACTGAGAGCAATTACAGGGCCACTGTAGCAGCCCAATGATGATGGTTGGTGTTTGGTCAAATGTGGCCGTGTTAGAAGCTGTAAAATGTGATAACATGGGGATGTATTTGAAAGAGAAGCCACCATGATTGCATAGATCATACGTGGGAGCGAAAGAGGTTAAAATATATCAGAGTGGAGTGTTTTAGACACATTGATGTGCCAAATTAAACTTTAAGTCCATGGGCTAGACTGACTCATTAATACACCAAAAAGACAAATTTACAAATATTACAACACAAATATTAATACAAAATATTTCATCAACTCTTTTATCTCATCAACTCTTTTTTATCATCAACTCCTAATATGCACACTCTTTTACTTTTTAATAAATCTGAAATTACCATGCCTTTTACTCTTGATAATAATTTAGGATTAATAAAATATTATTCATTGAAACTTGTTTTTCACATGGGAAAAATTACGAGCATTTGGTGGTTTGTTATGTTTTACCTTTCCCTGATATTTCCACATTGATAATTCTGTTTCCTAGGAATCTCTACCAGAATATCATTAATTTGTTAACCCATTTCTTAATTATTCTTTAACTGTGCATTGTATGTATGCCATACTTTCAATACTAGCACACAAACTATTTTAGAGCAGGAGTTTCTCTTCTGTATATTTTTGGTATTCCACAGAGTACTCAGGAGCAGAGTTAGAAATGGAAAAAAAAAGCTCAATAAATTACTCTTGAATTGACTTGACAGGTGTTAGTGGGGTGCTGCAACACCCAGAATTTCTTTTTATAATGCAAAATCCAGTGAAATGTATATTTTTTGTTGTTGTTGGCTAATTGGTTATGAGAGTAAACGGAAATGCCATCTTTATAATCAAAATTTCAACAGGACAGCAAGGGACAAGGGGAAATATTCTTTAAGGAAATGATGAAGACTGAAAAGGTTACTGGTGAAAGGGGCACAGAGAAGAAACCCTTTCAATAGAAGCATAGAGCTTTAATAGACACTGACAGGGGAAGAGTTGCCTAAATAAGGTTTATTGTTTTCCCTTTTCCAGACAAGCTCTTTCCCTTTCCCCCGCCTTTTTTTTTTGCCTTTTAACATTAATTTATTGCATAACAAGACTAAACAGTTAGAAAAAATATATACCAAACCATGTGAAGAAATTCAAAGTACCCACACAGTATAAACAAGATGAGTTATAAAATACATTTTGAAATCTGTGTGCATAGGGCGCCTGGGTGGCGCAGTCGGTTAAGCGTCCGACTTCAGCCAGGTCACGATCTCGCGGTCCGTGAGTTCGAGCCCCGCGTCAGGCTCTGGGCTGATGGCTCGGAGCCTGGAGCCTGTTTCCGATTCTGTGTCTCCCTCTCTCTCTGCCCCTCCCCCGTTCATGCTCTGTCTCTCTCTGTCCCAAAAATAAATAAAAAACGTTGAAAAAAAAAAAATTGAAATCTGTGTGCATAAAACAAACTCAGCAAGATGTTATATTAACAGTGTTCCTCTGGGAAAATATACATACTAATTTAAACACATATATGAATTAGGTATACACTGTTCAGACTATAATAGCAGTATAATAAAATCAGAACTCAGAAGGAGAACTTTTGGAAAGGTAAGTACATGCTTTTCCCATAGTGGCATGGTAGTCAATTAAGGTGATTTGGTGAAAGAAATTGGAATAGATAGAAATTAATAAATCAAGAAAGAGCAGAATGTGGTGTCAGTGAAATAGCAGTAAAAATTTATAGGCATGAAACAACAGAGTTCATTAGGCTGCATACTTAGCAAGTTGCTTTAAAAATTTAGACTCTGACTTTGATCTGTAGGAAAGTGTCCTAGTGCTGGGCATTCAAAGGTAGCCAGACCTTGGTGCATTCTGAGTGTGGGTAATAGACAGCTGAAATCAAAATCTTTCCTTAAAATAACCATGTCTACAGTTACCTGCAGCCTTTTAAAATGCATAAAAATCACATGAATTATCTTAAAATAATGGGTACCTCTTTCTTACATAAAATGAAAGTTATAAAATATGAGATTTTTCTCCCACATATTTATATCTGTTAAATCAACAAATCTTTGGTTCAGAGGTCATTGTGAAATTTCAAGAACATCAAATATAACATTTTCAATACTATTCACTCTGTTTACAAAATATACTATATTAAATGAATATTGAAGCATATAGTCTGGGATATCAAAATATGGAAAAATCAGAGTACAACACTACAGTGCCTGACCTAATTCAAAACAAATAGAATAAATGGTGAATCACACTTCTTTCTTATTCAGAATTTATCTTTCAAAACTCTCAACAAAGACACAAACTAGTCTAAGTCATATAGTGTCTGGAATTTTTATTGAATATGTAGGTAATTATGCATGTCACAGTTTATTCCAGGAACTACTTACCGCATGGACCAAAATACAAAATGAATGTGGAGGCTCCTCCGTATAGAGGTCTGTAAATCGGGGAGTGCTGCATGAAAGAAATTCCATGATGGCTGTCTAATCTTCTGGCTCAACAAAATCCAGCACAGTCTGCAGTATACAAAACTCATTCGTGAAGGCTATCTGAGGAATTTACACAAAAAGAATGAAACTAGTGCCAAAAGGAAACCAAAAGACTGAGGAAGGAAATGAACCAGGTTCCAGAAGTACTTGCAAACCACTGAACAGAAGAAGTTGTCACATAACTAAGTAGGTATAAAAGAACATGCTCTCTGAAGGGTCAAGGTGAGACAAGGTTCAGAAATATGGTGAGGAGAAACTTTAGGAAGCAATGAAATGGGTAAAAAATAAAATCAAACAAATAAATCACCTGTACTGTATTAAAAATGGTCACAGTTTCTCTCTCCCTTTCTCTCTGCCCCATCCCCTGCTCATTCTCTCTCTCAAAATAAATTAACTTAAAAAAATTATAAAAAGGGGGCACCTGGGTGGCTCAGTGGGTTAAGTGTCAAACTCTTGGTTTTGGTGCAGGTCATGACCTCAAGGTTCGTGAGTTCGAGGACTGCATCACGCTCTACTCTCTTAAGATTGGAATCTGTGCTTGGGATTCTCTCTCTCTCCCCCTTTCTTTGTCCCTCCCCCCCCCCCTTTTTCTCAAAATAAATAAACAAATAAACTTAAAAAAATTAAGAAGTGGTCACAGTTGTACACAATAGGCTCTGAAAACTACTGCCTGGCAGAGATGATAAAATGTAACACAGAAATTAAAAGCATCTTTAACCTCCATGAAGGCAAGGAATAGGCTGTTGAGTTCAGCTCACTATTGTGAATTTCTTGGCACACAGGGGACTCTCACTCTCTATTTGTTGAATGATGGGCAGCATGATTTGACTTGGATCTTCCATAATTCCAAAGCAATGCAACATTCTAGAAGTGAAATAATTTTGAAGGTTCCTCATAAATACCTTAATCTGGGGTAACAGAAGCAGGTATGCCATCAGACTAGCGTTAAAAGAAGCTACTGAGTAGGTTTGTTTCCACCACATCTAAGTGAAGAGGAAAAAGGGGCTGAAGATGAGACCAGGCCCTTTATCTTGAACAACTATCCAAGACAGGGAAACCTACAGAAAAAGCAGGTATAGAGAAAGTTTGAGAGAATAAGACATACCTAGTTTTAAGTCTGCTGCTCAAAGTTGACCGAGAAGATATAAATATCCCCTGACACTCCAAACAAAAGGCTGTGAGAAAACCTCAAAGAAACAATTCACAAAAAGAACCATACTTGGCTAAATTTCTTTTCATATTTTAACGAAAAGATAACTTTCATACAATTTAACTGTTTTAATTACTGAAACAGAAAGAAAGAAAAGCTATTTCCATGCATTTGTGTGTGTGTGTGTGTGTGTGTGTATGTGTGTGTGTTTACAGAAATGTACTGTTAACAGACCATAAGCAAAGCAATAGTAATTAAATAGCTGACCGAAAAACCCCTAAAAAATGAATACTTATTAAATTTTAAAAAAATTGTTAAAAATGTTTATTTTTGAGAGAGAGACAGAGTGTGAGCAGGGGAAGGGCAGAAAGAGAGAGATACACAGAATCTGAAGTAGGCTCCATGTTCTGAGCTGTCAGAAGCCGACACAAGTCTTAAACTCATGAACCATGAGATTATGACCTGAGCTGAAGTCAGACATTCAATCGACTGAACTCACAGGTTCCCTGAATATTTTTTTTAATGAAAAATAATGTAGTAACTGTGTAGTGATGGCAGTGGAGATGGGAAAGGTGTTGGGGGTGCAGAGGGAGTCGATCTTTCCATAAAAGAAAATATTTATTTTGGGTAAAAGTTCTTTTCATTGGGGTAGGAAAAGAGGCATTACTACAAAAGTCAGGTGTAAGTATCCACTGTGATTAATACCACTTAACATTATTTGGATAAAATTGACATGACCATTAGCATTGGTACTATGTATAATTGCAATGCACCTACATATTGTGATAATAGGTTTTTTTATATCATCATCAATAATATAAAATGCCTAAAATTAGATCAAAAAATAAAAGAATAAACTTAAGTTATTCAACTTTCCTTGGCCTTAAAAAAAGTCTTGAATATATGGAGAGTCACACTTCGTTCTTGAAAAATGTTTTATATTTCAAAAGTTTTGATATTATAGATTGTGATTTCCCCTAAGCTCATCTATGATATCAGTGATATCCCCCACAAAATCCTACTGTGTGTAGGTAGTGGTTTAGTGTTATGGGGGAAAATCACTAAAATGGTCCCTTTTTAGTTAAATTATTCATAATATTAGTAAAGCAAAGTCAAATAGTGCAATAATCAACTTATAATGATAAGTGACAAGTTTTCTCCCTACATCTGTCTCCGATCTTGTGCCTCAGAGGCAATCATTTTTCTATTTACATTTTTTGTTGTTATTTACATTATTTATTAGTCCTCAGAGCTACCCTGTCCAGTAGGTACTACTGGTCCTCTTCTACAAATAAGCAAATTAACCCCACAGGGGTTTACTAGTTTATCTCTATTTTCATAGCTGAGAGGTGGAGTGGTGGTTCTCAACTTCCAGGAGACACTTAGCAATCTTTGGAGACATTTTTGTTACAACTAGAGGGAAATGACACTGGAATCTAGCAGGTAGAGGCCCAGGACACTGTTAAACAACCAACAATGCACAGCTCCCTCCATCAAGCCATCATTATATGGCACAAAACGTCAACAGTGCTCAATTTGAGAAACCCTTAGTTGAAGGGAGTGGCAATGAATCTAGGTTCTTTTGATTCCTAATTCGATGCTTATTTCTCTACTAGTTTTTAAAGGTAACAGTGTAGTAGAACTATCACTGATCATAAGTTTCTCCAAACTGATGTTGCTCTGGTACATGCTAGTTTCAGCTGGCATAATTTTGATTGGTCATGGTAATTGTTTTGATGGTTTCCTGAAGGGCAAGTTGTTAACTGTTTTGAATATCTGGTTACAATTTTAATTCTTCTAGTAAAATGAATCACGGTCCTCAAACAATGGCCTGCATTAATGTAAACTGACCTATTTGCTTCATGAGTCTTGACTTCCCACAATGATGAATGAGTTTAGATCACTTGCCCAATGTCATTAAAATCCTAGTTTTACTTATTATATTGATTATCACTATATAGATGAAATGACTAATTTTATACCCAATACCACTTTCCCTTCTTCTATAAAACTAAAACAAAATAAGCAAAATTAAACTGCAGTAGTAATATTCCCAGACAAAAATAATGAATTTTTAGTTGGGTGGGGGATAATGAAATGTAAGTACAAGTCGTGGAATGGAAATTTAGGTGGTTACTTAAATGATGGTGACTTACCTATAAGGCAGGTGTCTATTTTTGCTCTTATTATTTCCTCTTTTTCCTGCTCAAATGATTGCTAGAGTTGGTGATCCCCATATGGCTGGCAAGCCATGAAGTAGTCTCGTAGTCTTAGGATGACACCCAAGCCCTAAAAAGGGCATAACACAGAGAAGGGCCTGGAACACCAATGATAATCTGCATCCACTTGGACCATTATCCTCAGGACTTACTGAAAATGAGAGAAAGAGAAAATGAGAACTGTCAATATTGTTAAGCCAAGACATTTTGGATTTCTGTTATAGCAGATTAACACAATTAACAATATAGTATGTAACTTTCAGTAAGGCATGTATAACTTTACATCTGGTTCCTTCACCATAATGGCAGTTCTTGAGTCCCCACTTTTTAATACAAAGAAATTATAATTTTATTCTTATTATAACCTCTCCTCCTTGCACCCTTTTTAACCTTCCAAGCTCTTAAAATTGTATATTTATTTTCATATTTTAAAGTCAATCATATTTACATTTTGTTCTGTGCCACAGTGAAATATTTTATACTTCATCTGTAGTTTGACTTTACTTTAAGGGAAGAAAAGTAATAATTACTTACACATATTTTTATAAATCTGCTAATATTGTTCACTTAGTCAAGTAGATCACTAAAATCATTTTTTGTGTAGTTTTTTTTTCTAGCATATTGATTGACATTCTTTTTAATCTTTGCATTGTACTTTTTTTCTTTAATGTTTCTTTGTTGATTTTGAGAGAGAGAGAGAGAGAGAGAGAGAGAGAGAGAGAGAGAGAGATCAAACATGCACAGCATGAGGTAGGGAGCAGAAAGTGGGAGACAGAATCCCAATCATCCATGCTATCAGCACAGAGCCCAGCTCAGCCCCGGGATCACAGCCTGAGCCAAAATCCTGAGTAGGATGCTCAACCTACTGAGCCACACAGGCGCCCCTGCCTTGTCTTTTAATCATAACCAAAATTTCATCAAAATTCTCAAGCATACCCTGTGGCTTATGGAATGCCTTTTTTTTTTTCCCTCAAGACTCCCCTCCTGAAGATGCTTTCAACATGTCTGGATATAATACTCTCAAGTCCAGCTGTGCAGATAACATTGTGGGCCCTCACTTACCCATCTGTCAGAACTCAATTGTTTCCTGGATCAATTATTGTTGTTATTATTATTAACTATTGTTTTATTTATTTTATTTTACTTTATTTTATTTTATTTTATTTTATTTACATTCTTCTTCCTATGACTTTCTGAGCAAATTTCTCTGTTAAGTAAAATTTCTGAGATTTTGCATATCAGTAAATGTATCACATTGCTTACACATTGATAATTTGACTTGCATACCTAATTCCCTCAAAATTGTAAGGGGTGTATTGATTGTGTTCTAATAACCAAAGTATCAAATACCAGATCTCTGTCTTTATTTTGTTTTTATTTTTTGGATCTCCTTTGTTTTCCTCAGTATGGACAAATTTTTCAACGTGTGTTCAAGTGTGAAATATGGGTCTTATACCATTTCCCTTGCTTGGAACTTGGTAAAATTCTCAATTTTCACATACATATGTCCATTCCACTTTAAAAATACTCTCATATTGTTTCTATGATAAATTTCTTATCTTTTTTTCTGTTCTCTCCTTCTGAAACTCCCATAAATCCCATTTTTAGCATCCTGAATTAATGTACTTTTTTATTATCACTCCTTTTTTATTTTTAATCCCCTTGATATTTGTTCAATTTTGGAAAATATTTCCAAGTTTACTACTCAGGCTTCTATGCATATAGTTACAATTATATTGAAAATTGTACTTAAATTTCTAAGAACTCTTCTTTTTTTCTGTGCTTTTTGGTAGTACTGCATTTTTGTTTTAAGGATACTCTATATTTTTCTAATTTCTCTGTGAAAAAACCTGAAAACATAAAAAAATTATCTTCTGTTCTTTCAATATTCTTTGTTACTTTTGAAGAGACTTACGTTCATCTTTTTTTTTTTAATATGGCAGGTTCTACTCAAATATTTGTTAATTCTTGTTTGTATATATGAATGATGCAATAGCAAATCAGAATGGGAAATAACTCGACAAATGAAATCTTTTTTTTAGAATAAAAAAGGAGAAGCAAAGCATGATATGTGGTCCCACAAATTCCAGAATATAAAGGTTTTTACTCTGAGGCTTACGTTCTTTTGGTGAATTTATTTAATCAGAGACAATTTATTAACTGGTATGGAAAATAATTTTGTTGCTGTTATCTGATAGAGTAAATAAATGTTTATTTCATTTTATTTCTATGTTAGGTTCTATTCTAGACATTGGAGATACAGTTGTGAACATAAACACAAAATCTGGTGATCTTATGAATAATAAAGAATACATTGGAACATATAGAGCACTTTTGCTATATTGAAATTGATAAAGCAGAGAAGGAGGCTAAAAACTGTGTATGGGTGTATATACACTGGGGAGTCAGGAAAATATTTTGCTTTACTTTGCTTTCTCATTGTTTTTTTTTTTTTAACGTTTATTTTTGAGACAGAGAGAGACAGAGCATGAACGGGGGAGGGTCAGAGAGAGGGAGACACAGAATCTGAAACGGGCTCCAGGCTCTGAGCTGTCAGCACAGAGCCCGACGCGGGGCTTGAACTCACGGACCGCGAGATCATGACCTGAGCCGAAGTCGGCTGCTAAAACGACTGAGCCACCCAGGCGCCCCTCTCATTGTTTATTTGACAGTTCTTGCTTAGGAAATAGATAGATGGCTGGCTATTGGAATTACTTTCTAAAGTGGAAGTGGACAGTTTTCTATTAATTTCTTTAATTTTTTAAACAATGGCAGAGCTAAAAATAGCACACAAAGTACTATGGGTTGGATGGTATTTTTTTTTAATTTTTTAATGTTTATTGTTTTTGAGAGAGGCAGAGAGAGAGAGGAAGTGGGAGAGGGGCAGAGAGAGAGAGAGAGACAGAGAGACAGAGAGACAGAGAGACAGAATCTGAAGCAGGCTCCAGGCTCTGAGGTGTCAGCACAGAGCCTGATGCGGGCTGGGCTCAAACCCACCAACCATGAGATAATGACCTGAGCTGAAATCGACTGCTTAACCAACTGAGTCACCCAGGTGCCCCAAGGATTGGATGATATTTTTATCATTTCACGTATGCCTAAACTTTACATATATGATTCATTTAACCTTCACATTAATCCTAACAAGTAGGTTCTAATATAACTACCTTTTTGTTGTTGTTGTTGTTGTTGTTGTTGTTGTTGTTGTTGTTGTTGTTGTTAGAGAGAAAGAGAGAGCATGAGCAGGGGAGAAGGGAAGAGGAAAAGAAAGGGAGAATTCTAAGCAGGTTCCATGCTCAGCATGGAGGGGCTCAGCATGTGGGGCTTAATCCCACAACCTTGGGATCATGACCTGAGCCAAAATTAAGAGTTGGATGCTCAACTGACTGAGCCACACAGGCATCCCAATAACTACCTTTTTAATAAGATAAATCTTCGATTGAAAAATAGGGATAAGGATGTCTTGAGTCTTAGATGTTATTCATACTCATCTACAATTAAAAAAACTGATACTCATAAATGTATATTAGTTTATAAATTTCATACCTATGCTACTGTAATCAATTCATACATTAGATGTTCTGGTTTTTCAGATACCAAATATAATTAGAAGACCTTCTGCCCCTCACCCCATGAAGTCCACTTGATCACTCTGTACACACATTCTGCTATCTAGCTGTTTAAAAGGGAGAAATACATTCCAGAAAAGTGCATCTGGCAGGGTCCCCTGAGTCCTGAAGAATTTGTGGTATTTAAATACATGGAGATGAGAAAATGCCTTCTGCATTAGAAATGTAGCAGCAAAACACCAGGAGGCAGGAAAACCAAATAATCATTTGAGAAACACTAAATCAATCTGAACTGAGCAGGATTCATAGAAGAGATTAAAGGGAAAGAACCTGAAAAATGGATTAGAAAATATGAATCAGCTCAGCTCAAGAGTGTGTGGACTTTAACCTTTAACAACGGGAGTTAAGGAAATGTTTTGAAAATGGCTAGTGAGGGAATGAAATGATATTTTTTAAATGACACCTAAGTTCCCACAGTAAAAATAGCAATTATAAAGCAACAGGGTAGAAAAAGATCTTACATTTTCCATTTCATGAAAGCAGCAAAAAAAAAAAAAAAAACAACTTTAGATACCCTGGAATGGACTCTTCTTCCTCTCTTGACTCCTCTCCATTTAACCCCGTAATTATCTTTGGTTAACTCCAAAAGAAAATATCTTTACATCCTCCATATTTTGCGGAATGAAGTATATGCCCAATGGCTTGTAAGGGGACAGCCTGGAAATCTGGTTTCTAGACTCCTAATCTATGACTCTTTACATGTTCCCTGTACACACCTGTGTAGTAAATGCCTGTGCATTTATTAATACTTAATAATAACAGAGACATTTATGCATGCACCACCATTATAAGATATAGAAAAATTATTGCTGTAAGGGGTTCACTTTATGCCTTATCTGGATGAGTACATTTCAATTCTTCCCTCCTAAGGAATTACAACCTTGATATATTTTTTAAAAATATTTTAATAAATAATGTATTTAAAGTAGTTTATTTTTCTAAGTTATCATATGTCTTACACAAACAAAAACTCATGTATTATCTTTTTTTATATATTGCTACATAGTTGGTGAATTTTACTTCCATGACATAACTTAATTTTACTTGTACTATTTATATTTTTGGTCTCAACATTTCACTAGCATCATAACATGCACTGAGTTTTCTTTACTTTATATACATTCCTATTTTCTATATTTGTTTAAAGTTGGAATTACCTGTGAATATTTAGTTATACCTAACTATAAAGTAACTGGGCTTAATAGCTGCTTTGTAGGAATATTTTCTTTTTCTGAGTACATTTCTTTCTTCTTGTTTCAGTGGCAGTAAATTTTGTTTTTCTAGAATGTATTTATTTTATCTAAGTTTTCAAATAAATCAGCATAAAATTTTGACAGTATGGTGAGATCTTTTTAACTGCTGTTTTAACTGGCTTAATATAGCCAATTATTATCAATGTCTTTTTTAAAAAGGAGATTTTTCGTATATTTATTTTTAAAAATAATTTTATTGAAGGTAATTGACATATAACATTGTAGTAGTTTCAGGTGAAAAATATAATGATTTGGTATTTGTATATATTGTGAAATGATCACTACAGTAAGTCTGATTAATATCTGCCACCACACATATTTATAGAATATTTTTTCTTGTGATGAGAACTTTTAAGATATACTCTCTTAGCAACTTTCAAATAAACATTATAGTATTATTAACTATAGTTGACATACTGTACATTACTTCCCTATAACTTATTTATTTTATAACTGGAAGTTTGTACCTTTCGACTCCTTTCACCCGTTTTGCCAATACCTTACTCCTCGCCAACCTCCTGTTCTCTGTAGCTATGAGCTTGTTTTTTTGTTTTTAGATTCCACAAGTAAGATAATATGGTATTTGTCTTTCTCTGACTGACTTATTTCACTTAGCATAATGCTCTCAAGTTTCATCCATGTTGTCCCAAATGGCAAAGTCTCATTGTTTTTTATGGCTGAATATTATTCTATTGTATGTATATACCACATTTTGTTTTATCCATTCATCCATTGATGGACACTTGTTTCTATATCTTGAATATTATAAATGATGCTGTGGTGCACATGGGGGTGCAGATATCTTTTTGAGTTAGTGTTAGTTCTTTATTTAAAGTCTTTAATTTTAATTCCAGTACAGTTTACATACGTTATATTAGTTTCAGGTGTACAGTGTAGTGATTCAACACTTCCATACAACACCCAGTGCTTATCACAGCAAGTGCACTCCTTAATCCCCATCAGCTATTTCACCCAGCCCTCTTACCACCTCCCCTCTGGTAACCATCAGTTTGTTCTCTACAGTTAAGAGTCTGTTTCTTTGTTTGTCTCTCTCTTAGAAAGGAGATTCTTGACTTTATTCATTCCCTTTTGGATTTCTACTTCAATGGATTCTATAAACTTGATCATTTTCTTTCTTTTTTCCCCTTCATTGACATAATTCCAAACTTTCTTCTTTTGTAACATTTAAAATTTGTTGCTTAATCATTTGAGATTTTCATCAGTTTGAATACAAATGCTTGAAGTGATGAATTTCATTTTTTATTGCTACTTGCATGTTATCCCTGTTTTAAACATACCATTTTTCTTATCCTGTTGTAAATACTTTTCATATCTATTATGATTTCTTGTTTGATTCATGAGGTGTTTATAAATATGGTATTTAATTCGTAACCATAATTTTTGTAATTATTAACCAAATTACACTGTAGTTGAATTCCAAACCTTTGAAGTTTGTGAGACTTTGTGTATGGTGTAGTACACTGTAGATTTTAACAAGTTTCATGTATTCTCTAATTGTTGGTTGCAATTTTCATATACATCCATTAGATCATGTTAGTTAAAAGAACTGTTGGAGTCTTCTAAATTTCTTTGGATTTTTGATTAGTGAATCTACTAATTACAAAATTAGGTAAAAGATTTATCAATTTCTCCTTGGAGTTCCATCAATTTGTGTTCAAGGTAATTTGAGATGATGGTTTTAGGGGCATATAGTTTATATTTGTTTATTTTTAATCATCCTGGTAAAATGAAGTTTTAACATTTTGGAGTAATACTCTTTATCTCTATTGTTTAAAGTCTGTTATTTGCTGTTAATAACTGTTAATATAACTACACCAACTTCATTTAGGTTAGTACGTGCCTGACATATCTCTTCTTAGTATCTCTCTGTACTTGTACCTTAGGTGAATTCCAGCTGACAGAATAAAACTGTTTATTTTTTTAAATATAGGCTTTTGTCCTTATCTTTTAAATGAAGATTTATTCCATTTATATTACTACTCAATAAAGGTAGCCAAAGTATAGTGGTTAAGAAAATAAATGCTGGAGGCAGACTGCTGGGTTTGAATTCTGAATCTGTCACTTATTAGAAATGCATGACCCTTGCCAAGTCATTAAAATTTTCTGTGCCTCCTCATTATGTGTTATCTTGGGTTTATAGTAGTAATTCTTTCATGGGACTCTTATGAAAATTAAATGAGTTAATATTTGTAAATTCTTTCCAATACTATCTGGAATGTGGTAGACAGTATATAATTGTTTGTTATTATTATATTTGAATTAAATTTCTCAACTCTTTTCTTTGCTCATTTTTTGCTTTATTGTATTTTTATTGCTTAATTTGCTTCATTATTGTTCTTTCTTACCTTTTATTGATTCATTAAAAATTTTTAATCACATTCTACTGCTTTATTATCTTTTAAAAGGATCCGTCATAATTTTCCCAGGAAATAGTAAAAAGGCAATTCAATAATTATATGTTTCTAGCAGATGAAATAACAAATCAAATAAATTACTCATTAAACTCCAATGGAAGCCAGGGTTAACAAATTCCTTGTCTGACATTTTCCAAAAACTAAGAGTATGTGTATAGTACTTTCAGTTTTGCTAAAATTCAATATAAATATTCCATCAGTTGAATAGTACTTTCTGTTTTGCTAAAATTCAATATAAACATTCCATCAGTTGAATATTTAATATAAACATTTAAAATACAGCTGGAGAATTAGAAAAAGAAACATACTTTAAAATGGGAAGATAGGATTATTCAAGGCAGAATTGGCTGATAATGGCTTTTACAAAGAATTTTAGGCACCCTATTAGAGATGGTCTTTTTGGTTGATATATTTTAATTACAATGCATTTAAGTAGGGAGAAAAACGTTAATTTCAAGAGAATTCCAATGCTATCAGTGAGAATTAGCATTTTTGGTGATTTGTCTTTCTTGAAGATCTAAGAGTTTTCTTCTTTCATTTTTTTTTTTTCATTTTTTTTTTTTTTAACGTTTATTTATTTTTGAGACAGAGAGACAGAGCATGAACGGGGGAGGAGCAGAGAGAGAGGGAGACACAGAATCAGAAGCAGGCTCCAAGCTCTGGGCCATCAGCCCAGAGCCCGACGCGGGGCTCGAACTCACGGACCGCGAGATCGTGACCTGGCTGAAGTCGGACGCTTAACCGACTGCGCCACCCAGGCGCCCCTCTTCTTTCATTTTTAACATGCCATTAATACATTCTATTTTGTGATTCCTGTCTTCATCAGTCTGTGTAGCCTCTTTGCTAAATACCTCCTGTGTTTTAGGTTGCTTCAAAACACAGGTCACTTTCTAGGGGTTTCTCCACATCCAGAAGCCCTGAATGAAAGTAAACTTACCTTTGATGTGCAAAACCAAATGCTGAATCCACCCAGACTCAGAGCTAATACTACAATATTCTGCATCTCAAAATAAAGAAATTGAGTCTCAGAAACAGCAAATCTGTAAGAAGTTCGAACAAACTCTAAAGATAGAAATATCAGTACCATCATACATTTTGGAATTTTGAGTTATAATTTTTTATTTTAGGGTTTTCAGGAATCTTGGAAATTTTTTTGGTTCCATGTTCTCATTTCACAAACATGGAAACTGAGAATACATGATTTTTCTATTGCATTAGAGATATAAGTGTCAGTACTGGGAAACACCATTCCATGCTATTTCTCATTTGGTCATATTACTCGTTTGACATATTTAGATATATCAATTACTTGTTTGTTTTGTTTGGTGGGGAGGAGGGTTTATATATACAGCTCTGCTTTTGGACTAGATTATAAACGATTACGGAAAAGATTTGCATCCTGTTACAATCTGCACAGTAGCCCCAAATCCTTTCTCAAATTGATGCCTAGTCCCAGGTCTGACACTTATTAGAAATTCAATAAATGGCTGAATAATTTATCTCTTGAGAAGTAACTGTAGATACCTTGCTTTTGTAAACTGAAAAGCAATAGAAATGGATAGTAATGTTATAAATGCCAGTGACATAGATGAGAGATTAGCAACACCATTTCACACAATGCTGTAGAAATCACCTATAATGTCATTTTGCATGTGGAGATACTTAATAGTTCTTACCATAAGAGGTATATTTACCAAAAATTAGGGAAAGAGAATGTTAGGCTCATTTTATGAGTTGTAAGCAGAACTCTGGCTAAGGAAATCTGAGGCTTCAGTTAATGAATTTTCTAGCAATATGGTATTGAATTAGATTCCCATTTGAAAAGATGTTTTATTATTTGTTGTTTTTGCTGCTGTTTTTATAATAGCCCAGGTTTCTGTTTATCTTATCATGAATCCACTCTTTTAGAATTCTGAAAAATATGAGGTAAAAGAACAACTAGATCCACTTATTTTGAAAGGACTAATGAAAGGATGAGTCATTGATCACTTTTCTTCAAGAAAGCCTGATAAGCAGGAGGATAACTCTGAAAGCTGCTGGGGAAATGATTATATAAATCAGTATATAAATCAGGCTTACTTTGCTCTTATGTAAAAATAAACAATCTTCAAAACTGTGATGACTCAAAAAACAAAGGCTTGTTTTTGTTCATACCTAGTCCACAATGCTTTCAGCTTACTGTTGAGGGCAGCTGTCATGCATGGGAAAGCAGAATGGTTCGCCAACACATCAGCACATGTGTCTTTAATCCCAGCAGCTGGTGCACTAAATGCTTAGCCTGCAAGTAATGCACTCACATTTTACTGGCTGAGCAAGTCACATGATCGTACCCAATTTGAAGCTTAAAGGAAGTATCTTTTCTCCTGCATTCTGAAAAAGAAGAAAGTATCAATGCACCTTGTATTGTCTGTAACAGATATGCATTTCTATCACTGTTTCACATTTGCTTAGATTTAAGGTGAGAGATGAAGGCAAATATCATGCTCCTAAGAGGTAACCAAGGCTCTCACATGAATGAAAAGAAATTTATCTCCCACAGTGACCTCAAATTTATTTTGAAATAAAGAGGACAGCCTCTTGGTTCTCAGTCTCAGTTCAAGCATGGCTATAATTTCATGACATTTCCCATAAAGTTAAAAGTTACTCATTGCATGTGAAAGACAAAGACTGTTAGTCTTCCTCTATTCTGAACACTCTGAACAACTTCGAAAAAGGCAAACACATCTTATTTGGCAATTTAAAAAGAAATCAAGTTTCCCAGTTTTTAATACAAGGCCAATACAGCTAGAAACCAACCAATTGCTAAAATTCAAATGATGTGGTGGTATTAATGTGTGTATGCATGTGCATGTGAGTGTTTCAACATAACCCTTGGATCAAAAAAGTAAAAAAAAATCACGCTTGTCTGACATGAATGCAATGGATATTTATAACCAATTACTAACAAACAGAACATATGATGCATCTAGAGATTTTAGTTTTTCTTTATATTTTCCATGATTTTCCCCATGATTTTACCACTTGTGGCCTTTATATGGTATGAAATACTTTCTATGGTCTCCAATACAAATGTATTGTCCATAGCAACAATAGGTATTCTAGGTTTTCTGTTATTTGGGTCTCAGGTTATAGTACAAATTAGCATAAACAATATATGAACTATTAACAAAATAGGATGTGATTTTTAGGCTCTGAGTAATTAAATAACTTGGCAAAACATCATAAAAAGTAAATGGCAGATTTAAGATTCAAACTCAGGTCTCCTAAATCTGAATCTGGGAAATACATGTTTAGGGGATATTCACTTTAATTTGTTTTTAATTTTTTCTGTTACTTCTCTTAAACCAAAAGCTGATACTTTCCTTCTTTAAAATAAAGAATCCTTAAAAGATATCTCTTTGTCAAATTGGATGGTTATTTTTTTGAGCTGCATAATCTCAGATCTCTTGTACATGTAATAAAAGTAATTTTACTTCATTTTATGCTAAGAATGAATGTCTCCAAAGGATACGCAAAAGAAATATGTATGACATGAGTTTCTTCAAATTTCCTACTTGTAGCCATCAGGGATTTCTGAATTTGTAGAATAAAACATCTTAACTCACTAAAATTCTCTATCCAATTGAAAGATTCTCCTAAAGAATAATAACATAATAATTTCTTTGAAATAGTACACTATACTTGCCTTAATTAAGTAAAAATAGAATTTTAAATTTATTTACTTGCTCTAATCCAATCATTATATATTGAAGTATATACTGAAGTAACTAAAAGAGATAAGAGTTAAATTTTTTAAGGTATTGTATGAAAAGAAAATATTATGACTACTTTTGGATGACAAAAGCAATTTGACAAGGAAAAGGAATGTTGCTTTATAAAGTTATTTTGTATGTTCTTCTTGAGAAAAAGACTTTTCAGGTAGAACATATTTATGTATTTGAAATTGCATCTTATTTCTCACCTCAGGTGTCTCTCCATAGGTGCCAACTGTAATATATCAATAGCTGAACAGCTCACTGCCCTAAAGTGTTCCTGTTCATGCCTGGCTGAGCTATTGAAAAGGCTGCCCAGATTTCAGGCTCTTGTACATCACTGGTTCTGGATGATGTCCTAAGTTTGATTTCTTCTCAACTCGTGCTTTCTTCCATCAAAGGGCCACTGTCTGGTAGTTCAGCCAAAAATGGTGAATCAGGCAATTAACAATCTTTACTGTCTGTACAAAGTCAAAATAAGTGTAAAAAGTTCTTTAAATTCCAGTATAGAAATGTCTACCATTTATTTTAATTGAGAAACTAAAGATATCCTATAAGATATCCTAATATGCTATTTCTGAAAGACAAATCAAAACACATTGCTACCACCCTCCATATACTCACTTTCTTACCTATTTTCTATGCCTGGTTGGCTGAGAAGAGATCACAAAATCTCCGAGGATTTTGTGCCACACTGTCTCTGTCTGTACCAGTCATTTATGTTGATTGTCACATATTTCTAGGCATTATAGCATTTCACTTCCCTATTCCCTTTAAAGGTAAGCATGACCATACAGACTTGCTTTGGCCAATAAAAGTGGTGTATCTCACTTTTGAATGGAAGTTTTAAGAGCTGATATGTAATTCTCTATATTTCTTCCTCCTATTTCCATAATCTTGGAAATATAAATCAAGATGGAGCCTCTGTTATTCTAGATTTGTAAGTAACCACAAAGAGTTAAATATCCAGTTGGATGTTAACGTGTAAGAAACACAGTTTTGTTGTACTTAAGCATTAATATATTTTTTCCTTTCCTCAGTTTAACCTACTATCTTGACAGATACACTTTGTCCTCCTAGAGTTTGCTCAATAGCAAATAGGCTGGGGTCATGAAGATGCACCAGAACTCTACTAAAACATGGCACTGTGTGTGCCCTAGGTTTTATTCAGAGAAATTCATAGAAATTAGTTGTTTCCACCAGCAACTTCCTCCTTATTAACCACCCAAATGATATTAAGAATCCAATGCATGCTCAACAGACAAGTGAGCCAGACAGTCTATTAAATATGCATGCTGGTCCTGTCTTCTCCAAGGCCTCCCATACCTCTGACTACTCTTTCTCATGGAAAACTTCATGGAGCAGGAGCCTGTGTATACCCTCCTGAAGCAGCACTGTTATCCTAATGGTGTCCAGTCAATTCTGACTCCACCCTTTAGAATTTTCCTCCTCGTGACCCTAAGTGTTACCTCAGACAACATCTCTTTTTTGGGGTAGCCTGTCCTGATCTCTTACTTACACACTTCCTTTCTTCCAGAAAAGAACAAATTCAGTTTTAGAAGAACTGACTTTGGAGCCATATTGCCTAAATCCAAATCTTGGCTCTGCTATCTGCTAACTTTAGGGCACTGGACAATTTAATTAAACATTTCTCTCCTATGTTTAGATAAGAATAAAGAAATAGTACTCTCTAACTCATTTAATCTATATTGAAGATTGAATGAGACAATCAGCATTAACACTTATATATAGTGCTGTGATTACCACACATGGCAACACTGGCAATTCATGATGTTGGCTACTTGGTCCTTCATTGTATCTT
The DNA here is from genome assembly GCF_028018385.1 of Neofelis nebulosa. Lineage (NCBI taxonomy): Eukaryota > Metazoa > Chordata > Mammalia > Carnivora > Felidae > Neofelis > Neofelis nebulosa. The sequence continues at coordinate 43,844,876 of NC_080790.1, read as the reverse complement.
GGGAGAACCCCTATCCTACAATCCACACTATGACAAATTGGCATCACTTGTTTATTTTATAAAATTTGAGTAAGTTCATTATAGCAAACAAGGCTTTTTCAATGTTGGTTCAAAACTCTTGTCACACAGGCCCTTTTCCATAGTTCACTGACTAATAACAGAACAAACTAGCTCAGAAAGCTTTTGACATAGGTAACTCTGGTGAAGTTCTATATCTCAGGTGGCTTTTACTTAGAAAATTCAGGCATAATTATGATATCTTGCCTTGTTTGACCAACCTCCATTGAAATAAATGGAAATTGATGCATTATTTTATTATACTGTTCAGGTCTCTGGCTATAGGAATCTTTGGTTGTCTAAATACAGCTGTGCACTTCAGTAGAGTAAGCCTAGCCCAAGTGATTGTATGGGTATTTAAGAAATCAAATATGACATCCTAAAAGGGAAACTTATTTTTTTCTGGCTTTATTTTTCTAATTCCTAATTCATGAGTTTTTAAAATTTCAGATGTAATTAGTTCTTACTATAGGTACTATTTTATCCAATTAAATATCACTGAAGATGCTGCTTTGGAATATAGTAAACAAAAGATCAAATGAAGACTATCCACAAATCTGAATGTACTTGTGTCTTTGCAGATGTAACTTCTTAAGTTGATTGACTTTAAAAATTCCAATGTGCTTGGGGCACCTGGGTGCCTCGGTCAGTTAGGTATCCAACTTTGGCTCAGGTCATGATCTCATGGATGATGAGTTCAAGCCCCACGTCAGGCTCTCTGCTGTCACCGCAGAGCCCACTTTGGATCCTCAGTGTCCCTCTCTCTGCCCCACCCCCCATTTCTCTCTCTCTCTGTCAAAACTAAAACAGTAAAAAATAAAATAAATAAAAATAAATAGTGAAAATTCCAATATGCCTGATGTACAGAAGATATTTCATTATTTACACAATTTTGGGTTTATATCTATAGCATAAAATGCTTCCAAGATGAAAAAGTACAGGAGACACTCGCAATACATGAGAATTTGACATAAATTGCAGAAGTTCTTTAAATACAGAAGGACACTTTGATTTTGCAGATATTTTAAAAATAAAAGTCTACTTTCCATACAGAGGCAAAATTATAATGAAGTTATATAAATAGTCTCATATCAAATTCATAGTGGCTATGTTAGATTGCTAGAATGTCTCTTCCACGACTCATTATCTTTTCAAGAAAGAAATGGAAATGTAATAAGAAAATCTATCTGAAATAAAAGCATCCACTAGAATATTTTCATCGTCCAGCAGGTCATATGCTTGACAGTTTTTAGATTATAATTACTGTGGGAGAAACTGGAAAGGGTGTGATCATTGGTAATCTGTTTTTTTCCCGGCTATGGAGATTATGATGGTATTCCATAAATCAGCATACCTGGTTCACGAATCAGTATAATTTCATGCAATTTGTGCTCCATGTAAAGTCCTAACAGGGTCTGGTGAAATAATGATTAAGGTTTCTTTGTTTTTGTTTTGTTTTGCTTTGTTTATAAAACTATAGGCCAGAATTAAGTAGAAGGCAAAAGGCAAACATCCGGATTACTAAAGGGTATGATGGTGGCTGTTGTTTCTCTGTGATCATTTGCCAATATAGAGGAACAGCTGAGTGGCTAGATTTTGACATCATGTGGTTCGGTATAAAAATTTTAATTGAAGGCTCATTTATATGTGGTCCTGGTAGAACCCTCATTTTTTGGGTAAAGATCCAAAGTGCTACATCCTTGAAACTAGGATCACACGGCAGTGAGTAAGCACTTTCACAAATTGCAGTTCAGTATTGAACAACCTAGGAGACCCTAGAGAGAGCTCAATCTGGTTTTCTGTACATTCTTAGTATACCTGCACACCAGAAAGAAGCAAATAAAAATACCCAGTGGAGTAAAGAATAATATCCCAGGTCACAATTTTAACCACATTTTTTCAAATGTAACCAAAATAACCAGAGACACCAGCAGACAAGATGATAATGATAAGAATCATATGTAATAGACAATAATTAATGGTATTCAGAAATTGAAACTATTCTACACAGAATTTGGAACAACTCTTATTTCTATGTTTGAAAAATAAACTACAATATTAAAACATGTTTTAGGAAGCTGTAAACTATTTAAAAACTGCAATAGCAAAATTTAAAGAAAAACAAATAGGATTTTTAAAACTATAAAATAATTAACAATTAAGAATATGACATTTGATTAAAAACAGTAAATTAGATGTCTCTGAAAAGGGAATCTGTGAACTGAAATATAAGTGAGGTGGAAATATCCAAAATAAATCTGAAAGAAACAAGTACATGAAGTACAAGGAGGTTAAGAGAGTAAGTTATATAAGGAGATTAAACTTCTAATTATTTTGGAGTGCCACAATGAGAAGAGAGAATGCATAACAATACTTTCTTTTTTTTGCTATTATAAATTGAATTGATTTTGTAGATTGATTGATTGATTGATTGATTGATTTAATATATTCTCAAGTTAGGTAACATACAGTGTAGTCTTGGCTTCAGGAGTAGAATCCAGTGATTCATCTCTTACATCTAACACCCAGTGCTCATCCCCACAAGTAGCTCTCCTTGGACTTGACAAGAAAATATCTGAAAATTTCCAAAATCTATTAAAGAAGTCTAAACATATTTTCAAGAAAAAAAACTCCCTTAAGAATGATAAATAAAAACAAACCACATGCATAAACACATCACTGAAAAATTATAGAACACCTAAGAGAAAGAGAGGTTTTTACTTTAAAAAAGCTAGGGAGAGGGGCATTTGGGTGGCTCAGCTGGTTAAGGGTCTGACTTCCCCTCAGGTCATGATCTCCCGGGTTCATGGGTTCGAGTCACGCATTAGGCTCTGTGCTGAGAGCTGAGAGCCTGGAGCCTGCTTTGGATTCTGTGTGTCCCTCTCTTTCCGCTCCTTCCCCGACTCATGTTCTGCCTGTCTCTCTCTCTCTCTCAAAAATAAATAAACATTAAAAAAAGCTTAAAAAGCTATCATTAAAAAAGAAATGGAGGATATCTTTAAAAAAGAAATACTCATCTTGCCAGACAACATTTTAACGCAGAAACTAAAACTCAAATTCATAATGTGTTGAAATGAAATGACTGACAACATAAAATTGTGTATTTAGGGAAGACATCCTTCAATAACAAGGATGACACACAAATGTTAACAGGACTTTGTCACCAAAATAAATTTACTATAGAAAATAATAAAATATTTGCTTCAATAGGTAGAATGACACCACATGGAAGTTTGAGGATGAAGGAACGAAATGACAACTGTGAAAATGGAAACAAACATATATATGAGTGTGTGTGTGTGCGTGTGTGTGTGTGTGTGTGTGTGTATGTGCATGTGTGTATACATGTGTTTATATAGGTAGGTCCATACACACATATGACACATACATAAATACATATATATATGTATATATACACATATATGTGTATATGTTTTATAGTTTTGTATATAAGCTACCTGAAACTATATAAGAAAAATATTATTTCATGAGGTTTTATGTAATATACATTCATATAATTTTGGAGGGAAATAGTAAGTAAATTTAAAGTTTCTGAAGGACTATACACTATCAGGGAGTAAGCAAAAATGTCAAACTAGCAATAGGCTATGATATGTCAAGGATTCAGGTTTTAATTTCCATGCTATTCTTTCCAATGCAGTAGTAACTATCTACTTATAATTAGATGTAAATTAATTAAAATCCAATTAAAACTTTGGTTCTTCAGTCACACTGGCCACATTTCAAGTGCTCAATAGACATACTATATGGGTAGTTGCTACTATATTGGAAAACACAGATACACAAAATTTCCACATCACAGAAAGCTCTATTGGGACACACTGTATGCAGAGTAACACATAAAATAATGGAAGACTGAATGATGTCCAAAATAACAGAAAAATGCAATGATTAAAAAATCCCCACAATCTTAAATCAAAAAGTAAAACATATAGAAAGGAAAGTAGAAATAGCATATATTAAGGGGGTAGATTTAAAGGCTTAATATTGAGAATCACTTCAATGCAAATGTACTAAAATCTTCTAATTAAAAAAATTAAGACTACAAAATAAAATTCAATTATATCTTTCTTATAGATAGACATCTGAAATATATGTTCATGCAAGCTTGAAAATACAGAATAGAAAACACTGTATCATGCCTACAAGCAAAAGAAAGCAGTTGTAGCTATATTAATCTCTACTAAAATACATATTAAGGAATAAAGCATTACTAGAGATAAAGAGAACTCTTATTAATTATAAAAATGTTTATTTCACTAGTAAGCTAAAACAATTTTAAATGTGTATGTAATTAATAACATAAATTAAAATATCTAAAGCATAAGTTCATAGAACTGTAAAAAATTCAAAAGAGGCAACTTCAAAATTATAATGGACAATTTTAGAATATCTCATTGATTTATAGAACAGCCAAAAAAATCAATAAATGTATAGACTTGAACTATAAAATCAACACATTTGACCTAACAGAAAAATACAATGATCTGCTTCCTACAGTTACAGTAGATCAAAATTTTATGCACACACATAAAGCATATAAAAATTTTCTATACTATGGGAAATAAAATAAATATTAACACATTTTAAAGGAATTAAGCCACAGAGAAAGTTTTATCTGACTTTAGTGACTTTAAGCCAGAAATCAGTTGCAAGTCTTCCTACCACCTGTATATATTTTGAAGTTAAGAAATGCACACTTAAAAAAAATCCTGTTATTTACAATAGCCAATATATGGAAGTAATCTAACTGTTCATTGATATTGATAGATGAATAAGGGAGATGTGATGTGATATATATATATATATATATATATACACACACACACACACACACACACACACACATATATAAACACACACACACACACACACACATATATAAACACACACATATACATATATATATAATGGAATGTCACTCATCCATAAAAAAGGATAAGATCTTCCATTTGCAACAATATGGATGGACCTAGGGGATATTGTGCTAAGTGAAACAAGTCAGATAAACACAAATAGCATAGGATTTCACTTATATGTAGAACCTAAAAACAAAACAAAACAAACAAAACAAAAAAACAAGCAAAAGTATAAACAGATCCATAAATACAGAGAACAACCTGATGCTTGCCAGGGTGAAGAGAATGGGGGGGGCGGTCAAAATAGGTGAAGAGGAGGAGGAGATACAGGTTTCCAGTTATGGATAAGTCATAGGGATGAAAGATACAGCACAGGGAATATAGTCAATGGTATGCAATAGATGGTAGCTATACTTGTGGCAAGCACAGCATAATGTACACAGTTGTAGATTCACTAGGCTATATACCTGAAACTAATATAATGTTGTGTGTCAACTATACTTAAAAAAATTCCTTTGCCAAAGAAGACATCACAATGAAAGTAATTAAAAATTAGATTTTAGGGGCGCCTGGGTGGCTCAGTCGGTTGAGCGTCCGACTTCAGCTCAGGTCATGATCTCACGTTCTGTGAGTTCGAGCCCCGCATCGGGCTCTGGGCTGATGGCTCAGAGCCTGGAGCCTGCTTCCGATTCTGTGTCTCCCTCTCTCTCTGCCCTTCCCCCGTTCATGCTCTGTCTCTGTCTCAAAAATAAACGTTAAAAAAAAAATAAATAAAAATTAGATTTTAATCTTGGGGAGCCTTGGGTGGCTCAGTCAGTAAAGCGTCCAAATTCAGCTCAGGTCATGAGCTCATGTTCTGTGAGTTTGAGCCTGGTGTAGGGCTCTATGCTGACAGCTCGGAGCCTGGAGCCTGCTTCAGATTCTGTGTCTCCCTCTCTCTTTGCCCCTCCCCTGCTTGCTCTCTCTCTCTCTCAAAAATAAATAAATATAATTTTTTTTAAATAGATTTTTATCTTTACGAAACAGAATAGTTAATAGAGAACCAAAGAGCAAATTAGATACGAGAAAGTAGAAAAAATGGAATACATCAGTGAAACGATACACTTGAAATACAGAAGGTGGACATATATATAAAACATCAACACAGCAAAATATCTGTTTGAAACAAATAACAACAAATTGATAAGCAGTGATGAAATTGATCAAGAAAAATGGGAAGAGGCAAAACCCACGAATATTATGAATTAAAATGGGAAAATCTTCACAAATTTTCAAAGACGATACTAAGAGCAAGTTTATGCCAATAATTTTGAAACCATAAACTAAATTGACAAAATAAAAGAACTCCCAGAAATTGGTAAGCTAATGATAAATTACCTAATGAAAAATATGCCTAAGACACTTAAATAGGATGTGCACGTTCATAACTGCATCGCATATGATGCATAAATACTCAAGTATTTATCAACATTAGAATGTATAAATACATTATGTAAGACTTCACAATCTTGTATTAGTTTTCTATTACTGTGGGACAACTGTACAAAGTTAGTGGCTTAAAACAACACCCATTATAATCTCACACTTTAGCAGGCCAGAAATTTGGACTGGCTAGATGGAGTTCTCCAATCAAGGTCACCCTAACTTCTTCCCTGGAACCTCTGGAGAAGAATCTACTTCCAATCTCATTCAGTTTGTTGGCTACTTTTAATTCCCGGTGGTTGTAAGAGTAAATAAAGTCCCAGTCTTCTTGCCAGCTGTCAGTAGTTGGTAGCTCTAAAAATGTCAAGCTCATTCTCAAATCCTTCCACCTAAGCAACAGAGCAACTTCTTCCTGTCAAATTCCCCTTATGCTTTGAATTGCTCTGTCCTCTTCTAGGAGGAGCTGGAGAAAATTTTCAGCTTTTAAAGAGTTCAAATGATTAGAAGGAACCCACCCAGATAATCTCCCTTTTGACTAAGTTAAAGTCAACTGAATAGTAAGTTTAATTACATCTGCAAAATCTATTTGCCATGTATCGTAAAATAATCAGATAATAAATATAAATAAAATAATAATAAATATGAATAAAATAGTCATGGTAGTGATATTTCAATACTCATGGTCCTGGATTTAAGGTATGAGATCTTGGGTGAAGGATATCTTAGTCTACCGGCCACAATATAATATACCGTGCAAAAAAAAAAAAAAAAAAAAAAAAAAAAGAAAAAAGAAAAAAGGAACAAACTACATTTATATGCAATAATATTGTTGAAACTAAAGCTATGTTGAGAAAATAAAGCTCAGTGTAAGAAATATTTATTATTTGATTGAATTTGTATAAAGTTTAAGAATAAACAAATTAATTTAGAATATTTAGAAAGGTGGGGCTCCTGGGTGGCTCAGCCAGTTGAGCTTCACCCTTCAGCTTGAGTCATGAACTGTGGTTTGTGAGTTCAAACCCCACACTGGGCTCTGTGCTGACAGCTCAGAGCCTTGGAACCTGCTACAGATTCTGTGTCTCCCTCTCCCTCTGTTCCTCCCCCACTCGCACTCTGTCTCTCAAACATAAATAAAGGTTAAAAAAAAAAAAAGGAACATTAAAAAGTATATTTGGTGCAAAAACTATTAGTAAAAGCAAAAATGTAACTATCATAAATATGATAATAATAATTAACACGAAAGCATACGGGGGGCGGAGTTCTGTCATGCTATAGGAATTTTCTAATTATTAATCTGGGTTTGGCTACATTGTTATTCACTTAATAAAGTGATATTTAGTTGGATACTTAGGTTTTGTGCACTTTTGTTTCTATGTTACACACACACACACACACACACACACACACACACACACAAGCTTAAAAATAGACAAAAATCCTGGAGCTATTCTGTTCCATCATTCACCAGTTCTTTAATTATTAAATGTCCATTACATACTAGTTTCACTTGGTGGTGGAATTACAACAGTAAACAATCAAGAAAAAATACCCAGGTGAAATTTACAGGCTAGTGGTAAGATGCTTGCAGTTTTCTCCCTTAATTTAACTCTGTGTTTAGAGCACTAGCTCTAAAATAATCATAGTAAAGCAACTAAGGGGTGAAACATTAATTTAATTCCAGTACTACCTGACATTACTTTTCTATCAGCATCTCACCAAGAGATTCAGAGATTGATGTGATTAATGCAGAAGGAAAAGTCCTGAAGTTCCTTTGATGGGTAGGATAGGGAAGGGGCAAAACAGTGCAAATACTCTGGGTAGTACTGAAGGCAGAGGAGGCTGATCATTGCAGAAACTAGAAGAGTCTCAAACAAAAATCTCTACTGATTATTTGTTCATCCTCACTTGCCACAACTTTAACTTTTTGGACAAAAAAAAGAAGCGAAAAATATATTTTTTCCAAGTAACTGTACCATCATGTTAAAATAAAAAGAGTCATGTAGTGTTTATTGAACCACCCCAAATCTTGATATTTTAAAATACTGATAAGGGGCACCTGGGTGGCTCGGTCGGTTAAGCATCCGACTTGGGCTCAGGTCATGATCTCACGATCCGTGGGTTCGAGCCCCGCGTCGGGCTCTGTGCTGACAGCTCAGAGCCTGGAGCCTGTTTCGGATTCTGTGTCTCCCTCTCTCTGTGACCCTCCCCCGTTCATGCTCTGTCTCTCTCTGTCTCAAAAATAAATAAACGTTAAAAAATTTTTAAAAAATACTGATAAACACCCATTTTTTAATGTAAACATTTATAATAAAAATCTATGTATCTCTCAGAAAATGGTTTGTAAAAAACATTTCCTGCTGAGAACAGGGGAAAAAAAAGCACTATATTGAAATGTTACTTAGAGGCTACTCGAGGGGGGACATCTACTGAATCTTTAAGAAAATTTTATTTTTTTCCGAGAAGATAAAAATATATAAGGGAATTTACTGGAACAATCTTGTTTCCTCACATTGTTTCCAGAGTTTACCATGGATTCTCACTAACTTTCATGTGGGCATTTGCTACATAAAACCCCAAATGTGTGTGTGTGTGTGTGTGTGTGTGTGTGTGTGTGTGTGTATATATATATATATATATATATATATATATATATATCACACATATATATGTACAATATATGCTTCTATTACATAGTACCACACACTAAATATATACACACACATATGTATATGTGTTTCATATGCACTATGAAAACAAATGGTATTAAATATTGATGTCATTTAATTTACTTATTTAATATGTATTTGTTTCAGAAATAATGATGCATACAGACAATGCTACTAAAATTAAAAGGATCATGGTCCTACCCTTATGGAAAAAGACAGCAAGTAAACAGATGATTAGTAAACAATGCAGGAGCTGGCTCTGGATTAGAGCTAAGAGGTAGAAATATAGAATTGTGTTAATTTATAGAATCTCCATGAAGAAAACAAACTCATAAAACTCATAAAAGAGGTTATCACAAAAATGTTCATCTCTTGACCAACTGTAATGGCAAAAAAGAAAGCAATAACTCAAATGATACTATAATACTGAATATAATAAAATACATCAACTAGGAGCTCCTGCATGGCTCATTCATTTAAGCATGCAACTCTTGATTTCAGCTCAGGTCATGATCTCACGGTTCTTGAGTTTGAGCCCCACGTCAGTCTCTGTGCTGTCAGCACAGAGCCTGCTTAGGATTCTTTCTCTGCCCCTCCCCTGCTCTTGCTCTCTCCCTCTCTTTCTCAAAATAAATAAATAAATGTTTAAAAAAATACATCAACCATCCAAAGTACTGTTACCTTAAATGTTACATGGAATTTGAATAAAATGCCAAATGCATATATTTACCTGAATGAGCTGCATAGAAATATATAACATTATCAAAGCTATTATCAATAATCATGTACAAGCACTCTAAAAAAAAGTAACATTATAACCACAGTGACATCCTTGAAAAATGTAATTAGATAAGAGGGTTTTTTTAAATGTCTTTTCAAAAACACTCATGATACTATCATCTACCTCAGCTAAAGATGCAAGTCAGAAAACTGATCATATAATTTGTTGCTTCTCAACCCCTTTCAACACCTTAGTTCAGGCACCAACAACTCCCCAAAAGGTTACAGCAAAGACCACCTAACTCAGTCTCTATCTCCAACCTTTTCCACCTTCTTTCACTCGGACATTCTCCACAGCACAGACTTCACGATTTCCCTTAAATGAAAATATAACCTTACTATTCTCTAAAAGTAGCAATGGGCATTACTGTTTTTTCATTCTTCATTTATGCTCCTACTTCTTAGTATTATCTTTTAGTTGCCCTTTGCTTCTTCATGAATAGCATGAGGTTCAGAAAAAACTGGCTATATGTCCCTCCACTACTTTACTTGCCATCAAGGGGTTGACTTGATTGGTTGAAGTTCATATTATTTCCCTTATCATGATCACTAGTTCCCTAAACTTAAGATTTGGCTCTTGGACACATTTCCCCAGGATAGTGATAGTCTCAGAAGAATGGAAACACATTCAGGTCAATGGAGTATGAAAGATTTTTTTTTTTATAGGCTTCAGGAAAGGAAGTTTTATTGAGCCTACAAAAAAAAAAGTCACTAGATGAGACACTCTTATTCTGGATACTGTGGAATGCTAGAGCCATTTATTGACTGTAAGGAAATCCAGAATCATGGAGAAATATACCTACAGAGGAGAAAACACAAAAGAGAGTCTTGGAGAAACAGGACCAGAGACAGTGAGTTGAGCCACTCTTGCAACCCTCTCAACCTCTGTACTCATATTTACACCAGCGCATATGTTTCTACACGGTTCTGTGTATTAGAATGAAGTTGCCAGCTTCCCACATGTGACAGCATCTAAACTAACATATAATCCTTCTATGACTTCCTTTTGATTTTAAATAAAAGTCTAATAGATGGCATTTCAATCTACTTTGTTCATATTTCCCCAAAGTTTCCAAATTTTCTGTCAACTCAAGGCTTTTTCAAATGACACTACTTTGGCTTGTAACTCCCTTCCTGATGAGTCTGTTCTTGACTAAGTCCCACCTGATCTTATAGTTTCATCTAAGATACATCTTTTTAATTCCTTAGTTAACTCCCACCTTTTCTACAGACTTCCATGGTATGGAAACCAGGCTTGTTCTTAACAAAACACCGAACAAAATAAGATCCTACAGACCTGAGGTTTTACTATATAATCTCTTGCAATGGTTTAACACCATGCACCGTCATCATCAACCTAGTATCCCTTGCTCTAAGCATTGAGGCTAGAATACTACAGCATCTGAGATGCTGATACTAAATAATACTGAGAAAAAAATATATGTAACTGAATGAGTGGATTATATATGCACATTAGAAATTAAAATTTTTGAGTTGTTCAAGTTTGAATCTATAAATCTATGTTATGGTTAGTTACTTGAATTCAGCAGGAGAATTGCTTCTTTTATACAATTTAATACACTCTGCTCTCTCTGTCAATACTGGATGATGCTTCTGACAGCAAGGAAACTATTGCAATACTCCATTCTTAGCCTTTAATTTATGTTTCCAATGGAAACATGAGTGCTCCAAAATTTTTAGGACAGTCACCAAGATTGTGTGCTGATAGATGTTCAGGAAGATGTCACCACTAATATCTCTAGAATCTTCAGTAGTGACAGGCAAGTACCCAATACACAAAATAAGTTGTGCATGTATACAATCTAAAATATGTATGTGATTAATCTTCGATATCTTGAAATAGCAACTTTATTTCTTTTGCAGTAAGTGCTTTCATTGAGTGAAGTCCTATGCTACAGGTTGATTTGTAAATGTTTATTAGGGCAACAATGAAGTAAACTGGTTGAACATAGGAATTAGACATTTCTGAATAGGAATTGCCCTCTACATTTTGCACAGTCTGTAGCCTTGGATAAATAAGTTTGTTTCTTCTTCTAAAATATGAGCTTGTGTTGGCACCTGAGTGGCTCATGACTTTGGCTCAGTTCAAAACCTCACGGTTCATGAGATTGAGTCCCTCTCTGTGCTCTGCACTGATAGTGTAGAGCCTGATTGGCATTCTCTCCCCCTCTCCCTGCCCTTCCCCCACTTGTGCTCTCTTGCAAAATAAATAAATTCCCATTTAAAAAATAAAATATGAACTTGCGATTATTATAGATTTTTTCTAAGCACTAGAAGTAATATATATATATATATATATATATATATATATATATATATATATATATATATATATATTTAGGACAGTTCCTTCTAAATAATAAGCTTTCAATAAAGAGTGGGTTTTGTGATTATTTTGCTTGCTGCTGCTGTTATTATTAAAGATTACTATTCAGTTAAAAATAGTTGTTGTCTTATAATCTTTAATATAATCCCAATATTTAGTTTAAAGAAAATGTAATGAAAATCACAGTTTTAGGGGTTTGTAAAGACCCATTTTTAATTAATGCCTTTGACATTGGTTGTTTGATCTAAGGAAAGTTACTTTAATTATTTGAGACTCAGTTATTTCATCTGTAAAATGGTCGTAATTCCTACTTAGAAGGATGTAATGCGAAAACACAGGTGAAATGCATGTCAAAACAGTGTCCATGCTAGTTTCTTCCCCTTTCTTCCTCTTCAATTTGCCTCTTTCTCTCACAACCAAATCTCACCCTATCTTTGTATTTTTGTGTAAAACTCCTTACTCCTCCAGTTCCTAACCTCACGCATTTTACAAGTAGCTTACATAAAACAAGGATACAGACAGCCGAGATGTCTGGTTCTGTTAGTATTTGCTTATCTTTATGAACATGTGGGATATTAAAGATTATATATATATATATATATATATATATATATATATATATATATATATATATATGGAATCACTGTCCATTAACCTTGCATGGCAAGCAAAGACAAGAGTAACAAATGTTAATAGCTTACTGAAAGCTAAACTGGGAAAGAAGTCCCAGTACTCATCTTGGCTAACTCTCATCTAATGTAAAACAACAAAATTTAGGGAAAATAAACAAATTTTATTAATACTAGACATTTCATGAATGTGTCACTTACATAAAGGCAAGAAAACTCATGAAGTAATTATTTCTTCAAATAATAATACAAAATAACAAAACATACATACACTATAACTACAACAATGTAAGCATATTAAATTCTAAAAATATAGGGGTGCCTGGGTGGCTCAGTCAGTTAAGCATCTGACTTCAGCTTAGGTCATGATCTCATGATTCCTGGGTTCGAGCCCTATATTGGCTCTCTGCTGTCAGCACAGAGCCTGCTTCGGATCCTCTGTCCCTACTCTGTCTGCCCCTCAGCCCCTACTCTTTTGCTCGCTCTCTCTCTCTCTCTCTCTCTCTCTCAAAAATAAATAAACATTTTAAAAAATTCTTTAAAAAGTTAGAAAGGAAATGAACAAAAAATGAAGAAACTGTGGGCTAATATAAAAGAATTATGATTTTTCTTTTAAAATTTATATACTATTGAGATATTTCTGCCAAGATACAAAAATAAAATGAAAAACAAAGATATTCAGTGTTCAAGAATTTAAAACTGTGAAGGTAACTAAACTTTACTTTAATTGGATGGGCATGACATAATCAGCTATGTATTTATAAAAGATGCTCTAGCTGAAATATGAAGAATGGGTCTGGGGCTGAGAACAAGAGTTGGTATGGAAAGAAAAATGGGTTTTCTCATAGTCTGTGAGACAAATAATAATGGCGATGGGAATACAGTCAGAAAGAACTGGATGAATACATTTAAAAGACAGAATTGATAGGACTTTCTACAGGTTGTTTCTGGGAGCTTTAAAAGAGGAAGCAAAGTTCTTGAGGTGTTATTTACTAACAAAGCCACTCTTAAAAAATGGTAGGCATATTCAAGAATTTTTCTTTATACTTTGTAAGATTTACCATGCAACCCTTAAGTGGAGATATTGATTAGACATTTCCATATGAATGGAAACACATACAATGGCTAGAATATTTTATTTGGGATTTTTGTTGAGACTGTATAAGATATCCTAAAGGGAAGTGATATTGATAGCAGAAACTAGGATTAATTTCATGTACTGAAGCACCAGCTTTCCAAAAATCATACTACTGAGGTGAACTGCATCAGTGTTAAGGCTCAAGTACTAAGTTCATATTCAGTAACATTTGGCTGGTGAAGAAATCATTCCCCATCCTCAGCTTTTATATTTGGCTCTTGGTAGAACACAGCTTCCGGCACAGTCACAGCCGTCACCTATCATCATCAAGTTCCTCAGTTTTCCCTCAGGAAGTCTTTGACAGAAGCTGATGAAATTTTATACACATATATATACATACATATTACATACATATATATACATATATATGTATATATATGTATATATATGTATGTAATATGTATGTATATATCTCCCAGGAAAACTTTCAATGAACTGCTGCTCTCCAGCTCCTAGCTTTCGATTTCATTTATCTGCAATGATAAATCAAAAGCCACCACAGAGTAGTGAAAAGAACAGGCATTCAATAAACAGACCCATTTTAAGTCATGGCTCTACTTCTGGATGAGTTATTCCATCAGTCTTACTCATCTACCTCGTGAACATTAAATGTAGAAATGTCCACAAGTATGCCCAGCATATATTAGGTGCATGATAACTGTTACTTTCCCTTTTCCTGCCCTGTAATGAACAGTCCTTACTGTTTTTATTTCCTTCTTTCCTGTGTTTCTCTGATCACTGTCTTCCTTTCCTCCCCGTCCTGGAGTGCCTACTGCTCCAACTTGGTACATTCCCTGCATCTAATTCCAGCTGATTTTAGATTGGGGAAAATCTACTGTGGGATCAGTGTATGCACATAGATTGCTGTTTGTTTACCACGTAAAGAGATATAATTACAGTGTACAAAGAATTTGGGAGGGTTTAGTAATCAAAACTCAATTTAAGAAAATAGAGTGAAATAATGACAATCTGTGATTGCATAGGAAGAAGGGGGTTCTGGAAAGCCCTGCACTAATAATACTGCATATTAGTATAGACACTTTTGCTTATCAGAATGCTGCATATCCATGATTTTGTATATTACTTACAATAACCTTAAGAAGTAAGAAGAGATGATATGACTGTCATTTTAAAGATAAGAAGACAAGGCTCAGGGAATTTAACAGGCTTAGAGGTTACCCATGGTGGTTCCAAAAAACCTGAATTCCAGGCCAGGATTTCATTAAACCAGTTGTTCCTACAAATTAGTTATATTCTCCAAGGTGCTCAGTTGTCTTCTTGAGAACAGCAGGATTTCTTTAATATTTGTTCCATAGATAAAGTTATGAGAATGTATAGCTTATCCAGCATAGAGAAATAATTGGCAGAATTGGGGTGAGAATTCTGTTCTCTAATTCAAAGCATATCTAATACATCACTTTGCTCAAGGTACTTTTTTTGGGGGGGCCTGAATGCATAGGAATGGTGGTTTGGTCCAAATAAAATATCTTAGTGGCTGCATGGGAATGATAGAGGAGAGTAGATAAGAAAGCTGTCAAGTCTTAAAATATTCTTATGGCCCCTACAAGTGTATGAGCAGGTGATGAAGATATTGTGTCAGCAGGATGAAAGTTCCAAGTGAAAGGCTATGGCATATTTATAAATTATAGTGGATAAAATATATGAGTGGTCCATGTAAGTAGTTTTAAGATAGCTGAGATTGGTGTCCGGAAGTTGAGTACATACAGCTTTTTTAATAACCCAGATGGATTACAAAAAGTAGTGGGAATGCCTAGGAAGGAGTCTGTAGAAACATGGTAGAAGGATCATGTAAGTACTTGACTAGATGTTGAGGGATTACAGGCTGAGCCTCAATGTTTGTATTGGTCAACAGGTAAATATTGGTGCCATTCTCCAGGGTGTTCTCCACAAACACTGCCTCAGAAACTTTTCACTAAACATCAGTTGAAAATAAATCAGTAACTCTTTTGTTCTCAAGTTTGGACTACTAGGGTCACGTGAGTTACCAAGTTACCAAATTAGGGTATAACTTATACCAGCTAAGAAGCTGGTCAGCATGTCAACTCACCTAGGTGATAACATTTGTCATTTATTTTCTGTGAGTACAAGCTATATATTGGGAAAAAAATTCCACTCCATACCCAATAAATACAGGCAGAGTTATTTGAAAAACATGGATGAGTGAAGTTATGATAGGAATAAAATGTTAAAAAATATTTTCTCCATCCTCTGAAAAACTGTCACAATAACAGAGGATATACATGCTTTTATCATACATTTCTTTTGGTTAATAAACCAACAAAAACTGGGAACTCTGAGGACAGTATCAATGCAGACAATAATTTGAAGAAAATAACAATATTTGTTATCTAATTCATTAAACAGATGTTTAATAAGCGCTTACTGTGCCCCAGGCATTATAGTTGATATTGGATATGGTTTTATACACACATTGATATATATGTATATATGTGTGTGTGTGTGTGTGTGTGTGTGTGTGTGTGTGTATATATATATATATATATATATATAATCTCAGACTGAAAGTATTATGGTCTAGTGAAGAGATATATATATATAAAACATAAAAGAAAACAAATTCTGTAAGAAATTTTCAGATGCAAATTTCTCCCTCAAATGAAGGCACAACAGGATTTAGCTGTGCCTAGGGAAGTCAGGGAAGAACTCATAAAGTGTGGTTTCAAATGAATACTTGAAGAATGAACAGAAATTTTCTGAACTACAAATGTGTGTATCTCACACATTACAGAAAAAAAGAACGTATGTCAGATTGCCGAAGAAACATGAAATTCAAGATTTCTGGAGGCAATAACAAAAGTTAGGCTGGTAGAAGAAAAATAATAACAGGCATATAAGCCAGACCAAACCATGAAGGGTCTTACAACATGTGCAGATACATTTAAATCATGTCTTGGAAGCCATAGGGAGATGTGGATGAAATGTAAGAACATGAATAACATTAAAAGTGTCTCAAAAAGTGCATTTTTATAGCGCTGAAAATAGATGAGTTGTGGGATGAGGAGAGCATCCTGAGAAATGGGATGAGGTTAAGGAGTCTTTCACTCTAACTCTAGGTAAGTAAAGATAAGTGCCTGAACTGAGGACCTGGCCACGAAGCTGCAAAACAGAAAATATATTAGGTGGGTACAATCTGAATAGACTGACTTCCTTTGCTCTAAACAGAGAGATAAGTAATAATGTCTGACAGAGTTATGGTACCTGAAGCAGGCATGGGGGAGATATGAGACATTTAGATTTGTAGCTGTGTGGATATTACTGGGATCTCTTTTCTTTTTCAGGACCCTAAATCAAAACTTAAGTTGCAGAGTGAAGAGGTCATTGAAGAAAAAAAATAGGTGAATTATTTAGCACTGATAATTGAGCATTTTATTTTAAAGACAATCAATTCATCAACTTAAATGTAATTTAAATTGCTTTGCTAAATTATTGGGATATCATTGTTAATGCAAAAGCTCCATTGCATAATGTTGGTGACAACATTATAGTGTCAAAAAAACTACATTGTTTCCAGTATTATGATACAAATGCCTTCATTTCAAGGGAATTATTATATATTACTTTAGCTAACTACTATGGGATGCTATTCAAGACATAAGTGGGTCATATAGCTGTTACTGTCAGGATAGAAAAACATAAATGAAATTCTTGTCTTAAATCTCCTTATGCAGATCAAATATCACAGTGTTCTGGAAGTGTCTTAAAAAGCAAGAGTTAGAGGAAGAGTTACAGAGATGACAGAAAGTTAAAGAAGCTTAAGTTGCAAGAACCCTTACTTACCTGAGCCCCCTTACAAAAAGTCTTTGCAACATGTTCACTTGGCCATTAGTTGTAAAATTTGACCAACTATGATATTTTAACCACAATCAGTTAAGAATGGACCCTCATAATACTCATGTCCCCCATCACATTTGCTCTCCTATAAGGTGGTACAGTGGCTATTGTCATTAAGGGGTGGACTAAAGTGAAGTTGACATGAAATAGTGAGACCAAAGAAGACACCATAAGATGCATGATACACCAGTACAATATGACATCAACAGCAACTTGTTAACAAGTGACATCAATTCAAAGAACGTTTAGTCACTGACAGAAAACTTGAAATGCCCGAAACTCTCAAAGCTCATCTGTGAATGAATTCCCTAAATTTGACAAGGATCCTAAAAATTTTCATGACATCACCAGTACTGACTTGTGAAGTAGAAAGATGTAAATGAGAATGAATGAAAGAATGAGTGAATGAATGAATTAATTAATGAATATGAAAACCACAATAAAGGAATGACTATATTTCTTTTCTGGATAGATAATCGTAAAAGGTTATTATTGTATGAAGGGGTAATTTTTCAGCCAAAAAAATGCATGAAGGAAGGAAGTAACATAGCGCATTGTCAGGCTATTATTGAATTAAAAATATTATATTATTCTATGAATATTTCATTATTGGCATTTGTCAGCTTAAAATGTATAATTTGTCATTATTACAGGTTATAAATAAATATTGTTTCATAATTAAATTTGTTATTATTTTGTATTAAAAAGGCTTCCAAAAAGATATGAGCTTCAGGCCACACAAAACACTGTAATATTCCTCTTAAGATTCCCAGTGACAGACAGCTGTTCAGAAAATTGTTCAGGGAGTGATTATGGTTGAGTGAGCAAAGGTTTGAGGAGTTAGTGACTAAATGTCAAACAAAGTGAGGAAAGACAGGGAGCATAGTGTCCTCATCCTGTTGTTAAGAGTAAGGCAAAGCAAATTCAGGAAAAGAGAAATCTTAAAAAAAATCATCTCCACTCTATTACTGAATGTTTGACTGTTTATGTTTATCACTAATAGCTTCATAAACTATTTGGGCACAGAAGTCGACAGATCTGAAGACTTTGGAGAAAGAGGAGGCCAATCTGTGCAAGACAAAAGGTGAAAAGTCTATTACCTTTCCTCCTGATCCTGAGAAGGAATCAAGAGAGGTAAAAAAGAGAAAGGAGAAGAAGAAGGGGAAGAATAGGGAAGGGACATGTGTGGAGGAGAAATAAGAGGGGATAAAATAGTAGAGATAAGTTGTACAAGGTGAGAAATGACAGCAAAATTCTCCTACAATATGGATGCTGAAAACTATTTTAAGAATGGTGGAAACTTCTGTTCTATTTGAGTAATATATTGTTCACACAATAAAAGTGTTATCTTGGGGTGCCTGGGTGGCTCAATCAGTTAAGCATCAGACTCTTGATTTCAGCTCAGGTTATGATCTCACAGTTGGAGCCCCACGTTGGGCTCTGCACTGACAGCACACAGCCTGCTTCAGATTCTCTCTCTCCCTCTCTCCCACCCCATAGATAATAAAAAAAAAAAAAAAAAAAAAAAAAAAAAAGAAGTGTTCTCTTTCTTCCACCCAACCCAATCCTTTCTTCACTAAAATGCCAGTGAAGTCTACTGTACTCAAAATGCATATTATTATATTTTTAACTAAATGAATGGTTGGATTTTACATGTCGACTGGAACAGAGAACTCTGCAAGGAAGAAGTAACCTGGGAGGAAGAAGAGGACATGAGAATATGTGAAAGTTGAGGATTTTTAGAAATGGGCAGGCTATAGTTCTCTGCAGGCCACTGAATTGAAGGGTTTCAGACTTTCTGCCCAGATATTCATAGGCAGAGAATTGGGGTATCAGAAGTCTATGCTATCTTCTCCCTGACAGAGGAAAAATAGAAAAAAAAAAAAAAAGGAAAGAAAAAAAAGGAAGGAGGAAGAGAGGTAGAAGAAAAAGGATGAAAGGGACAAATGATGTAAAAAATAATGAAGTTACTACAGGAAAGAAAGAAGAATGTGTTCATCTGCATGTGAACTTCTCATAAGTATCTCAAACTCAACAGAACAGTCTTCATTCTTCTACCACCAAGGCAACTTCTAAAACCTCCACCCTAAGCCAAGTGTAAGCCACTGAAGGAGGGCCAAAGGGCAAAGTATATGGTAGCATTGGCTTTAAAGGAAAAATTTGTGTTTAGGAATGAAAGTGTAATGTTTTTTGAAACAGCACTAACTACATTTGATTTGAGTTTAATGCAGAGTGTAAAAACCAGCAACTTCCACAAAAGAAACCAAAGGACAGGGAGAGGTTATAATTTAGAAAATCTAGTAGAAGGATAATATAATGAGTAAGGTAAAGGTGTGGAAAGAAATATTTGTGATGATACTGGAGTTTTCAGAGGGCACTGAGGCAATAAGTAGCTGTGGGCTACGGGAAAAGCACATTTTTGAAAGATTACTCTGACAACGTGTTAGATGGCTTGAAATTGAGGTTGGTATTATAAGACTTTAGAAATCATTCCACTAGGAAGGATGAAAGTCTGAAAAACATCAAGAATAGAGGGAAAACTGATAAAGAAGAATATAATTGAGATTTTAAATATAAGATAATTGAAATTTGGGACTAATTGGCCATGGAAATAAAGTGAAGAGAAAAAGGAATTATTTTTAAATACCTGACTTGATCAACTTTGCCAATTTTATAATCATTATTTGCAAAAATAAATAAATAAATAAAAAGAAAAAAAGACAGAACAGGTCAAGAAGAAAAGAAACTTTTGGTATGCCATAGTCTCCTTCAGCAACTAAAGACTGGTTCAGGGAACCTTTTCTACAACATAGTGCCAGACTTCCTGGTCTTCTCGACTCCAGAAGTTTCAGTTCAGCAACCACCTTTATGGCCACATTCTGAATGTTGCTAATATGATAAAGTGTAACATTTCTGTAACATCTTTGACCTCACTAAACACTCTCAGCTTATAGCATTTAATAATTTGTATGATCTCTGCTTACTCCAATATACCTATAGTTTAGGCATCTGATACCTGATACAACTGTAAAAGCAGCACTCCCCATTGCTTTCAATGTAATTTGGTAAGAATTTGTGATTTTCACATTTAAAATCAGATCTTCCCACCAGAAAATAAAATTCCAGAGGGTAGGAAGGCTACCTATCTATACTTAGCAAGTGTCTGACACCTTTCAAGCAAACAATTGTGGTAGGTGTTGTCTGATTATAAAAATGTATTCTAAAAAACACATCTGGGCTTAAAAAATTTAATACAAGGATCCACCTAATTATTCTTTTTTATTCTTTCTGCTTGCTTTTGGATAAATCACTAACTGCTTAACTCAGTTATGTTGTATGTTAAAGATATATAATGCTACCTTGTATTATCAAGAGCTTTTGTTGACATTCAGTGAAATACTTTAATAACCCTAAAAAAGCATAAGCGATATTATGAGAAATGAAAACAAGTTTGAATGGCCAAAGATCTGTGTGTTCTTTAATATTTATTGAAAGGACACAAGCCCATTCATTAATCATTTTTATAGTGATATATAATTCAGACTTCTGGTTTATTTGCTTTAGATCTAGAAGCATAAATTTCTTTTTTTTTCCCATTTTCACAGCAAGGTGTATTTGTAAGTACAAATCAGTAATATGTGTGCTGATTTCTATAGTCTCTAGAAACTGGAATTTCTGATATTATTCAGTCCAGGGATTTTAAATTCACAGTAGTTCACACTAATGTTGGACTTGCTGTAGGCTTTTTTTCTTAAGACATCTGGTGCCTTGAGGAAAAGGTTAGCTCTCTAGCTTTCTGAGGTATTATTCATTTATAGCACTCAGAATGGGAAGCAATGGAAACAGCAGAATGGAGACCCACCTAGAGGCAACATGTCTTAATTCCGTAATGCCAGAATGCTTGCCTGTCTGGCTGCCTTTCTTACTTATTGCCCTACAGCAATTTTTTAAGGTTCACATGAGAATGATTTTTTCATATCTCCCACACTTGTTCATAAGCAAATGGAATTTGTCTCAACTGATCTAGGAACATGAAATCAAATCGTGCTTTGAATTACCTTTTGGGAATGGTGATACGTTCTTAGGTGCAAAGAAAAATATCCATATAAGTACATAATAATGAATCCTACAGAATAGTTTGAAGTTTTATATAAGGCTCTTTTATATAATATCTCTTTAAAGTCTCAAAACAAGCTTTTGAGTGAGGCTGGAATTGTGTATCTTCTCAAAAGACTTACTGAAAGTAATTTGAACATATAGTAGGGTACAACCAAAGATGCTAACCATTATCACTACGTGTGTTTGAAATTGAGTAAAATCTGCCAATAAACAGTTCTTTCAAAGCACTGACATAGTCCTCTGGGGTAATGTGAATACTGAAATCAGGGTAGGTGATTTTATGATGCCTAACATAATATGACACCATAGTGTTGATGGATTTGTGATTATTGTTAATCGTCTGACTTTTGTATCTTTCATCCTTTTGAGTATGCATTAAAAAAAAAAAAAGGCTGCAATGAATGCAACAATGTTGTACTTGCTGCTGATAAGAAAAGATGGTGTATTGACACCAGACAAATCTGGATATAAAGCTCCACAGTATCACTTACTAGGTTTGTGTCCTTGGAAACGTATCCTCCTCCCTCTGAGATTCCATTTTTTTCATTCTTCAAATGGTGACAGCAGTGCTTTCACCCTAGCCTGGACATGAAAACAGAATGAAATGTATGTATAAAGTGGCAAACATCAGGTTAAGAAATATTCTTTCCCTCTCATCACCCCACTCAAGAAAGCAGCAGAGGTGAAACTCACATGGCAGTCTAAGTACACATCTAACATTCTTACCAATATCACACTAACCAAATTACACAACTCTGTTAATACATGGAAAATCCAAAACAGTCCAAATTTGAGGGAGAAGCTGTATAGTACAGGGCTAAAAATATCATTTACATCATTCAATTAACATTAATATTCCAAATGAATTGCAAAAAAAAAAAAAACAAAAACAAAAACAAACAAAAAAAAAAACCACTGTGCTGACCAAGTCTACAATATTAAAACTTCATCTAAGCCTATATGGAACTATAATGAAGCATTTCATTGTGATTATTTATCTAGATCTGTTTTCTTCTCATGAAGGCAGTGGGTCGATATTTTTGACACTGTATGATCTAATTCAATAATTAGTTAAGTTTTAATAAAGCAAATGTGTCAATTGTCCTCAGTTCAATTCTCTTTATGTGAAACAATCAGAAATTTTATATAACAACTTCTACCCACTGAGGTCTTATATTGGGACATCAACTGATAGATAATTACATTTATACAAGAGGGAGGTTAAAATGTGTTTGTCTTGGACAAAAGGCAAAACTACCAAATAATATCTGAAATTATGTGATCATTTTATGTATTTGAGAATCCTGAAAAACTCAGGAAGTCTGCTGTCTCTACATTTCTAATATGCATGAATTTCAGTTAACAACAGTTTAAATAATGCCAGTCGCCAGCAACACAGTTCAAATTTCAGATACCATGGCATATTAACTGTGAGTAATTGGATAAAGTGCAAACATCACTGATATTGCTCTTTAGTTCACAAATCACTATATAAACAACTGATGTAGACTGTGATGAGTGACCAATCACATCAATATTTTAAAGTCTGGTGATCACTGGTAATGCACATCTGTCAGTTCACATGGAGACAGCAAAGTGTGTAGACTCGTGTTACCCCCTTGATTCAAAGGCATTAGCCCATGTGGCATTCTACTGATGAAAGAGGACATTGGCAAACAAAGATTAAAGTGCACTGAACAAGTGAAAAGTGATAATGATGGAAGTGAAATTTGAATTGAATACACGTGGAATTTATAGAAGAAATGGTTGACGGTAGGAATGTCTACCTCAAAAAAATGCCAGCTTATCCATGTACATGAACAAAGTGGTTGTGACAAGAAAGAAGACATCCCAGGAAAGTGATAAAATAATAAGATAAGAAAGAGAGACAGAGAGGTAGGGAGAGAGAGGGTGGATGGAAGCAAGGGAAGAAGGGAGGGAGGAAGGGAGGAAGGGAGGAAGAAGGAAGGGAGGGAGACTTGGAAATATTTCAAGGGGTTAAATATTAGAAGGTGATTCAAACAGAGGAAAGAGTATGTCACTTTGCCATACTTAAGATGTGTGCTATCATTAGTTACACAAGCAATGTTGAAACAACTCTTAGTAAGATAAAAAAAAAAAAAATTATTTAATTTTCAGTGTTTCTAATGTTTTAAAATACAATGTATAAAATATGTGTCGTTTTTTTGTTTTCTTATCTATTTATAACTGACATTAAGTGAATTCTAAATATTTTGACAAAAATTTTATAGGTCATAGAATAATCAGAATATTTCCCATTAGGGCAACTGGGTGGCTCAGTCAGTTAAGCATCCGACTTCGGCTCAGGTCATGACCTCACAGTTCATGAGTTCGAGTCCCACGCCGGGCTCTGTGCTGACAGCTCAGAGCCTGGAGCCTGCTTCAGATTCTGTGTCTCCCTCTCTCTCTCTGCCCCTCCTCAGCTTGCACTCTGTGTCTCTGTGTATCTCTCAAAAATAAATAAACATTAAAAAAAAAGAATATCTCCCATTGATTTTTATGATCCCTTTGTGTGATTTCAGGTTACATGGCCTATTTTATGGTTCTAAACTTCTGTGCCAACTGAGAACTTCTGCAACTAAATATTAAAAAAGTATTAAAATAAAGCTGTGCCTTGGTTTCACATTTTAAATAAAAAAGATGACTAAATCTGGGGAACTTTGCTTTTTCTTCTGGGGGGAGTCATGAGATATTGAGATGCATGCTTGGGCATTTTCAAATGTTTTCATTTTCTCTTGGTTATCAAGTAGTTTAATAAAGGCAGGAATTCAAATGCATTTTTTCCTTCTATTTAACATAATTATGGAGTTTAGAAATAGAGTAATAAACAAGTCTCTTATTTGCAAATACGGCCATTTCTATTTCAATGCTTCTGGCAGCCAGAATTTAAAGTTTTAGCAGCACATGTGTCCATGAGTGAAGCTGAATTATGTAAGGAGATGAAAACCTAGATAAACAAGGATGACTAATTTTAAAAGTTCAAGGCCTGTCAGAGAACCCACGAATCTGGAATAGCTTCTTCTCTTTATTCCATGTCCATGGGCCTAACATCATCTTTGAATGCTACAAAAACATGACAAGTCACATTCTTCCATGTCTTTGTGTTTTGGTTTGACTTCCCAGTTCATACGTAGAGATGGCACTTTCCCTGCTCCCTCTATCTCATGACTACATATTTCCATCCTGGATTTCTGGATTTTCTCTGATGCCAAGGTCCAAGGCTCAATAGAATGCCCTTATTCCTTTTTTTAAAGCCAGGCCAAAAATGGGGCAAGAGGAAGAGGTTAAAGTCCACATGACTTTTAAATAGTATTATCTACAGAATATATGTGACTGATACCCTATGGTTTCCAAAATGAACTCAGAGGTAATTTGACTTCAGCAGAGTTCCTATGTTTTGAGTAGGCCAGACAAGGATTGCTTGGTGACTGTTCTCATGACTTATATTAAGTCAAGGTAGGGTGATTGAATGATGGACAACTCCCAACATTAAGTGACTCCACACATTAAAGTTTGTTTTTACTGAACTTAGAGTCCATCGGATCCATGTTGATTGAGAGGGGCTGGGAAGGGATTCTGCAACACGTAGTTTCAGAGCCTGTCAGTCAGGAGACTACCGTCCTGTCTAATCAGATTGGTGGACTAAAAAAAGGGAAGGCACACTGTCTTTTTACTGCCTTGGCCTAATGATAACCCACCTCACTTATTTTCATATTATTTTTTTTTTAATGTTTATTTAGTTTTGGGAGAGAGAGCTAGAGACAGAGTGGGAGCAGGGGAGGGGCAGAGAGAGGCACACACAAAGAATCCGAAGGAGGCTCCAGGCTCTGAGCTGCCAACACAGAGGCCAATGCGGGGCTTGAAGTCACAAACCTCGAGATCATGACCTGAGCCGAAGTCAGACGCTTAACCAGCTAAGCCACCCAGGCACCCCACTTCTGTTCATATTCTGTTGGTGAGAATTAATCACATGACTCACCTACTCACAAGGGGTATGGAATACAGTCTATTCACATATCCCAAGAAAGGGAGCCTGATATTGGTGAGCACTCACATGGCATGCGGCCTTAGTAGACTCAGGCTCATTAGACAAAAGCAATCATAGACCCAGGGCCAGCTGCATAATTAGAGTGACTCAGAACAAAATGAAAAGGGAGGGCTCCTTTTTCTAAAAGCAGGAAAATGGGGATAATCATAACTTTATCATAAGATATTTATAATACATTTTTATGCTAAAAATATAAAGAGTACTAAAATACAAGACATTTTCCTTTTTCAACAGACTCTCTCTTGACATAGTATGGTGGGTTTTGTTATGCGATGTCATCCTCCATGAGACATGAAGATACTTGTAGGGCATATGTAGAACATCACACACACCCAGAGTGCTGGCCCAGGAATCAGTGTGCATACACGACTCACCAGCTACTGACTCCCCTCTCCTGCCAGCAACTGAACTAACCTGTCTCCCTGGCCATGAGTGGAGAAATCAATTCCCTATCCCTCAGCTTTCCACTTCAACCCTGGCAGACAGGTGACCCTCAAGAGATTGCAACCCAGAACATGCTCAGTTCTTGGATGTGGGGTGAGACAGAACTTCACTCCCACTGATTCACCTGTCCAATGGCCATGGAGCTGCCAGCCTGGAATTGGGATGGTGTTAGCATGTCCTGCCCTGAGACACCATGGAATGCACATGCCCAACCCTTAGTCTCCCCATGACCGGGGCCCCTGCTAGTTGCAGAGGGTGATGATGGGATGCAGGTCTCCCCCTGAAAGAAGGACCTGGTCATTGTTCTAGGTGGAGAGTTGTAGCAGTGCTGGGGTGGAAGAGGAAAAGGGGAGGCTGAGCAAGTGAAGTGGACTTCACTTATAAACTGCAAGTTCAAAGGTAAAATTATTAATTCCTGTGCAACTACACTGGTCACATGCTCACGAAGCTGGACTTGCATAAACCACGTTGGTTTAGCCTTTGCAGGCTCCCTTAGAGATGCCTCGGTGGAGAAGTGGCCTTTAGGGATCCTTCTTCCCTTTTTCATGTTTATCACACTTAAGTGCCACGATACAGGAGGTAAGTCTAAAGGCTTTTAACAGAGGTGTCCTTTCAAAATCATGCATCATGAACAGTCTGCCCCACACCATTGATAGAAGTAATTTTTTCTTCTCTGAAATGATTTTTTTCTTTTAAAGTTTTTACTTGTTTTTGATACTTTAAGTAAGTATTTCTATATGACTTCTTCCTAAAGGCTTTCCAGGATCACCCCTGAGGGAAAAGACTCCTCCTTCCTTTCTTTACATGAGGGATAATAGGCTACATATCAGAATCTCCATGGAACATTCTGAAAACTATCTATGCTTACCTATATCCTCCACACTGAAGACTAAGGCATAAGAGATATGAGATAAGAGATAGATTGAGGGGCGCCTGGGTGGCGCAGTCGGTTAAGCGTCCGACTTCAGCCAGGTCACGATCTCGCGGTCAGTGAGTTCGAGCCCCGCGTCAGGCTCTGGGCTGATGGCTCGGAGCCTGGAGCCTGTTTCCGATTCTGTGTCTCCCTCTCTCTCTGCCCCTCCCCCATTCATGCTCTGTCTCTCTCTGTCCCAAAAATAAATAAAAAACGTTGCAAAAAAAAAAATAGATAGATTGAAAGATTTCTCAATATTATTCTGATATAATCATTGAGGTCTCTGCATTAATGCCTAGACTTTATGAAGACATCTTTCTTCTATTAAGTATTACGTTGTCCATTACATTTGGGCTTGGGCTAATCTCCCCTGTATTGAACACAACTTTTGCACCAAATGAGGTCTTATTCATCTTTATTTTCCTGTGTTAAATATATCCTTATCTAGTATGTAGTGGGTACTCCATAACTATTTGTGATCTGAATCAATTAATTTAGACTAATATAAATTTTGCATATTATACAGAGTGCATAGATAAGGACTTTGCACAGTTGGACATGTCAAATGCCTGAAATTGCTTTAAGATGACCAGAGATCCTAAAGTTCTATCTTAGATCAAATGAGACATTCATTCTTTTTGGGGGAAGAAAGTCAGCCTGGATATCAATGTTTGGGGAGTGGACACACTTTACAGTCTGTCTCCTTTAAAGAGGTATAAACCTGGATCCTGTAAGTCTTTGTGTGTGCCTTTTCTGTGTTGTTTTCTCTCTCAGTCCACATTCTGTTTGCTTTTGTAGGCTTAGAAGTTATGTATCCACTTGACTAAAATGGTGATCTTGACATTGTTAAGGTCCCTAAAGCCAGACTATACAAATGTTTGCACATTTTCTTAACTCAAAAGTATTTAGCCAATTGACTGTAGCATCTGCCTTGGAAATGGCAAATTCCCTCTGGTTTGCACTAGCTCCTACAATTCTTGTAAAAACCAAGGTGGTTTCCTCACTTTTCCTTGCGTCATATCCACAAACCATCCAGCACAGACGGCTTTGAACAGATAGTACTTTGCCTTTTAATCATGCAAAAGAAACTATTTTTAATATTTATTTTTGAGAGAGAGAGAGAGAGAGAGAGAGAGAGAGAGAGAGAGAGAGAGAGAGAGAGAAACAGCACATGTGTGGGGGAGAGGCACAGAGAGAGGGAGACACGGAATCCTAAGCAGGATTCAGGCTCTGAGCTGTCAGCACACAGCCTGACACGGGGCTCGAACTCATGAAGCATGAGATCATGATCTGGGCTGAAATCAAGAGTCTGACACCCAACCGACTAAGCCACCCAGGAACCCCCATAAGCTGGTTCCCAGGCTGGCTGCTGTATGAGTCCCACAGAGCCATTAGCTGAGATAAGAAAGGCTGTATTCTTTAACAGGCATTTCAAAGTTTGTGAATTACTCTAAAAGATGTCCTAGATTAGAAATCACACAAAATCACTAGTTTTAATGGTTGACACTTAGGCACTGAGTATGCTGAGGGAAATATTTGGGGAGCTAAAAGCTTTGCTGTGTAACCCTAAAGTATACTCATAAAAGCAATTCAGTTTCCAACAGTGGGGCTACTGTGATCATTTTATTCCATGTCTCTAGTTCTCCCGATCAATACCAAAATTAATTTCTTTCTTTGTAACTTGCTATTCTTCATTATTTTAGAATGCGCCCAGCCATGTGAAAAGGAAAACTTAGACTTAAGCCTACCTAATCTGCTTGAAGATAGAGGTTTTCAGGAAGATGTAAAGTCTTTAAGGAGCTAAATTAAAGAGTATGTCTCTAAGAGAGTCTTGCAGACAGGTCAATTCCAAAGTTCTGTGTCTGCAGAAAGACTCATGCACACAAAAAACGGGTTGTTCTCTTTGTTCAGGTGTACATACCAGAGTTTTCTAATCCTAAATAATCAATTTGGTGAAAATAACTCTGGAATAGTTATCAGCCAATTATTCTAATAAATATTCTAATACTACAAGCTCTAAATGTTTTGTATATTTTAATTTATTTTATCTTGGCATTGATTTTATAAAATGAATAGCAGTATTTTTATTCATTTTACATATAAAGGCACACATAAACAGAGAGGTTAAATACATTGCCCAAAGTCACAGAGCTAGAAAGTGGGAAAAGTAGTATTTTAACATAGGTACTTGAATCTGTGTTTTTTGAAAACAGGTATGATTTCTCCCAATTCTCATAAATATATGTGTTTGAATGCACAGAGTCTATAATGTGTCAAATATGTTACAGAATTAAGTCAAATTTAGGTTTGATTAAACTAAAACAAGGCATTGAAAATATATTTTTATAGTAGGATTGTCATGTACATTAAAATTTTTGAAAAGTTGAATAAAAATCTCACATTGCATGCCTTTACATTGGTGTATCCACTGTCCAAGTGTCCTTCTAGCCACTGATCTAATTATCAGAAAGAGTACATGGTCAAAAGAGAATTTAGAGAAAGTCACAAATGATATTTCTCTGTGCCCTACAGATTACATAGCTGCCCAAGAATTTGTCCATATAAGGATCAATCCCTAGGGGAAGAGGCCAGGATTTTAATGTGAGGATTAAAATTTAGAACCTAATTCCAAGGAAAGAACCCTAGATTAGACTCCAGAGTATAGGTTAGTTTTCAGAAGCAGCCATTTTCAGTTCCAGGATACTTGCCAAAACAACCAAGCAACAGTGATCAACAAACAAAATTAAATCCATTTGTGCTGAACTAATTTGTTATACTAATATGCAATTATCTAAATTTACTGGTAAAGTAGGTATTCATTTTATTCAATTCTGGTGCTTGAAATAGTGACACCTTGCTGAAACAGAAGTCAATCATGAGCATGTCTTGCTGTCTGGAACAATGAAAATTCTGGGGGGATAAAAAGGAACATAATCTTCCAAGCAGCCAAAATGATATGTAAGTACTAAAATGCCATTGAAGATTTGGTAAGGCCTTTGATCAGATTCAACTGAAATTCATCAACATTAATAAAATGAGTTTTCTGCCTGTTACTGAAATCAGCACAGTGAATTTTTATCAAAATCAGAGATTATGTTTTAAATGATACAATTGAAAGGTTATGTGCTAAGCAAAATAATACTGCTCCCCGCCCCCCACCCCCGCCAAGATGTCTAAGCCCTCATCCTCAGAAACTGTAAATATATTACCTCACCCAGCAAAGGGTAATTGAGGTAGACAATGGAATTAAGGTTGATAATTAGCTAATTATCCAGGTGGGCCTAAGGCAGTCACCAGAAGCCTTGAGTGAGTGGGTCCCTAAAAGACCTTTAAAAAAGGAAACAGAAGAGGTGAGTCAGCAAGTCAAGGTTAAGAAGATTTGCTGGCTTTGAAAATGGAAGGCGGCTATGAACTATGGATGTGGACAGTCTCTATAACGTAGGAATGGAGAGAAATTCTCCCCTAGAGCCTCCAGAAAGAAATGCAGACATGCCAACAGGTATGATTTGATTTTTAATCCAGTGAGACCTATTTCAGACTTCTGACCTCCAGATCTATGAGGTAAAAAACTTGAGGTAAAATAAACCTGTGACAGGAAATTAATATAGATTATTTGGTTCATGAAAAATTCATTTTCATGAATTTGATGAAGAACCCTTCAAAAGACATAAAGAAACCATAATTTGAAGATTGCTTGTGTGTGCTCACATCCATTCCTCACCCTCTCTCTGCCCCATTCAGTGGGGCAAGGTGGTAACCCTGCACATTTAATTTCCCAGGCCCCTGGGTAAGCTGGTTTCCACCTAGGTTCAGCCAATGAGGCAGTAGTGAGAGTATGCTAGTGAGGGCAAGAAGAAAAAATCCAGTGAGGACATCTCTGGCCACCTCACTCTGCTTTACTTGGTATCTTTGGAAGTGATTCAGGTCTTATTTATGCTTTGGGCACAACTACAGGGGGGTACTTGGCAGCTTGCTCTACCCTTTCTGTGGTCCCATTTTGTACTAGATGTTCCTATAGATGCCCCAGGTTCTTAGCTCCAGAAATAAAGAAATGCATCCATAGTTCTTTAGTCCTTTCAACTGTTGCTTATCATTGAAGAACACTGTTCTCACCTAATAGGTTTCTCACTGTCCTATTACCTGTGTAACCAAATCCTTTGATTAATTTCCCTGTTTCATATACTCAGATAACTTTTGTTTTCATAACTGGAAGCTGATGGATAATAATTTTCCAAAAAGTATGAGATTTCTTAGGTAACTTCCGATACAATAGCCATAGTTCTTGGTGAGGAACATTATCTTTTATTTGACTACGAGCAAAGGCCTCATGGAAAAGGAAAAACACCAGGGAATATTTCCTGTATAACATGATAAAGATGAGGTTGATGATGATAATGCTTCTGCTGTTGTCACTCATTAGGGCAATGACAACAATATTAACAGTGATGAAAGAATCATGGAAATAACCCATTACTATTGAATTAAGGTTTTCTGCTCAGCCTTTGTCATCAAGCCCAGTAGTATGAGTATGCAATCTACCACCTAGTAGCTGTGAAACTTAGATAAGCTACTTCAGTGCTCTGTCTTGGTTGTTTTGTCTGTAATGTGAGGATAATAATATATACTTTATGGATTTGGGGGATATTAGATGAGATATACAGAAATAGGTGATAATTTGGCATACAGGAAGTGCTTAAAAATGGTAGCAATAAGGCTGATCTTTCATATTGAACTCAAATATTAGTAAAGAATGATTCTGCCTTTCCTAAAGACAAGCACTCACTTTTTAAAAATTGAAGTCTTCCAATATTTTTCTGGGATTCAACTTTTTTACAGTTCTTTTTACTGATGATTGTAATGCAATGCTTGCCTCACAGAAGGAACTCCAAATATTGCTTCTTCCTAGCACTTGTCTTGCCCTGCTCCACCTGCCTGATGGATTTCACTTTGCAAATCCAGAGTCTAGACTGCTCACACACCTGTCACCATGCACTTGATACCAAGCCCTGTCTACCTGGCTGGACCCTTTCCAGTTATATGCTGCTGGGCTGCTCCTATGTCAGGGAAACCCTTCCTGCCTCATTTAACCCTTCTGTGCTGAGCTATTGAAGAATACACAACAGGAGCCACTTTGCATATTATTTGTGAAAACTCTTATGTGCTTGAGGACAATGATAATACTCAGCTTTTAGCATAAAAAGAAAGATACTTCCCCTGGACATTGGAGACTACTGAACAAATTGTTGTTCCCTTTGTTCTATGAAACAATGACTAAAGCCATTTTCTGAAAATGAGTATTGTTAATCACTGGATCATTAACCTTTACAATGTCAATGTGTTCTCCATATCAAATTCAGTTAAATGACTGCTGGAGGTAACAGTTAAGGGGACATTTCACATAGATGAACATATTAATGCTTTATTTAGCTCTAAATGCACTGTGAAGGATTTAGGTGAGAGCTAATCTATGTTAAGAAAGCAAAATACCAGAAAGAACAATCTCACCACATAAAAATAAAATGTAGCCTGCTTCTTAATCTTTCATGTTTCTTTCCTACTTTTCTTTGTGTCTCATAGTTTGCTTTTTTACTTCCTTTCAACAGAGAATACAAACTAACCAGTGTGCATACAAGAATGGCTTACCGTGTGTGTCTGTGTGCACGCATGCATGTGTACAAGTACACTGAAGCCCATAACTGTAATGGGCGTCTCTTCCATTCTGGATGAAACAATTAGTCTCTTAATGCCTTCTACTTACACTTGTTTCCTGGTTCAGTACCACATTTACACCCTTTCCACCACTTGTTCCAATACTCCACTGGTTCAGATCACGGTGGAGTTCATGAGTTAGGAGTTTAAGATGCTGCATTATAAGAGTAAGTCATTGCTTTAATTAACTCCTTACATTTATATTTTTATCAGAGGAATTTTTGAAGTAATTTATCTAAATTTTAATATATGTTACCAAAAGAATCAAAGTTGAAAAATCAATTAATATTAATAATGCATGCTTACCAATTAGTCTGTGGCTAGCTATCAGTGTATAAGCAGCATAGTAGAAGTCAGTCAAATATGTATGCTGTATTTGCTCTGAACATTGAGAAACATACCCTATGTAGCAAACCAGCCACATTCACAAAAAGGAACTAGTGAAAATCTGATAATCTTAAGACATACCATGTGGTGTAAGTTCCCACATCTAGATCTCTACATGTTAGATATCTACATGTCTACATGTCTAGATCTCTACATGTTAGAGACTCTGACATGGACTTAACAAAGTTATGAGCTTTCCTCTCTCTCAAGAAAGAAAAGTAGAATAAAAGAGAACAAAATGATCTTTTGCAAAGAATAACTTGAATCATATTTAATTATATAATGGTAAGTAATTTGTACATTTCTGTATTTTAACTAATACTTGTACAAATTGCTAAAGTGTGCTTCCAAGCTGTTCTTGACATTCTATATGTCTAAAACTTTCACTTATAATCTCTGCTCCAGAGCCCAATAAACACAGAAACCTTAAGGACAAGGATCATTGAGTGAAGATTCTGAGCTTTGATATTTTGGAATTCAATCATCAAAGCCTTTCATTTTGTGAACACCATCAATCAACTCCAATTTTTCCTGCCACATACCCATCAGTGATGTTAAGCTGCTTCTATGTAATGCCAGATCAACCAGTCAGCTTCATCAAGTAGATGAAAACGTCTGTCAAACCAATCACTCCAAGCTGTGCAGACAAGAAAATTTGGTGAATCAGTTAATATTTCACTCTTCCAAAACACTGGTGGTGTCATGAGGACAAAGACATTGATTAAGTCTTGGTGAATATCTCCTGATCTGAGACTTATTCCAGCCATGGCATATTCTGCACCCTATTAGCCTCCTGTGAGGATACCTGGAGTTCCTATTCTAGTTTTCCTTTAAATCCAATTTCAAAATTAATCCACCTTATAAAAGAGTGAAAATTATATTAAGGTGTATACTAATACATATACAAATCCTTAGTATGAATTCTGCCTGATGTGTTTCAATAAATCCCTTAGTTTTTACTATTATGCCTTAGACTCCAGAGTGGAAGTGGTATTTCAGAGGATAGAGGAGTCTGTCTGGTAGCCCTGAAATCATCATGCAGACAGCAGCTGATCTCACCTACTTTTAAAATCGACCATGCCAGTAGGTTTATGTGATCTTGTTTATCATTCAGAGCATTTCCTCATTTGAGCCTCTGCAGAGCTCTAAACTTAGGAGTGTGAGTTGAAGAGGGAAAACAAAGAAAAGCTTGGAAAAATTATGTGATTTGCCAGGGTCTGCATATCTAGCTAGTGACTGAGCTGGGACTGCCTCTCGCTCATATTTGTTTTAATTATTTCAATTATTTTACATTATTTTGGGAATAAACTGAAACATGAATTTGCTCATATAACTGTGTCCTTAAGTTAGGTGATCATATGTCTCAGTTTATGTGGGACAGTCCAATTTATGTCATTGTGTAGTGTGATGATTAATAGCACTCCCTTTTCACTCTCAGAAGTGTCAATGTTTGGCTGTTAAAATCTTAAAGTTGAGATAATTCTGTATTTTAAGATATTTCTATCTGAGAATAAAGTTTTAGCTCTTTAAAACAATTCATACCATAATATTTTCATCAAACGTCTACCTAATGTGAAACCTAGCTTTTATTTATTCCTACAGACTTTGACTTCAAACGTCCTTACAAATGCTGTTACACTGACTACTTCAGAGCTGAAGTATACAATTGTGATAAACCGATATCTGTGTCTGGACATGACCCTGCTTTTGTTTTGGTATTTAAGTTCTGGTATCCTGCCTGCTTGTCTCTCCTGTTTTTGGACCCCTTCTGGGGTCCTTCCTTTTCTTTCTTGTATCTCAGAACCAATAGTTGGGAACATGCTTTCCCTCTTATGTAACCAGTTAGCATGCGGTTCTATTTTTCTTTTCCTGAATATTAGGACTATTAGGAAAACTGATAAATACTCTTAAATGCTCTAACATTTTCTATAGGTATGCCCTCAATTCTGAAGCTTCATTATTCAGCTTGATGAGAGTAACAGTCCATGAGACTGACCTTCCCAATGAACTTCCTCTACATGTAGTAGCTGAAGGGTTTTCACGCGTAAATATTTGTGATCAAAATGCTGATGAAGCTTTTACATTATACTCCATCAATCCATTTGGCAACTTGAAAAGGAAACAATTATTTAGAACCCTATCCCCTGAACTGTGACCTTGTCACTACATACCACTGTACCTTTCCACCATGTTCTCTATGATATGGATGCTGCCTTGTCGGTTAATTTGAGGAGGAACTGGAAACTAGCAAAGTAAGTGTATCTGTGGTGGCCGAAGCTCTGCTGCTTGAGGCCAAGTGTATTTATGTTATTAACTAACTAGTTAGTCTTTAATATCTCACTATGCCTCTGTTTCCTCATTTGCACAATGGAAATTTCCATAATATCTAAGTCACAGGGTTGTTGTGAGGATTTCATTAGTTACAATATGTGAAGCCCACAGTGATTGCTACCTAGTAATACTATTATTATTTCAATCTACAAGGATCAGCTTGGTTAAAAGTAGCCACCATTCTGTGAATACTGACTGAACAGTCTATTTGCTTTCAAGTGAAGTTCAGTATAAGACCAAGGTTAATGTAGCATGAGGCCTGCTTCTTGAAATAACCATTCTCTCTGCTTTTAGCCACCACATATTCTTGCTGCCTATTGAGAAACAGATATGGCTGAAAAAGAAGAATTCAAAAGAGAAAAGCTAAGTTTGCATTGTAGGAAAACTGGCCACTATTCTTATGCCCTCCTTACTGGAGAAACTAGGAATACTAAGTAGGCCTGCATGGATTTGGGGATTAAAACAGGAGGAGAGGTTGTCTATTACAAGAAGCAATGCACCAAAATCATGAGAATGTGGGGGGCCACAGGGAGAATAATGAGAGATCTCTGAAAGCTACAAGACTCAGCCTAGCAGGAGATCAAATGCAGTCAGGAGATGAAATCAAAAGCTAAGAAGTCTCAAAGCCAGAGAAATGATGTCAGGGGAAAATGTGAGGGGAAACCATGAAATTATAAGAATATAGTCCTACTGACCTCAATCATAATATTTGGTACATTTGTAGGTTGTGGGTGAATCCATCTATATCTGAACAGTCAGGGATAAAGAAGTAAACTTCCCAGCATGAGCAATCTCACTGAAGGAACTGCTGTTTCCCTCCAGTAAGGAGGCCATTGGTATGGCTATTTTGAGACTGACAACCCTATCATTGACACATGATACCTTAAAAAAATCAGGTATCCACTCACTGATTCTATCATCTCTATTTGTTCATTGGAAGTATTTTGTGGAACTAAAGTCCTGTAAAAAAGCATAGATAGGATGTCTTTATATAAAGACATTTGTGACTTTACTCTGTTAACCTATTCAGACAGAATAAAGACCAATATAAAATCAGATCACGTTGGATGTGAGTTAATAAGCAACTTATAACTAAAACTGACAAAGTGCAATACTGAGCACTTCATGTTTGTAACAAAAACACAGATAGCTAACAGAAGCCTTTCTGATGGAAACAAATATTGAGTCATACTACAGTGGTTGAGAAGGACAGAGTTAAGCAGAAAGACTATTGCAGCAAAGGGAGAAAGACACTATGAAAGTGGACAGTAAGGGATAGCAAAGATGATTGTTTACAGGAAGTAATAAGACTTGAGAAACCTTGAAAATCCTTGATTCAATGTCTGCGTAGCACAGTGATTTTATATATTTGAATCAAATTTTCCAAGTAAATATAACAAGAAGCAGAAGTATGTTCAAACTAGTTCAGGTAGAAATAGTATTACAAAGGCACAGGGAATGCTATGGTACCTAACTGTAGTAAGTAAGACCATTTGTCATGGGAAATGGAGAATCATCAGGGAACTGTTCTTTCTGTGTTTTGAAGCACAGAATTTTTATTAATATTTACTCCTGTATCTTTTCCACTTGGCTTCCTCCTCTGCAGGACTCTCAGCTTGCATATGGTTTTACATCTCCATATTGCCCATTCTAGACTTAATGTCTAATGATTTCGGAACTTAGTTCCCAGATCTAACAATTCAATTGTTAAAAGTATTCAAGGATCCATATCTAAATTTCCTGGGGAGAAGATCTGATTGGTTTTGTCCTGACTACATATATAGGTTCTCCCCAGGTCAGGTGTCACACCAGGTCTAAATTAATATGGTCAGAGGGTTGTTTCATCCTGCATTAATGTTCTTAGGGTGTGTTGAAACAGATGTTCCAAAGAAGGGAATGTGAACTTGGATCTTTTAGTTACCAAAATCAATGGGTTCTTTTCATTCTTTATTCTTCCAAAACTATTTATAAAGGTAATACTGTTAAGCCCCTTTTCCAACTTGTCCTCCATTTAGAATTCTTTATTCTTTTATCTTCCTACCATGTGAATAGTAACTGATTCTGGATGAATCTCAAAAACTGAATACTTAAAAAAATATTTGTAAAAATATCTTTTTTCAATTTTCTCCTTGACTTTGCGGACATTTGTTTTTCCTCTGTCTACTTTACTGTCACTGCCTAACAAGAGATGCTTTAAATTTTAATGTGCAGATATTTCCATGGCTCTATCCCCAGGTTTGTTTTCTTGTATCTCAAGCTACTCCAATTCTAGTAGAAGCAATCACATTCTCCGTTTCAATTGCTACCTCTTTATGGGTGATGCTTTTACCTCTCTACTCCAACCCCTAACTCTCATCTAAAATACAAAATGGTTGCCTATTTATTGAAAGCAAAATACCACTGCATAAATGATGAACGTTTCTCACACAATTTATTAAGTCAAAATCTTCACATATTATTTCCAATTGTTTAGCTTTATTTTTTATTGAAGGATATAGAGACTGGGATCTGAGTTCTTAGACCCTAAAACTGTTTCCCAAAGATGTTGTAGACTGCTTTCATGTATGGCAGAGTATAATGGCTAAACATATAGATTCCAGAGCAAAACATCTGTGCTTCTAATTTCAGCTCTTTCACTTGTTGAATTCTCTAAGGAAGAATACAAGTTTTCAGTTCCTAAATTTTCTCCTCAGTAAAATAGGGATAATTATAGGAACTACTTCATAGAGTTATTGTGAAGATTGGCCAAGATACAGATATGATTTGCTAAAGTTCCTACTGATGTCATATGAATTCTCTCTATGGGATTAGTAAATAGGGATGTTATATTGAGTCACACATGATTTTTCCTAATCTGTTTATATTTTCTTTTAGTATTCAATAGCAGCTTAATGAAAAGTGCAAGCTGTACAAGAATTCAAGATTAAATAAATTCACTCTAATTCTTCCTTCTGAATCAATTGGGCCATGTGCTTTGTCTTGGAAGTTCTTGATTCTCACCAATCTCTTTACATTATTCCCTTGTCTTCATAATTTAGTAGACTCAACCTTTCCTATCAGCCTCATTAATTAATGTACATTCAGCTTTTTAAAAAGATATTATTCTAAGTCTTTATTATTTGTATTGAGATATAACTGCTGTATAACATTATGTTAGTTTTGGGTGTACAACATAATGATTTGGTATGTGCATAGTGAAATTATGACAGTAAGTCTAGTTACCATCTGTGACTACACAAAGTTACAAATGTGTTTTCTTATGATGAGAACTTTTAAAATTTACACTTAGCCACTTTCATATATACAATATTATTGACTATAGTAACCATGTTGTCCATTCCATCCCCAACACTTATTTTATAGCTGTAAGTTTGTATCTCTTGATCCCTTCCACCCATTTCACCCACCTCCCACCCCTCTCCCTTCTGGAAAACACAAATCTGTTCTTAGTATCTATGAGTTTTGCTTTCTATTTGTTCATTTGTTTTTTTAGATTCCACATATAAATGAAATTAGACGAATTATATTTGTCTTTTTCTGTATGACTTATTTCACTTAGCATAACCTACAAGGCCCATCCATGTTTGTCACAAATGGTAAGATATAATTCTTTTTTATGGCTGAGTAATGTTCTATTGTATAAATATATACCAAACCTTCTTTATCCATTCATCCTTTGATGGGTTGTTTCCATACCTTGGCATTGTAAATAATAACATAATGAACAAATATCTTTTCAAATTCATGTTTTTGTTGTCATCTGGTAAATTTTAAGAACTGGAATTGCTAGATCATATGATAGTTCTGCTCTTAATTTTTTTTAATATGAAATTTATTGTCAAATTGGTTTCCATACAACACCCAGTGCTCATCCCAACAGGTGCCCTCCTCAATGCCCATACCCACTTTCCCCTTCCTCGAACCCCCCATCAACCCTCAGTTTATTCCAAGTTTTTAAGAGTCCCTTATGGTTTGGCTCCCTCCCTCTCTAACTTTTTTTCCTTCCCCTCCCCCATGGTCTTCTGTTAAATTTCTCAGGATCCACATAAGAGTGAAAACATATGGTATCTCTCTTTCTCTGTATGACTTATTTCAGTTAGCAAACTGGTGCAGCCACTCTGGAAAACAGTGTCGAGGTTCCTCAAAAAAATTAAAAATAGATCTACCCTATAGCAATAGCACTGCTAGGCATTTACCCAAGGGATACAGGAGTGCTGATGCATAGGGGCACTTTTACCCCAATGTTTATAGCAGCACTTTAAATAATAGCCAAATTATAGAAAGAGCCTAAATGTCCATCAACTGCTCTTAATTTTTTGAAGAGCCTCCATACTATTTTCCATAGTGATTACACCAATGTACATTCCCACTAACAGTGCATGGGGGCTCCTTTCTCCACATCCTGTCCAACACTTGCTATTTCTTGTCTTTTTGATAATAGCCATTATAACAGGTGTGAGGTAATATCTCATTATAGTTTTGATTTGCATTTCCCTGATGATTAGTGATGAACATCTTTTCATGTGCTTGTTGGCCATCTGTAGATCTTTGAAAAAAAAGTCTATTCAGGTCCTCTGTGCATTTTTTAATTGGATTGTTTGTTTTCCTTTGCTACTGAGTTGTAGGAGTTTTTAATGTATTTTGGATATTAACCCCTTATCAGATACATAATTTGAAAATATCTTCTCCTGTTGAGTAGGGTGCCTTTTCTTTTTGTTGATTGTTTCCTTTGCTATGCAGGAGATTTATAGTTTGATGCAGTCCCACTTACTTTTTTGCTTTTATTGTCTCTGCTTTTGTTATCTTTGCTCTTGGAGTCAAGATTGATGCGAGAAGCTTATCTTTTGAAATTTTCTTCTAGGACTTTTATGGCTTCAAGTCTTACATTCAAGCCTTTATTACATTTTTGAGTTAATTTTTGTGTATGGTATAAGACAGTGTTCCAATTTTCCCAGACCACGTATTGAAGAAACTGTCCTTTCCCCATTATATGTCCCTGCCTACTTTGCCCTAAATTAATTGACTATATATGCAAAGGTTTATTTCTGAACTATTTTGTTCCAATGATCTATGTGTCTTTCCTCTATGCCAATACCATAATATTTTGATTACTATACCTCTGTAATGTAGTTTGAAATCAAGGACCATAATGCCTCCAGTTTTGTTCTTTCTCAAGTCTGCTTTGGCTATTCAGGCTCTTTTGTGGTTCCATGCAAATCTTAGGATTGTTTATTCTATTTCTGTGCCATTGGAATTTTGATAATAATTTCACTGAATATGTAAATTTCTTTGGATAATTTGGATATTTTAACAATATTAATTCTACTAGTTCATGATCATGTAATACCTTTCCATTTATTTGTATCATCTTTAATTTCTTACAGCAATTTCTCATAGTTTTCAGTGTACAGATCTCTTATCTACTTTGTTAAATTTATTCCTATGGATTTTATTCTTTTTAATGCAGTGTAAGTGGAACTGTTTTTTTTTTTTTTTTGGTTTTTTAATTTCTCTTAAAGTTCATTGTTGGCATATAGAAACAACTAATCTTTGTACATTGATTTTGAAACTTTACTGGATTTATTTATCTGTGCTAACAGGTTTTCAGTAGCAGTTTTAGGGTTTTCTCTACATAAAATCATGTTGCTTGGGATGCCTGGATGGCTCAATTGGTAAAGCATCTGACTCTTGGTTTCAGCTCCAGTCATGATCTCACAGTTTTGTGAGTTTGAGGCCACGTTGGGCTCTGTGCTGACAGTGAAGAGCCTGCTTGGGATTCTCTCTCCCTCTTACTCTACCCCTCACCCACCAACACTGCCTCTGTCAATAAATACATACATACATACATACATACATACATACATACATACATACATACATAAATAAAGTCATATTGTTTGAATATAGGGACAGTTTCACTTCTTTCCAATTCAGATGCCTTTTTTTTTTCTTGCCTAATTACTCTGCCTGGAACTTCAAAAATATGTTGAATAAAAGTGGCAAGAGTGGGCATCCTTGTCTTGTTACTGATCTTAGAAGAAAACCTTTCATCATTTCACCAGTGAGGAAAATGGTAGGCGGGACCTGTCATATATAACCTTTATTATGTTGAGGTATTTTCCCTCTGCACCCACTTTATTAAGTTTTTATTATAAATGGATGTTGAATTTTGTCAAATGCATTTTCTGCACTTATTGAGATGATCATATGGTTTTTTATTCTTTGTTTTGTTAATGTGGTATATCACATTGATAGATTTGTAGATTTTAAACCATCATTGCATCCCTGGAATAAATCCCACATGACCATGGTGTATGATCCTTTTGATGTATTATTTTCATTTTACTAATATTTTGTGGAGGATTTTTGTATATATTTTCATCAGGGATATTGACCTATAAATTTCTTTGTTTTTTATGGTGTTCTCTTCTGGTTTTGGTATCAGGTTAATACTGGTGTCATAAAATGAATTTGTAAGAATTCCCTCCTATTCAATTTTTTGGAAGAATTTGGTAAGGAAATGTATTAAATCATCTTTAAAGTTTGGTAGTATAAACCAATGAGGGCATCTCGCCTTGGACTTTTATTTCTTGGGAGGTTTGGGATTACTGATTAAATCTCCTTACTAATTATTGGTCTTTCAGATTTTCTATTTCTTCTTGTTTGTTTCTTCATGTATTATTCTATTTCTTCATGTATGTTTCTAGCAATTTACTTCTTCTATATTGTCTAATTTGTTGGCACATAACTGTTCATAGTAATCTCTTATGGTCTTTCATGTCTGTGGTACCATTTACAACTTATCCTCTTTTATTTCTGATTTTATTTATGTGATCCCTCTCTTTTTCTTAAAGTCTAGCTAAAGTTTTGTCAATTTTATCTTTTCAAAAAAGCAGCTCTTACTTTCATCAATCTTTTCTATTGTCTTTTTAATCTCCATCCCATTTTTTTTCAGTCTAGTTATTATCATTTCTTTCCTTCTACTAACTTGGAGCTTTATTTGTTTTACTCTTTGTAGTTCCTTTAGGTGTAGTGTTACATTGTTTAAAATGTTTCTTGTTTCTTGAGGTAGGTCTGTATTACTATGACTTTACATCATAGAATTGCTTTCATAAAGCATCTCATAAGTTTTGGTATGTTGTATTTCCATTTTCATTTGTCTCCAAGAATTTTTTGATTCATCCAATGATTTCTTCATTGACCCATTGGTTGTTCAGTAGCATGTTATTTAATTTCTACATACTTGTGATTTTTCCAGTTTTTTCTTGTGATTGATTCTGCTTTCATACTATTGTGGCCAGACAAGATGTTTGATATGGTTTAAATCTTCTTGAATTTATTGAGACTTGTTTTGAGGTCTAACATATATTCTATCCTGGAGAATGTTCCTAGTATACTTGAATATAATTTGTATTAAGCTGCTTTTGGATAGAATATTCTGTATGTATGAAGTCCATCTGGTCTAATCTGTCATTTAAGGTTGTTGTTTCCTTAATGAATTTTTGTCTGGATCATTCATCCATTGATGTAAGTGGGGTATTAAAGAACCCCACTATTGTATTGCTGTTACTTTTTTCATTTAAGTCTGTTAATACTTGCTTTTCATTCAGCTTTTTTTAAATATAAAATCCTATATTTAGTATGGTATTTCTTCATCAGGAATTCAAAATATCTTTTAAGTTGTGCTTGGGTTTATTAGGATCATTATGATTTTGCAATGGTTACAAAATTGCAAAAGTTTAAAGTAATCCATACTATCTGTATTATATTTTCTTATGAACTCTGCTATTTTGGAGCAGAAGTTTGAAGAACAAGAGGATTTTCAGAAATGCAAATGCCTGTACATTTATATAGTGTTTAGAATAGAAGGTGGCTTATAGAGTATATTTTAGGAATTTTCTAATTTGTTCATAGGCATGATTTAAGTCCTAAACTACAATTTGTCTTAAATAGCGCAAAGGGCCATATTTTCTCTAAACAGACATTTTTCCCCCTAGACTATCAATATCCTTCATGGCTTCTTTCTCCTTAGGTTTTACTTAAGAACTTAATAATCTAATGGTAAAAGGACACATTAAAGAAAATGAATTCAAAGATAGAATGTACTTTATGGCTTATAATAGAGTACACCTGAATCACCTATTCCAGGTCTCTTTAAAGACTCCAATTGACCTCATTCCACCCCAGATATGTACAATGATTTTGCCATTTTAG
Organism: Neofelis nebulosa; assembly: GCF_028018385.1. Classification (NCBI taxonomy): domain Eukaryota; kingdom Metazoa; phylum Chordata; class Mammalia; order Carnivora; family Felidae; genus Neofelis; species Neofelis nebulosa. The sequence goes on along the minus strand of NC_080790.1, from coordinate 43,800,898 downwards.
GAACCGCATGGAGTATCTGTCAATCTTAATACACTATTTTCAGAAATCATGAGAAAGGAAAGATCATAAAATATTAGCAAATACATGCTCATACCACTTCTATTTGTAGTACTTTTATTCCTCCTTCTGGAAGCTCTGTACAAGTAGTTTTGTGTTTTTTTTTTTTTTTAATGGTTATGTATTTTTCAGAGAGAGACAGAGAGAGAGACAGAGAGCAAAGAGACAGCACAGAGAGAGCACAAGTGGGAGGGAGGGAGGGAGAGAGAGAGAGAGAGAGAACAGAATCTGAAGCAAGCTCTAGGCTCTGAGCTGTCAGCACAGAGCCTGCTGTGAGGCTCAAACTCACAAACTGCAAAATCATGACCTGAGCAGAAGTCCACGCTTAAACTACTGAGCCACCCAGGCAATCCTAAGCAATTTTGTCTGTGACATCTCTCCCTACTGTCACAGCCATATTAGATTTTCTATTTGGGACTCAGAAATGTAATGTGAACAAAGATTTAAATCCTTAAAATGATTCTTTTTTTATGTTTATTTATTGAGAGAAAGAGAGTGAGCGCACACATGCATGAGTGGAAGAGGGGCAGAGAGAGAGGGAGAGAGAGAATCCTAAGCAGGCTCTGTGCTATTGGAGCCTGATGCAGGGCTCAATCTCATCAATCATGAGATCATGACCTGATCTAAAATCAAGAATTGGATTCTTAACTGAATAAGCCAGCCAGGTACTCCTCCTTGAAATGACTCTTAATAAGGTGTTTGAATCCTTTTGTGTTTATTTAAAATCAAAATTACCAACAAAATTTCTGATCCATTGTATCTTCCCTGGTGTCTGCATTTACTATCAAAGTATCTTGATACACTACTTGTTTTTATTTTTTTTAATGTTTGTTTATTTTTGAGACAGAGGGAGAGAGAGAGAGAGACAGACAGACAGACAGAACATAAGTGGAGGAGGGGCAGAGAGAGATGGAGACACAGAATCCAAAGCAGGCTCCAGTCTCTGAGCTTTCAGCACAGAGCCCCACCCAGGGCTTGAACTCATGAGCTGTGAGATCATGACCTAAGCCTAAGTCAGATGCTTAAACAACTGAGCCATCCAGGTGCCCCTTGATGCACTACTTTAACTGAGAAACACTATCAGATATTAGCATCTCTAGTCAACACTTGGTGCAAACTTCTACCTTCTACATTTTTATTTAATATTTTTAATATTTATTTTTTGAGAGAGAGAGAGAGAGAGAGAGAGAGAGAGAGAATGAGCAGTGGAGGGGAAGAGAGAGGAGACACAGAATCCAAAGCAGGCTCCAGGCTCTGAGTTGTCAGCACAGAGCCCAACACGGGGTTTGAACTCATGAACCGTGAGATCATGACCTGAGCCAAAGTCAGATGCTTAACTGACTGAGCCACCCAGGCACCCTTACCTTCTCCTACATTTTAACAAATCACATCTCTTAATTGCAGGAACTCAACCTGAAAATGTCTGTATCTCCATCTCTGGCCTTTTTCTCAATCTCCATGTTTAATCAGTTGGTAAATCTACAGTTTCAATTCTGCAAAGATGCTTAAATCAATCCTTTCTCTCCAAGTCATTCTTCAATGTCCACATTCAAAATCCAGTCACCTCTAATCCAAAAGAATATTTCTGCTTCAAATCATCCCTTCTCTCTCCCTCAAGAGTCAATCTTCAGTCCTATTCCTAGAAACCATATGATTATTAGAGTTTTTACTTCAAAGCATTTATACAATCACCATATTCTCATTAAAAAGGAACAGTGATTGTACATTTATGTATATATGTGTGTATGTGTGTATATATATACATAGTGTGTGTGTGTATATATATATAAATATATATATATATATATATATATATATATATATATATATGCATGTGTGCATGTGTGTATAATGTATGTTTATCACTAGGAATTGGCTTATGCAATGGTGGAAGTTGCAAAGCAAAATATGCAGTGTGGGCCAGTAAGCTGAAGATCCAGGAGAGCAAATGGTGCAGTCTTGCTCAGAGAAGCCAGACTTCTGTTCTATTAAGGCCTTAACTGATTGGATGAGGCTCCCACATTAGAAAGGACAATCAGCTTTGCCCAAATTCCACCAAATATTAATCTCTTCCCAAAACACTCTCCAAGTTGACACATAAAATGAATCATCACACTCTTTAAAACCTTAATCCAGCCAATCAGGTTTATCATATCCTCCATTTTGACTGTTAAACACCCTGTGTTCTAGATACACTGAACACCCTTTCTTTTTCTCTATTAATTTGAACATATATTTATTAAGTACCTACTTGGTGTTAGATACTAAGGAGAATATGAAAATATGCTATAATAATTATTTCTTTGTCTCTTTGCCTTTATTCACTTTCTTTTGCTTGGTATTCCTCTCCGTTTTCCACCCAAGATCAACACTGAAAAGTAAAACTGTTCAACTATCAAAAATATTCTCAAGTCCTACTTATTTAAATCGTTCTATTTCATTACTATATTTAGGAACCCCCCTCTTTTTTCAGTTTTACACTTGTGCCATGCATTATTAATTTTTGTAATTAAGCTTATAACACTTTTGGTACATGTGTGTATGCATGCATGTACACACCTATTTTTATCTATCTATCTATCTATCTATCTATCTATCTATCTATCACCATGAATGACTGAAGGAAGGAACTTTGCACCTTACAGTAATTAACCTCACTCCTGATATATGGGAAGTGTTAAAAATGGACAAATAGAAACACCACCAGAGAAAACAGACTTAGTAACTTGCTTCTGGTTTATTCAGAAAAAATATATAAATTCAGAGCTAACAAAAATTCATGCACAACACAGTAGTGATAGTATATTCTCTGTACAATTTTGTTCCATTAAGTCTAGGACCTTAAATAGGAACTCCATCTCCTTCAACATAGAGAAGACTCTGTGCTATTTGTTTCTTCAAGGGAGTTTTTTAAATAATCACACGTGTTTAAGGGGAAACAACAATCTGTTTTGTCAAATTTTCTTATGACATGGTACAAAGATCTCAGCTTTTAGTTTCTAAGCACCCATATTTTTATATTTTCTGGATAGTATGTTCCTTTTCCCATTTTAGCAGGGTATGATCAATAAAACTGAGCAATCAAGCTAAAAGAAGGAAACTTTTTCAGGTAATTTTTCTCATTTATCTGGCCAAGTATCCATATAGTACAATTTTATAAAGTCACAGAAATTATCTAATACCAGTAATTTTCAAAACTGGATGCATTATAAATCTTTGAGAGGTTTCATAGAATAAACTGCTAAGCTCCATACTTATATATTTTTCATACCTACCCCATATTTTTATTTAATCAAATCTAGGATTTCATAACTTAACACATGTGCCTAATGATCTGCTACATTCTCTTGGCATTTGAGAACCAATGACCTGGTCATATTTATTAGATTTCAAATAAGGAGGTCACTGAGTGAATTGGTATTGTAGTGCATTTGAACCCAGATCTCCTGAGTGCTGGTTTGGAAGCCAGCTAGTTAACATTAGTCTCTTCTAATAATAGATAACATATTGTATTAACCTGACTAATAAAGAGGCAAATTTATTGAACTTCAACTTGGCAAAAGCCATAGGTCCCAAGATCCAAATATTCCACGGGAAACACCTGTGCTTCCATTTTCCTGGGCAAACCATTAGCATCATGAAAATGTGATTTCTGTAGAGGGGACAGAGTGATCAATTTAAAATAAAGCCAGAAGAATTAGCCTCGTATACACGGTGTTACATTCAGCTTCATTAGGAGATAAGCCAGGACACATAGCATCTCATCTTTGTGCAAATACTCAAAAAACAGCAGGAGGAAAGAAATGGTATGACAATCTGGAAGAGCTGATAGAGCCAATAAAAAATTCAACTGACATGAAGGCCACATATAAGGGGTAATTTGCTAATGGACTAACACATCGAGCATCTTGGAAATAAGGAAGCAAATTCCCTTGCATTCAAAAGGTGCAAAGAATTAGTGGAGTTAATAGGTTTTATGGAAGCATTTGCTGGTAGTTTGCTCTGACTAAATTCAAAGACTAACCCTGTAATTGCAGAATAATGAAGCACAATCCAAGTCAGGGATGATAATGTCCATGAAAGGCAATAACTTTATCAGCTAAGAAAGGATTTTCGAGAGCTGCTTGATCCAGACAAGATGATTCAGCTAAAGGTACACATATTTTCCAATTATGATAGTCTGCTGATTTCAGTGGCAAAAGTAAGATAGGAAAAAGGGAGGGAAAAGTGCAGATAAACAATATGATTCCAAGTGACCTTATAAATCTGAGACTATATAAATGGTGGCCAACGATCTAATGTGTTTCTATTCATTTAGTAAATCATAAGATTGCTATTCTCCTTTGAATATTATTTCCCAGGATCGAATTGCTTGAGAAAGATGTTACAGAACAGTGCGCTGAGATTTTGAAATTGTTCTCAGTATTTTTAAAAGTTACTTTAGTTTTATTGGGAAACAGTGAAATACAGGTTATATCCTTTATATAAGTTGTTTGGCCTTCTCTCAGGTTCGGGATTATGGAACTTTAAATTGGAAAGAGACCTGAGTCATTTAAAGAAATGGTTCCCAAATGCGGGTATGCAGGGTTGTGCTAAATTGGAAGTATCCGAATCAGCTGAGGAAACTGCGAAATACAGAACAAGCCTGGATCCCAATAATAAAAATGTTGACTCAGTAAGACTGAGATGGGGTACAAGAATCATAAATCTCATTAGGTTACCCAGACATATAGCCATTTTGGAAACTTTGTGTTGGATCACATAAAACCTTTACACTATCTTGGAAAAAAATAATTTAGCCCCCGCATCATTTAAAAAAAAAATCTCTTGGAGGAATTAATATACAAATCACACTTTTTAAAAAAATCCTGAAATTGAACCACTAGTGTATCTTAATAATCCAACCAATTGGCCTTTGTTGACCACAGGAATAGAACCATCTGCACATGGCTTCTCCAACCAGGTGTGTGTCATTAAATTCCAGTTACACAAACACACAAAAGCAACCTAGCCATTGGCTTCTCACCTCATCCTCATTTCTACTATTTCTAATTTACTGAAGACAGTAAAAGATCTATGGCTGTTTGTCATGGAAGCTGACTTAGTGCACTCAAATGTCAGGATACAGTCAGGCTTTGACTTATTCACAGAACCCAGTTATATAAACTGTAATGATGCACCAAAGCATATGTCTCCTTCTATAAAAATCATTTTTTTTTTTTGGTCTGGAATACAGAGCCCAGATATTTAGAGTGAAAAAGATGTCATTAATCCCTTTCTGTTCCACAAATAAACTGAAACCATAGGGAAAAGTCCAAAATAATCTAACATAATCACATATAATTTTAAATAAAGAGCAAAACTGCAGCATTTTAAATGATTTTTTAATGTTTATTTTTATTATTTTTGAAAGAGAGAGCGAGCATGAGTAGGGGAGGGGCAAAGAGAGAAGGAAACACAGAATCCAAAGTAGGCTTCGGTCTCTGAGTTGTCAGCACAGAGCTCAACACAGGGCTTGATTGGGGGCTCAAACTCATGAACCGCAAGATCATGACCTGAGCCAAAGTTGGACACTTAACCAAGTGAGCCACCCAGGTAGCCCCAAACTGCAGCATTTTAAAAGTTGTGTCTAGGGGCGCCTGGGTGGCTTGGTCGGTTAAGCGTCCAACTTCGGCTCAGGTCATGATCTCGCGGTCCGTGAGTTCTAGCCCCGTGTCGGGCTCTGTACTGACCGCTCAGAGCCTGGAGCCTGTTTCGGATTCTGTGTCTCCCTCTCTCTCTGCCCCTCCCCTGCTCATGCTCTGTCTGTCTCTGTCTGAAAAATAAATAAATGTTTAAAAAAAAAAAAAGTTGTGTCTATGTATATGTCAGTGTGGATCCAGAGTATATGGAATAGAAAAGAGGATTGCTGATATCTGGGATAGATATTTTAATGGATCTTTTTAGTTAGGCTGTTCTGAAAGCTCACAGCTGAAGCCTGCTTAGGTTTCTGTATCTCCCTCTCTCTCTGCCCCTTCCCTGCTCATATTCTGTCTCTCTTTCTCTCAAATATAAATAAACAGTTAAAAAAAATTAAAATAATGCTCATTTGACTATGTTGAAAGGGAAGACAAAATCATAAACAGGTAAAACACATGTTCATTTGGGATTTGATAATTTGTTCACCTATAGTTCAGAAATCACCAAGGAGACATCTTTTCCTTAGGAATAACACCGAATATATTTGGGTTGAATTCATGTAGTACAAAACTCAGGTAAGGTTCCTGCCTAAACAATTCTGGGCAAATTTATTGACCTTCAGCCTTGACTGGGAACTCTCTGTATCTGATTTTGAAAGAGATGGTGACTATGGTTTAACAAGACAGGTATGGTTCATATCTAGAGTAAATTTACCCTTGCTTCTAATTCTCCACACAGGACTCCAGACAAGATACAGAGCTATGTCTGCACAAAACTATGAAAATTTTTGGCACTTTTCCTTCATTTTATCCTTATTCCTTGTAAATACTGCCCTTTACTTTTTTTTTTTTAAGAACTATAATTACAGGTATTGTTTCCATCCAAGTCTAATTGAAAAAAGCTCAGATACAGTCCCTCTCACAGGTCAATGTGCATTTTAAAAGAAATAAAAAGTTTCCCTAAATGGATTACTTTTTAACTATGGAATTTCAGACCCTTTCTGTTCATTCACTTAACAAGCATACAGTGAGGGGTGCCTGGGTGGCTCAGTAGGTTGAGCGTCCGACTTCAGCTCAGGTCATAATCTCACAGCTCGTGAGTTCGAGCCCCATGTTGGGCTCTGTGCTGACAGCTCGGAGTCTGGAGCCTGCTTCGGATTCTGTGTCTCCCTCTCTCTCTGCCCCTAACCCACTCGCATTCTGTCTCTGTCTCTCTCAAAAATAAATAAACATTTAAAAAATTAAAAAGAAAACAAGCATACAGTGAGTGCCTATGTGCCAGGACTCCATCCAGAGCCTAAGTCCATTAAAATGAATGATGCCCAGTGTGTCTACCACTAAGGAATGCAGAGTCATGTATGGGAAACAAATAAATAAGTAATGACCAACTGCATATAATATAGTTAATCTAGGTTCTGGGAGCAGAGAGCAGGGGCTCTTAATTACATCTGGAAAGGGTGTGTGTATGTCTGTATGTGTGTGTATGCATGTGAGCTGACACATTTGGGGCTGGGTTAGGGAAGATCTTTTATTGGAAGAAAGGCATGACTTTTCTTGAGACTTGAGAAGTAGATTGGTGGAGGAGCGCTGGAAAGAAACATTTCCTGTTGGAACAAAGATATGGATAGAGATAGAAGGAAGAGAAAGAGGAATGTCTTTGAAGAATAATGTGTGGCTCTAAGGTCCAAATGAATGGGAGAAGAGATATGAAGGAATAAGGAGAAAATGAACAACAATCATGAACAATCAATGGCTTTCAGCTCCTGAAAGCAGACATCAAATACATGCCATTCTACAATGGAAGAAAACATTTTTTGCATTTCTGCTTTCCTTTGGACTACCCAGAACTAGAGGCAATTTATTCTCATTTCTTAATCAACTAGATAGCAGAACAAACAATTGAACAGGTATGGAGGTATGGTATAGGATAAGATATAAATAAGGGGTGATAAACACTAAATCCTTCATTAACCCACACCGACCTTTAAGTTTGACTGTATCCCAAGGAGCAAGAGATGAGAACATACATTACTAGGATTAATGGTCAAGGCTCATGTCTGAATGAATTGAAAGGGTATATGCTTGATATTCTTCCGATTTGGGTAGGCTCTCAGGAATACTGTGGTATAACAGAGTTCTGATTCTAATTCTAATTAACCAAGTAATCTATAGAAATATTTAAATATATTAAAGCAATTAATGAATTTAGTCATTTATTCATCATCACTAATGACTTCAAAGAGTGTTAGAAACACATGATTCATACTGGAGAGTAGTGTATTTGCCAGTCACCTATCCATAAATTGTTTTTCACTGGTTTTAGATCCAAAAATGACCTTAATATTATCAGTACTCTGTTTCTTAATTTTTATTTTTTATCAAAGTTATACTTTTTAAACATTTGAAATATCAAATAGTACTAAGATGTGTACAACAAAATACAACAGTCCTCTGCTTCAACTTCCTCCAGATACCTATCCTGATCTTCAGAGGCCACCACATTCAGTTTTTACCTATACTCTCCAATGCTTTGTCTTCCTATTTCCCAGTGAATGCTTATAATTAGTATTTTCAATAAATATGTTTAGGTCTTATTTACTGACCTTTATGATTGTTGAAAATTAAACTTTCTGATACATCCACACAATATCCAATCTCCCATCCTTAAGCTATGTATGTCCAAATTTTTATGTAAACAGTTTTTACTCACATAATTCTATAAACACTTTTCATTGATCAGCCTAATAGTATTCTCTGATAATAGTTTTTTCTCTTATAGAATCTTTACAAATCTGCCATAAACACATTAATATTTCTTCTCAGTAGTCAAAAATATCCTAAACAGTCTTCTCATTCCCATTATGTTTCTAGGACCTCTCCCTCTGTTTTTCTTCCTGCTCTGCTTAGTCCTAGGCAACTTAGGGTGTACTATTTATTATTATCCAAAGGCCTAAAAACCTGTTTATCTTTTTATTGATGATTGACATTGTATTGAATTCTTGGTTGAAATAAATGTTCCTTGGGTTTTGAGGTCTTTATTCCATTTTACTCCAAAATTCTGGGTGGTTGTCGAGAAAAATTAAGTTCTTTATATTCTCATTTCTTTTGTGTATGATGTTTCTCTTACCCCTCTCGATGCTGTTGACTGTTTCTCTCCATTTTTGATATTCTGCGGTTTCATAAGAATTTGGCTTGCTGTGGACTTTTATCATTCAATGTGCTGTCCACTTATTACTATGCTATCCAAAAGATAGACAAAATTCAGTCTGGCAAATTTATTTTTTTAATTTAATTAATTTATTTATTTTAAGTAGGCTCTATGCCCAGTGCAGAGCCCAATGCAAGACTTGAACTCATGGCCCCAGGATCAAGATCTAAGCTGAGATCAAGAGTCAGACACTTAATTCACTAGAGTTCATAGGTTCCAGATGTGCTGTCACTTGAAAATAATATTTTGCACCTCAATAGCATCTTTTGGTCAAGGATCTTAGAGTATTTACAAACATGAATTACCCCTACAAAACTCTGTGAATCTGCCCATGTTGCAGACTGGTAATCTTTGGAGAGATTCAGCAGAACTCTGCCCTACTGCACTGCAAGTCACTTCTTGTGTTCAGTTTTACTGATTGTGGGGCATGAAAGAAATAGAGAAGATCCAAAAAAAAATGAGCACAAGGAAAGACAAAAGAGAGACAGCACGTGGCAAACCAAGAAACAGAAAGATAACTATAGAGAACAAACTTATGTTTATTAGAGAGGAGATGGGTGGGGGTATAGGTTAAATGGGTGATAGGGATTAAGGAGTGCACTTGCTGTGATGAGCACTGGGTGTTTCATGAAACTGTTGAATCAGTATATTGTACACCTAATATTACATTGTATTAATAAACTGGAATTTAAATAGAAACCATAAAAAGTAAAAAAAAATAAACAACAAATAAAAGGAGATCCAAAAAAATGGGGGGTCAGACACTTGACTGAGCCACATAAGCCCCCCTCGGCAAATTTATTTTTATTATATGTTTTCATATATTAGTTGAAATTTCTGCTTTTTGTACTGTTTGTGATATTCAACTTCACTTTTGAATGCTCTTCCCATTAGGGGCGCCTGGGTGGCTCAGTTGGGTAAGAGTCCGACTTTGGCTCAGGTCATGATCTCATGGTTCCTGGGTGTGAGCCCCACAGCAGACTTTATGCTGACAGCTCAGAGGCTGGAACCTGCTTCGGATTCTGTCTCCCTCTCTGCCCCTTCCTGGCTTGCACTCTCTCTCTTTCTCTCTCAAAAATAAACAAACATTAAAATAAATAAATAAATAAATAAATAAATAAATAAATAAATAAATGTATGTATGTTCTTCCCATTTGTGTATGCTCTCTCAAACAGCTGGTCACTGACTCTCTATTTATAATTAAGAATAGGACACTGGCAATCTGGCCATGAGCTTAATAGAGGGGAACACTGACTAGAGGTCTTGAACTTAAGGTGTTTGGGTAGAGAGGGAGATCTTTTGAAGAAAGATGCCACATTTCAGATTTTCTTTTTTAGATAGTTTTCTGAAAAATTCAATGTTTTAGGAAAACAAAACAAAACAAAACAACTATCTTCCAGGATCCAATTTAGGGAGGATAGAGAATTGCAGGGTGATGGGAGTTGCCTGGAATATCTCATCACTCAGTTTTCAGCTTCCATTTTATTTTTGTGTTCTTATTTTGTTGCCTTGCTTCTCCATGCCCTCCTCCTTTGTCACTTTACCAGAAATCCAAAGGCTCTTGTGTAAAATATTTTTAGAGAACAACATATTCTGACAAGCTGGGTTGGATTAGTTACATGACTTTGATGTTGAAGGTGAGGCAAATGGATAAAGGAGGATGCCCGTGGTTCTTACAATTTTGACAGATTTTAAACTAATCTCTCTGGTTTTAGCTTGAAGCCTTACCCACCCACTCCACCCCCTGCCACCATATTCCTTGTTAGTCTGTGCCATCAATCCCCATGTTTCTGAAACTTCTATCTAGTGAACTTTGCTTCTCATTGCCATCCTTTTCTGTAGGCAGTCACTCCAGTCTGTTAAATCGCATAAGGCTCCTTTTATCTGATAAGTCAGTTAATAATCCTCTACTGCCCATTTCCACCTTCTAGGACTCTGTTGGCATATTGGCCTCACTGTTGGCTAAACTCTCATTTTCTCAATCTTCATTGGTTTATATCTTTTCCTCTTTACTGTCACCATAATGAAATCTGCAGGGAAATGGAAAATGCATCTTTGTCTTCAATTCATTAACTTTAACTCTTCGTTCAAATTTAGTATGTTTTCTATTAGTTTTTAAAAAGGATTAAAGCACTATTGAACTAAGTAGTAATTAAGATGGTCTTTTCAATTTAAAAAAAATTACTATTTTCTTTCTGAAAGCAGTCTTAGGGTGACTGACAGAAATCCATTTCCTTGCCTTTTATTACAATCTCACTTCACTCAGCTTTGTAGCAGTCCCTGGGTTGTTAGAATGTCTAAAATGACAGGGAAAAGTATCCAAAGGCAAAAATATCTTGTAGGAGAAAAGGCCCTAGGATTTCCGCCTAACATAATGGCTTTTTATTCTCCCTCCCACTGACTATAGGGGAAAAATCATTTTAAGAACTGACAAAACCGTATCAACAGTTTTCATTAAAAACACATTCATGTCAACATTAAGTAAGCTCCCATCAATTATAATAGGACATTTATGTATGTGCAAAGTAAGGAAATGAAAACAGCAATGTAGGGCATATTGCAATCCATTTAGGAGAAGTTCATCATTTCCATAACAAAATCATAAAGCATTTCAGATGCACAATTTATCACAAGATTATTGGAGAAAGACTTCTTTCTCTTTTTCAATCATTTTATCCAGTGCTTTGGCACAAAAAATGCTTTCTTTCCCATCAAGTGTTGAGATGGAGCACTTAACTCTTAGCAAAATAACATAGACAAGTAAGGACTTTACCCTTATGAAACGATGCTCCATGAAAATACATAAAATAATATGGATTCGAAACCTACTGACAAACACTCCACCTTCCAATATACATTCCAAAAACACTTCCTATAAGTATTGAGATAAATTATGATCCATGGTTTGTACCATCCCAGAAATCAAAATAGGAAAATGAGATCTGACTTCCCAAGACTACTGTTTCACCCTAGCTCAATCAGGTCCCTTCTAGCTCTTGACCAGCTCTCTGCTCTTGAGCTCTTTTACAAAGAACCAGATAGACATCTTTCCTTTGATTCTATACCACATTCTTTAGTTGAGTGCCCTTTTCCTGGTTTATGGGATATTCCTATCTTGGCCTCATTTCTGAAAATGAATTCCAGAAGATGAACTATTCACTGAGATGGACAAACCAATGAACATTGTTACTAAGTCTATATTTCATGTCTTTCTTCTAAATTCTGCCCACAGGAAATGGATAAGAGTTTGAAAACATAACAATGACCATAAAGCAGCATAGATACATATGGGAAAAACACTTTGTGATTTATATTTTCTATACACATTATTTTGTTGTTTTTATCCTCATATCAAACACATAGGGTAGGTAGAGAAGGACTGAATTTACTTCCATTTAACATAGTTTATGTAAAGAAGGCTGGTAAGGTAACCTCATACACAGGTGGAATTAAATTGTTGGGATTCATATACCAGATCTAAACTACTTTTCCAATTCAGTGTAGAGCTCAGCTCAGCCTTTTACTTTTGTAGAAACATGGAGTTAAGTTACAGCATTTTTTGCCTCTGTTTTATTCCTTCCTCTTTCATTCCTGAACCAATTAGAAATAAAAAGCATCCAAATGGGAAAATAGAAGTAAAATTGTCTCTGCTTTCATATAATATAATCTTATATACAGAAAACCATAAAGACTCCATCAAAAAAAAAAAAAAAAAGACCTAACATACAAGTTCAGTAAAGTTTCAGGTAAGAAAATCAACATACAAAAATTAGTTGCATTTTTATAAGCTAATGGTGAGCTATCTGGAAGATACTAATAAAATAATTTCATTTATAATAATATGAAAAATAATAAAATACTTAGGCTTAACATAAATTTAACCAAGAAGGTGAAAGACCTGTGCACTGAAAACTATAAAGCATTGTTGAAAGAAATTGAAGAGGAGACAAATAAATAGAAAGGTATCCTATGTTCATGAATTTGGAGAATAAATAGTGTTAAATACCCTTAATATCCAAAGTAATCTATGGATTCAATGCAATCCTATCAAAATTCCAATGCCATCTGTTTTTTAACCTTCAGATCTTTTTGTAATTTATTTATTTAAATTCAAATTAGTTAACATACAGTGTAGTATTGGTTTCAAGAGTAGAACCAAGTGATTCATCAATTAAATACAACACCCAGTGCTCATCCCAACAAGTGCCCTTGTTAATGTCCATCACTCATTTAGTCCATTCCCCCACCCACTTCCCCTCCAGGAACCCTCAGTTTGTTCTCTGTATTTAAGAGTCTCTTATGATTTGCCTCTCTCTCTCTTTTTTTTTTTATGTTTATTTATTTTTGACAGATAGGGACAGAGAGTGGAGAGGCAGACAAAGAGGAAGACACAGAATATGAAGCAGGCTCCAGGCTATGAGCTATCAGCACAGAGCTCAACGTGGGGCTCAAACTCATAAACCGTGAGATAATGAGCTGAGCCGAAGTTGGATGCTTAACTGACTAAACCACCCAGGTGCCCCACCTCCCTCTCTGTTTTTCTCTGATTTTTCCTTCCCTTCCCTTATGTTCATCTGTTTCTTAAATTCCACATATGAGTAAAATCATGTGATATTTATCTTCCTCTGACTTATTTCACTTATAATACACTCTGGTTCCATCCACATTGTTGCAAAAGGCAAGATTTCATTCATATGTGTGTGTGTGTTTATATATATATATATATATATATATATATATATATATATATATATATATAATACATATATATAATGTGTATTTATATATATAAATGTTTATTTATATATATATATATATATATATATATATATATATATATAAATGCTTATTTATTTTTGAGAGACAGACACAGAGTGTGAGTGGGGGAGGGGCAGAGAGAGGGAGACACAATCTGAAGCAGGCTCCAGGCTCCAAACCATCAGCACAGAGCCAGATGTGGGGCTCAAACCCACGAACCATGAGATCATGACCTGAGCCAAAGTCAGTGCTCAGCCCGGGTGACCCAAGATTTTATTGTTTTGAATCACTGAGTAAAATTCCATTGTGTGTGTATGTGTGTGTGTGTGTGTGTGTGTGTGTGTGTACACACATACCACATGTTCTTTATCCATTCATCAGTTAATGGACATTTTGGCCCACTCCATAATTTGGCTATTGTTGATAGCACTGATATAAACAATGAGGTGTAGGTGTCCCTCCAAATCAGCATTTTTGTACCCTTTGGGTAAATACCCAGTAGTGTAATTGCTGGGTCATAGGGTAGTTCTATTTTTAACGTTTTGAGGAGCCTCCATGCTATTTTCCAAGGTGGCTGCACCAATTTGTATTCTCACCAACAGTGCAAAAGTATTCCCTTTTCTCTTCATCCTCACCAACATTTGTTGTTTCCTGTAGTGTTCATTTTAGTTATTCTGACAGGTGTAAGGTGGTATATCATTGTGGTTTTAATTTGTATTTCAATCAAAATACTAATGATTGATATATCATCACTGATGATGAGTGATGTTGAGCATCTTTTCATGTGTCTGCTAGCCATCTGGATGTCTTCTATGGAAAAGTGTCTACTCATGTCTTCTGTTCACTTCTTCACTGGATTATTTGTTTTTTGGGGTGCTGAGTTTCATAAGTTCTATATAGATCTTGGATCTATACCAAATATAGATACCTTTGTGTACCCTTTATCTGGTAGATCATTTGCAAATATCTTCTCCAATTCCATAATTGCCTTTTAGTTTTGCTGATTGTTTCTTTTGCTGTGCAAAAGCTTTTTATCTTGATGAGGTTCCAATAGTTCATGTATGCTTTTGTTTCCCTTGCCTCCATAGACATGTCTAGTAAGAAGTTGCAGTGGCCAAGGTCAAAGAGGTTGCTGCCGGTTTTCTCCTCTAGGATTTTGATGGCTTCCTGTCTTACATTTAGGTCTTTCATCCATTTTGAGTTAATTTTTGTGTATGGTGTAAGAAAGTGGTCCAGGTTCATTCTTCTTCATGTCACTGTCCATTTTTCCCAGCACCATTTGCTGAAGAGACTGTTGTTGTTGTTTTTTCCCATTGGATTCTCTTTCCTGCTTTGCTGGAGATTAGTTGGCCATATATTTGTGGGTCCATTTCCAGGTTTTCTATTCTGTTCCATTGATCTATGTGTCTGTGTTTGTATTAATAACATACTGTCTTGATGATTATAGCTTTGTAACACAGCTTGAAGTCCAGAATTGTGATTCCCCCAGATTTTGTTTTCTTTTTCAACATTACTTTGGCTATTTGGGGTCTCTTCTGGTTCC
The DNA here is from genome assembly GCF_028018385.1 of Neofelis nebulosa. Classification (NCBI taxonomy): domain Eukaryota; kingdom Metazoa; phylum Chordata; class Mammalia; order Carnivora; family Felidae; genus Neofelis; species Neofelis nebulosa. The sequence continues at coordinate 43,785,653 of NC_080790.1, read as the reverse complement.
ATACAAATTTTAGAATTGTTTGTTCTAGCTCTGTGAAGAATGTTGGTGTTATTTTGATAGAGACTACATTTTATGTGTACATTGTTTTGGGTAGTATGGATATTTTAACCATATTTATTCTTCCAATCCATGAACATGGAAGTTTTATTTCCCCCTGTTTCTTTGTGTCTTATTCAATATCTTTCATAAGCTTTCTATAGTTTTCAGCATACAGATCTTTTACCTCTTTGGTTAGTTTTATTCCTAAGTATCTTATGGTTTTGGGTGCAATTGTAAATGGGATCAATTCCTTGATTTCTCTTTCTGCTGCTTCATTATAGGTGTATAGAAACACACATATCAGATCTAGCAGTTTTCTGGTGGAGCCTTTAGGTTTTCCAGGTAGAGTATCATGTCATCTGTGAAGAGTGAAAAGTTTGACTTCTTCCTTGTCCAATGGTATCTTTTAAAGAAATAAAGAAAATGTGAAAATTTCTATGGAACCACAAAAGATCCCAAATAGCCCAAGCTATTTTCAGCAAGAAGAACAAAGCTGGAGACATCACACTTCCTGATTTCAAAATATATACAAAACTATAGTAATCAAAACAGTATGGTAGTGGAATAAAAACAGACACATAGATCAGTAGAACAGAATAGAGAACCCAGAAGTAAACTGACACATACACAGTCAACTATTTTTTTTTTTAATTTTTAATATTTATTTATTTTTTTGAGAGAGAGAGACTGTGAGCAGGGAAGGGGCAGAGAGAGAGGGAGACACAGAATCCAAAGCAGGCTCCAGGCTCTGAGCTGTCAGCCCAGAACCCGACACAGGGCTCGAACTCACAGACCATGAGATCATTACCTGAGCCAAAATTGGACGCTCAACTGACTGAGCCACCCAGGTGCCCCCACAGTCAACTAATTTTTAACAAAAGTGCTGAGAACATAAAATGGTTAAGGGATAGTCTCTTCAATAAATGATCAATAAATGAAGTTGGGAAAACTAGATATCCACATGCCAACAAACAAACAAACAAACAAACAAACAAACAAACCCTGGACCCACATCTAACACTATACTCAAGAATCACCTCAAAACAGATTAAAGATTTAAACATTAGATCAGAAAATGCAAAACTCCTAGAAGAAAAAATATAGGAAAAGCTAGACATTGGTATTGGCAATGATTTTTTGGAGATGACACTAAAAGCACAGACAACAAGAGCAAGGTTTACATGTAGAACTACACCAAACTAAAACGTTTCTGCATAGCAAAGGAAAAGGGCAACATAATATAAAAGCAAACTTTGGAATGGGAGAAAATACTTGTAAACCCTGTTACTTCCTAATGGGTTCATGTCCAAGATATATAACAACTCATACAACTCAATAGCAAAACAACAAACAAAAACCCAACAAAAATCCCAATTAAAAATGGACAAAGTACCAAATAGATATTCTTTTCAGAAAAACACATGCAAAAGGCCAAAAGGTATATGAAAAGATGCTCAACATTAGCAATCATAAAGGAAATGCAAATCAAAACCACAATGAGATACCGTTCCACACCTGTTCAAATGGCAATTATTAAAGAAATCAAAAGATAACAGATGTTGGTGAAGATGTAGAGAAAAGGGAACTCTTGTGTACTGTTGATGGAATGTAAATTAGTAAAGCTATTATACAAAACAGTATGGTATTACCTGAAAAAATAAATATAAAACTACCATATGATCCAATAATCTCACATATGGGTATATATCCAAAGGAAATAAAATTACTAGCTCAAAGACACATTTGCATTCCCAGGTTCATTAAAAAAAAGATATGTAAGCTATTTAAGTGTTCAACAGTAGATGAATATAAAGAAAATGTGAAATATATATATATATATATATATATATATATATACACACACACACACATACACAGTAATATAGTACTCAGCATTAAAAAGAAGGAAATCCTTCAATTTGTGACAACATAAATAAAAGACTGAAAGACACTATGCTAAGTGAAATAAGCCAGATACAAAATGACTAATATTGTGTGATATCACTTATATGTATAATTTAGAAGGAAAAAAGACAAATTCATAGTAAAAAAGAATAGAATTATGGTTATCAGAGGGTGGGGGGTGGGTCATGTAGGAAAAGGTAAGATTAAAGTAAAAATGGAAAAAATTAGAATGTGGCTGACAGGTGCTGGGAGGAGGGCGTCATAGGAAGTTATTATTGAATGGGTGCAGAGTTTCAGTTTTACAAGATAAAGAGTTCTGTGAGTGGAGGGTGGAGATGACTGCTTTATAATATAAATGTACTTAATATCCCTGATGTACACTTAAAATGTTTATGATAGTAAATTTTATATGAATTTTGCCACATAAAAATTTAGGATGAAGAAAAATCAAGGCAGATATACTTAACATTGGGTTCATGGATCTGCAAGAAGGTCTCTGGACATGATGGGAAGACAATGACACACTTAAAATTATTTGCAAATTGTATATTGGGGAGAGATTCCAATAGCTTTCAGCATAGACTTAAGTAATGCCAGATGGGAAAATTAAGGAGAAGTCTAACAAAAGTTTTATTAGATGTTTGTAACTTAAAAGTAATCAAAATCCAAAGGTTTTGTTAAATTCACATGTTAAAAAGATATGTATAATGCCAGTAAATTACATTATTTGTTATCCAATCACTACAACTAATCTCCTAGAGTTAGCAAATATTCTGCTTAAATGTGTGGACTTGCTGCTCTTAAATTTCAACGTACCCCAGATTTGTAGATCCATCTCCCCATCTGACAGTCAAAAATTGGTGTCTAGAGATGGTAAATGGCTTGGTCAAGGTGACACAAATGCCTATTTTTCATCCTAACTAAAATCGACGACTGCCATATACCTTATTCTCATTAAGGTCAGTGGACAGTTAGAGCTTTGTGAAATAATAACTAAGATTTATTATGAGCTCACTATGTACTACCATTTTAAGTACTACATACAGAATGTCATTTCTCTCTTCACAACATTCTTATGAGATAGGTGCTTATGAGTTTTCATAGCTTTTCAGTAGATGTTTTCATTTTACAGGTCAAACAAAATGAGGCTTATAAACATTAACTTGCTTATTATGTTCAGATAGGAAGTGACAGAGATTCAGACTCAGGTACGTCTGACTCTAAAAGCCCAACTGTATTATTCATTTTCTAATTATGAATGAGGACTGAGCTATAACCATTGACACACAAGGTATATTTTATCTGATTCAAGAACACAGAGCTATGTGGCACAGAGAGGTGAAAGCAGCCACAGGCTTAGAGCCCTGTGTCTAAAACTGCTACATAAACTCTCTTGATTTTGCAGAGAAATAGAAAGACAAAAGAGGCAATTATTACCATTGATATTTAAACCAACAATAAGCAGATGGTGTGAATGAATCCAGCCACCTAAAGCAGACCTCCAGAAAAGGGAGAGCTAGTATCTTGGCGTTGCCATTTACTAGGTAGGAAACTTGGGTAGTATCCTCTGAAACCCATCACCTCTCACATACTCTCTTCCTTCACTACTGAAATTAGAAATATTTCCTATGCCCCTTTCTACTAAATCATTTCTAACATAATTCAAACATGATAGAGCAGCTCCTATTGCAAATAACAACATAAACAATGAAGTGTGCTTGTTCTAATGTTTCCTTTCAACTGCAGCTCTCTCTGTCCTCCTTCACAGCAGAAACATCTTCAAAGTATTGTTTAGAATTTTTATATCCATTTCTTATGCACTAATCTCTCTTTTAAAAATGATATCTACAACTGTAGCTTATTCCTTTGTTTTGTTATACACTGTTCAATTATATAAATAGATGTTAACTTATCTCTTCATTTAACTGTTAAGGGACATTTGGGTTGTTTCCATTTGCTATAATAAACAAGGGTGCTACATTATTTAACATATATCCTAGGCAAACAAGTGAAAGAATTTCCCCAGAGCATATACTTATGAGTGGACTGGAAAAATGTTTAAATTTACTAGTAATGCAAAAGTTTCCAAAGGGTTTGAGCCAATTATTACTTCTACCAGCATATGATGAGAGTTATTTTTTGCTCTATAATCCTACAAAGAGATATTACCTGACTTAAAAGTTGTGCCTATACTTTCAATTTGCTCAGTTTTCAACTGGGTCTGTTGAATACTTTATCATGACTTAAATGATTTACCTATATATTGTGCATAGCAATGTAGTGAGGATTAAATATATTACAGTGCCTTGTCATGAATTCATTTTCATTTTGATTTTTTATGACCAATCTTGTATTTTCCATTTCATTTCATGTTTAAGTCTTTAATACACTTTAAATTTAGTGTATGGAGATGAGATAGGATATAATTATTATTAACTTTCTATATATGGGTGGGTCATTTCCTGGCATTTATAAAATTAGTTGATTTTTAGCTATATCTTTGTCTTTAATACATGTTCTGATTAAATAAGCATACACAAGAGGGCAAAAAATACAAATGTGTAGTTCAATGAATTATTATAAAATTACATATATAACCAATATTCAAATCAAGAAATAGAACTTTGTCCATTGATTTTTTAAAATGGAAGCATCTGTTATTCATTTTTAAAAATGTTTATTCATTTTGAGAGAGTGTGTGCACACATGAGTGGGGAAGGGGCAGAGAGAGACAGAAAAGGGATCCTAAGCAGCCTCCATGCTCAACACAAGTCTGACCCAGGGCTCCACCCCATGAGCCACGAGATCATGACCTGAGCTGAAATCCAGAGTTGGATGTTTAACCGGCTGAGCCACCTAGGCACCCCATCTGTTATTCATTCTGTGTCTGGTTTCTGTCATTCAATATTATATCTGTCCCTCTGTGCAGCTAAGAATGGCATTTGTTTGAATTCACCAACAAAATGGCAATTTCATTAGTAGAGAATTATTTCCCCAAATTTTCTCTCTAGTCTCCGTGTTGTTGCTCTATTGTTATCTAAAATATAATTTTGGAAGGACATACCTTAGATAAGTTTAGTTTTTATACATTTTGAGTAAACCCTTTTCCCCAATAGATGCTTTTAGATTTGTAGAAAACTATGTAAAAGACTAGTGACCTGGAAGATATGTGAGTAGAAATTACCTAGACTGAAGCACAGAGAATAAAACAAAATTGTATGCATTTGGAAATGGCAAAAACTTGATTAAATGTATATTTAGTACATTTAGTAATTTTTTTAGTTAGCTCACGGAAGAATAGGGAAAGAGACATATTGAATATTTAATACTGTAAAACACTTCTAAAATTGATCAATGATATCAAGCCACAGAAGTAAGAATCATTACAATCCCCAAGCAGCATACACAACACACACATAGTGTTACAGGTTGGATTCCCTTAGAGGTTGAATCTGAAATGGATATTTGCATACAGGAAGTTTATTAGGGAGTGCTCTTAGGATCAACACTGTGAGGGAGTGGAGTAAGGAGAGCTGGACAGAAGGAGAGGTTGGACTGCAATGGCTTCAGCTAATTTCACTGGGCTCTCTAGAGTTAGGGGAGCCTGTCAGAGTTGTTCTGAATTGGAGGATAGGGGCAAGGCCTACAAATGTCTACATCATTGAATGTGAGTAGCCAACAGGAAGGAAATGTTACTTCAATTAAGTTGAAATTTTTCTGGGGCGCCTGGGTGGCTCAGTCGGTTGAATGTCCGACTTCAGCTCAGGTCACGATCTCACGGTCCGTGAGTTCGAGCCCCGCGTCAGGCTCTGGGCTGATGGCTCAGAGCCTGGAGCCTGCTTCCGATTCTGTGTCTGCCTCTCTCTCTGCCCCTCCCCCGTTCATGCTCTGTCTCTCTCTGTCCCAAAAATGAATAAACGTTAAAAAAAAAAAAAAAGAAATTCTTCTATACAGGGACACCTGGATGGCTCAGTCAGTTAAGCATCTGACTTCAACTCAGGTCATGATCTTACGATTTGTGAGTTTGAGCCCCGTGTCAGGGTCTGTGCTGACAGCTCAGAGTCTGGAGCCTGCTTTGGATTCTGTGTCTCCCTCTCTCTCTGCTCCTCCCACACACCCCTACCACTCATGATCTCTCTCTCTGTTTCTCAAAAATAAACATTAAAAAATTAAAAAAAAAGGAACTCTTCTACAGAGAGTCTTAAAGATAGACTCATGAGTATAATTGGCTACCAACACGCTAGGAGGTGGGAGAATGAGTGTTTCAGTGTTGGAGGGAAAATGTGGGTGTCACACAATACCATCTACTGCATACACAATGCACCTAGGCACATTAGTAGAACTGCTTATATTAAATCAACATTAAAGAGAATATTTTCTTTTTTTAATGTTTATATTTTATTTCTTTTGAGAGAGAGAGTGAGAGAGCAGGCAAGCAGGGGAGGGGCAGAGAGAGGGAGAGAGAATCCCAAGCAGGTTCCACACTGTCAGCACAAAGCCTAATGTGGGGCTCGATCCCAGGGTTTGTGAGATGATGGACTGAGCCAAAATCAAGAGTCAGATGCTCAACTGACTGAACCACGCAGATGCCCCATCAAAGAGAGTATTTTCAATGCTGAGTAAAAATGTCATTATCTTTAAGAGAAACACTTAGACTTACAACTGACTTCTCAACATAAATGATAAAAATGAAAAGAAAATGGAATGACAGACTTAAAATGCAGAATAATTGCAACTTAAAAATCTCTAATACAGAAAGAAAAATCCTCAAAAGTAAATGTGGGTTAAAACCATCTGTACACACACACAAAAGAGAATTTGTGGCCATCCAAACAACACTGAAATATGTATTATAAGGATTTCTTCAGAAAGAAAAAAAAATAATTATGAATAAAAATTCACAGAAATCTGAGGAGGTGTAAAAAGTAAGAGAAGTAATTCTCTCCACCTACTTCACCCATCCCCCTAGTCCCCTCCCCACTCTGGAAAATACCAGTTTTTTCTCTTTATTTGTGATTCTGTTTCTGAATCAGTACCTTGTACACCTGGAACTAGTAATACATCGCATGTCAACTGTACCTTAATTTAAAAAAAAATAAGAGAAGGGGCAAACGAGCAGATACATATGAACACTGACTAGATTGTTAGTTATATTGTATTTTTTTACATAGGTGGTTTTTATATGAGTTTGTTTACATTTTAAAAATATTTTGTGCTTTATCCATAAATTTTGCAGGTTTCTGCATGTGTGTTGCAGTTATATAAACACTGTTAAGATACAATGGAGCCAATCTTGAAGATCCTCCCATGAAAACAAAACCATTTAGAGCAAAGCTTAGTCTATTGTACTTCATAAATATAAGCAAAACTTTGGTTACTTCTTGCAAATGCCTCTGATAATCATAAATTAATCTTAAGTCACCTTCCTAAAATGGTATAAGATAATCACTGTTAACCAATCTCCTGTTGTCTGGGTAGCCCTACTGTAATAACCAATAACTGTGAACGTTAAATGACCTCCTCATTTTCACTTTATGAGCTGTTGCATAACATCCTGCCTCTGAACTTGGTAGCAGGGTTCAGGTTGAAGTCTCATGTACAGTTTGTTTCTTGCTGAATAAAACACTTGTATCAAGTAAAGCTCTGAATTTTCTTTTGAGAACACACACAAACTATACCTTTGCACGTGGAAACTTTCATTCTATTTTTAAAATATAGACTCTTTTTCAATAGCTCAATGTTGTGATTTTCTCCCTGTTTACTTATCATTGAACATGCAGTCCTGATAATGCATTATCATAATGCACAGAATTATGCATTTAACCTGAGTCTTTATCATTTGAGTTATAAATAAAACTATTCCATTCAAATCTTAAGTTGTGATTGAAAAGCTGATCTTTTGTAAATTAAGGTGTCCATGAGAGAAAGGACCAATTACCTCTTTTTTTTTTAAGTTTATTTATTCATTTTGAGAGAGGGAGAGAGCACAGGCAGGAGAGGGGCAGAGAAAGGGAAAGAGAGAATCCCAAGCAGGCTCCAAGCCTTCAGCACAGATCCTGATACAGAGCTCAAACTTACTCATGAACCCTGAGATCATGACCTGAGCCACAATCAAGAGTACAATGCCTAACAGACAGTCATCTAGGAACACGGCCCTGCCCCTCTGCCATTCTCTTTTATTTATGATTGTGTTTAACTTTGTATCACTAAGCTTAAGGACTTCCATCTTTCCCTTGTATACATTAGTAAAATTGCATTTTTTGGTAACAGTAGTCCCAAATCTGAAGCAAAGAACAAGAGGATTGTGATGAGTGAGGAAAGGGGAGAAACAGTGTTATCAGGCTGAGAAGGGTGCCCCTGTGCTGACAGGGGGAGTCCCAGCTCCTGGTCAGTGAGGATCCCATTTTTCCTGTTGGAGACACACACAGCAGGGTAATTTGTACAGAACACACCTCAGTAATTGTTTCAGGGATTTATTCTAATTTTGATTAGCCAAAATTCCCCTGATGGCTAGGGGATTATTGAACCCTAATTTTAGTTTTTATTTCCATTGACAAATTCATCTATTTTTCTCTTATTAAAGTTGGATGATAAAGAGGTAAATGACACATGTATCTTCCTCCCCTGGAAAATTCTCTCATTCATTTTGATCATATTTAATTTGTTTGATTTAATAGGTCTTTGTGAGCCATTTCATACTCAGGCAGCATATAAACACATAATCTTTAAAAAAACAACAGGTTGTTTTCATTATTGCATTGATTAGGATAGACTGGCATTTTAATTTATTTAATCCCTTTCACTTGATAACATTGTCACCACACAAAGGTTTCCCACAGAGGTCTGCCTTTACTAATTTTAGCCTTTAAAAAAAAAAAGCTTTATTTATTTTTGAGACAGAGAGAGGGAGAGAGAAGGAGAGAGAAGAAAGAGAGGTATACAAGTTGGGGAGGCGCAGAGGGAGAGAGGAGAGAGAGAGAATCCCAACAGGCTCTTCACTGCCAGCACAGAGTACAATGCGGGGCTTGAACCCACAAACGGTGAGATCATGGCCTGAGCTGAAATCCAAGGCTTAACTAATGAGCTACCCAGGCGCCCCACTGATTTTTGTCTTTAAAACATTTTCCCAATGGTTTTCATGTCACTTAAAGCTGGATGGCTTACTAATATGAGATCTGAAATAGTTGTTGGGATGTCTGGCTTTAGATTGGTATCACTACTGATAAACTCCTTGATATCAGGCAATGCTTTTCACCTCTCTCAACTTAATTTCATTTTTTTGTCATTTGGTAAAATGATAAAATATTAGAGTAAATGATCTTAAAACTTCCTTTCAGCTCTGATACGCAAGCACTTCCATGAAGTGATGAGGTCTGTTCCAGGTTATAAAATAAGCTGGCAATAGAGTGGAAATAAAGTCCCCAGGACATTCTTTAGCTATAATCAGATGGCTTAGAGAAAAGAGAGAGATTTCATAAAAAAAAAGAGAGAGTGGAGGAATAAATGAATCAAAGGTAATATCGAAAGTAATGTCAGAAATGTGAAATGTGGAAAAGAATAGAGATACAATTGTTTCAAAAACAGCCCAGGATAAACTAAAGGAACTCTGACGTGACTGTCCAATTTTCTTCTCATGATCTACATTTTCACAAAGCCTAGATTATTCAAACTACTCATTCTCCTACCTCTCCAAAAGTATGTGTTATGCAAACATCTGTGAAATCCTAAATCCCTGTTTATATTCAGGAACTCTTTTCTGCCTTGTTGCCTGTACTTCCTCCCTACCATCCTCCTACATCAGAGACTTACCTCTCCTCAGCCTTCCACATGTGCCATTGACCACTGTGAAGGGTAGTATTCTTCTAGACTACTGTTCTCTTCTACCAGCTTCCTAAACTGTGGCTCCTGTATCTCTAGTGAGAGAAGTAATCTATAATGCAGCTACATAATTATTTTATTTTAAGGTAAATGCTTTTCATTTTCTGACTTCGGCTCACCTGGGCCTTTAGACAGACTGTGGAGTGATGGCATCTTTCCCCAGCACCATCTGGATGTGGCTAAATGAAGTCTCATGACAAAGTGGTGATACAAAAAAAAGAAGGGATGTACTTGTATTACAGACCTTAGTGGCCTATAGCCCTAAAGTTCACTATTTAAGATCATATTTTCAAGACTGATAAGATACATTGAAAAAGCAAAATACTGGGGGGGAGGAAGGTATAACCTATGGCTTTTAAATCCTTATACTTTATTTAACTTGATTATACAATTCGTTATCATTACTAACAATAAAGTGGTAAGTTACATGAGTAAATACATGCATTTTCCAAGAATACAGAGGGGCATAAAATGCTATATTTGGATTCTGAAGGGAAGTATACAGAATAAAAAAAGAAGTTAAAGGAAAACTTCGCTTTTGTAACCAGAATATATAGTCTTGCAAAAGCTCTTCTTTCCTGGATGATAAGATCAGTCAGTCCATGGCCCTCACTGCTTCTAACCTTGGGTCAAATAATCACTTCCATGTATTGAGAACCCATAAAACATCTGACAATGTTTTATGTGTTTTATACACAGTTTTTAAATGAATGCTCATAACCATTCTTCATTTCAGGTTTTTTGATCTCCATTTCAAAGATAAGTAATTTCTCCCAAAGTCTGCACCATTATGTTATGGGGCTGAATTTGACTGATTTTAAAACCAAAGTCCATAATCTTAACTTCATCGAGCACTGCCCTTCCAACTATCTGATTTTTCCTCTTCTCCAGAGATCTGGACTCTTGATTTCCTAAAGCTTAGGGACTTTGAATACATAAAATAGGTACAAACGTGGGTTCAAATCCCAGCTTTGCTATTAACAAAATAGGGAATAATAACACCTGTCTTAAGGATCACTGCCAATGAGAGGAAATAATGTGCAAAAAGCTTTTACTCGGTGTCTAGCACATTGTAGCCATTCAATAATGGTGGTAGTGGTTACTTTTGTTTGATGTCAAGTAACATGGCATCAAAGCATTTTTTTAATTATTTTTAACATTTATTTATTTTTGAGAGAGAGACAGAGCGCGAGTGGGGGAGGGGCAGAGAGAGAATGAGACACAGAATCCGAAGCAGGTTCCAGGCTCTGAGCTGTCAGCACAGAGCCCAACATGGGGCTCGAACTCACAAACCATGAGATCATGACCTGAGTCAAAGTTGGATGCTTAAACCAACTGAGTCACCCAGGCACCCCAGCATCAATGCTTTTATCCTGGATTGTGCCTTTAATTTGTATACTCTCACCTACTATCTCACCAGGGAAGCCTAAGCCCTATCCAAGACCCCAGAGTTGAGTATGTTTTTTTCAGTTCCATGGCCCATTAAAAAGTCTGTCTCAAGGCACTGGATGGCTCAGTCAGTTGAGCATCCACTTCAACTCTGGTCATGATCTCATGGTTCATGAGTTTGAGCCCCATGTCAGCCTCTGTGCTGATAACTTGGAGCCTGGAGTCTGCTTCAGATATTGTGTCTCCTTCTCTCTCTACACCTTCCCTACTCATGCTCTGTCCTTCTCTAAAAAATAAACACTAAAAAATAAAAAAGAAAGAAAGAAAGAAAAATCTGTCTCCTAGAGGTCTCCTGTGAGGTTGTGGTTTGAAACCTCAGAGGCCAGACATTCAGAATGTACAAAATGTAAAATTATCAAAGATATCTCTATTTAGATGAGAGGATGTTGTGGGACATAACAAGTCCAATATATATTTTTTTTTTAACATTTTTTATTTATTTTTGGGACAGAGAGAGACAGAGCATGAACGGGGGAGAGGCAGAGAGAGAGGGAGACACAGAATCGGAAACAGGCTCCAGGCTCCGAGCCATCAGCCCGGAGCCTGACGCGGGGCTCGAACTCACGGACCGCGAGATCGTGACCTGGCTGAAGTCGGACGCTTAACCGACTGCGCCACCCAGGCGCCCCAACAAGTCCAATATTTAAAAATAGTTATGTAGATGCTATATTCTCTAATAGAGTTTGTACCAGGATCTTTATCCCATTCCACTGGGAAAAAAGACAACATACATTTATTTGTTGTATCTCTTTTAGGATAGAGAAATAAATATTTTGAGGCTAAGACTGATACTGTTTGACTAGTTTTCCAATATATTTAAGTTTGTACATTTCATTTCCCCTTTTATTCTAATTGTTAACTGAAGCGGCACGGGCATCTCTAAAAGATCATCTTTCCTCATCCACTTTAAAAGAAAATCCTGGATAAGTGTCCATTATAACCATTAGAGCAGAATTCTTTCCTTTTAGTCAAACTGGTCATTAAACTCTAAAGACTGCTACTAAGTTAACTTTTTTTCTTAAAAATGTAAAAAACAAAAAAACCTTTAAAAAGATAAATATGTATAGATACTTTATAGGAGTGAAGAATATAGAAAGGTACATATGAATATACTTATTAAAGTATACAGGTCCAATTCAATATAACAATTGATGTTTTTATTCCCTACAGAAACCATTTTTATATTTATAGATACTTGAACATAAATCAAAATAATACTATTACACATTAAGATCATATGAAATTTAAATTTCTGTATCTATCAAATAGTTTTATTAGAATGCAGCCATGCTCATTTATTTATAAATTGCTCATGATGGCTTTCATACTAACAAGCTGAGTATCACCCACAGATCTTGAAATACTTATCATCTCATCTATTATTGAGAAGGATTGCCAGTCTCTGATATAAAACAAATACTAACTGTACCTATGCATCACTCCCTTTTCTATACTTGAGTTCCTGCAGCCTACTGTGTCTTTCATTCCTCTTACCTACACTAGTTCTCTTGTGCATTAATTGAAGCCCTCTGATATCTTCACCACAAACCTTTTACAATAAAGCTCAATTATATTCCTTTTCCCATGCCAATTCTTCTATTGTGACTTTTACTCCTCTCCTTTGCTCTTCCTCAGTGAGCACCCTCTCCCTAGGAAAAGCAGCTGTTCTTAACAGAAGACATTCATTTTCTCATTTATCTAACTCATGAAAGATCAATAAGATTTTCTATATGTTGAACATCCCAATGATAATTTTACACCATTATACCTCCCTATATGTTAATAACATTTTTTCCCTGTAGAATCCATACCTTTGCCATATATTATACTCTTACTAATTTATTCATTCATTCATCCTTCCACCCATCCATCTATCTATCCATTCATGCTACAAATGTGTATTTGGCACATGCCAGACAAGAAGGAAGATAAATTACATTGTGGCATGGGAACAGCCTTTAGACAAATGAGAGGAAATTGTTGAGGAGGAAACTAAGGATCAAAGAGAATGGAACTTCCATGTTTCATTATCATAGCCTTCCAACCTTTCCAACAATCTCTTAACTTTGATATTTTATCAATATTGTCCTTCTATTGAAGTTCTTAGCGTCACTATGATCTCTTAGTTCCTCAAGCTCCTCTTCTCTGATAATGCCAAAATCTACTTCACTGTTACTTGCCCATATGAATGGCCACAGTTTGGGTTTTTCATAGTGATTCTGAAATTGTTCCTCTGCAAGTGTTAATTAGTTCTGGTTTTCCTGCTTTTACTAAACCTGCTCTTGACCCATAGTTTGGCCTCCATTCTTCCACATGTACCATTAACCCACACTAACTTTATTTGCCACTTCCATTAAGCAGAGAAATTGCCCAGCTGTCGTATCAATAGTGCCTCTCTAGATCCCCCATGTACTTCAACTTTTGATTTTCATTTGTACTCATATTGCCACCCTGATACTTCCGCATTATGCCAATATTTGTTTCCTCTTCCTTGATTATATTTGAAGGATTGCTGCTGACAATCATAAAAGAGTGCAGCATTGTTCCATTAATCATTTGTGTTCTTTAATATCAGCATGGCCTTCAGTGCTATATAATATTCTTTAAAATGGCTACTTAAGTTCCCTTCCAGAATTTCCCAAACCTTCTTCATTTTTTTTTTCACGGATTTCCATGAAGATAAAGCTTTGGGATTCTACTTTCTTCATCAATATGCAGTCTGTGCCTAAATTTGTTCCCCACACCCTTGTACAGTTCAGGTTTTGGAATACAACCTTCAGTACAGATTCCTGTGTCTTTAGCCAAGTGGGAATTTTAATCATTTCTTCCAAAATTAGCAGAAGAAAGCTTCTACATTGCCTCCAAATCAGCAGATATCAAGGATTCAGCACAGAAACCATAATAGGCACTATTCAGTAATAGGAAAAAGGAAGTGAGACGGCAAGCTGCATCTTGCATCTGAGATGTTTGGGACAAAAAACAGTCCATTTTCTATATACATAATAGTTAATGGCATGATACTGAAGGAGCCACACTTTCACCTGCCACTGCATTTGAATAACATTGAAAGAAGTGCATGGAATCAATTAAGTACACAGGACTAAGAATTATTATCTTTTTGTTATGGATGTATTTCCTAACTCTATACAGATGTACACAAATCTGACTCTGCCACTAACCAGCTTTTAGAATTTGGGGTAGCCACATAACCCAATTCTAATTGAATTGGGTTTAGGATTCTATTGTGTATAATAAAGAAAGTAATACAACCTACCTACCCCTGACAATATTCTCATATTTAAAATGAAACACTGCATACAAAGCATATAGCATATGTCTGGGACATAGTAAATGCCCCCAAAATGATACTTTTTAAAGCCATAGAGAATGACCATCACGTCAATAGATTCAAAATATACTCCAGTAATACTGGATTCAAAAATGATTGCATTCAGAAGAGATCTTATTCTTTTGGTTATTTTGAAACAAACAACAACAAAAACCTTCCAATATTAAATGAAAAGGAGGCTGCTCTTAGAAGATGAATGAAGGTAAAAGTAAGTTCACACACACACACACACACACACACACACACACACACACACACGTTCTATTACAGTTATCTTTATAACCATCACTGGAGCTACATAAATGGTGTTACCTGATGTTGCATTCACTGTTTTAGAGTCAAACTTTAAAATAATATTGGCTGTTTTTAACATGATAACCCCTTAGTGCACATAAATGAATGTATTTAAAACTAAACATAGTCTCAGAAACCTTCCCCATCCCCTCAATTCCAAGTTTCCATTTAATATCTCCTTATAATTGTTAATTTTCCAAGACAGAACTAATATTTTCTATCGCAAGTTAACCTAAGAATCATTTATCTTCTCACTTCCTTCTACCTCCCAAGTCCTATTTTTCCCCACATGACAATGTAATTCTTATTCCTTCCATCTTTTATCTTTATTTTTAATTACCCCTTCACTGACAACATATTATCATTGTCTACTACTAAATATTCCTGCCACAGTCTCTGCACTAAACACTGTATCCTTCTGACTGTTAACAGATTGATATTCCTAAAAGTACTTTTTAGAAAAGGCCATGGAGAGGGTACCATCACGTCTATGTGGGTAGAATAAATGAAATTACTTCCACAGCCATGTTTTTCACATCCTCTAATCACAAACAGGCCATAAATTCTTTTAAGGAGAGGTTCATACATTAATTCACTTTTGTAAACCCTGTGCCACCTGACATATAGCCTGGTTCAAAATAAAAGTTCAAAATGTTTACTGTTCAATAAACATTGAACGAGACCCTTGTTCCATGTCATTACTTGATCTCTGTTCCTATGTTATCACAGAATGTTTTCTCTCATCCTTATTTATTTTAGCTAAGTGTAACT
Organism: Neofelis nebulosa; assembly: GCF_028018385.1. Classification (NCBI taxonomy): domain Eukaryota; kingdom Metazoa; phylum Chordata; class Mammalia; order Carnivora; family Felidae; genus Neofelis; species Neofelis nebulosa. The sequence continues at coordinate 43,769,968 of NC_080790.1, read as the reverse complement.
GAAACATTTAACAAAATGCATGGCTGGAGGGAAATGCAAGAAAGGAAGGGGAAAACAAGCCTTAGATACTGAAGAATTTAAGATGCTTCAGCATTCTCTTCTATTCCATATATCAGCAATGAGGATACTCACATGTGCAATTCATTAATATCCATGGGAATTCAGAACTTCATAAGTGTACTTATGAAAAATAGTAAATGTAGGAAAGTTATAGGATTAAAATAGATAGGGTTCTGGCAGTACTCACTGTCTAAACAAGAAAAAAAAAAACTCAGAAACCGTTGACTTGTGTTATTTTCAATGACCAACATAAAGCTAGATAGTGAGGCAAATTTTCTTTTCTTTCTTCTAGGCATATACATTTTATTATCCCCCAGTGTAAGGACAGTTAGGAGAGTCATCTCAAAGTACAATTGCAATGTCTTGTTTGTTGCACAGGCATATAAATTCAACATTTTTTAAACTGTTTTTTCTATTTTCTTCACTCCAACTACCTTGGTTCAAGCTACTCTCATCCTAAATTATTATCTCATATAAGCATCCTAAATCTTTGTACCTACTGAATCCGCCATATACTTTTCCATCAGAGTTCCATGCGGTCCACTTGACTGAAATCTTTCACAGACTTTTCCCCATGGGAAAAATGCAAATAACTTTTCATGAGCATATATCCCCTCAAAAATGATCCCAAAGTACCTGGATAGTTGTTGACTGCTTTCAAAAATCATTTTTATAGAGATGCAGGTATAAAATATATCCAATAGGATATAAATCTCAGAACGTTGTGGAAAAGAAAAAAATCCTTCATAATGGTGCAAGAATGGAGTTAAGACACATTTTTGTTGTTATTATTGTTTGTTTTTCACCTAACCCATCTGTGCTGGAGATCCTTAAGACTACCGTCACATTTGTATATTCACAGGATTCATCATATAGTTATCTCATGGTTAAGACTTATTACTGTGATGTTGAAAGGGTATATAGCAATGTAATAAGGAGAAAATATCTAAGTAGAGTCTGGAGAAATCCATGTGCAGGATTCCTTATGTTCTCTTCCTCCCATAGTGGTCTCATGAAGCATATTTTTCTTCCACAGCAACTAAATACAACAACATGGGTGTGATGTTTTTACCCAGGGAAGCCCAGTAGAGATTCGGTGCCCAAAGTATGTGCTGGAGGTGGTCACATAGGCACCTTCTTTCTAACATGTGCCAAAATCACAGGCTCCCAGAAGGAAAGCAAATGTTCAGTATAAATCATTGTTTGCAAGACATATCTAGGAACAGTGAACCATTTTTACCAGTTAGCTGTTGCCAAAGGATCACCTTGCAAGCAGGTTTTATAAGATAGCAGTGTCACCCTTGCAAAGTTAACCATTTTCCTACACACCCTCAGACTCAGATATCTAGATAGAATGTATAAAAAAGTGTGAGCCTGAATGCATCAGAAATAGTGATCTAATCCTAGGAGGAGAGACATGGGGCAGGTTGCATTCCATACCCAACAGAGAGCAAAGAGATGGCAGATGGAATAAATAAGATAGATGAATATGTTAGTGTACCTAGTTGCCCATGAATATAGGTACACAGAAATCCCGTACATCTGGTAAGAATATGTGATAATTCTGATAAGAAACACAAACCATAATACACCTAAAGAAAAGACAGAGATGTCACCATGTGCAGAAGTATTTAAGACCATAGTGAGAACCAGATTTCAGTGCTTGTTTCCAGCCCTCATTCTGAATATCCAGAAAGATCAGTCATATCTCAGTGTATGTCTGGAACCAAAAGCCATCAGCTATTTTGCTCCAGAGAATAAGACTTGTCTCGAATACTACAATGATAGAGTAAACCCAGTTGTGCACTCAGACTCCATCTTAAAGTTGATGGGGGATGGGATGCAGAGCAGGGAAATTACTACTTACTAAACAAACCAGATCGCTCAAAACTGAAACCTGATACAAATGAATAACATCAAATTTGTTAAGAAAACTTAAAAGGAGATATTAATTGACTGGTCTAAGGTGTAATGCTATCTAATAGGGAAAGTTTAGGGAATTAATAAAAAGGATTTCATTTTTTTCTGATTTAAATTTTGGTGAATTTACATAAAGTGCAATACTGTTTCAGGAGTAGAATTCAGTGATTCATCACTTGCATACAACACCCAGGGTTCATCACTACAAGTGTTCTCCTTAGTACCCATCACCCATCTAGACCATCTCCCACCCACTTCCTTCCAACAACCTATAGTTTGTTCTCCATTATTAAGAGTCTCTTATGGTTTGTTCCCTCTCTCCTCTTCCCCTCCATTCCCATATGTTCATCTGTTTTGTTCCTTAAGTTCCACATATAAGTGAAATCATGATATTTGTCTTTCTCTGACTGACTCATTTCACTTCACATTGTACATTCTAGCTCCACCCATATTATTGCAAATGGCAAGATTTCATTCTTTTTTATGATTAATATTCCATTGTGTGTGTGCGTGTGTGTGCGTGTGTGTGTGTGTGTGTGTACATACCACATCTTCTTTACCCATTCATCAATCAATAGACATCTGGGCTCTTTCCATAATTTGGCTATTATTGATAGTGCTGCTATAAACCCTGGGGTGCATGTGCCCCTTCAAATCAGTATTTTAGTATCTTTTGGGTAAATACCTAGTAGTGCAATTGCTGGGTCATAGGGCAGTTGTATTTTTAGTTTCTTGAGGAACCTCCATACTCTTCTCCAGAGTGGCTGGAGTTTGCATTCCCACCAACAGGAAAAGAGGGTTCCCCTTTCTCTGCATCCTTGCCAACATCTTTTGTTTCTTGTGTTGTTAATTTTAGCCACTCTGACAGGTGTGAGGTGGTATCTCATCGTGGTTTTGATTTGTATTTCCCTGATGATGAGTGATGTTGAGCATCTGGATGTCTTCTTTGGAAAAGTGTCTATTCATGTCTTCTATACATTTCTTAACTGGGTTATTTGTTTTTTGTGTGTTGAGTTCTAAGTTCTTTATAGCTTTTGGATACTAACCCTTTATCAGATATGTCATTTGCAAGTATCTTCTCCCATTCTACAGACTGCCTTTTAGTTTCATTGATTGTTTCTTTTGCTGTGCAGAATCTTTTAATCTTGTAAAGGATTTCATAAATTTTATGAAATAAAAAATCTATACCACCTTTGCATACTTTTGTTGTATGATTCTATTTTCAAACTCACAGTACAAATAATTGAATATGATACCTTTGATACTATATTTTTCTATAAAGACATAAAATTAGGGTGATATGATAGTGACTTGAGTGGGAAATGTCCTTGTAGATTTGTTAATTAGGAAAAGCCTCACTCTCCAAGGACAGCTTTGAGACTTGAAAGTCAAAGAGGACCTCATGATTCAAAATTCTCCACTGTGAGGCCCCTGGGTGGCTCAGTTGGTTAAGCATTGGACTCTTGGTCACGGTTCGTGCGTTTGAGCCCCACACCAGGCTTGGGATTCTCTCTCTCCCTCTCTCTGCCCCTCCTTCACTCTCTCTCTCTCAAGATAAATAAACTTAAAAAAAAAAAGCAAAACAAACTTCTCCAGTGAAAGTGCTCTAAATCTAGAAACAACTAGTGCAAAATCCCCAAGTATTGATTTAGCAAGAGAAAGGCACTCAAAGAAATTAATTTTGCAATAGTCTGAGATGTAATGGTAGAAGTAAAGGGATTAGTTAAACATATGGAATTGGGCTGAATGCAGGAAGAAGAAGGGGGAAAAGAAGCATCCAGAGTGCTTTCCAACTCTTTACTTTCCTTTATGTGTTAATATAAGATGAGGCCCACATAATTAAGCCTATCTTTTGGCTAGTATATAAGAAACATCACTATATATATATATATATATATATATATATATATATATATATATATATAATGTAATATATATTTTATATATATATTATAATATATAATATTATATATATAAAATACATAAAATATAAAAAATATATACACATGTATGGTAATGGTACTTTTAATAGAAGAGATTAGCAAAGCAACATTTTAATTCTGATCTCTTATTTCTTTTGGTCTTTATTACTATAAAAATGCTTTTAAGCTTTCAGATGAAAACTGGAATGGAACACCTAATGTTCTTTATGTCCTCTTATGTATTCAAGTTTGTCAGGGCTAAGGCAGATACAGCAACTGCTTTAGCCAGAATAAGCACAAGTGTATAAATTTAAAGCAGATAAAACAAATGCCTTAGCCAGGATAAGCAGAAGTGTATAAATTCTACTGAGGTCTGAATCACTGGCCAGTTTATAATGTTTATAATAATAAAGGTGTAATGAACAAACACCTGGCTAAAATGTACTTCCTACTTCAATGCAAACATCCTCTTAATTGAGATGTAATGCATGGTGTGCATTGGTACGCAACAGAATAAAAAACAGACTTTATCTTATTAAAATTATGACAATTTGTTTTCATTTATTAGCCTTTAATCTTGGAATATGTAGGTTTATTTACTCTCAATCTCTTTTCATTCATTTTGTGTATGACTCATATGATTTGCCAACTGTTTTAAATAAGACAATTGAACCCAAACCTGACTCTTTAATTCTACTGTCAACAAGAACTAAAACACAAAGACTCTTTCAAGAAAAACATGTAATTACAAGAATGTTTACTCTTTAAAAAATTTTTCTAACGTTTATTCATTTTTGAGAGACAGAGTCAGAGCGTGAGTGGGGAAGGGGCAAAGGGGGAGGGAGACACAGATTACGAAGTGGGCTCCAGGCTCTGAGCTGTCAGCACAGAACCTGATGGTAAGCTCAAACCCATGAACCACGAAATCATGGCCCAAGCCAAAGTCAGATGTTTAACTGACTGAGTCACCCAGGGGCCCCAAGAATGTTTTCTCTTTCTCATCAAAAGACAAAATATAAAAATTCAGACTGGATTTGTTATTACTGAAATATTTTCAGTAAAGAATACACACACACACACTTTCTTCTCATTTCCAAAACAATTAAATAATTTTTCCACATAAATAGCTAATTATTTTTAAGGGTAACTCAATTCACATATATTCAGCCTATGTTTTATGGAAGTTGCTTTACTGAGTGTTGCAAATGTTAAAAAGTAAAGAGCATTTCTATCTACATGGGAACCTGTGAACTAGAAGGAGAGGCTCAGGATTATATTGATTAATCCTTTAAAGCACAGCCAGTGCTCACATGGGAAATTCTAGCCATTAATTTCCACAGCTGGAGGAGTTTGGGGAGGGTTCAAAACTTACCGCAATTCCCTGAGGGAAATTCAGGTAGAACTCTTATCTGGGAGATGGTCTCTTCCCACTAAATATTTCTACTATTGTAGCTCAGGATGAAAATGCTCCAGTTGGAGACAACAGGCATGTGTGGACCTGGAGTTGAGATCCAATTCCTACAACCAAAGCTGTTATATAAGTAGGAACCTGGGGCATGTTAATAGATCTAGAAGTGGGAAGAAACCTAATCGCACACACAGGACACTCAAGAGAAAAAAAGAAGTATCACAATTTTCTCTTATTTTTCTCCAAAACATAGTTATTGACTACTGCCAGGTGTTTTGCTAAATTGATTATACCAGTCACTTATCCAATATTGATTCTTTCCCTCTTCCCACAAATCCCAGCGTACCTAAATTTTGGGGAAAAAAAAGAAAACAGCAACTAAAAATACACAAACAAAGCAAAAATAGTGATGTTCACAGTTTCTTATGTAGCTCGAGGTAAGCAAAATGAAGGTGGCAGCAGTGAATGTGCCAGAACTCCAGGAAAGTTCTTTAAAATAGTTGAATCCACTGGCAGACATTCTCTTGCTCTGCCAAATTTCTCACATGAAGACTAATGCTATAGACACTGCCACTTTGCTAACCCATGTCCTTTCAGAGCCTTGGCTTGACAAAGAAACTGTTTCAAACTTGTCTATTTTCCCATTGATTTGATAGCCACTCTGAGGCTGAGGACCTCTTCACATATGGAAGAAAAATTTACACTGGTGTCCCTGCTCCCAATTTTAAGTCATTGCAAACTGTCTTCAGGCCTCAACTTTTCTCTCTGCATCCTCTCTCCGCAAACTTTAGAATAGAATTGTACAACCCAGAGACTGGCCACAGACCAAGAGCTGGTACCAGAAACACATAAACTAGGGATTATGGGGGTGGGCAGGAGGGAGGAATGGTTGGACCTACCTGTGTTCCAGCACCGTGGTTTTAGGGCTTACTTTTTTGTCTTGGACCTCATCAAATGAGCACAAAGCAATCATGTCACCCACATGGGTCAATCTGAAGAGAGCCCAGCCCAGCCACTGATACAATGGGTGGAGACTAGCTGTACTAGTAAGAACAATATGCAATGCTGGTAAAATGTTTAAATATGCATCTTTTGGACTCAGTAATTGGGAAAATTTTATTCAGATTAAAAAACTCTTTGATGTGCATACAGATTTTTACAAAAGTAAATCTGTCAGAGAAAGAACCTGAAATATCTATTGAGGAAAATACATAAGTTAAATACATTAATATATTGAAATAAAACACTTAAAAGTTATGTTTATATATAAATATATTAAAAGCTTGAATAAATGGTGATTATATGATGTTGAGAGATAATATGATATAATACTGATAAAACAGGTGATTTTAATTAAACAGACATATGTAGGCAGGAATTTATGTGTCAAAAGTCATAGAAAAATTTCTAACTAGTGGTATTATTTTTCCCTAGTTTTCATTAGTTTAATATTAGGAAAAAAACATGAAGGTCTTCTTTAAAAGAAATCTTAAAATGCCACTTCTCTGAGTTCTAGTGAAATTAGATTTTTTTTTTCTGATAGATGGACAGAGAAGATAACTTTTAAAGCAGGACATAAATAGAAAACTTAGCAACATTTTTTAAGCAAGCCATTTTAAAATGTCTCATTTTGATATGTCTTTTTAAATTTTTAAATTTTATTTTTTCTATTTAAGTTTTATTGCAGGCTAGTCTACAGTCCCTTGTCTGGAACTAACCTACTTCTGGGTGGCACTATGTGTTTGTTGGACCAGTATGGGCCCCTTCCTCTGGTTATTCCTTTCCTGTAGTGAAGACCCTTCCAGGACACTTCATACTTCGGAGTCACTTCCAACCTGCCTGGAATTATCTTGTATGATTCCTTAATAAGTAATGCTTCTGCTTGCTTTTACTTTAATTCCTTTCTCTGTCCTTTTATTGTACTCTAGTAGAGATAACAAACTAGGACAGCTCCCAAATAGCTACTTAATTCATGGGAACCTTGTTTACATTGTTTCCTTCATCAATGATTTATATTTCCTCAAGAGGATAGAACTGCTTAGGCTGCAATGGGTCTGATTGATACTTCCTTTGGAAGATATACTCATGTAAAATACTTAGTTATTTCCCCTGAAATGGTTTTTTCAAGTTTAATCACCCTGGGATGCTCTTATCTTGAAACTAAATTCTCTTATTTTGCTGAATTGTACTTTCAGTAGGAAATACAGCTGGTAAAATAGCTTGAGTTTAAGCTGTGACCTAGCAGTTTTTCTCAACTTCCCCATTTCCAGACGAAGAGGAAATCTCTTTTCTTTCCTATTGTTATTAGATAATCAAAAACCACAGTATATGTAAGGAGGAAACTCAGGTTAAACTGCATTAAAAAATGCACACTATAAATATAAACTTTGAATTCCAATTATAAGACTCATTGGATGCATGATCTTAAACAAGTTACAGTATATAGCCTTCAGTTTCCACCTATGAAATTAGAGATCTTTACCCCATAGCATTCCTGTGAAATTAAATAAACTACTTCAGGCAATATGACTGGAAACTAATAGGTCCTAAAAACATGTTTGCTATTTTCCTAATATGTGTTAAATCAACTATATAATCGTGTTCTTAAACCCACACCCTAGGTAATAATGAAATAAGCTAGTTTACATGTATCTTTACAAATCCTTGAGAGGATGTTGGGATTGTTGTAAGTTACAGGCTATATTTTACTGATGATGTATTTAGAGTTATTGGATCTCTGAGATAAAATCAGAGAACTTAGAAGATTGTTGAGACAATGGTTTGACTATGTTGACAATTCCCCTTTGGGATAACTAATAAATTTGCTTGTATTCCACTCATTCATTCAACATGTATTTATTAAGAATACTTTGTTTTACATGCGGTATAAAGGTATAAAGAAGTGGAAGGTATAAAGAAGTATTACAAATGAATATAAAAGTTTTTATACTTTAAAAGAACTTATAGTTTATTCAAAAAAGAAAATCACATTGGGGCGCCTAGGTGGCTCAGTCGGTTAAGCGGCCGACTTCGGCTCAGGTCATGATCTCACGGTCCGTGAGTTCAAGCCCCGCGTCGGTCTCTGTGCTGACAGCTCAGAGCCTGGAGCCTGTTTCAGATTCTGTCTCCCTCTCTCTGACCCTCCCCCGTTCATGCTCTGTCTCTCTCTGTCTCAAAAATAAATAAACGTTAAAAAAAATTAAAAAAAAAACAAAAAGAAAATCACAGTATTATATAATATAAATATAATAAAATAAAGATATATCCATCATATAGTAGGCACCTAGTTGTAGCTCTGTAGGTATTTAGCCTGGAGGGATTTGACCTTGAAATTTTATTGTCTGAGAGGAAAAACGTTTCTTCTAATCTCTTAGAGTTTTGTTTAGGGGTCTGCAAATTAAATTGGCAAATGGATAATAAAACGGGTTTAATTATGTATTTAAGCAGAAGTTCACAAAGAAACATGACTCAAGGAGACAGAATATGAGGCTTATATGATCTTAATAGGGTGCAGGAAGGGGTTTAGGGGCACTTCTGGGAGAAAAAAAAATGGCTTCCTAGAAAGAAGGAGAAAGGGCACCTATGGAGAAACAAATGCATTTTTGCAAAGATAAATGGGCCCTTAAGAGACCAAATGGGACAGATGATCGCTTTGTAATAATGTCTATTTGGGTGTGGGGCTGACTTCTTTTGTCTGATACTAAAGGTGTTCCCTAAGAGTAGATATGACAACTGAGTTCTTCAGGGAGATGCTGCTTTTAGCCAGAAGTGGGCTTTGAGAAACTCAAATGATTTAAACTCAAAAGTATTTTTTATGCCACAGTGGTTTATTATGGACCACTTGTTCACTATCTTTAAGAATAGAGATTTGAGTATTGAACTCAGAAGTGGAGGGACAGATTACAAACAGATAATGCATGATGGTAGAGTCAGTTTAGTTTCACTGACCAGAGGATAAAGAAAGGGTACTGTGTACTGTTAAAGAAAACCAGAACTGGACATTAGTTAAAAGGGTAAAAAAAGATTTTATTCAGGAACTATTCCAATAGGGAAAATGACATCTCAGCCTAGAACTGGGCTCACTTCCAAATACAACAAGGACAAATGGGGATTTAACCAAGGAGCAGAGTGGGGTCAACAGATATAAAATTAAAGAGAAATATGAGGCGGGGAGGATTCTGGTTAAACTGACTTGACAGGAGCTTCTGAAGGCACGCTGAGGTGATCAGATACCCAGGGAAGGGAATGAGGGATTTCATCAGGCATCAAGGGAAATTAGATATCAAGGATGGGGGAGTCTGGCTAAACTGACTTAGCAGGATTCTTGCAAAAAGTGAGTGATGCAAATAAATCATGGTCTAAATCAGCAGGGGGCTCACAGGAGCCTGACTAAAGTTTGGTCCAAAAAAGAGTCTTTGTCATTATGAAAGTAGGGAGTAGAGAGAAACAGTGGTAGTGACAGGTATAAATGGAAATAGGATAAACTCCCAGAATTCTTGTACAGAGGACCTAGTCTGATTTTCCTTCCCTTCCCTTCCTTTCCTTTAAAAAATATCTATGTTAAGCTTGAATCTCAATCACTGGTCTAGATTTGCTACATCACTATGCCTTCAGGCAGCAAATAATTTTAAATACAAAGAATTATTTGGGAGAAAGTTACCAAACTGGCAGGACTAACTACTCTGATGAGGTCAGAGCCTTAGTGGAGAACAATATTGATCATTAAGGGAAAGCTTTGCTGTAGTTGCCCTTGAATGGACTGAATTGCTCAGTGAGAAGATTTTCTATTGAAAAGAAGTTGTCAGAATTGCTCAAAATTCCTCTTTCTTAATTAGGCCTTTGAATCTGAGCTATAATTTCAGACAAAAAAAGGGGGCAATGAAATTCTATAGCCGGTGAGGGATGGTGAATGGAATAAAAGGATAATTTTAAAACCTCATGAAAACAGAAAATAACAGCAATTTAGGGAGCTCATTGACATCATTTTACTGTTTCTAATTGGTAGGCAATTAGCATGCAATTGTCCCATCTTAGTTGGTTTTCAGAAAGTTTTTTCTTTTTTTTTTTTCACACACTGGAAAATTATTGGAACATTTTTTTCCCAGACTCTTCTAGCCTTTTTTTATAGGTCTTATTTTTTCCCCTATAATCTTATATCCCTTAGAAAGTGTATATGTTTTTCATAACAATGTTGCCAAACATAAGAGTCCATGTGTTTAAAGTTACAACTTCTTCTTGCCATGTTGTAGGAAAACACAACTTGATTTTTACTTGTTGATACAGTAATAATTGCTAAAGTTGTGTCATTTTAAGAGCAACGAAAAAAATAATTTTTCAGCATCAAAATACCTTTCCAACTGATGCTTGAAATTCCCTAAGTAAAGATTAATTTATGGGCATTTAGTGAAAATTTTCCAGAAATGCAAATGTCTCTTTGTGGCTATTACATAAAATATGAACTTAGGATGGATTTTCTGTTTATTTTGTTAGAAAATTATTCAAGACTCTTGTTTAAAAAACAGTAAGACTTTACCCAAAAAGGATTATCACAATAAATATACAAGGGGGCTATGACAATGCGGTTTTGTAGTAGGGGAAAGAGAGAGGGCTGAACTTTGAATACAAAAAAGAAAAGTGGGAATTTATACCAAGGTACAAGGTGGGGGTCAGTGAATGGAAAATTATGAAGAGAAAACATCAGGGATAAAAGGAGATTCTGGCTAAACCAACCTGACAGTTTTCGTTGTTGAAGGGAAAGCCGAAGTGATCAGATATCACCTGGGGATTAAGAGAAGATGAGACACTCAATCAGAGATTAAAGATGACTAATCTGATTTACTAGAATTCTTGCTGAAATTGGGTAGCACAGAGATATACATGGAAGTCCAAAAGTCAACGTCTACTTGGAAAAGAGCTCAGAAGACCTTCAGGAGAATTTGATCAATGAGAGAATAGTTTTCAGTTTTCACGTAAGCATATTTTCAAGAATTTTCTCTCTTGCTTATAATGCAAGTTTTCTGGATATGACAAAATATGCACCCAAACCAAAGGTAAAACACAGTTTTACTACATTCAGCAAAAAGGCCTGAATCCAGATGTGCTCTATGCAATCCCGATACCACTGGGTCAATGATCACCTCATTCACTACAAAATTCTCAGTGTGTAATAATGGAGGTGGAAAAACATAACCCAAATGAATCTTCTTTACAGACATTTTCATGGAATGTGGTACAGATAGTTAGCTCTCCTCTCTCTGATCTGGAGAGTTGTTACCATTGTCAAGCTTGGATTTTCTCTGCCAACACAACCTTGAAAACACTGTCAGCTACGTTATGTATCAATTCTAGTGTTCTTCAGTAGTTAATAACCAGAAACACTACTTGCTAATGTCCCTGCAACATATCCCCTATTTTTGTTATTTTTGGTCTCTTGTCAGTATCAGGCAGCTTACACCTCAACTCAATGTCTCTATACTTGTACTTTGTGTCTAAGCAAAGTGAAATATTTGGCTGGAATAGTAACGCATGGCAAATTGCCTCTCTGCCACTTGGCTGTCCTTAACGAAGGGTACTTTATGGTATAATCACTACTGCTTCAAATCGTTTTGTGCTAAGCAGGAAATACTTAGGAGGGTCCCGAGAAATCAGTGTTATCTTTTTCTCTGGCTCCTCAAGTGTTCATCTTATCAAAACTCTTTGCTACTTTTTGCTACCAAATGTGTCAGCTCTTTTATGCAGAATCTTTTATTTATTTTTTTTTTTTTATTTTTTTTTAAATTTTTTTTTTTTAACATTTTTAATTTATTTTTGGGACAGAGAGAGACAGAGCATGAACGGGGGAGGGGCAGAGAGAGAGGGAGACACAGAATCGGAAACAGGCTCCAGGCTCCGAGCCATCAGCCCAGAGCCTGACGCGGGGCTCGAACTCACGGACCGCGAGATCGTGACCTGGCTGAAGTCGGACGCTTAACCGACTGCGCCACCCAGGCGCCCCTATGCAGAATCTTTTAAAAGGATGTTGGAAGCAGTCTACATAATCCAAGATTCTGACTTTTTAAATCAAACTTTGAAAACTAATTTATGTATAAGAATGCCTTTGAAGGCTCAGGGGCTGATAATTCAAACAGACAACATGACAAGCATTATTACCATCATAATTTCCCATCAGATATAAAGGAGTCTTCATTTTTTACCATCCCACCAATCTGTTTATCGAAATTTGTCACTTGAAACATTCACCACTAGTGGTATTGTCCACAGTACTCAAGGCTCAACTTGTGTAAGAGATCCATTTCAAACAAGCTTAAGAAAAAAGTAATGAAAATTTATTAGTTCATTTATGGGAGGAATCTAGAGATGGAGTTGCATTTCTGGAGATGCAGAAATGCAAAATACTTGATTTTTCACTCTGTCCTTCCTTCTTTCTCTAAGATCCTATTAAGTGTTTTGCCCTTATTTCCTTCTGCTTCTAGAAAGGGAGCCTTGGCTACACAGAAACAAAACTTTGAAGTATAAGCCAAAAATTAAGAGAAGGAATCTTAGAAGGAATCCACAGATAATGAGCCCATCCTTTGACAAATCACTCTAAAGGGAGGAGCAGGGGCATGGGGTATAATGATTAGCCATTATGGGGTCACATGCCTACTTCTATATCTAGAATGCTCTAAATATAGCCTGAAATTACTACATGGAAATTGGGTTGGTATATTCTTCAAAGAGATAAGTGTTTTATTTTGAAAAGAGGCAAAGTATGATGAGCAGAAAAACACAATAAAATAAAACAGATGTCCATACCATATAGTTTTTTTCCATTTCCCCTGAGATATATACATTTAGATTCAGATTCTTGAAGGAAAGCAGTCACTTTCAGAAACAGTTGCCTTCCCTTTTGTTAACTGTAAAATAAACATATCTCTAGGGGTATAGGTGTCATATTTTGATAGTTTTGCCAAGAAAAAAATAAAAAAAGGAGCTGTGTGTTGGAACTATTTATGCTTGAAAATATTTTTCTTGCCATCCTCAGATTCCATCATCTGTAACTCCATTGTATAAGCCATTAAAAGCTCATACAAAAATCCCCATAGAATTGAGATTTTATAACTGGAAGAGGCCTGCAGGACCATTAAGTGTACATTTCAAGCCATTCAAGGAATACTGTTTTTTAAAATTTTTTTAATGTTTATTTATTTTTGAGAGAGACAGAGACAGAATGCAAGTGGCTTAGGGGCAGAAAGAGAGGGAGACACAGAATCTGAAGCAGGCTCCAGGCTCCGAGCTGTTAGCACAGAGCCCGACGTGGGGCTCGAACTCATGACCTGTAAGATCATGACCTGAGCTGAAGTTGGACACTCAGTTCACTGAGCTACCCAGGCGCCCCAGGAATACTATCTTTTTAATGGCCAGGCATGAACCTGATCGCTAGTGATAGTGAGTCCATCTGTACCCTATGATAGCTTGTTCTGGTGTTGGACATCTCTGATTATTGCAGAATAATTTGAATATATTATGAAAAGAGATATGCATGAAAATGCTATAAAGTATTTTTTCCATAATATTGAGATGAAGACTACTATCTTGTAATTTCTTCTCATTAATACTGGATCAAATACATCTTGAGACAGCCCTTCACATACACCTAAAGCCAGATGCATGTTCCCTCTTCAAGATAAGTATCGTTAACTTCTTTAGCCTTTCCTCACTTATATAAGTCCAAAATCATTCTTGTTTAAGAATAATCTCCATATTTTTTCAAAAATTCCTAAGACTTATGAAAGAAAAAAACACACAAAAATTTCCCTCTCTCTCTTTCAACGTCTCTTTCTTTTTCTCTGGATTGGATGACGAAGGCTTAATTTCACTTAATCATCACAACAACCCTGGAAGTCAGGTATGATTTTCTCCATTTTGCTAATGAAGAGATTGAGGCTTTTCAAGGGTAAGTGTATTTCCCAGGGGTCAAAATTCAAATGCAATTACTTCTGACTGTGAAGGCTATGCTCTCTCCACCTAGCAGGATAACCTGTCACAGGAATGGTTTCATGCTATTTCTAGCATGGAATGGGATGATGCCCATTTGTCCTGCATTTCCAATTATTCTGATACAAGCTATAAAACACATGAACCTCGATGTTATGCAAAGTGAAAGAGTTCAGTCATGAAAGACTGTGTATTGTATGATTCTACCCATATGAAATGGCCAGAAAAAAAAAAAGCAAATCTATAATAGTAAGTGCCTAGGGCTGGGGGGTGTATATGGGAACAGGAATAAATTACAAATAGGTTCAAGGAATCTTTGGGGAAGCATTGAGAATGTTTTAAAAATGGATTGTGGTGATATGTGCATAATTTTATAAATTTACTGTAAATTAGTGAATTGTATATTTAAAAGGGGGAAATTCTGTGTGATGTAAAGTGCCTCAATGAAGCTACTAAACAACCACAACAAAGGACTTTTGCAAATAAAAATGAGAAAGGACCAGGGGCATCCTGGTGGCTCAGTCCGGCTTTGGCTCAGGTCATGATCTCACGGTTCATGAGTTCGAGCCCCGCGTCAGGCTCTGTGCTGACAGCTCAGAGCCTGGAGCCTGCTTTGGATTCTGTCTCCCTCTCTCTCTGCTCCTCTCCCACTCATGCTCTCTCTTTCTGTCTCTCAAACATTAAAACATGTTTTTTTTTTAAATGAGAAAGAACTAAATCAAGCTGTAGAGTTTGTACCTTGTACCTTGATGATTGTATTTTTTGTGGATTCTGAGATGTTGTAAATTATGTCACACCATCATATACTAAGAAAATATTCTGCCAATTAAACTATAATAACGTTTATTATAATTTTATATATGTTTATTTTAAAAGTACTTTAAATTTTTTAATGTTTATTTATTTTTTAGAGAGAGACAGAGCACAAGCAGGGGAGGGGCAGAGAGAGAGGGAGACACAGAATCTGTAGCAGGCTCCAGGCTCTGAGCTGTCAGTACAGAGCCCTATGTGGGGGCTTGAACCCACAAACCGTGAGATCATGACCTGAGCTGAAGTCAGACACTTAACTGACTAAAACACCCAGGTGCCCCAAAAGTACTTTTAAATAAATTTAGACATAATTTGTATCCTATATTACAATATGTACAACTCTGAGAAAGTTTACATGTGTACTGATAATGACAGCTAAATCATCACTGTTGTTTGACTGACTTTAAGACCCCACATACTGAAAGGTGCATGCCAATTTCCAAAGGGAGAAAACATGAAAAACATTTGTATTTGAGACTCTATGATCAATAGTATAATGAGAAGAAACCCAAATGCCTAGAGTAGCCAGTATGAGATATAAGTCAGAGTCACTTAGGTTAGGACATGGGAGGATGATATTCTATGGAGAAGAAATTTGGTGAAGAAAAAGGGTCCCAGATGGAACCAGCTAAAGAGAGGCAGGGGATAACCATGGCCAGACCGTATATGAATATCACACAGAAACTCATTCAGGCTGAGCCAACTCTTCAGATAACCTGTCCACCAGCATTTAAGCATGTAACACAAGTCATCTCCACCAAGGAGCCATTTCCACTGGGTATACCTCTCCACTGACATGTATTTACATACTCAGCCCCTGCATGTTAATCAAGTGTGATCTGCTTATGTGTCAAGAGTTTCTGAGCTACATCTTACCCAGTGTGTACCCTTTGCTGGCAATGGTGTAGAATATTCATAAGCCCATTCACCACTAAAACAGAATGTACAGTCTCTGTTACTCAGACACATGGAAGAGAAAAAAAAAAAAGGGCCCCAGTATATGCACTCAGGTAGTAGTGGAAAGCAATAATGACTTACCTCCCTTCCAGTTATCACTCTGTGATTTAAAAGAAAAAAATATAACTGGGTTGACCTGTGAATGAATACTGCTAGCTTTAAACATTGTCTTGAGTGTAATGTAAAGAGCATGACTTTTGAAAGCAAACAGATCAAAGGATATATCTTACTTTTGACACTTATTAGCTACTTAACCTTATACAAGTTATCTCAACTATCAGAGTTTCAGTTTCCTCTTTCTAAACTAGGGATACTGGGCACTTTGGTGGCTCAGTTGGTTAAGCGCTGACTTCAGCTCAGGTCATGATCTTGCTGTTCATGAACTCAAGTCCCGCGTCAGGCTCTGTGCTGACAGCTCAGAGCCTGGAGCCTGCTTCAGATTCTGTGCCTCCCTCTCTCTCTGCCCCTTCCCTGCTCATGCTCTCTTTCTGTCTCTCAAAAATAAATAAACATTAAAACCCAGACTTGGACCCACAAATATATGGCCAACTAATCTTTGACAAATGGAGAAAAGACAGTCTCTTTAGCAAATGGTGCTGGGAGAACTGGACAGCAACATGCAGAAAAATGAAACTAGACCACTTTCTTACACCATACACAAAAATAAACTCAAAATGGATGAAAGACCTGAATGTGAGACAGGAAACCATCAAAACCCTAAAGGACAAAGCAGGCAACAACCTCTCTGACCTCAGCCGCAGCAATTTTTTACTCAACACATCTCCAAAGGCAAGGGAATTAAGAGCAAAAATGAACTATTGGGACCTCATGAAGATAAAAGGATTCTGCACTGCAAAGGAAGCAATCAACAAAATGAAACGGCAACCAATGGAATGGGAAAATATATTTGCAAATGACATAAAGGGCTAGTATCCAAAATCTATAAAGAACTCCAAACTCCACACCCGAAAAAAAAAAAAAATCCAGTAAAGAAATGGGCAGAAGACATGAATAGACACTTTTCCAAAGAAGACATCCAGATGGCCAACTGACACTTGAAAAAATGCTCCACCTCACTCATCATCAGGGAAATACAAATCAAAATCACACTCAGATACCACCTCACACTGGTCAGAGTGGCTAAAATGAAGAAATCATAAGACTATAGATGCTGGTGAGGATGTGGAGAAACGGGAACCCTCTTGCACTAATGGTGGGAATGCAAACTGGTGCAGCCGCTCTGGAAAACAGTGTGAAGGTTCCTCAAAAAATTAAAAATAGAACTACCCTATGACCCAGCAGTAGCACTGCTAGGCATTTATCCAAGGGATACAGGAGTGCTGATGCATAGGGGCACATATACCCCAATGTTTATAGCAGCGCTTTCAACAATAGCAAAATTATGGAAAGAGCCTAAATGTCCATCAACTGATGAACAGATAAAGAAGATGTAGTTTATATATACAATGGAATACTACTTGGTAATGAGAAAGAATGAAATTATGCCATTTGCAGCGATGTGGATTGTATTATGTTGAGTGAAATAAGTTAGAGAAAGACAGATATATGTTTTCACTCATATGTAGATCTTGAGAAACTTAACAGAAGACCATGGGGGAGGGGAAAGGGAAAAAATAGTTACATACAGAGAGGGAGGGAGGCAAACCATAAGAGACTCTTAAATACAGAAAACAAATAGGGTTGATGGGGTGGGGGAGAGGAGAAAGTGTGTGATGGGCATTGAGGAGGGTACCTATTTGGATGAGCACTGGGTGTTGTATGGAAGCCTATTTGCCAAAAATTATATTAAATAAATAAGTAAATAAACATTAAAAAAATAAAAATAAAAAATAAACCAGGGAAAATAATAACCATATTCCCAGCATTTTTTAAGAATTAAGTGAGACCAGGGGCGCCTGGGTGGCGCAGTCGGTTAAGCGTCCGACTTCAGCCAGGTCACGATCTCGCGGTCTGTGAGTTCGAGCCCCGCGTCGGGCTCTGGGCTGATGGCTCAGAGCCTGGAGCCTGTTTCCGATTCTGTGTCTCCCTCTCTCTCTCTGCCCCTCCCCCGTTCATGCTCTGTCTCTCTCTGTCCCCAAAATAAATAAAAAACGTTGAAAAAATTAAAAAAAAAAAAAAAAAAAAAAGAAGAATTAAGTGAGACTGTGCATAATACATAATATAGGACCTTAAATATAGTAAAAAAAAATCAATAAAAGTCTAACATCATTATGATTACCACCATGATCACCACCATCATAATCATAACTGTTTTATTATCATGATGATGATTAATTTATTACTCAGAGGCTCAATTTGGAAAGCTTTCTTTTTTTTCCTTTTTTTTCTTTTCTTTTCTCTCTCTCTTTTTTTTTTTTTTTTAATGTTGCCTCTCTCTCACTGCAGGCTCATGTAAGGAGGAAGGCATTTTGGCTTGTGAACTTGTTGGGCTAGTGACTGTTATTATCAATTCAAATACAATAATTGCTGAAAGCACACAAAAGACTAGCCATATGCCAAAATGCCTTTATTAATGAACAGTATAGGTATAACATACTATCTTCAGAGGGTATGAAATGTTTGTTAATTTCATCTGGTCTTTTTATGGTAAGCATATTTCCTTATGACTTCAATGTCAACTATCACTTAACAACTATACTCTAAACTACAGACATGAGGCACATGACAGCTAAAATCCAGTGTGCTCAAGTTTCACTTCTGGTTGTCTCTTAGCTGGCTATAGATTTATATACTTACATTACTGTCTCATATTTCATGCGATCCATCACTACATCTAGATTTGGTCCCTTGCTGTAAAAATTCTTGTTTTAAAGATTATAGCACCATCTCTCAGTCCTTGGCTTTTCTTCCTGGCTCTGCAAACACGGATTTAGTAATGAGTTTTCCCCTGAAAGGCTGGTTCCAACGTATGCCATCCAGGAGCGTACAGTCATTTAAATTATACTTGTTAAAAAGTAACACCTTACACTACAAAATGTAAAAAAGCATTATTGTATAAATATTCATATAGGGATATGTATGTCTCATATATCCAGCAATATAGAGACTAAATTGAAGTATAGGATAGAATTTGAGCTGAGGTTTATATCTCTCTGAGATTTTAGAAATAGCCAAAAATTGTTGAATTGTAGCATGGGGTAAAAGACTGGCAGGTTTGATATGGGTGTACTCTAGATAGAATAAAGCAGTTTACAAAGTCAATAGGTATCAAAACAGCCCACTCATTATTTCCATTGTAGAATACAAAATTGTTTCTGTCTTATTTCAAGAAAATAATAAACATACCTGTATGTAATTATTTCATATTAATGATTTTAGTCACATAATTTAAGTTGTTTCTATCCTAATAACACTCTTAATTACTGGTATAAGTTAAATTTTTCATTTTTAACAAATGAGGTGGGAATACAAATAGCAAGTCACATTAAAAAGCAAGTGTACCATAATGACCTAATTTGATTTGAAATGTGTTTAAATATCCAATTAATCCAAATATCTGTGGCAATTCATACATAACTGACAAAGAAAATATGAAAAATTTAAGTTAGTAATACTTGATGACTAGAATGCTTTATTATTCTTTCACTTCCAATTGTTTGCTTCTCAATCTTTTTTCTGTAAGAAATAAACAGAAAAGTTAAACTAAAAAATCAAAGTACTGGGGCGGGGAGAGAAAAGGAATCCTGAGTTTGGCAGGATTATTTTATAAATCCTTCAGAGTATCAAAAATAGGTATATTTAAAATTAAACTTTTTCATTTCTGGGAACATGTTCTTAGTCTTTTATAATTGGAAATGAAATTTTGTAGAAATAAGTACTTTACAACCCAGATCAGGAAGTAGATTTCTTTGTCTCACATGGGGTGTGTGTGTGTGTGTGTGTGTGTGTGTGTGTGTATGTGTGCATGCACATCTATGGGAAAGAGAAAGACAGAGGCAGAGAGAAAGAGAGAGCACGCACAAGTGAACACATTCATATGTTTTTGTTTACTTATTGTTTGGAATTTTTCTATCTACTTTCCAGCCCATATTTCCTTCCATTTTACTTCCACTGAAGATGACTGAGATGCCTGAAGTAAAGAGATATATGAATTATCACTAGTAGGGGATAAGACAAGTTTTACAAAGAAATCAGCTATGATTCAGTCCAAATACATCCATGAGAAGAGCCCACACTTTGATATTTGTTGAAGAGAGCAATACAGATAAGAAGAGATGACCTTGAACACAATGTTCTAGATACTTTATGTTATGTGTTCATTTGAATTGGGATATAAACTTTTATTTTTTGTAATAATATTTGCTGAAGTGTAATATAGAGTCTGAAATTTAAAATAAACAAAACCACTTTAAACTTAGTAACAATTTTTCAGAAATTCCAAAGATGTTTGACATAGACCATCGCCTTGCAAAGGTGGCTCTCTCTCAATAGAATATGGCTTTGTTACTTATAAGACAGGTCGCTTACTTCCCTCTCTAGACCTCAGTTTTCATGTTTGGGAAATGTGATAATAAATCATTCAGGACTGTAAGAGTTAAATAAGATGATGAATATAGAGGCTTAGCTCCGTATCATGTATACAGTTAAATACAAAGATTATTGAAGAATAGGTAGCTAGTCATCTAAAATATTAATTATCAACTAAATAAAGACATGACTTTTATTCATGTTTCCCCAACATTTTTATTTAAAATTTTTTCCAACATACAGAGAAGTTGGAAGAGTAGCACAATGATCATTCACAAACTCGTATTACCTGAATCACTAACATTTGCTTACACTGGCCTCATTTCTTAATAGACAGTGAATACATAGATAGATAGATGCACTGACTATTTTTGTTGAGCTATTTAAAAACAAGTTGCAGAGTCTAGCTAATGTCAGTAAATAGCAAAATAGGTAGTTCCTAGCTTTGGTCCTCCTCATAAAGGAGAAATTAGCAACTAACTATACAGAGAAAGATTCCTTTGTCAAGATCCCAGAACCTAGGAATAAGGCTACTCCACCACCTTAGACCACAGAAACCAATAAAAAATACTACAGTAAGAGAAGCAGTTTCACTTTGACTGCATTGCCCTTCCCCCAAGCTAGCACAGCACACTGACAGGGTACCCTGAGCCTACCGTTTCTCCAGTAGGAAAAAGAAATCAAAATTTGGACATCCAGGTTCTCCAGCATTCCAGGATGCATCATGGGAGGCCAACTTAGGTACCGACTCACAGTAATCACTGGGGAAGACAGCTAGAGATGGAAAAGGGAGGTGGGGCTCACAGTGCATCCCTGCTAGTGGCAGCACACTAACAGAGATCCCAGCCACTGGCCAGGGAGCTCAGTCGGCAGTTCTGTCCAGTTTAGGTCCCTAACCATTGGACTGTCCTGTATATGGAACCCATTCTACAACCTGCCCAGGAAGCAAAACCAGTTGGAAGCTCCATCTGACCAAGAAGCCTTGCAGAGAAACTTGGCACCCGTGGAACCTACTCTAAAACCCTGTCCTGGCAGGGAGCCATGCCAGTATTCCTGCCTAACCATTAAGCACAGCCTCAGTCCCTCCTGAATAGAGATACTAAACAGTTCTTCAGGAAGCCTGGGAAACCTCAGAGAACAACTTGTAATACTGCCCAATGTGGAGCCCAGCCTCTAACATTACATCACATACAACCTGGCTAGTGACTTCTCCTAAGAGTGGAGCACAACCAGTAGCCCGCTCAATCATGAAGCTCAGCTAATGTTCCCACCCAAAATTATGGGCCACTATCCATGATAAACATAGATGTAAAAATCCTAAACAAAATACTAGAAAACCAAATTCAACAACACATTAAAAGGATCATATATGATGATCAAGTAAGATTTATCCCTATGATGCAAGGATGATTCAAATATACAAACCAATAAATGTGATATACCAAATTAACAGAAGGATAAAGTCAAATGATTATTCAATAGATGCAGAAAAAACATTTGACAAAATATATTATTTCATGATAAAAACACTCAACAAATTGGGTACAGAAGGAACATAGCACAACATAATAATTGCTACAACTAACATCATACTCAATGGTGAAAGGTTGAAAGATTTTCCTCTAATATCAGAAACAAGATAAGGTGCCCACTCTCACCAATCCTTTTAACATAGGACTGAAGGTCCCAGCTAGAGTCATTAAGCATGATAAAGAAATGAAAGACATCCAAATGGGAAAGGAAGAAGAAAAGTTGTCTCTGTTTGCAGATGACATGATCTTCTATATAGAACATCCTAAAGATTCCACTAAAAAATAGTTAGAACTAATAAATAAATTCAGTAGAATTTCAGGATACAATAAAGAAAACAATCCCATTTATAGCAGCATTAAAAATAATAAAATAGTTAGGAATAAATTTAACCAAGGAGGTGAAAGATCTGTACACTTAAAGCTCTAAGACATTTTTGAAAGAAATCAAAAAAGACACCAATAAATGGGAAGATATCCCATATTCATGAATCAGAAAAGCTAATATTGTTAAAATGCCCATACCACTCAAAGTGATCTACATATTCAGTGATTAAAGACTTAAATGTGGAAGCTGAAACTATAAGTTCCTATAAGAAAAGAGAGAAAGCTTTACTGCCATTGAAAAAGCTCTAAGACATTGGTCTTGCCAGTGAGTTTTTAGATACGATGCCAAAAGTACAATAACAAAAGCAAATGTAAACATATTGCACCATATCAAACTAAAAAGCTTTTGCACAGCAAGAGAAACAATCAATAAAATGAAAATGCACACTACAGAATGGGAGAAAATATTTGCAAATCATATATCTAATAAGAGTTAATAACCAAATATATAAGGAACTCATGCAATTCAATAGAAACAAAACCAAATAACCAATTAAAAATGGGAAAAGGACTTGAATAGACTTTTTTACAAAGACAACATAAAAATAACCATCATGCACACTAAAAGGTGCTCAACATCACTGATTGTCAGGAAAATGCAAATCGAAACCACAAATCCATTACACCTCTTAGCATGGCTATTATCAAAACGACAAGAGATAACAAGTGCTGGTAAAGATGTGGAAAGCCCTTCTGCACTGTTGGTAGGAATATAAATTGGTACAGCCACTATGGAAAATATTTGGAAGTTTCTTTAAAAATTAAAAATAGAACTACCATATGTCTAGAAATCTCATTTCTAGGTATTTATTCAAGGGAAATGAAATCCCTATCTTAAAGAGATATCTGCACCGTCAAGTTCATTGCACTATTCCCTATGGAAACAACCTAATTGCTTACTGGCAGATGAATGGATAAAGAAAATATGAACACACACACACACGCGCGCGCGCACACACACACACACACACACACACACTCACACACACACACAGGTGTATTATTCAGCTTTAAAGAAGAAGCAATTCCTATTTGTGACCAGAAGGATGAAAAACGACAAAAAATACTGCATGCTTTGACTTATATGTGGAATATGTAAGTGAACTTGGGGGGCGCCTGGGTGGCTCAGTCGGTTAAACGTCCGACTTCAGCTCAGGTCAGGATCTTGCGGTCCGTGAGTTCAAGCCCCGCGTCGGGCTCTGGGCTGATGGCTCAGAGCCTGGAGCTTGCTTCCGATTCTGTGTCTCCCTCTCTCTCTGCCCCTCCCCCGTTCATGCTGTGTCTCTCTCTGTCTTAAAAATAAATAAACGTTAAAAAAAATTAAAAAAAATAAAATAAAAATAAAAAAGTGAACTTGGAGGGTGCCTGAGTGGCTCAGTTGTAAGTGTCTAACTTCAGCTCAGGTCATGATCTTATGGTTCATAAGTCTGAGCCCCGCATCAGGCTCTGTGCTGACAGCTCAGAACCTGGAGCCTGCTTTGGATTTTGTGTCTCCCTCTACCTCTGACCCCTCCCCTGCTCGCTCGCTCTCTCAAAAATATATAAACATTAAAAAATTTTTCAAAAAAAGGTGGTATTGGGGAGGCTGGGTGGCTGAATTGGTTAAGTATCTGACTTTGGCTCAAGTCATGATCTCGCAGTCTGTGGTTTTGAGCCCTGCATCAGGCTCGGTGCTGACAGCTCACAGTTGGGATCCTGCTTCAGATTCTGTGTCTCCCTCTCTCTCTGCCTCTCTCTCTCTCTCTCTCAAAACTATATAAACATTAACAAGACATTTTTCACGTTGAACTCAAAGAAACACAGTAAATTGGTGGTGACCAGGATCTAGGGTATTGGGGAAATGGTGAAGTATTGACCAAAGGGTAGAAAATTTCAGTATAAGATGAATCAGCTCTAGGGATCTAATGCACAGCACGTTGACTATAATCAATCACACTCTACTGTATATTGGATATTTGCTAAGAGAATAAATCTGAATTGTTTTACCACAAAATAATAACAGATGTGTTAATTAATGTGGTAATCATTTCACAGTATATACATGTATTAAATCATCATGTTGTACAAATTAAACCTACACAATGTTATTTAGCAATTATATCTCAGTGAAGCTGGAAAAATGTAAAAGTAAGTTGCAGGTATCATGATATATGAAACATAAATACTTCAGCATGCATTTCTAAAGAAATATTATTTAAGTTTTTAAGGGGGGAATATAGTTATTTTTATGAAGTCAGTAGATTTTGTGATTAAATTTGAGCCAAAGCTCAGTGAAAAATAAAATTTTATCAGTCACTTTCTATATAAGTAGAACACTGTGCTTTTCAAAAGTCATATGCCTACACTATCTCATAGATCCAACCTTAATTCCATAATGTGGGAAATATAGCCACTATTGTATTGTGTTTTAGTAGTAGCAGTGTAGTAATAGAGAAAAATAAGCACAAAAGATTTAGTTGCTGGAAATCAAATAACGTGTTTTAAAAAGCTCCAGAACTCCAGTTTCCCAGTTCCCTAGGTGAAGAAAAGTACAGAGCTTAATGTCAGGCACCATGCTAAATGTTTACAATCATAATTAACCTTTATCAATTTAATATCTCTATAAGGTAGGAATCATTTTCCTCAGTTTATAGATGATCCAGAAACTCAGAAGAAACAAATTTCATACCCAAAGTCAGAGAGAGTGTAGTAGAACTGAAAATAAGTATCCATGTACCAGGGCATAGCACCGGGTTAGCAGCCAAACAGAGGAGGCTATGAGACCAATGCCTGGTGGTGAGGGTGATGAGGTGCCTGCAAAGAAAGAGCGATGGGGAAAGGATTGCGGGCCACTGTGAGGAGCTCCATGGGTTACAACAAGATGCCTCGGGTGCAAGGCCAGTTGCCACTGGGGCAAAGACGTGATATATATGTATATATACATGTATATACATATACATGTACATATACACGTACATGTACATGTATGTGTATATACATGTATATATATACACACAATGTAGCATTACTTGGTGATCAAAAAGACAAACCTTGCCATTTACAACAACATGGATAGAACTACAGGGTATTATGCTAAGCGAAATTAGCCAGTCAGAGAAAGACAAATATCACATGATTTCACTCATATGTGGAATTTAAGATAAAAAGCAGATGAACATAAGGGAAGGGAAGCAAAAATAATATAAAAACAGGGAGGGGGACAAAACATAAGAGACTCTTAAATACAGAGAACAAACTGAGGGTTTCTGAAGGGGTTGTGGGTGAGGGGATGGGCTAAATGGGTAAGGGGCATTAAGAAAGACACTTGTTGGGATGAACACTGGGTTATTTAGGGATGAATCACTGGAATCTACTCCTGAAATCATTATTGCACTATATGCTAACTAACTTGGATGTAAATTAAAAAATAAATAATTAGTTTTTTTTTAAATTTTAAAAAATTTAAAATTTATAAAAAAGTAAACATTAAAAATGTAAAAATTATAATTGTATGATCATGCAAACCAATAAATATTTTAAATTGAGAAAAAATAAAAGATTACTCTTTCTGACTTTTGAAACAATATACTTATATTACCAAATTAAGTCCATCCAAATGCCTTTCACTGCTCAGTTTTATACTGCCTTGTTACAGAGGGCCATTGATTGCCAACAGAAACCATAATTTAGAAAATGCCTTTTTCTGTCTTTGGTAAAAGTTTTTTTAGATTCTATATTATTTATTTCTGCTCTGATCTTTATGATTTCTCTTCTTCTGCTGGGTTTAGGCTGCCTTTGCTGTTCTGCTTCTATTTCCTTTAGGTGTGCTGTTAGATTTTGTATTTGGGATTTTTCTTGTTTCTTGAGATAGGCCTGGATTGCAATGTATTTTCCTCTCAGGACTGCCTTCGCTGCATCCCAAAGCGTTTGGATTGTTGTATTTTCATTTTCGTTTGTTTCCATATATTTTTTAATTTCTTCTCTAATTGCCTGGTTGACCCACTCATTCGTTAGTAGGGTGTTCTTTAACCTCCATGCTTTTGGAGGTTTTCCAGACTTTTTCCTGTGGTTGATTTCAAGCTTCATAGCATTGTGGTCTGAAAGTATGCATGGTATAATTTCAATTCTTGTGAACTTATGAAGGGCTGTTTTGTGACCCAGTATATGATCTATCTTGGAGAATGTTCCATGTGCACTCGAGAAGAAAGTATATTCTGTTGCTTTGGGATGCAGAGTTCTAAATATATCTGTCAAGTCCATCTGATCCAATGTATCATTCAGGGCCCTTGTTTCTTTATTGACTGTGTGTCTAGATGATCTATCCATTTCTGTAAGTGGGGTGTTAAAGTCCCCTGCAATGACCACATTCTTATCAATAAGGTTGCTTATGTTTATGAGTAACTGTTTTATATATCTGGGGGCTCCGGTATTTGGCGCATAGACATTTATAATTGTTAGCTCTTCCTGATGGATAGACCCTGTAATTATTATATAATGCCCTTCTTCATCTCTTGTTACAGCCTTTAATTTAAAGTCTAGTTTGTCTGATATAAGTATGGCTACTCCAGCTTTCTTTTGGCTTCCAGTAGCATGATAAATAGTTCTCCATCCCCTCACTCTCAATCTAAAGGTGTCCTCAGATCTCAAATGAGTCTCTTGTAGACAGCAAATAGATGGGTCTTGTTTTTTTATCCATTCTGATACCCTATGTCTTTTGGTTGGTGCATTTAATCCATTTACATTCAGTGTTATTATAGAAAGATACGGGTTTAGAGTCATTGTGATGTCTGTATGTTTTATGCTTGTAGTGATGTCTCTGGTACTTTGTCTCACAGGATCCCCCTTAGGATCTCTTGTAGGGCTGGTTTCGTGGTGACAAATTCCTTCAGTTTTTGTTTGTTTGGGAAGACCTTTATCTCTCCTTCTATTCTAAATGACAGACTTGCTGGATAAAGGATTCTCGGCTGCATATTTTTTCTGTTTAGCACACTGAAGATATCGTGCCAAGCCTTTCTGGCCTGCCAAGTTTCAAAGGAGAGATCAGTCACGAGTCTTATAGGTCTCCCTTTATATGTGAGGGCACGTTTATCCCTTGCTGCTTTCAGAATTTTCTCTTTATCCTTGTATTTTGCCAGTTTCACTATGATATGTCGTGCAGAAGATCGATTCAAGTTACGTCTGAAGGGAGTTCTCTGTGCCTCTTGGATTTCAATGCCTTTTTCCTTCCCCAGTTCAGGGAAGTTCTCAGCTATAATTTCTTCAAGTACCCCTTCAGCACCTTTCCCTCTCTCTTCCTCCTCTGGGATACCAATTATGCGTATATTATTTCTTTTTAGTGTATCACTTAGTTCTCTAATTTTCCCCTCATACTCCTGGATTTTTTTATCTCTCTTTCTTTCAGCTTCCTCTTTCTCCATAACTTTATCTTCTAGTTCACCTATTCTCTCCTCTGCCTCTTCAATCCGAGCCGTCGTGGTTTCCATTTTGTTTTGCATTTCGTTTAAAGCGTTTTTCAGCTCCTCGTGACTGTGCCTTAGTCCCTTGATCTCTGTAGCAAGAGATTCTCTGCTGTCCTGTATACTGTTTTCAAGCCCAGCGATTAATTTTATGACTATTATTCTAAATTCACTTTCTGTTATATTATTTAAATCCTTTTTGATCAGTTCATTAGCTGTTGTTATTTCCTGGAGATTCTTCTGAGGGGAATTCTTCCGTTTGGTCATTTTGGATAGTCCCTGGAGTGGTGAGGACCTGCAGGGCACTTCCCCTGTGCTGTGGTGTATAACTGGAGTTGGTGGGAGGGGCCGCAGTCCGACCTGATGTCTGCCCCCAGCCCACCGCTGGGGCCACGGTCAGACTGGTGTGTGCCTTCTCTTCCCCTCTCCTAGGGGCGGGATTCACTGTGGGGTGGCGTGGCCCGTCTGGGCTACTTGCACACTGCCAGGCTTGTGGTGCTGGGGATCTGGCGTATTAGCTGGGGTGGGTAGGCAAGGTGCACGGGGGCAGGAGGGGCAGGCTTAGCTCGCTTCTCCTTAGGTGATCCACTTCAGGAGGGGCCCTGTGGCAGCGGGAGGGAGTCAGATCCACTGCCGGAGGTTTGGCTCCGCAGAAGCACAGAGTTGGGTGTTTGCGCGGAGCGAGCAAGTTCCCTGGCAGGAACTGGTTCTCTTTGGGATTTTGGCTGGGGGATGGGCGGGGGAGATGGTGCTGGCGAGCGCCTTTGTTCCCCGCCAAGCTGAGCTCTGCCGTCCGGGGGCTCAGCAGCTCTCCCTCCCTTTGTCCTCCAGCCTTCCTGCTTTCTGAGCAGAGCTGTTAACTTCTGACCTCCCAGACGCTAAGTCGCGCTTGCTGTCGGAACACAGTCCGTCCGGCCCCTCCGCTTTTGCCAGCCCGACTCGGGGGCTCTGCTTGGCCGGCGAGCCGCCCCTCCGCCCCGGCTCCCTCCCGCCAGTCCGTGGAGCGCGCACCGCCTCGCCGCCCTTCCTACCCTCTTCCGTGGGCCTCTCGTCTGCGCTTGGCTCCGGAGACTCCGTTCTGCTAATCCTCTGGCGGTTTTCTGGGTTATTTAGGCAGGTATAGGTGGAATCTAAGTGATCAGCAGGACGCGCGGTGAGCCCAGCGTCCTCCTACGCCGCCATCTTCCGGAACTCTCTGTCTTTGGTAAAAGTAATAGCAGAAGTGGAAAACAGTAAACAAAATTTACCTGAAAAATAAATTCAAGGTACAGAAGGAACTAGTGCTTAGGTGCATATTAATTGACATGCACTGACCTAATACCTATATAATTAATCCTCAAAAGAGCCCAAGTATATAGAAATTTTCCATCATTATATATGAGATAAAAATGATAAATAAGAAAGAAAGTATATGGGATTTTGGATTTTGTACATGCTGTTTTCATTTGTCAAAATGTTATAGTTCAATGGCAAAGTTCAGCCTTGGATGTAACAAGAATGTTGTTTTGAGACAAGTCCTGGAAAAAGCAAATTCAGAAGAAAGTGGTCACTTTTTGGAGCTTGTTTTGACCTTTCTATGTTTCCATCGGCCTTCCTGACATCATGTGCCCTCTTATTGCCTGTGAGTCATTTACCTTCTACTAGTAATCACTTAGTAGTATGACTATGACCACTTTCCAAAAAAAAAAAAAATGCATCTGAATAAACTCTGCAATTTGGCAAAATGTCTATCATAGTGGAGACATTATCCTATAGGGCTGTGGACATTCAGTTAATGGTGGGACACTGTTGACAAAAAAAAAAAATCGATCGCCTCTCAAATCACACAATGATGATGAAAATTATATTATACAAGACTAAACCAGATCAATATGTGGTATTTTACATAGAAATTGGTCCCATCCCACATTTTTGTTTTCTATTCCTCTTAAGAACCTTGTAACTAATATCAGACTAAGCAAAACTAGTATGTCACATAGACTCCCATTCTGTGCCTGTTTCCTTCTGTATGCCCATCCTTTCCCTTCCCCTCTCTAGAGTTCTAATGATCCCCAAGGCTCCTTTCTCCATACTCTCTACAAACTGTGAGCTCAGATATGATCTAATTTAACATTTACCCCTTCTTGTAAATATAACCATAGCAATATTAGTAGTATTACATTATCTTTATATATAATATTTTACCTAAGATGAGTCACTAATTTCTTATTCTTATACTTTTAAAACATTAACTCAAATTCTGGTTAGAAAAAGAATTGTTCCCATTATAGATATTTCTAGCATCATTGAGTAAATCTGTGTGTATAAGTGCTTTGCAGAGATTCTAAAATAATATCCCACAAAGTGGCCACCTATTCTGCTTACATAAAATCAGTGCTCTCTAATCTGTGGGATTAGAATGTTCTCTAATCTGTGGTTGTAAAAGAACTAGATCATATATAACCAAAAAAAATTATATTCAGTTAAGTTGGACCAGTCCCTCTCCTCTCTAATAAGGAAACAGAATAAATTAATTCATATCTTAACAACACTGGGAAGGAGTAGGTTGTCTACCCTGATCTCTGAAGCTTCCACCTGTCAAATGAATCCTCCTGGAATAGCTCAGGTCTAACTTGAATAGAAGAGAATCCTTCTTTTTCTCTAACTGCACATGTATTCCCTTCCTCAATATATGTTTATGAATTTGTATCAATTTTAGAGTGATTATGATTATAAACATACAAACACAAGAAATAGACACTTGAGGCAAATACATGGCTAAAGCAGAAGTGATAATTATATTTTAATCTCAATTATTTAACTTTCCAGGAGAATATGGTTAATGATCTAGAATTATTCAAACAATTGATAAATTTTTTATCACATTTTGCCCGCACAGACACAGTCTAAGTCTCCATCTTAGTTGGAGTGGTAAGGAATGTTCTGGAGCTTACACAATACAGTTAAAAACCAAATCCAAGCCCATAAATGCAAAGGATAATAAGGATTTAGTATTTACATAGGTGCTTTATTAATATCACCATATGTTTTTAAGTTAACTTTGTTCAGCATTTCCATAAATTTATTCTCAAATAAAAAAGAAAAATGTCATTTACTTTCAACAACTTGACACGCAGATAACAGATGGCCATGTTTTTTTTTTTTTTCAGAGTAAAAAAGCATTCAGAATAAGGCATATCATCTATTATTTTGCCTTGCCCTCTTTATCACTTTCAATCTAAACAGAAAAGTGATGTATTACAGGAAAATGGCCCACTTTGTGACATTTCTGATATGACTATACAATTTCTTCACCAGGGTGGTTCATTTTCTGAAATAAATGAGACATGCTTTAACATTTCACGAATTCCATGTTTTGGAAATGAATGCTACAGAAATTCATTAAGCTACTGCATAAATTCTAAATATCAAAAATTATATAATTTCAATGACAAATATATCCTGAGAAGTTCCCTAAATTGTGCATGTGTGGGTGAAAATGGACACAACAGGAAAAATTGTTAACCAATTAATAATTTCTTGCTCTTCTAATTGTAAAGAAGAAACTGAGTATCAATTATGCGTAGGTGATCCCTCTCTCTGTGGGAGAATTTTGAAGCAGTGGTGAAGACCCTTTTCTAAAATAGTCTTCCCCAGACTAGCTCGGTGAAGATTTGTTTTCCTTTTTCAGTACAAAATAGCATTTGTGATGATTTATGCTCTGCTAACTAAATACTTTTCACAGAGGTATGTGCAATTTTGAATTTGCCTCAAAACTACTGAATATAGGGGCGCCTGGGTGGCTCAGTCAGTTAAGCGTCCGACTTCGTCTCAGGCCATGATCTCACGATCTGTGAGTAGAAGCCCCGCGTCAGGCTTTGTGCTGACAGCTCAGAACCTGGAGACTGCTTCGGATTCTGTGTCTCCCTCTCTCTCTGACCCTCCCCCGTTCATGCTGTCTCTCCCTGTCTCAAAAATAAATAAACGTTAAAAAAAATTAAAAAAAAACAACTACCCAATATAGAGTTTAAGAAACATTTTCCAAATAAAATATTTAATAAACTGTGCAGCTAGGCTCAGAATGCAGATGAACTTGAGGCCAAAATTCTAGACTTTTAACCAGTTTTACAGTTTTGGGATTTTGGTTTAAAATGTCACCTGTATATGTATGTAATATGTAATTATTTTAATAATATATTACAGGTTATGATGAGAAGAAAACAAGGTTTACTCAGGAAAATAACAAAATAAAAAAATGTTGATGAAACTCTATTTTATGAATTTCCTATTTTTTCCAAATAATCTCTCCTATCATTGTGAGACGCAAATAGGTAACTGTCACTATTTGAGAAGGAAACCGTTTTTTCTAGTCTTAAGAAATTATATAAAGTCACAAGACGATACATATTTCTGACTATTGGATAAAACTTGTAAGTTCCAAGATCTCACTACACTGTAGGGAGAAAATAAGATAGCATTAATACAGTGTTTCATTTCTCATTTTGGGGATACCTCTGACAGCTTGGAAAATACCCACTGAACACCTCTATTTCTTTTCCCAGGCTCGCTCTTGCCACTGCCTACACTCTTGTCTTCCACGGCTCACAGCACAGCACAACACGGTACTGCCTTGCTCTAAAATCACCATGGGTTGTGCGCATGTGGATGGAACACCTTCTCTGGCATGATGCTTCAAGCTGTCTTCTACATGTCATCATTATTGAACCTGAGGAGATGCCCACAACCCCAATATATCACTGCTTTTCTTCCAGTCATAATCCTGATTATTGTTCCAATGTGAAATTGCTAACTCCTCCTGTTGGACCCTTTTAGGGATATTTTCTAGCAAACACGTTTGGGTCCCAAGATCATTAAATCTTTTGGCATTATGTACACACAATTCTTCCTGTAGGGAACGCAGACACTACCAGAGTAACTGGATTACAAAGTTTTAATTAAAATTGTTAGAATTTACTCAGAACTATTTTTCACCTCCAATGCTTAGGCCTTGTTTTATATGTTAACCAGATAAAAACATAGCTATTCTAGATGAAGTGACATTGGAGAAATCTAGCTGTAAAGAACCTCCCAATCTTTCTCCCTACAGTAGCACTCAAGGCACACAACAAGACACAAGTTGTACACCACTAATCTGTAACACCAACTGATTGCTTTTTACAATGTTGTATATCTCTAGATGCAATTATTTGGCACTTCCCTAAATTAAGGACCTGGTCATTATAACTGTCTCATGATACAGAGTCTTCTATATAAAAAGACACAATTATGCCCCTTATTATTTGATTTAAACATATGTTTAGTATGGTTCTGGAATGGCTTCCTGTTTAAAGTACTAATATATAGAACAAAACTAAAAATAAAACATTTTAAAAACAAAACAAAACAAAACAAGCCCAGATCTTTGTGAGTAAGAACATTTAAAATGTAAACATTGGGTTAAACAATGCAAAATATTTTTACTTTTTCCCAATCATATGGATACATTTATATTAAGGGCATTTAAAGTTAGGTTCTGCTATTTCCAAAGTAGCATGTTAGGACCAATTCTCATTTCACAGTTGAACTAAAAGCCAGAAATGAATAACCTATGGCCCATGGCCAGGCACCCACAGGAGAGATGAATAGTTCTGCCATCTGGCATCCCAACGGGGCCTTCATAAATAGCACCAGACTGTCAGAATTAAACTGAGTTTAAAGAGGGACAGCATGGCAAAAACAGGAGAACACACTGAGGGCATGGGCAAAGGGAAAAAGCGGCAGACAAAATAACTTTTGCCTGAAATTCTCAAGAGAGAAGTACACATGTTATCCATGCTCTGAGAACAGGGCGCAGACTATTTCGGGAGGAAAATAAGCCCTGATATAAAATTTTTGGACTTGGCCGTGTGACTAATCATCCATACAAAATGAGAAACATAACAAGTGTCTAGTCTTCCATTTATTTATTGTTAAATATATAAACACATGCACGTGTGTGTGTGTGTGTGTGTGTGTGTGGTAAGGCTATCCTGGGATCTCTTATGGGTATACTGGTCCATGATGATAAATAAAAACTCCTTTTCCTGACACTTATTCCACTAACACATTTGCCTACCTAAATTGTATTTTCTTTCTCTTATTTGTAACATATCATTGTGTCTGCCTTGTTTGTGCTTATGTCTCATTAAAAGGTGGTACTATTTAATGGAATAGAAAAACTGCACTTATAAATTATTCTAATCTAGAAAAGATGGGTATTCAGCATCTCTCCTTGTATAATTAGTCAATTGAATGTGATATTGCAAAATCATTAGCTGAATAAAACAATCAGGAGAACAAGCAATATCATTGTGAGTCTAGGGAGGTTTAAATTTGGTTCAGCACTAGCGAGCGGTATTGCTTACCGGAAGGACCTTCTAGGTATGTTATATGTTCTATGAATGATAAGCCCTGAGGTAAAAGGCATAATTTAATGCTTGAGAACCACTGTACATCATAGAGTCATTTATTATACAAGTCTTTGTTCCTGGATATGAAGAGGAAAAAATGTACTTATGCAGAGAATGGAACATTCAGATATAGCCTGTCATTTTCAATTCCTCAAGTCAGCTTTGCTGTGGTTATTTAGCATTCCACCTGGCCACATTTCCAGAAGGACTGAGGGAGCATTCTCTGACAAAGGGTTTCAAAAATCACATGAAAATGTCAAGTTTTGAAAAAAACCCCAGATTCCTGGACTTCAAGTTGGTTTGTTGTTTCTTGAAAGCCTGTGAATTAGTGAGATCATCATTTCTGAATTTGCTCAAGAGAGAGCTGGATATATGTGTAGTCTAATATAGTGCGGCTTGCTTTATCAAGTAATAAACTTCAAAAAACCTTAACAGTTGTGAGGTTCTATACTTTCCAAAGCTTTCATTCTATGGAGTAAGGTATTCTCAGCAGGTTCATAGACTTACAAATGTTTCTCTTCCTTTTTAGTTTGGATCATCTGATCACGTATCAATAAATACACAGAGGGAAATAGTAAATCAAATTAACTGGGATAATGAGAAATATACTCGAGTTTTTAAAATCTGTTAATAATCCTCTTTGTTAGTAAAATTTAATGAGAAGCATACGTGTATGTATATATATAACAACTGTATATATATGATATAATATATACAGAAGCATATATAAAACACATAAGTATATATAATTATATATATAATTGTATTTAATATTTTATATAATCTAATTATGTAAATACACATCAAATGTAAAAGGATTCTGAATGCATATTTATCATAAGATTTTAGACTTGAAATTGGAAATCTATTCTGTACCTTCTAAGTGTTTAGCAATTACATATTATTTTCATTATAAATGTTTATTTTCACTGACACTAGTGTTCATGTTGTTGCGATTGTTTAAAATGTATGTGTAGGTAAACTACATTTTATTATTTTAATTTCATGATAAAAAATTTTTACCATATGTTCTTGGCCTTATGGCACTGACTAGAATTTCCAGCACTATGTTGAATAATAGAGATTAGTGGACTTTATTGCTTTGTTTCTGATCTTAGGGAGAAAGCATTCATTCGCTATTATGTATAAAGTTAGCTGCAGGTTTTTCATAGATGCTCTTTATCAAGTTGAGGAAATTTAACTACTATCCCTGTTATTCTGAGAATTTTTATCATGGACAGGTATTGAATTTTGTCAAATGCTGCTTTAAAAACAATTGTATGATTATGTGATTTTTCTTTTTTAGTCAGTTAATATGATAGATTACATGGGTATATTATGAATATTAAATTTGCCAGCCATGTATCCCTGGAATAGAACTCACTTGGTTATGCTATGTTGTTGTATTTATTAACTACTGAATTCAGTTTGCTAATGTTTTGTTATGAACTTATACATTTTAATTCATGAGGAATATTGGTCTATGGTGTTTTTGTTTGTTTGTTTTTTGTATTGTCATTGTGTGGTTTTGGTAACAAGGTATTTCTAGCTTCACAAAGTAACCTGGGCATTCATCCTTCTATTTTCTAGCAGAGACTGCATAAAATTGGTCATAAAATTCTTCTTTAATTGGCTTACAGAATTCTTTAGTGATACTATTTGTGTCTATAGATTTCTCATTGAGAGTTTTGTTAATTATAGATTCTACTTCTTTAACAGCTAAGGTATTCAAAGTATAGATTTCTTATTAGGTGAGTTGTGGTAGTTTGTGGTTTTCAAGGATTGATCCATTTTATCTACATTGTCAGTTTTACAGGTGTTTAGTTGCTTGTAGCACAATTCCTTTATTGCCCTTATGATATCCGTGAAGTCTATAGTGATATCCCAGTCTGTTCCAACTATTGGTAGTTTGTGTCTTCCCTTTTTGTGTGTGTGTGTGTGTGTGTGTGTGTGTGTTTGGGGGGGGGGTTGTTTGTTTTTGTTTTGTTTTGTCTTGTTGCTGTTGGTCTTGCTAGAGTTTTGCCAGTTTTCTTGGTATTTTCAAAGAACCAGCTCTTTGTTTCATTGACTTTCTCTATCATTTTTTACTGCTGTCGATTCACTGATTTCTGTGCTTATCTTTATGATTTCCTTATTTCTGCTGGCTTTGGGTTTGCTTTGCTCTTCTTTTTCTAGGTTTTTAAGGTGGCATTTTAGATTATTGAGATCTTTCCTCTTTTCTAACATACACATTTCATGCTACATTCTTCTCCATACTGCTTTAGATGTGTCCCATAAATTTTGACATGTATTTTCACTTTACTTCAGTTCAATGTATATATGTTTATTTCCCTTGAGACTTCCTTTTTGGCCCATGGATGACAGTAGTGTGTTGTTTGATCTCCAAGTGTTTGGGTCTTTTCCCTTAATTTTTCTTTTATTGATCTCTATTTTGAAACCAGTAGGGTCACAGAAGGTTTGTTTTGTGGCCCAGGGTGTAGTCTATCTTGGCATAAGGTCAGTGGACACTTGTAAAGAAACTAGTAATGAGCAAAATTAATGCCCTAGCTTTTAGTTTATATAAAGTATCAGAAACTGTGAGTACCACCATGCAAATATATACACTTTGCATAAAATAAGGCATAAACATATAACACTATGAAATTTCCCAAATATCTGACATAACTAAATAAACATTAAAGGGATTCCAAAAAATTAAAGCCCTAATCCATATACCAGTGCCTAAAATACCAAAGTGAATAAACCATTCTTCACCATCAGATTTGAAAGGACTAACACACACTTTAAAAAAAGAACAAAATAAAGAAGGGCATACAAAAGAAGACCTGCATTTTGATGGATTAGAGAGAAATATGAAAAATTGCCACAGAAGAAGGAACATTCCAGGTTTTTAATATCCTAGGATTTTGTCTTTCAAGAGGGCATAACAAAAATCCAAAATATGATCTCCTTGGTTTGCTGATACCATTCTCTTTGCTAAAAATATCTTACTGCACATTAAACTTGAAGCTTACTTGGCTTCTTTAAGACCCTGTGTGCCATTTTTTACTTACTAGTTTTCTTCTTTCTTTTCTCTGTTTTAAAGTGATCAGGTGGCCCAATTTTGAATCAGTTTTTAAAATTACTACTCCTGGTTCATTATATGCTCGCCACGAAATCTTCTGTGTCTGATGCAGTACACCTGTTACCTGTGGCTCGATGTACAACCTCACACTGTCACTGCTGTATGTCCCCATTATGTGGGCCACCAGTTTGAAGTCCATGTTCTAACGACCTAAAACTGGCTATCTTCCCATCACATAATACTGGTTCTTTCATCCCACACCCATCTCTCCTTCTCCCAGTAGTACTCTTCAATGTCGAGATTTCAACTTGCTCATGTAGCTGAAATGAATTTGTTCAATGAACAAAGGGACCAAAAAACGGAAGGAGGGAAACCAGGAAACAGACTCTTAACTATAGGGAAAAAGTACCAGAGGAAAGGTGGTCGGGAATGGATGAAATAGGCAATGGGGATTGAGGGATGTACTTGTGATGAGCACAGGGTATTGTATGGAAGTGCTGAATCACTATATTGTACATCTGAAACTAACATTACTCTGTATGTTAACTGGAATTTAAATAAAACTGAAAAAATAATAAAAGAATTTGTTCATTACAAATGAATATTAATATATATCGATATATGTGATTAGCAAATTGTAAGAGAAAAGTCCTTTTTTGATGCACAGCTCATCACTGTTTCATCTGATATGTAAACATAGATGTGTTTTTAAATATTTTTCACCCTGTTTTGTGTGTTTCTCTATTTGCACGGTAAAACAGAGCCTGCTAATTATTCCCAACTGAGTAATATGTATTTCGTGAAACTCTTCCTGAAGTGCAAGTACTAAATATTATTTACTTTTAGATTTGTTATAAGAAAACATCATTATTCAGGATTTCCTTTACATGTAAAAGGTATAAGAACATATCAAAATAAATGTAAGATAATATAACAAAGAGAAGGAAGTACTCTAAAAGATAAGTAACATCGTTACTTGTTTGTTTTTGTTTTTGTCTTAACTAATGCTGAAACATTATGTGGAAAAGTTAGATGAAAATGGGGAAAGAGGTCAAAAAAAGATTCCACAGGAGCCTTAGCAAGGAACTGAGGAAGGACCCCATGAGGTCCATGGTCACTGAAGTTTCCCCTCTGACAATTTTATCAAGGTTTTAAGAAGTTCTGGGGCGCCTGGGTGGCGCAGTCGGTTAAGCGTCCGACTTCAGCCAGGTCACGATCTCGCGGTCCGTGAGTTCGAGCCCCGCGTCAGGCTCTGGGCTGATGGCTCGGAGCCTGGAGCCTGTTTCCGATTCTGTGTCTCCCTCTCTCTCTGCCCCTCCCCCGTTCATGCTCTGTCTCTCTCTGTCCCAAAAATAAATTAAAAAATGTTGAAAAAAAAAAAATTTAAAAAAATAAAAAAAAAAAAGAAGTTCAGTTAACTCTGTGTTTACATAATCGAAAACTAACATAGACACTGGACAGGTCTTTTGTAAAAACAAGAAAGATAAAAAACAAAAAATGAAGCAAAAAAACAAAACAAGAAAAATAAGGTAGACATTTGTTTGACAGTCTTGACAGTCAGCAGTTTTGCATTAAATACTTAACTATGTATATAATAGTATGCAATATCCTGAAAACATTGTATTATATAGTCCCTAATCTTTTCCCTCAAGGAGCTTACAATCTAGATTTATAGATGACAGAGTCCTCTCAAGTGTTTTATAAAACAATAAGATTAAATAACAGTATGAAATAATACTAGCAGAAACAATATGTGGCATCTTATGTAATAAAGCCATTTGTGAAGACAGAACAATGATGCAGTAAATATTACCTATTATGAAAAAATACAAGATTACAAATGTTTAAAAGAAAAGAGATGTCACCATTGCTGGAATGATTAAGGATAACTGTGTAGGATGTGTGCTAGGCCTGGAAGCATGGTTATAATTTAGATAGGTTAGGGGTATAAAGAGAGAAGTGTATAAATATTGTCATACAAAGTAAAGTAACAGTGTGAAAGAATAAAGACCACTTTGGTTTATTTATAGGAATTATAGAGACTATTCAAATAGAAGAATAAGAGAAAGGTAATTGCTTCCAGAGTTGATAGGGACATGAGGTCATCATGATAAATAAATATTTCTTCAAGATGTTTACTTCACTGGTCCTCAGTTTCTTCATATGTGTAACAAGGAAATGTATAAACTATAAAATATTTTGTTGCCTTTTAATTGTGTAAAGGTGTGATTAAGTTCTAGGGAAATTCTACATAACATGGAGGAAGTCAAGGGTTGGTGCTTGCCAGAGTCTTTAAGCAGATTGTGAGAGCTAAATCATTTCAGGTTTAAGAGAACAGGATGGGAAATCTCCCTGTCTTGAATACATGGTCTTAAGAATCATTTTTATTCAGAAGCTGAAAATAGATACTATAATGTGTACCTTCCCCCTTTAATCTTGCCTCTGGGGAAAAAAATCCTAATAATGTTTCTAGTTAACAAATCAAATAAAACACAATGACTAACTCTTAATGGCTTTTTAAATGATTGCCCACAACTCTAATGAGTAATTATATCATTTGCTGTAATGGCATTCATGAAATTAATTATGGATTTTGAAGGAAAAATATATATGACATTACTGTGAAGAAAGAAGTGAGGTAGGAGTGCTAGGGTATTGATGGCAAATTGTACGCATTCTGTATAATTACACTTTATGCAGCTTGCAAGCATTTGCCTTTTACATGTATTGGCTCTACTTTGGCTTTTTTAAAGCACTATTCTCAACATATTTTATTGAATTTGGTTGAATGTAGTCACAATAAAAAAATGCAATCTAACTGATTTGTAACACAGGTTAAGACCTATCCTCATTATGCTGAAGGGATTTACTTGAGGGCACACAGTTAATCCATCATTGGTAAAAGAAGACCACTCATGTGGTTGGGTTCTATATTTTTGAAATTCTATTTTTCATACTTAGCATAATAGAAGTGCCATGTTAATTATATTTATAACAATTCAAATCAGAAATATATACATGAAATTATCTCACTAATTTGTTGCTCATTAATATAATGCTACAGATAATCAAATGTGAAAATGGCTGCTTGGTAAACAGTAATGAACATACACAGCCATAATTAACGTTTTCTTTTTTTGGAAATTTCACGTTTCCAACAACACATCTGAATTCTAGTTCACAATCTCAGAGAATGCATTTCTGAAACAACCATGTGGATCATCAATTGTTGGCAGTTTGGCCCCCCTCTAGCTGTGGCCCCAGACCTACAGCATTGTCGGACTTGACATCATTAAACTTCAAATGCTCTTAAACCTTCTCAAATGGAAATCATTCCCTTAATTACCAAATTCATCTCTTTAGATCTTACCCATCACAGCACACACAAGAAATGCCTGCAAAATTAGCTCTTTGTCACCTGGCTTCTGCAAAGACAATTCACGAATCTACCTTTGAAGAGTGAGCAACTTCCTTATGTGAAATCTGTGTTGGTTGTCTTCATAACAAGTCTCTCCTTAATGGTATTATGAAGAAGAACTTGAGTTTCAAACAAGTTTCCACTGTTTTCCTTTGGGTAAACAGAATAAGTAGATTCTCGTTCCTATGCTCTCTTCAAAAGATATCAAAGGGAAAATGAACATCTAGAGAATTTAAAATGTGTCTTCCAAGGTCATTGTCATTTTTGCTCTATTGCCTTCTCTGACACATAACTCTTCTTTCAGGCAAATGCCCAAGAATCACAAATGAAAGGTAAGGAGAAAGTCGGAGTTTTAAAATTTCTTGTTCTTTTTTTTTTCCTCTAAGAGAAGAAAAACATTTTCTGTACAAAATCCTGTGAATGATATCAGTCAGTATTTTAGTCTTTAGTTTTTGTGTCAAAGACCCATAAATCTTTGTTAGACCTTTTCAAATAATCTTGTTTGTTTAGATGCTTATTTTAAACCATAGATTGTAAACAGGAGTTTCTTGAAATTAATAGCTGTGAAACATAATTGTGACAATTACAGAGGTTAAATAACTAGAGGGAGTACTCAGGGTGTCTCTGTGGCATAGGCTAGAAAAACCTATATCCAGATGTAGCAAGGGCTTTTTTCATTGAAAAGCTCTCGCTAGATTTAAAATGAAGTTCATTAAACCAAGGGTTTGATTCAGAAAAAAAAAATCAATCTTTTGGTGAAGAATTCCCAATTAAAATATTATTGGAAACAATTTCTATGTTTGGAACTAGTCATTACCCATTCACCCCAATATAATGATCAGGCTCACAAATATTTGGAAATTCTCTGCAAAACAGTTACTAAATGAACTCCTGAAACTTTAATATGAAACTGTAAAAAAAACAAAAAAAAAACAAAAAAAAAAACCAGGTTGTAGTACGCTGACTCTAGCATGTCATTTAATCACAGACATCTTTTTCTTAGTTTCAGGACTCAGACTATTTAAAATGCACATTGGGAT
Source organism: Neofelis nebulosa (assembly GCF_028018385.1). Lineage (NCBI taxonomy): Eukaryota > Metazoa > Chordata > Mammalia > Carnivora > Felidae > Neofelis > Neofelis nebulosa. The sequence continues at coordinate 43,728,126 of NC_080790.1, read as the reverse complement.
ATGTTGCGAAAGAGATAATAGAAAACTGGGCTAATGAGTTTTTTTCCTTCTAGTTTTAACACTACCTCTAACTTTATGAGCAAAACTATTCACACTATCTTCACTGTACTTGTATGAATTTTACATATTGATGTAAACAAAATAATTGTTGAATGCCTACTAGGTGGCAGGCACTGTGACAGCAAATAGGACATATGGGAAAATGAAGAAAATACCCTTTCTTCTCTAGAATTTTACAGTACAGGAGTGTAAGTATAGTACAGGTAGGAAGGCTACTTAGAACTGATTACAATAAAGTGAGACAATTGCTTTGTTATAATTAGTAACTTTCATTTAGTGAGGTCTTCCTATTGCCCTGAATCTCTTACTGTATTTCATTTAATCCTCACAACTACATGATGCATAGTTTTCATCTGCATGTTACAATGAGGTACTTGCAACATGTAAAGCTAATATTGCAGTTAGTAAGTGGGATATATTCAAATGCAGTTCTGCCCAAATATAAATTCAGTTTTCTTAACTTCCCCTCAGTAGAAACTGGTTCAACCTAAGGGAATCAAGATTTTACAAATAAAGTAACATTGGATCTGGAACTTTAAAGGAGGCTGAAGGATAGGAGAGGGCACTAAACCAAAGATATGAAAACTAGAAAGGTGTAAACTCACGAAAAGCATACCATAAGCAGGTAAGATGCTAGTTTAGCATAGAATTTTTAACAGGAAAGGATGAGAGATAAATTTAGAATGAAGGTACTAAAGAATCTCAGAGGCCATGATGCAGGTTATAATAAGCTTCATTTAAGAGGCTACCGAGCTGTAGTAAAAATAGTAATAGTTACTATTATTATTACAAATAATTTGGCAAGTGACACCATCTGGTGAATACTTTCAAGGTGATATCACTGGCCTAGAACCTAGGAACAACCAGATATCTGCCCCAGTTCTCACTGTAAGTCTTCCTCTTTAACTTTCTAATCCATCCTGCTCATTTTGCCAAATCTACTCAAGAAAGTAGTGATTGCCTCTTAAATCAAGTAGAAATTCCTACAGTTGCCCTGTGTATCTGGCCCCATGCTTAAATCCCATTTTCTCTGAGGAAGCGGCATAGCAGCATTCAAATAATAATTTTACTCCCACACTCTGCCTGTGTCCATGCTGATTGCAAATCCCCTATTACCTTTCCCCTCACATTCATACAGCTAATATCTACTCATTCAGGCTGGAGTTAATCCCATCAATTCCATGAAGCTACCTCCTATTACTCAAATGTATGAGCCTTCTGATGCTGAAGTTCTATTGTAACTTCCCGATTACCACAATCTAACTCTAAAAAATTCCATGTGTACTTGTTATAAATGAGGACCAACTAAAACTGAACCTCAAATTTCCTTCCAGCTAAAGATTAATTGTATTTGTTTGTAACATTCACAGTAGGTGAGAATTAGCTTAGTAATGAAACATACAATTTAAAAGATCTTTAAAACACCGATCCTTAGGCTTTTGCTACATAGCAGCTTTTGGTTCACATGGTTTTGGCTTCAGTGAACATTCTGGAATTCACAGAACAATCTAGACTTTCTACAGCTATTTCCTTTGATCAGAAAATAAAATAGGGGTCACCTTTGGTTGTAGGCAATCAATAATCACCTTTGATGCATACCCATCCTCTGGAAAATGGTGTTAAAAGGCAACTGGGAAGCCCCAAAGGATTAGAAGAAGTGAAAGACTGATAATGTACAGATTAATGGAAATATTTTCTGACATAAGCTTAATATCCTTACAGCCATCCCACGTTGAATGTGGGCATCTGGTATTAATAGTACTTCTACTTATGATGAAGGACATAATGGCCGTGGTTTCTCGCCAGTGTTGGCATTGTCCAGAGGGAGCTCAAGGCTGAAATTGCAAAGCTTTTGTTAGGTGCATTAAGGTGAGAAATTTTAATAGAAACCAGTAGAGGAGTTAAGACTTGGTGGGATAGAAACCTTAAAACAACAGCATATATACCTATGAAAACACAAACAAATGCCAGCGTTCTGAAGAGGTACAGGTGTAAGGACATCAGAAGCGATGCCAGGAAGGCAGGATGATGTGTCACATGCATGGCACATTGGGTGAAGGGTGACAGAATTACCTCTTACACATCTATAACTTGGTACTGAAGCCCCTACCGGTCTTGGGAGAACTGTTTATATCTGACTTTCATTTTCTGCATCTTTCTTATATAATTCTTAATTCACATTTGCCTGTTCATCTGCAGAAAATTCAGTCATCTATTTTATATAAATTTTGCTCTTCAGTCTCCCATATTCCCTAGCCCAAACCAGAATTCACTCCTGCTGTATCCATTCATTCAAGGTATGATGAAAAAGAAAACCCAAACTGAAGATACTAAAAGTTTAAATGCTGTTAACAATATTATAGTTGCTCATATATAGCTGATTATCATATTTTACAGTAATTATGTCCTATGAAATCCCCATGAACACTGAATTATCAAATACTGAAGCATTACTTCTAGAGGAAAGATGGAGTTCCTCTGATACGCTGATTACAATATTTTCATTGACCAGTAAGTATATAACCTGCTGGAAGCCAAGCTATCCCAGCCTGAGTGGCAGGGCCCGGGCTGTGGAAGGAATGGTGACTGCAGGGGGGCCCACGACAGTGAAGCTTCTTGTACTCCTGCTTTTAGGTAATTTGGCCTTGTTAAAGTACCTGGGGTATTGTCTGTTGGGGAATTGCCCTGGGCAGGCCCGCTGGGAAAAGAACCATTAGGAGAAAATAAGGTTCCACAAGAAATTGTGCGGCCTTACGTTTAGCCCTTGCCATCCTCTATGGAGACTCCTCTACTTACAGGAAGGATAGCCTCATGCATTTGCCAGCAAAGAGGGCCTGTAAAGGAGAGACATAGAAAGCCTCACTCCGGCAACTAAGGAGTGTATCTCTGGGCACAGGTGACTTCAACCCCTAGGCCCACCTGGCCCCTCAGAGGCATTCCAGATGATGACTGAACCTAGTCGGTTAAGCTACAGAATGGTTCATTGGTTCCTAGGTGCACTGTCTCTCTGAGAATGTATGAGGCATGGGTTTCTAAGGCTTTTTCAGCCCCTTTCTGGCACCTCTGACCGAGGCAAACACATTGTTTTTCTGGCCTCATGTGGTTAGGAGGTCATGTCCCTGTAACTGTTCCACTTCACGTGTTGAGAAATGGAGGGCCTTTCACGAGAACAGCAAAGCCAATGCTTTGTAGATTATAGATAAATGCAGATGCATAATGGAATAATGTAAGAAATTAATCTATAATCAAACGGTATGCGGGAAAGCTAGGGGAAAATCACCATGTTATTTCTTAAAGGTTGTTTACACATAGGAACATTTTCAAAATTAGGTAATGTTAGAAAAACATAGATGACGTATGTTATAAGGAAATCACTAGCATATATAATGCCACGTTTACTGCAATAAATCAGCCAGTTCAACACACTGCTGTTGTCTGTGTCCATTTTTATTTTAGTTTTAGTTTTTTATTTTCTACTTTTTTACTTTAGTTTTCTTTTATTATCACCGACACCGTTCTTCCTTCGGGAACCCCTGGGCCTGTTGGAGCTGGACTCCGGCAATAACCCTTATCTTATTTGTATTTCTATTTAAATACACCTTGTTTAATATATACTTTTGACATATTGACACTGAACTCACAGCCAACAACATTGTAACTCATGCCTAAGTGAGGCTATGTAAGAAATATTTTCTCTATTAGGCACATCACAGCTTTCTTGTGCTTGGGAACACTAGACAACACTTCAACACTATGCTTGGAGACCATTTCAAATAGCAAAGTCATCAACAAACAGCACAAAAATATTATTAAAATGTCATACTAAACAGAATATGAAAATAATACTTCTTTACATTATGAAAGCCAAAAGAAGAAGAAGGCAGAGAATTGCCTTTTTTTTTTTTTTTCACTTAAGCTGGGAACATGTGTACTAGGTGACCCAAATATTTCCCCTCTGTGCATGTGGGGAAATGATTGCTAAAATGCCATAGATACTGATTTTGGGATTGCATATAAATTTTAGTGAGTAGGGAAAATCACAAGTATTGAATCCATGAATAATGAGGATAGACTGAATACATGAGTCTAGAATAGCAACCTATCTGGAAATCAATAGTTTTATCTTATCATAGAGTTCCATGGAAAAGTTCTTTTGAGATGTTTATAATTATAAGACAATTTTCCTAGTAAGAGAATAAAACAGAAAAGAAAACGTTGGGATCAGCTGTCATAGAACAGGTAACTGATGATGTACCCAATCATACAGAAAAGTCACTTGGAGGAAAAGATTGGAATTTGGGAAAAAACAAGTTGTGCTAAGAAATGAGAACTCTAATCATAATCAAGCATCCTAATTACTTTCTTAAAAACAAAGTATAATATTTAGACTGTGAGGCTAGCCTGTATTAATATATAATTATCAGAATTGGCAAAAAAACCCCAGCCATATAAACTTACTGGCTTTTATAAGTATTGATGTACAGTCTGCTATCTTCATATGCCCCCTACCAGTCAGCTGGATCCATTAATGTTTCTCATTTTCAATAGGCCTCCCAATCAATTTCTGAATATTAAAGAAAACTTTAAAATATTTTAGCTATTCTTAGTCCAATTAGTTCAAATATGATGGGATTTATCATTAAATATGCACATATTAATTATCCTAATAATGGAACGAAATGTTCCCTTAGGCATGGTGATTTCATTATACTGACATGAGGTTATCTATACTGGAATTCTAGATCAAAAATCTCAAGCGTTGACTTCTGGTTATTCCCTGTAATAGTAAGGTCATTCCTGGGGCACCTGAGTGGATCAGTTGGTTAGGTGTCTAACTCTTGCTTTGACTCAGGTTATTATCCCACGGTTTCACGAGTTTGAGTGCCATGTTGGGCTCTGTGCTGGCAGCATGGAGCCTACTTGAGATTCTCTGTATCCTTCTCTCTCTGCCTCTTCCCTGCTCATGCTGTCTCTGTCTCTCTCAAAAATAAATAAGTGAACTTAAAAAAATAATAAGGTTATTCTCTGCTATACTGTCTAGTGTCTTATCGTCTCCCTGGGCATAGTGTCAATGGCTAGTGTCATGTTACCCGGTAACTGACTTGCACCATGTACTACCTTCCTGTCATTATGTCCAATATTGCTAGCCCCCTGGATTCCTCACCATCATGTTATACTCATCTTTAAGGATTCTTCATTACTTTATACAGAACCCTTAGTTCTTGGTATTACATACTCTGACTGAAAACTGCTATAACCTTTAAACACTGAAGTTAGGTTGCCAAGTTAAATCTGTGTTTACACCCCAAACAGCCCTCACAAATCTTTCAGTTCCTGTCTTCCGAATTGGACAAATCAAAACCAACCTTTTGCTTCCATTAAAAATCCAAAGATAGAAAATAAACAATTCCATAAAACATGTATAGAACTTTTGAATTCTATATTTCCAAGTAGTAAAAAATCTATTCATGCTGACTTTTGCATCAATAAGATTAATAATGGCTGTAGAGTATGTGAGTCTGGTGAGGGTTGAAATGTCTAGATTTTAACAAACTTCTCTTCGCAGGCTTCCTATAATCACCTCTTTCTGATAATGCCCTACTTGCTTGGCTCTCTCATTCTCCTTTCATTTTTATTTTTTTGATATGATGTGATAAAAGATAGTCATTAGTCTCTGACTTTCTGATCACTTTTTCCCTTTCACAGCATGCATGCTGACCAAGTCATGTTTCATAATCCCCCCTGAGGAGCTAACTATTTCCCTTCAACTTTGCTTTCCTTTGCTTCTTCAATGATTTATTGCCTTTCTCACAGTCATTTTACATAACTACACTGCAACCATTTCTAATAGCACTGCCCTCTTCCTGGCAGCATCCTATCCCTATTGACTCTTCAGATTCAATATATGGAAATGATGCATTCCTACTGCAAAGTTTTCTTACTTTAATTAGCACTTTCTTTTTTGCTAAAACAAATACTGTAATCATAAGAGCAGCACATCAGCTCCTCTACTTCTTGACTGCAGTACTTTATTTAACACTTCATCCTTATTTCCTCACTACCTGCCCACATCTTGCCACTTTGCACTTCTCAATAATAACAAAAGAAAGTGCATGCACTTGCCTAGTGCATTCCATAGACAGTTGGTACTTTGCTGTTGTGGAATGAAATTTCCAGATCATTTACCATAGAATACTTGTCAGTGTAACCTCATGCAGTCCTGAACTTGAAACTATTTACACTAATTCTTCTTTCCCCCTAGTCCTATTAAAAGGCATATGGGGAGTAAAAAATACTACTTGAGGACTGATCTTATTTTTCTCAATCAACCTCTCTGGGTAATGACAAAATTAGAACAGTTTTATTATTCTCATTCTAAGATGGGTAGTCCATGGTTTTAGAAGCATTCCCTTCAGATTTTGAAACATCTGAGAAGTATTATTAAGGTTATGCAGAGGATAAACAAAATAAAAAATATACATAGTAAATATACATTGAGGTCTTATAGTACATCTACACTGTATCAGTGTCATATTGTTATAGTGCCTCACAAAACTGCTAAATATTATGTATTGTCATCTGTTTTTATATATAATAAAACTTGTACTCAACGAAGTTAAATAATGTAATGGTCATAGAAACAAACCATACCTGGTCTCTCTCAATCTAAACCTTGTGCTTCTTCAGATTCTCCGGTCTTCTGTTCCTGTTTTCACTCCTTTATTGGCAAAACTGTGAAGAATCATACATTGTTGATAATCAGTCTTATCTTATTACCCAAAAAGTCACACAACAGAAAATTTCTGGAATGGTGTATTTATACAGCTACTGTAAGTAAATTCTGAAACATGCAAATGTCTAATTTAGCAAAGCTGTCAGTATACAATTAAAACAACCTATTATCCTTATTACACATAATAATGTTATAAGATTAAGTTGTATTAATAAGTAATAATATCACATTACTCTTCCACTGACTTGCCATTAATCAATGCTCCTTTTTTGTTTCTCTATTTTTTTTTTTCCTTAGAGACAGAAAGTGCACAAGCATGAGTTGGGGAGAGGAACAGAGAGCGGGAGAGAAAATCTTAAGCAGGCTCCATGCTCAGTGCAGAGCCCAAGATGGGGCTCAATCCCATGACTCTGGGACCATAACCTGAGGTGAAATTAAGAGTCGGGCACTCAACTGACTGAGCCACCCAGGTGTCCCTCTTTCTTTATATTTTTAATTAGTTCAAATATCCCAATATTTCAGGCTTATCCTCTAGACAGAGTGACAGCTAGCTAAGTTAAATAATTACTAATGTGAACCCCCTGATGCTATAGCCATGTCACAGAGAGGCAAGCATCCCACACCCCTCCATGCCACAGGGAGCAACAACTGGCCAGGTGAGCATCCCGCCCTTTCCCCCTATACTACAACCAACCCAATGTGTCTCAGCCATACCACAGCCAAGGAAGAATCAGGCAAAATGAGAATACAGAGGAGTATTTTTCAAATGAAAAAAAAAAAGACAAAACCTCAGAAAAAGACTTTAATGAAATGGAGAAAAGTCATCTACACCACCAAGAGTTCAAACTAATAGTCATTAGGGTGCTCACTGAACTCAAGAGAAGAATGGATGAATACAGTGAGAACATCAACAAAAAAGAAAATATAATACAGTAACAAACAGAAGTCAGAGAGCTGAAGAATACAATAAGTGAACTGAAAAATGCAGTAGAAGGGTTCAACAGCAGACTGAATGAAGCAGAATGGATCAGCAAGAAGGAAGATAAAGCAATGAAACTCATCCTGACAAAACCCAAAAAGAAAAAAAAAAAAGTGAAGCGACCTTAGAGGATGTACAGGACAACATTAAGTAGAATAACATCTGCATTATAGAGGTCACAAAAGGAGAATAGGGAAATAAAGGGGGAGAAAATTTATTTGAAGAAATAATGGCTGAAAAAGGAAAGAGACATCCAGGACCAGGAACCCCAGGGAATTCCAAAGAAGAACTCAAAGAGATCCACACCAAGACACATTATGATTACAAGGTCAAAAATTAAAGATGACGATAGAATCTTAAAAACAGCAAGAGAAAAACAACTTGTTACATACAAAGTAAACTCCTTAAGGGGTATCATCAGATTTTTCGTCAGAAAGTTTGCAGGCCAGAAGGGATTGCCATGACCTAATCAAAGTACTGAAAGGAAACAAATGAAAAAACAAAACAAAACAAAACAAAACAAAAAACCAAAAACAAAAACAAAAACTTCTAACCAAGATATTTACTCTGCAAGGTTATTTTTCAGAATAGAAGAGAGATAAAGAGCTTTCTAGATAAGGTAAAGCTAAAGGAGTTCATGAACAGTAAACTGGCCCTACAAGAAACATTAAAGGAACTTGTTTAAACTGAAAAGAAATGGCACTAATTAATGATAAGAAAACATATGAAAGTAAAAATCTCACAGGAAAAGCTAAATATACAGTAAGGGTAGTAGACAAATCACTTATAAAGCTAGTATAAAGGTTAAAAGACAAAGTAGCAAAACTAACTAAAACTACAATAATTAAAGTGCCCGGTTAGCTTAGTCAGTTAAGCATGAGACTCTTAGAACTAAAATGATTAGTTAAGGGATACATTTTTTAAAAAGTGAAATCAGAAATAAAACATGGTAGGGGGAATAGAAATGTAGAGTTTTGGAATGTATTCAAATTTAAGTTGCAATCAACTTAAAACAGACTGGTATTTGTCATTTGCAAATATCTTCTCCCATTCCACAGGTTGCCTTTTATTTTCTATAAAGAACTTATCAAACTCTACAGTCCAAAACCAAATAATCCAGTGAAGAAATGGCCAAAGACATGAATAGACATTTTTCCAAAGAAGACATACAAATGGCCAACGGACACATGAAAAGATGTTCAACATTGCTCATCATCAGGGAAATACAAATCAAAACCATGATGAGATACTATTTCATGCCTGTCAGAATGGCTACAATTAATAACACAGCAAACAACAGATGTTTGCAAGGACATACAGAAAGGGGAACCAACTTACATTGTTGGTGGGAATACAAACTGGTGCAGCTACTCAGGAAAACAGTATAGAAGTTCCTCAAAAAGTTAAAAATAGAACTAGTCTATGACCCAGCAATTGCACAACTAGGTATTTACCCAAAGGATACAAAAATGCATATTTGAAGGGGCACATGCATTCCACTGTTTATAGCAGCATTATAAACAATAGTCAAAAATTATACTGTTTATTCCCATTATTATATTGTCCATCGACTAATGAACAGATAAAGAAAATATTATACACACACGCACACACACACACACACACGCATACATACACACAATGGAAAATTACTCAGCCCTCAAAAATAATTAAGTCTTTCCATTTGCAATGATGTGGATGGAGCTAGAGTGTACTATGGTAAGTGAAATAAGTCAGTCAGAGAAACAAATACCATATGATCTCACTCATATGTGGAAATTAAGATATAAAACAGATGAACATAGGGGAAGGAAGAAAAAATAGAGAGAAAGGCATATCATAAGAGACTATTAGCTACAGAGAACAAACTAAGGGTTGCTGGAGGGGAGGAGGAGGGAGGTATGGATTAAATGGGTGAGGGGTATTAAGGAGGGTACTTGTTATGATGAGAACTGGGTGTTATATAAAGTGAAAATTACTAAATTCTACTCCTAAAACCAATAGTACGCTATATGTTAACTAACTAGAATTTAAATAAAAATGTAAAATGAACTGAAATGAAATGAAATAGAATAAGAAATAAAATAAAATGTTATATATGTAGGATGTTATATATGAACTTTACAGTAACCACAAAGCAAAAACTTAAATACACAAAAGAAAATAAGAAACTAATCTAGGGACACCTGGGTGGCTCAGTTGGTTAAGCATCCGACTTTGGCTCAGGTCATGATCTCATTGTTCCTGAGTTCGAGCCCCATGTAGAACTCTGTGCTGACAGCTCAGAGCCTGAAGCCTGCTTCAGATTCTGTATCCCCTTCTCTCTCTGCTCCTTCCCCCACTTGTGCTGTCTCTCTCTCAAAAATAAATAAAATTTTAAAAAATAAAGTAATCTAAACACAATAATAAAGAAATTTATCTAACAATAAGGGAAGAGAGAAAGAGAAGAAATGAACAAAGCAGAACTACAAAAACAGCCAGAAAACAATTAAGACAATGGTGATAACTGCATATCTATCAATAATTACTTTAAACCTAAATGGATTAAGTTTTCCAATCAAATGTCGGAGAGTGGCTAAATGGATTTAAAAAAAGACAGATCTATATGTTGCCTATAAGAGAAAGACTCACATCCAAAGTAAACACATAAAAATGAAAAAAAAAAAAAACAAAAAACAAAAAGGAAGGCATCTGGATAGCTCAGTGGGTTGAGCATCCAGCTCTTGATTTCAGCTCAGGTCATGATCTTACAATTCATGACATCAAACCTCATGTTGGACTCTTATGTTGATAGTGAGGATGCTGCTTGGGATTCTCTCTCTCGCTCTCTCCCTGACCCTCCCCTGCTCATGTTCTCTCTCTCTCTCTCTCTCTAAAAATAAATAAATAAGACTGCCTGGTTGGCTGAGCTGGTAGAGGGTCTGACTCTTGATTTCATCTCAGGTCATGATCTCACAGTTTATGAGTTTGAACCTTGCATCTGCACTGGCAGTGCAAAGCCTACTTGGAATTCATTCTCTCTCTCCCTCCCTCTCTGCCCCTCCCCTGCTCATGCACGCTCTCTCTCAAAATCAATTAATAAACATTAAAAACAAAGAAATAAACAAACATTAAAAAAAGTAAGTACACACATAGATTGAAAATGAGGAGGTGAACAGACATGTTTCCAAAGAAGACATACAGGCACAGAGGCATATGAACAGATACTCAACATCACTAATCATCAAGGAAATGTAAATTAAAACTACAAGATGACATCAATTCACACCTGTCAGAATGGCTAGTAAAAAGAGGAAAAGAAATAACAAGTGTTGACAAAGATGTGGAGAAATCGGAACACTCATACAATGTTGGTGGGAATGTAAACTGGTGCAACCACTGTGGACAACAGTATGGAGGCTCCTCAAAAAATTTCAAAAAACAGAACTACTATATGATCCAGTAATTACACACTTCTTGGTATCTATCTAAAGAAAACAAAAACTTTAATTAAAAAATTATATATATATATATATATATATATATATATATATATGTGTGTGTGTGTGTGTGTGTGTGTATGTATATATATGTATATACATATATATACATCACAAACACACTCCAATGTTCATTGTAGTATTATTTAAAAGATATGGAATCAACCTAAACGTCCATCAATAGATGAATGGATAAAGAAGATGTCACACACACACACACACACACATTATTCAACTGTAAAAAAGAATGAGATCTTGCCATTTGTGACAATATAGATGGATCTTCAAGGTGTTATACTAAGTGGAATAGGTCAGAAAGACAAGGAAAAATCCTGCATGGTTTTACTCATAAGTGGAATCTAAAAATCAAAACAAACACAAAATAAAGGAAAACCTAGAGAAAATACAGAGAACACACTGGTGATGTATGGAATTGTTAAATCCCTATATTGTACATCTGAAACTAATATGACAAGGGATTTTAACTATACTGGATTTAAAATACAAATGTAATAAAAAATAAATATGTCCCCATAAAGTGGGTAGAAAGAATAAACTCTCAAGTTCTACTGTCATAGAAAATGGAACACCTAAGTGTGACTAATGATTGTTTTATAAATACATACAGAATGCACTGGTTGTTTAATATGTACAGATAATATGTACAGATATGAAAGGACAATTAAACAAAACAGCCGAAATTTTGATTTTCATGTATATATAGTCTGCTTCTTCAACCTTCTAGCTAGTAGCCAAATTTGACTTATAAAGTAACAAAACCAAAACCATCACGTATTTTCAAAATGCTAACTACCAAAAAAATTAAGTCATCAAATTAATAAGTCATTGTAGGTTTTATAAGATTATTTGTAATCCAGAGTTTACAAAAAAAAAAAGAGTTGTTTTTTTTTTTTTATAAACCAGAGTTTCAGCACATCATCAATATAACTAAACTGATCTTGTGAAGATTCATTGAAGAAACATTTTCTGAATGTGCTAGAAATAAAAAATCCTGAATATGGATTATTCAAGAAGATATGGAAGATACCACTATATATCTTTCAGAATGCATACTGTTATAGCCAAAATTAAAGGAAAAATATAACCAATATCAAGTGAAGTATACACTTTACATAGAACACTGAAATTCTAATCCTAGGTATTTAACAAAGAGAAATTAAAGCTAGATTTATCTTTAAAAACTTCTAACATGAATTTATATAAAAATATTATTCATAAACCCTAAAAGCTGAAAGAATTCAAGTGTTCTTCAACATTTGGAGAATGTATAACAAAATAAAAACTGAACGCATCCATAAAATGGCATACTGCTAAGCAATAAAGGAATAAATCAATGATCGTTACAACATGGATGGATGTCACACATATTAAGCCAAGTGAAAGAAACCATACTCAGAAGACATTTATATGACATTTTAAAGTGGCAAAATTCTATAGGCACACCATGAATTAGTGGTTGCCAGGGGTTAGGAGTGAGGTATTTATATTCTTCATGAATACAAAGAGGAATGGGAAAAAACTGGGGCTTGATATAATTTTTTTATATGTTGACTGTGTATGTCTACATGACTTTATTGCAACTGTTGGAACTGATCATTTTAACTATGAGTATTGCTGTATGTAAATTATGCCTTAATAAATAAGTGTGACTCAATAAAAGAAGTTATATATGTTCTTAGATGAACACAAAAAATAGAGAATGAAACTTCTGGAAGCACTCTGCTTCTGCCACAGTAAATGTAGTTACCTTGTTTTCATGAATTGTGAAAAGAGAAATTAAAAAATGAGTTAAACCAGTATATTGGAAACATAAAAAAGTAGAGAAGTAAATTATACATGAAAGAGAATAAATTAATAAAAAATATAAATCTCAGGTGATGAAAGGGAACAACAAAGCCAGAAATTGATTCGTATAAAGTTGTTAAATTAATAGATGTCTGTTTTGATTGACCAAGAGAAAAAAAAGACAAAGCACAATTATATAGTATAAGGAATGAAAGGAGTTATATTTATTATGGAGATATTAAAATAAAACAAAATTATTTTGAATAACTTTATGTCGAAGTTATTTGGAATTTAAAATATGATACAAATTCCTAGAAAGTAAACTTTCTCAAAAAATTTCTTAAGAGAATTTGAAAGCCTAAGCTTAGATGGCACCATTAGCACATTGTATATAGCATTTACATAAAAATGGATTTGATATTTGCATTAATTCTCCAGTGACTACAAAGAATTATACACTTCAGAACTTGTTTTCTTACAGCCAGTGTGTCCTAGAAAACACTGTAGAAATGGCAGAAGAAAGCAAAATAGTCTAATCTACATAATCATAAACATAGCTGCAAATGTCTAAGCAAAATAGTAATTCTGAATCAAGTAATAAATAGAATACACTTCGTAAATATGAGTTTATTCTGTACCTTTGATTCATTACTAGAAAATCCGTCAAAGTAATCTACTATATGAAAAGGCAAAAGGATGTCTATGATAAATTCAAATTATATAAGAAAAAATAGCTGTTGATAAAATTCAATATACTTCGATGCTAAAAAAATCAAAACAAAAGATTTCCATTTCTACATGTAAGGAGCTTGGAAGTCACCACTCTGTCCTTAAGAACAAGTTAAAAGCTCAACAGATTAAAAACTAAACTACTCTCCTTGGATCTATAAGAGGGGAGGACACAGAACAAACCAATGCTCCCAAAACAGGAGAGAAGACAAGCTGATGGAGTAACAGGTTTCTGGATCAGAGACTCATAAGCAGGAATTGCAGGAGGACTCAGTGCCAGGATAGGAAAACCTGAACTAGAATTGATAAACTGATGCTGGAAGCTTGGTGTTTATCAATCTGAGAATTAAAACTCCATGGGGAGGGGCATCTAGGTGGCTCAGTTGGTTAAGCATCTGACTTAGCCTCAGGTCATGATCTCACAGCTCATGAGTTTGAGCCTCACATTGCACTCTCTATTGTCAGCACAGAGCCTGCTTTGGATCCAGGACAGAGAAGCCTGCTTTGGATCCAGGACAAAGAATCCTGCTTTGGAGCCTCTGTCCCCCCTCACCCCTGCTTATGCTATCTCTCTCTCAAAAATAAATAAATATTAAAAGAAATTTAAAAAATAACCACCAATGGGGACCCAGCCATAGGAGTGGTCCCCAAAATACTGTGAGACTTAATCTCCAGGAGCTCTATCAGATTTCCACAGTAAACATCAAAGGAAAAGTCCTTCATACTTTTGTGAGGAGGAGAAGAAAAGGAATCATTTTGAAATATGACAGAGCACTGTCCTTAAAAAGGCCTGCCCTCAGGAGAAACTAATTAATCAAAACCTAACCATCTGAGGTAGTAGCAGAGCCTAAGTGACCCGGGGAAAGGGAAATACTGAACTTCATCCAACTCTAACCTTCCTGGCCATCTAAAAAATTGAGAAACTCTCTGTATTTACCCAAAGGAGTTGAAAATTTTTATCTACACAAAAACTTGCACATGAATGCTTACAACAACTTTATTCATAATTACCCCAATTTTAAGCAACTAAGATGTCTTTCAGCAGATGAATGGATAAGCAAATTGTGATATTCAGACAACGGAATATAAGTGAGCACTAAAAATAAATGAGGTATGAAGCTATGAGGAGATATGAATGAAACTTAAATGCATACTACAGAGTGAAAGAAGCCAATCTGAAAAGGCTACCTACATACTAGATTAATTACAACCATATGACTTTCTAGAAGAAGCAAAAATATGGATACAATGCAAAAATCAGTGATTGCCAGGGATTAGGGGTGGGAAGGAATGAATAGGCAGAAAAAAAGAGTTTGAGGGCAATAAAAATACTCTAATGGTATTATAATGATGGATAAATATCTATCCATAAATGAATGGATAAAGAAGATGTGGTATATATACCCAAGGAATATTAGACATCCATAGAAAAGAATGAGATCTTGCCATTTGCAGCAACATGGATGGACCTTAAAGGTATAATGCTAAGTAAAATAAGACAGGGAAAGACAAATACCATATTATTTCACTCATGCATGGGATTTAAGAAACAAAAATTAACAAAGAAAAAAAGAAGCAAACTAAAAATCAAACAAAACAAAAACAAAAAAACAGACTCTTAAATACAGAAGTCAAATTGGTAGTTGCCAAGGGGCAGGTGGGATGGGGATAGGTGAAACAGATAAAGAGGATTAAGAGTACACTTATCCCGATGAACACTGAGTAATGTACAAAAGTGCTGAATCATTATATTGTACACCTGAAGTTACCATAACACTGTATTTTACTATATTTCAATTAAAAAAAGAAAGACTACAGAGCTATTTCAAATTGAGAGAGACTGATTAAACACAATGGTGAAATGTAACTTTCAATCCTGGATTGGGTCTCTTTACTGTGAAGGAAAGCATTGGGACAATTAGTAAAATTTGTATATAGTCTGTGGATTATATGCCAGTAATATGTCAGCATTAGTTTCTTCATTTGGATGACTGTTTTATGATTACGTAAGAGAATGTTCTTGAAGATAGGAAAAATTAAAGTACTTGGGTATGATGGGACATCATGTAAACAACAAAAGCAAAAAAGATCTTTGTACGGTCTCCCAACTTTTCTGGGAATCTGAAAATATTTTAAATACAAATGAAGACTGATAAAACATCAAAAATATTAAATAAGATGCACCTGTCATGGTGACTATAATTAAAAAGTGTAATCATACTAATTATCGATGTCAGCAATAAGAAGTTTCATATACTACTGGTGGATGTATACATTGCTTAATTCATATTAGAAAACAAATTGAAATTATAGAGCAAATTTGAAGACATGCCATCTCTATAATCCAGCTCTGGTAGAGAGAATTTTCATGGTTCTTACAACCTTTTCTCCCTGGTTTTACTCCCATGATTACGTTAAATTACAGCGCAAAAGAGATTTTACAAATGCATTTAAGGTTACTAATTAGTTATCTTAAGACAGGGAGATTATCTAAGTGAGATGTATGAAATCATCTTTAAATCAGAGGGATTTTTTCCCCCAGCTGGTGACAAAATAGGAAGTCATAGAGATTTGGAGCATGACAGGAATTTGAATTTGGCACAGGGGATGTACTTTGTATGAGCCTCTTTAGGACCTCAAGGAACCGTGGAGACCTCAGTCCTACAACCACCAGCATCTCACTTTGCAAAAAAAACATGAAGAAATTTGACACAGATTCTTCCTCAGAGCCTACAGGTAAGAGTCTAGCCCAGCAAACACCTTAATAATGGCTTTTTGAAACTCTGAGGCAAGAAATCAGTTGAGTATGCCCAGACTTCTGACCTACAGAACTGTGGGATCCTGAATTTATGTGATTTAGGCTGTCAAATTTGCAATCATTTGTTATATAGCAATAAAAAACAAATACACTAGCCATTCCACCTCTAAGTATACACTGAAAAGAAAATATATGTGTGCATGTATGAATGACATAACCACATTCTTCTAATAGCTAACAAATACAAACTCCTATCCATCAATAATTAAATTATGATATTTTCATTCAATGAAATACTTCTGTAATGCAAGTAAATAAACTGCAGCCACAAAAAATGTGGATAATCTTACAATGTTGAATAAAAAGGATATAAAAGAATACGTAAAATATGAATCTATTTGCATAAAGTTCAAAAACATGCAAAGTCAAGCTATGTTTTTAGGGATGCTTACATAGGTATTTATTAGTATAAATTAAAACATGGAAATGATAAACACAAATGTGTACATAGTGATTTTTTACGTACCATAAGTGATTCTTTGTGTTTGCAGAGAAAGTAAACAAATAAAAGGAAAATTATAATTAAGGCAAAAATATTTCACAGATATGAAGAAGAATTCTAGAATTGAATAGTACAACTAGACCTAAAGGTTTTTTACTATTTAAGGATAGTTAGGATATTAGGCAGCTCTTGAACTTCTAAATATCTTCTTTTGTCCCTAGCTATCAAATACCAGCAGCTGAAATTCTTACTTTTGGTGCTTTTTTTCTTTAGAATTTATCCCTGTGGTCTTCTAAATCAGGAATAAAGATCAAATATTAAACTAATTCTTCTATATCAAGTGTAACTTACCAGAACTATTTTTTTTGAGCATGAACAGTTAAACCTCAAATACTAAATACTTACTGGATGTTGGACACAGAGATAGGACAGAATGTATTGAAAAAATGTGGGTCTCACAGCAAAATTAACGTAAAAGGGACATTAAGCGCATTGAGAAAAGACTTCACTTACATCATATCCCAATTTTGGATCCTCTCCCTTTATTCCAATACACACACAGAGTTTGGGCCAAAATAGCTCTTATCCTATTATAAGAAATACTGAATGAAAGAAATATTCAAAAAAGGTAGTGATTATGTAGTTATACGTAAATATGGGCCTCAACAGTGAACTTATACTTGGAAAGGAAACCTCTAACTAGAAAATGAAGAATACGGACTTTAAAATTTCTTTCATAAGAAAATACCATTTGCAATATAGAAATACAAAGAAGAAAAACGAGAGAAAAGGGGAGTGGAAATGTAAAGAATCTCCATCCCTCAAAAACTTTAAGCAGAAAATTTACCTTCAGTAGTTTACATCAGGATTTTATATCTTTATCAAATCTACAATTCTTCATTCACAACCCATCCAGGTTTATGTTGATAAAGGCAAGCAGATGGTTAGGAAATTATATGACTAACAACAGGCTAAAAGAGCCATCAGAATGAATGAACAATCATCAGATGTACAATCCACATTCTATTTTGAAAAAGTGTAATATAAGAATTAGCTTTAAAAAGAAAGCAGAATTGTAAAGTTTCAGGAGCACCTTTCAGACAAGGAACTGAAAATCTCTCAGAAGCCACTATAAAAGGTGGGGGTGAATGTATATAAGATGAAGATCCTAGGGACAAGTTGCAGTCTCATTAGCCCTCTACTAATCAGATAATCAGAACACGTCCTCCTTTCATGGTAATATATAGGTTATATAGAGAAAGAGTGTAGTAAGTGGTTAAAAGCTCAAGATGTGCTTTAAATATACAGTAAAAAATGAGTTAAATCCTCTTCTCTAGTAACTGCCTGCTCTAAAAGAACATATGCAATCAATGGCTAAAAGCTCTGACACTCAAGCCAAAGTAAGCTGTTCATGGGCAAATCCTTCCCAGGTGAAGTACAGGGGCTTCTCAACCTCACAGGTGATGTTGTCCTTCCACTTATAGATGATGAATGTTAAGTAACAATCCTTGAAATACTGGAACTCATGTCATCCAGTCAACTCATTGTCTTCCCAACTGGAAAATCTAATAGCAAAACCAAACTGATATACAGAGGGTATCTTGGGAATAGGGTGTTGGGTCATGGGTGTTAATGAAGTTGGTGGTGAAACAAAGTCAAGAGGACGAAGGATCTGGTTTCTAGCTTTCCCAAGCCACACTGAGTGCCAGAGCCTCCTGTCTTACCACAAGGCTTGTTACAGCAGGGTAAGGAACAAAGACCAGCAAGTCAGATGAAAGATCTATTAGTGCCTCAAGGCTCTGGACTAGGCTGACTATAACTTCAGCTTCGAAGAGTCTTTTGCAAACCTGGGATAACCCTGTCCTCTTAATTTTCTTTCTTTCTGTAAAGTTCATTTATTGATTTTGAGAAAGAGAGGGAGGGAGGGAGGGAGAGGGGCAAAAAGAGAGTGATAGAATCTCAAGCAGGCTCCATGCCATCAGTACAGAGCCTGATGCAGGGCTCAAACTCAGGAACCATGAGATCATGACCTGAGCCACCCAGGTGCCCCTTAATTTAATTTTATTTTTGTTGGTGCAAGTAATCTTTTTATTTTTTTAAGTTTATAAAATTGTTTATATTAAATATAATTTATTGTCAAATTGATTTCCATACAACACCCAGTGCTCATCCCAACAGGTGCCCTCTTCAATGCCCATCACCCACTTTCCCCTCTCCCCCACCTCCCCATCAACCCTCAGTTTGTTCTCAGTATTTAATAGTCTCTTATGGTTTGCCTCCTTCCCTCTCTGTAACTTTTTCCCCCCTTTCCCTCCCCCATGGTCTTTTGTTAAGTTTCTCAGGATCCACATATGAGTGAAAACATATGGTATCTGTCTTTCTCTGCCTGACTTATTTCACTTAGCATAATACTCTCCAGTTCCATCCACATTGCTACACATGGCCAGATTTCATTCTTTCTCATTGCCAAGTAGTATTCCATTGTATATATAAACCACATCTTCTTTATCCATTTGTCAGTTGATGGACATTTAGACTCTTTCCATAATTTGGCTATTGTTTAAAGTGCTTCTATGAACATTGGGGTACAAGTGCCCCTATGCATCAGCACTCCTATATCCCTTGGGTAAATTCCTAGCAGTGCTATTGCTGGGTCATAGGGTAGATCTAGTATCCAAAATCTGTAAAGAACTCACCAAACTCCACACCTGAAAAACAAATAATCCAATGAAGAAAAGGGCAGAAGACATGAATAGACACTTTTATAAAGAAGACATCCAGATGGCCAACAGGCACGTAAAAAGATGCTCAACCCCACTCCTCATCAGGGAAATACAAATCAAAACCACACTGAGATACCACCTCACACCCGTCAGAATAGCTACAATGAATAAGTCAGGAGACTATAGATGCTACAGAGGATGTGGAGAAATGGGAACCCTCTTGCACTGTTGGTAGGAATGCAAACTGGTGCAGCTGCTCTGGAAAAGTGTGGAGATTCTTCTTTTTGTTAAATTATCTGTCTTCTGTCATATTCTTTCTTTTGCTGCTAACTTTTGAAAATGAAAGCTTGGATAGTAGCCTGTTACTTCTGCTTTTTGTCCTTACCTGATAAAATTAAGTATAGTCCCTATATGACTATGGGGAAAAGGAAAAAAAAAAAAAAAAATATATATATATATATATATATATATATATATATATATATATATATACACACACACACACACACACACACACACATATATAGACAGAGGAAGTATGGAGGAAAATAAAACAAAGAATATAAGTTAAAGTGTAGCCATATATTGTTGCATGAATTGTCCTTCCTGCCTAGAATTTGTGCTGGGATCCACAGCCAAATACAAAGTATTTGACATCATGGAGTTAGCTTGAAGTGTAGCCTGTCTTCTCCCCCATGTTATGACAGCCCCACCACAGAGGATCATCAAAGGCACTTACTACAAAGTAACAATAAAACTATTCCATGATCAGATCACACTTAGTTGAGACTGCTCAATAAGCCAGTAATGGGTCTTTCCAATTAACAATCGACACACATTTAATTTCTTCACACCTGTAACAACTTCTTGTTTTTAAGGTCATTTCACTTGGAAAATACAGAATCCTGCAAATTTCTTCTCTGTTCCTGAATCCCTCCAGTAGTCGTATAAGATCATGGCAAGTGTCTTAATTGGTGATACTGATTTAAGAATGGACTGATGCTGCTAATGAACTATGAGATGAGATTCTGGCCAAGAATCCAAACAGGATGGTACACTTAACATTTTTTCACTTCTCTGAAGCCCAAAAGGGAGTGAGGAGTTTTTAGCATGTAAGTATGTAAGTAGGATTGCCAGATATAGCAAATATAAATAGAGAATGTGAGTTAAATTTGAACTTCATATAAACAATGTTTTATAATTATGTCCCAAATATTGCACGGAACATCCTTAAAGCCAAAAATGTAGGTTTTGTTTATCTGAAATTAAAGATAAACTGAGTGTCCTATATTTTATTTAGCAATGCTGCAGCATCTCAGTGATCCCAAACTATAGGTTTGCATTTAGATCTGTCACCAAATTTTTCCTGTAGATCTATGCATCTACAAATGGGACAAACTTTATTAGTAAGAAACAAAGCCACTGATTTTTCAATAATGATTTTCAAAATTTTTCAAACTTTTCAATATTCCAATTTGATGGAAATAGGAAAAGGGAATAACATAAGACATGTCAGATTGATCGAAACCAACATGATCTGAAGCTTCAAATTCTATCATTAATAGTCCATTTCTTTCTTGTCTTCTATTGGAACTCCTTTTTCAATAGGAACTGTAAGTAGTAGTCACTGAGTTCTGATGCAACTGGATGTTAAAAATGGAATTCTCTTTTATGCCAGTTTCACGTGAGTTCCACAGATACCAAAAAGAAGAGCAAGTATTTTTATAGACTTAAGGTGATAGTTGTCTGTGCAGGCTTTGGAAACAGTTATCTTAAAATTATGTTCGTAAAAATTAGCCTAATTCCCAGCTCAAGAGCATAAAATTATCAAGATTAAAGTAGCTGGGAGAGAGGATTTTTTGAGGGGAGAGTGTTTAGTATTCAGTGAGACATGCTCCTGTCATGGAAAAGATGGAGGCTTGCTTTCTCCCATATCAACTCAGTAGGAAGAGCTTCCAGGAGATCTTTTAGAGAACATAATGTGTTCCTGGAGTGGAATGCTATCTGCTTTAAGCATTAAATAAATAAATAAATGAAAGGAAAAGAAAAAAAAATGATCTCTAAGTACAAGTGTGGCTGAAGTGGTTTGTGGAGGCAGGTTGTAAGATTATTTGGGGGAAATAACTGTGCTCTCACTGAAAGTAGGCCATAGTGTTATGTTCCTAAGGGACAAGATATGAGAGGAGTGCCAGTTAGAAATAGTTTTAAAATCTCAAGAGGGTTTCCTATAAGAAGTGACACTAGTTAGCTAGAGGCTGAGGTAAGTTAACATGTGGCCAACGAAAAGAACAGGCTTTGGCCATTTCTAGGTAGTTCCAGGTGTAGGCATTCAGGAGCAGATCTCCAGGACATTGATGCAAGTACTAGGAGAAACATATTCAGCTTTAAGCAATGGCCAAAGCCAGGGGAAACAAAGCTAGTTCAAAGAATGCCAGTCTCACATGATATTTTTGCACTACCTCTGTGTCCTTCCAGTCTGAAACTACAGAAGCCAGGGCACTCAGTGAGTGGAGGAGAATGGAAGAAGAACTTCATAGATATGGAAACAGAAAAAGATGCAATCATAGGCCATCCTCAAATGTCAACTACCCACCTGACGCAGGCCCAAGCTGAGGGAGAAATCAGAGAAACTTAACTTGAAATGAACTTTCTGCTATTCTCCAGAAAGAAATATTTTAAATACTACACAAGTCTATTCTTGGGTTAAAAGTAACCAGAGGACTTTTTATTACCTAATTAGTACAGAAAATTCTGCAAGTTTCCCAAGATAGACCTCGCAAAGTGGTGCGGAGTAAATGACTGACAGTACATTTGCAAGGTAAACAGAGACTTTTGTCTGACCTCTACAGCAGGGGTCAACTAATCTTTTCTGTAAAGGGCCAAATAATAAATATTTTAGGCTTTGGATGTAAACAAGAAAAACTGAGGACATCATGTAGATGATTATAACAATAGTTAAAAAAGGTTTATTAAATGATTCCAAATGTAATAAAACTTAGTAATTTTATTTTATTTTTGGTAATATAGGTCTACAAATTAGAATGGAATTCTTTTTTCAAAAAAGTATTTATTTTGAGAGAAAGAGAAAATGCTTGTGCATGCACATGAGCAGGGGAGGAGCAGAAAGAAAGAGAGGGAGAGAGAATCCCAAGCAGGCTCCACACTGTCAGCACAGAGCCTGACTGACTCACGGCTTGATCTCACAAACTGTGAGATCATGACCTGAGCTGAAATTGAGTCAGGTGCCTAGCTGACTGAACCATCCATGCGCCCCGAGAATGGAATTCAATTTTATCAGATGACATTTCACATAATTGGGCTTAAAGGTCACCATTCCCTATTATCAAATCGATTATAGATGTTCATTTGCAAAATCAGTTCTTACTCATAAACTATACAAAAACAGGCTGTGGGCTAGATTTGACCCATGTGCCATTGTTTCTACCCCCCCCCCCCCCAGAGTAGAGTCCCAGTGTTTTCATAGATTTCATTACAATTGTACTTGGGTAATCACCTAAAAATTCCTAAACGAAGCCACCAGGAGTGAGGAGGGTCAGAGGCAAGAGAGACAGCTGTCAAGCCCTAGGAGGGAGAGAAGAAGTGGGAGGCTACAAGACATCACACTTCTTCTTTTTCTAGTGCTCACCCTTGTGCGAAATACCCTCCATGGTAACCTTGCTCCATTAGCACCTACAGAAACTATCAATTGACACCAAAACCTACCAAAGAAAATGAATTTTCTAAAAGGGAGAAGAGACATCACAAAGGCACTCCTCTCACACAAGAAAGCAACTAAGATGTTTGCTCCACAGATTTCTTCTTACTGGTCCTCTCCCTGAAAAGAATTAGTCAAGTTAAATTGGTGCCACTTGTAAGGACACTGAGATAAGTAAATGACAAACTTTGCAGTACATTTGATCAATATCTGAAATTATGTTAATTTTGCTCTGAATGGTAGATGAGATTTCTTCAGCAGAAAACACACTACTCCAAATAATACTGCATTTAAATGTGTGACACTTTAGCATTTTCAATATTTTTCTCTAAAGTAAGGCACCCAAAATTAAAATCCCCAAAATGTAGTGATACAGTTTGATTCAGTGCTACATCCAGTGAGGCAGTAGTTATTGACTTGCAGAGATGAAAGAATTTTGTTATTGTTTTCTGAGGTAGAAAATGAGCAAGATATATATAGCATAAATGCAATATGAGCTCAAGGAAATGGCAACAAGTTACTATAAATCATTATGTGAGACAGAAAGCAAGGAACAGCCATGAAATCTCAAGATTCCTTCGTTTTGATTCAGAAGCTATTTGGTTTGCTTTGATACATTCCTAATGTAGTGTGGAAATGGGTTCACTAGATATATAATGCATCATCTGGTTACCTGTAAAAGAGGAGAAAATTCCCAGGGAATCACTTCAATGTCATTTTGGAAGACCCATATGATGCTCAGTACCAGTTAATTGAAGAGGTTAAGGAGACAAGCCCTGCTTATTGGCAGTTCTCTGTGTTCAGGATTTCTCAGACTTTGTTGACCCTTTCAAACAGGATGTGCCAATTATTCCATTAGATGTTAACAGGGATGCAAATTGGTACAGGGAGCTGATCTCAGAATGGGAGATATTAGCTTCCTTGTCGCCTGTCTAGACTGGTTGAAGGCAGCTAAAGGTCATTTGTAAACCTCATGTCAACTTCTAGAGATCTGACGAAGCTTGTAACCTCAGGACTTACAAGAACCTTATTCACACATGGCCTGCTAGTTAAAAAGAAAAACAAAAGGAGAGACTAAAACAAACAAACCATAAAAAGAAACATGACTAGCTTTTTAAACTGGAGTATAATTATGCTTGGTGGGGCAAGAAACAGCTCTTATACGTCTGTAGTAGAGAAAAACTTACGTAAAATTTAATCAGAAATGTACCAGCAATCCCTTAAAAAATGAAACCTAAGAAATTTTATCAAATATTACTGCAATATCATTTGTGGACATTTCATTGTACTTCTTATTTTCCAGTTTGCAAATGTTTTATGAACATACACTGTTTTCAGATATTACATTAAAAATCAATTCAATCATAGGCAGCCAGATCCTAGAAGGGACCTTCAAAATAAATTGGGCAAGAATTTCCCTGGCTTCTGGGAAATAAACATCAGTGGTAACCTCTACTCACATGTCAAACAAAAATCGTCACCATATTACTCCCTTGTTTTATAGGTGGGGTAACTAAACAAAAGAAATTAGATGACAGTAAAGATACCATAGCATAGTCTTTTTGTTTTTTGGTTTGTTTTTCTTTTTCTTTTTTTTTAATTTTTTTTTCAACGTTTTTTATTTATTTTTGGGACAGAGAGAGACAGAGCATGAACGGGGGAGAGGCAGAGAGAGAGGGAGACACAGAATCGGAAACAGGCTCCAGGCTCCGAGCCATCAGCCCGGAGCCTGACGCGGGGCTCGAACTCACGGACCGCGAGATCGTGACCTGGCTGAAGTCGGACGCTTAACCGACCGCGCCATCCAGGCGTCCCTGGGTTTTTTTTTTCTTAAAGTTTAATACACCTAGACTAGCCTGACTCAAATCCTAGTTCCCACATTTACCCAATGGAAGATCCTGAGAAATCTGTTTAACCTCCATCAGCATTTATTTGTTTTTCATGTTAAAACAGAATATAACAAAACAAAACATGTAGCTGTATTTACTTCTAAAAGATGTTTTTACTTGCTTTTCCAAGTGATCTTAAGTATTTTATAAGCAAAAATATTATCTTCAATGTTTCGGAGTGTTTTAAATTTATCTTTTTAATTATGATAGCCAACATGGAAGTCTGTGATTAAGGATTCTGTACTTTGAGGACTTTCTGTGGCTTCTCCTTAGACCCTACCTTTCATTTCTTCCAAGATTCAGAAAATTCTGAAAAGATCCCTGAAACTGAAGTTCAAAGTCTAGTTACCAGATCAATCACATACCAATTCTGTGGCTTAGACACCAAATTTATTCCTCTTCTTTATTTCCCTATCTGTAATATAGTGATAATAAAACAACATATATTAAACATGTTTTTTTTCCTAAAAATTAAATATAAACTACCATACAATTTAAAAGTATACATGTTCCTTAAATTTTTTTTTAATGTTTATTCATTTTTGAGAGAAAGAAAGAGGGAGACAGAGCATGAGTGGGGGAGGGGCAGAGAGAGAGAGTGACCCAAAATCCGAAGCAGGCTCCAGGCTCTGAGCTGTCTATTGGCACAGAGCCAGACGTGGGGCTCAAATTCACAGACCACGACATCATGATTTGAGCTGAAATCAGATGTTAACCAACTGAGTCACCCAGGTGCCCCATAAAAGTTTACATGTTCTTAAGAGAAGATTCGTGTCTAGAAAAAATATTTATTTACAATTTTCTTTATACTATAACATCACTTATATAGTAGGGCAAAGACTGTACTTTGTAGCATTTTTACTGGACAGTTTCTTCCCACTCAATTGGATTATCTCTTACAATTTTTCACAATTTCTAGATACATACTTCCCTGGTTGTTGATAATAAAGTGTTGATACTCTCTTGTAAGGCAAGCCTAGATAGTTGGGGGCATACGTGAGGTTTCACAGAGTTTAGGGTTAATATTAAAATGCAGCTGCAGGGCGCCTGGGTGGCTCAGTTGGTTAACGTCTGACTTCAGGTCAGGACATGATCTCACAGTCTGTGAGTTCGAGCCCCACGTCGGGCTCTGTGCTGACAGCTCAGAGCCTGAAGCCTGCTTTGGATTCTGTGTCTCCCTCTCTCTCTGTCCCTCTCATGCTCATTCATTCTCTCTCTCTCTCTCTCTCTCTCTCTCTCTCTCTCAAAAATGAATAAATGTTAAAAAAAATTAAAATAAAACAATACAGTTTAAAAATAAATAACTAACTAAATAAATAAATAAATAAATAAAACGCAGATGAGACATTGTCATAACAGCAGCATAGGTAGACTAACAACTATGCATAGAAAATACCACCTAAATAGAAAATCCTAGAAAATGGGGTAAGGCCAAACAACCCTATCCCACAGAGACTGAGAAGGACCTCATTGGAAGGCTAAGAAGATTGGCTACACTCAGATACCCCAGACCAACAGAGCCCCACACTGAGAGGTCCTCTTTGGGACTTCAGTTTCTCTACTGTGAAATAAAGAGCATAAAGTGGACATGCATATTCTCCAGAATTGGAAGGTGCATCCTAGGAGGCTTACTTGGGCCTTGTCTCACAGTAATCACTGTAGAAATCTGCTGGGCCTGACAACTGAGGATAGAGATGGAGAAGGGGAGTGGGTCTTACAGAAACCTTAACTCAGGTTTTAGCAGATTGCATTTCTCCTCACAGCTGCACCCAAATGGAGATCTCAGCCAGTGGCCTTGCTGGCCATGGAACTTAGTGGGCAGTTCTGCTTGGGGCAGGTCATCAGAAGTAAGCTGTGCAGACCATGACTTGCATTCTATGGCCCCACCCAGGCAGGGAACCAAATTTCAATCCCCAGAGCCAACAATACTGCCCTACCAGAAGCCAAACCAGAGAATCCACATAGCTGTGTAGCCCACCTTTCAGACATGCTTGTAGTGGCACCCAAGCAGAGGACACAGCCAGTGGCTCTGCCCATCTACAAATCCAATATAGTGATCTTATCACCAGGGGAGTTTGGTGTGTTAGTTCTGCTTGATTTAAATCACCAACCAGCAATCCATACTGGCTGTATGTTCTACAGCCCTAATTTGGCAGGGAAGACAATTCAAAGCCTTGCTCAACTGTGGAGTATACCCTCCAGATCTGCATAACCAGGATGTCTGATCAGAATCTAGACATCCACAGATGCCATTTTATAGTCATGCTTGGACAGAAAGCCAAGCCAGCAGTCCTATCTAACTGTGAAATATAGCCTCTGGCCCCACATAACCAGGGAGCCTTAACAGTGACACTAGAGAACCTTAGAACCTAGCCAATAGTACCACCAAGATGGGGAGCTCAGCATACAGCCCTGTCCCATAGTAGAGCCCAATCATGACCTTGCCCAATTGCTGAATGTAACCTACAGCCTTATCCAGTCAGGGATCCCAGCCAGTGATCTAGTCAAATCATGGAGCAAAACCTGAAGCCCCACCCAATGAGGAATCCTGGACAGTGACCCTACTTAACCAAAGAGCATAGTCTCTAGCCCCACCCAACTGCAGGATACAGCTGGAAGCCCCTGCCAACCACAAAGCCTAGCCAGCAACCTTGCCCAATAGCAGAGTAAAGCCAGGGTATCTGGTCATGGATCCTAGTCTGTGTACACATCCAACTTTGAGATACTCTTTGTGTACCTGCCTGATCACAAAATATAGCTTAAATCCCTATCCCACTGCAGAGTCCTGCCTATAGATTTGTCTAAACTCAGTCCAGCCAACAGCACCATCTAGTCAAGAATCATACCCTAAGACCCCATTCAACCATGAATGATTGTGAAGCCAAGCCCATAGTCCTGCCAGTCCAACCAGTGGCACTGCCATGGTAAGGAAGATAGCCAGTGACCTCATCCAATCGGAAGTGATTGCAAAG
Source organism: Neofelis nebulosa (assembly GCF_028018385.1). Taxonomy (NCBI): domain Eukaryota; kingdom Metazoa; phylum Chordata; class Mammalia; order Carnivora; family Felidae; genus Neofelis; species Neofelis nebulosa. The sequence continues at coordinate 43,699,781 of NC_080790.1, read as the reverse complement.
CTCAGCCAGTGGTCCCACATAACCACGGAGCATAGCTAGCAGCTGTACCTGACCAGGAAGTGTACCCTACAGCCCCACATAAACACGGAGCCTAATCAGCACACCTACCAAATCACAGAGTTCAGCCAGTGGCACATCCATTCCCACCTCAAAGCATAGGCAGTGGCCTCACCCAGATAGAAACCTGATAAAAAGCCCTACCTGCTCCAGGAGGCTACCAGCTAACCCCAAACTGAGGTGACTGATGAACGAATGTCTCTTCCAAAGAGAATCTGGAATTTGGAAAAGGAAACTTTTACTCAAATGCACACATATAAGTGCAAGAACATAAGGATCATGAAAAATCAGGTAAACATGAAACTACCAAAAAGAAAATAATAAAGCTCCAATAAGCGACACAAAAGAAACAGACATCTAAAAAGTATCTTAAAATGATTAGGAATAATCCTCTAAAGAGGCTGAGTGAAATAACAAGGAAATGCAGACAGACATCTAAATGAAACTAGGAAACCAATGCATGGGTCAAATGTGCAGTTCAACAGAGATTTTTAAATCATTAAAAAAAAAGAAGAAAAAAAGCTTATAACTGAAGAAATACAATGACCGAACTGAAGAATTCTATAGAAGACTTCAAAATCATACTGGAGCAACCAGAATAAAAACAAAACAAACAAACAAAAAAAACAGTGACCTAGAGGATAAGTCATATAAAATTATCCAGTCAGAGGAGGAAAAATGAAAAAAAGATATAAAGAGTGAAGAAAGTATACTAGACTAATGGGACACATTCAAAGGAGCAATGTATGCACTATGGCAATCACAAAAAGAGAAGAGAAAGATAAATGGATTGAAAGTCTATTTAAAACAGGAATAGCTAAAATTTTCTCAAATGTGGAGAGAGGTGGATATGCTGATTCTTGAGGACCAAAGGACCCCCAAATAGGGTGAACCCTCAAAGGGCTGGACTGAGGCACATTATAATTACCAAAAGTCAAAGAAAACAAGAATTTGGAAACCAGCAAGAGAAAAACAATTCATTACATACAAAGAAACCCCCATTAAGAGGGGATTTCTTAACAAAAACTTTGCAGGCCAGGGAAAAAGTAGAATGTTATATATATTATATTATCAACATTATATATCTATCAATATTGAAAAAACCCTTTTAACTATGAATACTATGCACAATAAAGCCATACATAAGTAAATTTAAAAACTCCCAATCCAAAAAAAAAATTGAGGGTGTACACCTAAACTAGAATATCCTGGCAAGAAATGCTCAAGAGCATTCTTCAAGCAGAAATAAAAGGATGCTAATTAACAACAGAAAATATAGGAATGTGTAAAAGTCACTGGTAATGGTAATTATATAGTCAATGTTAGATTCTCTAATATTATAATGGTGGTTCATTCACTCACAACTCTAACTTAAAAGTTAAAAATCATGTTAAAATCACCATTACTGGAATAAATTGTCATTCAATACGTAATACAAAAGAGAGAGAGAGAAAGATGTACATTATAACATCATTAATCTAAAATTTCAATAGGAGTAGTTAAAAGTATAAAGTTTCTCTATCCTTTTGAAATTAACTTGTATTCAGCTTAAAATATGATGTTTTAAATATATTTTATATAAGCCTCATGGTAACCACAAAGGAAAAACCTACAGTAGGCAGAAAAAAAAAAAATCTATGAAAAAGGAGTCAAAGCATACCACCACAAAAATTCATCACATCATGAAGGAAGGCAGTAAGAGGGGAAACAAGAAACAGAGGACCTACAAAAGAGTCAGGAAAAACAATGAACAAAATGGCAATAATAAGCTCTTAACTATTAATAACTTTAAATCTAAAGTAATTAAATTCTCCAATAAAAAGACATAGTATAGCTGAATAGGAAACAACAAAAAGATTCAACAATATGCTCCATCAAAGAAACTCATTTAGCTTTAAATGAGAGACATGTAGATTGACATGACATGTAGATTGGGAGTGAAGGAATGGAAAAAGATACTTCAAGCAAATGGTAACAAAACAAAGCAGGGGAGCTATACTTTTGTCAGAAAAAAATAGACTTTAAGTTAAAAATGGTCAAAAGAGGGGCGCCTGGGTGGCGCAGTCGGTTAAGCGTCCGACTTCGGCCAGGTCACGATCTCGCGGTCCGTGAGTTCGAGCCCCGCGTCAGGCTCTGGGCTGATGGCTCGGAGCCTGGAGCCTGTTTCGGATTCTGTGTCTCCCTCTTTCTCTGCCCCTCCCCCGTTCATGCTCTGTCTCTCTCTGTCCCAAAAATAAAATAAAAAACGTTGAAAAAAAAAATTTAAAAAAAAAAAAATAAAAATGGTCAAAAGAAACAAAGAAGGTCATTTTACAAAGATAATTATATAATGATCAAGCCATCAAGAAGATAAAAATTGTAAATGGTTATGCATCAACATCAGAGCACCTAAATATACAGAGCAAATACTAAGAGAAATATAAAGGAAAACTGAATGACACTACCGTGCTATTTGGAAACTTTGACACTCCACTCTCAAAAATGGATAGATCATCCAGATAGAAAATCACAAAGGAAACAGTGGATATGAACACCATAGATTAAATGGTTGTAACAAACATAGATACAACATACTATGGATGATAGCAGGATACATACACCTCTCAAGTATACACAGAGCATTTTCTAGGATAGAGCATATGTTAAGTATCAAAACAATTCTCAAAAATTCAGGAGACAGAAATTATATGAAGTATCATTTCTGAACACAATGGAATGAAACTAGAAATCAATAATAAGAGAACTGGAAAATTCCCAATTACATGGAAGTTAAACACCATGATCCAGAACAACAAATGCATCAAAGATAAATCAAAAGGAAAAAAAATCTTGAGACAAACAAAAATGAAAATGCAATGGAAACCAAAACTTACAGGATGCAGAAAAAAACAGTTCTAAGAAGTTCACAGTGATAAATTCATATATCAAGAAAATAAACTGTCTAATTCAAATGATGAATTTTTATTTGATCTATGTGATGGTTAGAATATTTTATTTTTGGTCATATGGAAATTGATAATATATTATTTCCATCCTTTAAAATTTTTCTAAGATTCCCTTACAGTCCAGAATGGCCAATTTTCTAAATGATATGTATTCTATTGAAAGAAAATGTTTATTTTGAAGTCATTGCATGCAGCATTACATGCATTTAATTTAGATGTACTTTATTAAAAGTTTGGTATCTCATAAAATCTTTATTTTTTTTTAATTTTCAGGTTTTTTGACCACTTACTATAGAAAAGGGTTCATTAAAATATCTCCTTATTTTCATGGATTTGTTTATTTTCCTTTTAATTTTGCCAGTTTTCCTTTGTATATTTGAATGATATATTGTGTACAATTTACTACTTTTTATCACTAAAATAGAACAAATTTTTTATCTTTATGAATTGTTCTTTGTCTTTAGTGGTGATCTTAACTTAAAAAAGTCCTGCCTGATAGTGGTATAGATCCACAAGATTCATTTTTGGAGAGTGTTTCCATGATACATCATTTTGTAATCTTCTAACAATTCTAGGTCCTTATATTTAAGTATATCTCCTGTAAGCAATAGATAATTGATTTTTTTTAGTGCAGTTGCTCAATATAATCTGTGCCCTTTCATATAATATTTAATTTGTAACAGAATTACTTACTATTGGTTTTTAAATCTAATATCTTAACATTTACTGTGATGTTATTAGGGATGTATTTACCCAGCTTTCTGTCAGTAATGCTTTCTGATTTTTGATGTCTTTTAACAGTTTTTGAAAAATCATTAGCCATTATATCTTCAAAAATATCTCTCTTCTCCTATTGAAACTCAAACTACATTTAATATTAGACCATGACACATGTCTTTATCATTTTAATATCCTCTTTCTTATATGTATTTCAGTTTGTATATTTGCTTCTGTTCAATATTCTAGATAATTCTTTCTTCTGCTAGGTCTGATTTGTAATTTTACACACATACCGTATTCCTAACATTAGCAATGTATTATTTCAATTATAGATATTATTTCTTTTTCTATATTTTTCCAATTATTTAATAAAACTCTTCATGTTGAACTTTAATTCCTTAAAATAATAACCATAATAATTTTAGTGTATATCTTATTCCTCTTTTATTTGAAATTCCTATGTATCTATTTCTATAATCTCTTATTTTTCTAGATTTGTGGTCAAGTTGTACTTTATTTTATTCCTGATTGATTTTAATGAAATTCTAGATATTATGTATTAAAATCTGGAAAGATACTTTGGCTTCTGGCAGATAGCCATATGAGGAGCATATCATTCAGAACAAATTAATGGGTTGAGATTATTCAAGTTCTAGTTTTCAGTTTTGATTTGTTTCCTTTTAATTCTTTTTACAAATTTTTTTTTAACGTTTATTTATTTTTGAGACAGAGAGAGACAGAACATGAATGGGGGGAGGGTCAGAGAGAGAGGGAGACACAGAATCAGAAGCAGGCTCCAGATTCTGAGCTGTCAGCACAGAACCCGAAGCAGGGCTCGAACTCACAGACCATGAGATCATGACCTGAGCCAAAGTCGGACGCTTAACTGATTGAGCCACCCAGGCGCCCCTATTTTCTTTTCACTCTTATTATACTTTCATATTCCTGTGAGATCTCATTTGACAGTCTAGGTGCTTACTGGGATATCTTCTTCTCGGGAGGTGCTGACGTCTAATGTTTTCCATCATCTCTGAAAGATCTACTTACCTTCTCAGCCTCTAACTACCAATTTCATAATTGGCAAATCCTCCAATGTGAAATGTATCCCCCCAAAGTCTGCCTCACCTGTGTAGACCTTCTTTCTCTGCATTTTCAGCACCTAAATGTCATTACCTCTAAATCTCATTATGCCTTCAAACAATCAAAACAAGTAAGCAAACAAACAAAAAATGGTTTTAGCAGGAGGGTGATCTGTAACAATGTAATCTTTTCTTGGACAATAGCAGTTATCTGTCAATGATATGATGACAGGTTTTTTTTTTTAATTTTCTTTTTTAAAAATACATACATTTATCAAATTTTTTAAGTGGTGATACATTTCTTTCATGGAATTTATTAAAAAGCAATATTTTTACCTATAAAAATATAGGACATCTGCTTTCAGGTCTGACATGAAAAAATAAAAGTAGGAACCCATCACTCCCGTGCCTATAAGAAAAAGCTAAACAAAATGAAAATCAATGCTTTGGACTTATCAGGCAAATACAGATAATTACAGATAAGATAGTATGACCTGGATTAAAAAAATACAAGAAGTACAAACAGTAGGAACACATAAACAGTAATATCCTTAAATTCCTGAAAGCTGAGTATGGATCACCATGAATTTGAGAACATTCTATATACTTTTGAGTGTTTTATCTCTAGAAACATCACAAGATTCTCACAGGAAAGAGCCAAGAAAAAATCCCCTCAGTTCTCTAGCAGAGGAAGGAGAATAAACCATTTTGAAATACTTCTAGAGGGTTCTGCATAATATAGGATCACTCTCAAGGGGAGAAAAACAAACAAAAAAATAAACAAACAAAAAAACAACTCTATCAGAGTGTAACTCACTTATGTGGAATGAAAATCAAACAACTCTAGCTCCCATTAACCTGTGTTTCAGCCAAGGAGGGAAAAGGTTAAAAAGACAAACAAACAAACAAAAAACACCTGTGTGGTCACAGTCCACAGTGCATGCAGAGAGACACAGGCCTACTAAAACCCAGATATTTAATAATGAGGCTAAAGAGCACTTTCCTTCCCCCATACCACACCATCAAATCAACAGGGCTCCAGGATAACAGTGGATTAGTCCTGAAAGAACTATAAAGCTGAGAATCCCTATAAAAAGAGGTTCTTAGGAAAACATGAAGACAATAGGGAACATGCACATGCATACACACACACATACACACACACACACACACACAACAAAAACAAAAACAAAACACACAAACACCAAGGACCTAGAGGAATTTGAGGCATCTGGCTTGCACAGCTATGGCAAATATTTAACACAGTCTAATTCCTAGCCGCATTAACATAAATCCTATATATTTCACTTCCAGGAACTAAAAGCTTATTTCATTTACTTCCAATTACCAGATACATCATGTTTGGCTTTCAGGAAAAAATGATAAATCGTGCTATGAGGTAAGAGATGAGAATAGGTTAAGAAAACTCAGTGACACCATCAAGCATAATAACATTTGCATTATAGGGATCCGAAAAAAGAGAGAAAAGAGGGCAAAAAATTTTCTAGAAGAATTAATGGCTGAAAATTTCCCAAATCTGGAGAAGGGAACAGAAATCCAGATCTAGGAGACATAGAGAGCTCCCAAGAAAATCAATCCAAAGAGGTCTACACAAAGACACACAGTAATTAAAATGACAAAAAGTAGTGACAAAAAGAGAATTTTAAAAGCATCAAGAGAAAAGAAAACAGTTATATACAAGGGAAACCCCATAAGGCTATCAACTGAGTTTTCAGGAGAAACTTGCAGGCCAGAAGGGAGTAGCATGATATATGCAAAATGCTAAAAGAAAGAAAAAACACAAAAAAGCCTGCAACCAAGAAAACTCTATCCAGCAAGACTATACTTCAGAATAGGAGAGAGAAAGTTTCCCAAACAAAAGTTAAAGATATTCATCACCACTAAAGCTCCCTTACAAGAAATGTTAGAGGGAATTCTTTGAGTGGAAAGGAAAGACCATAAATGTAGGAGTAAGTAGGAAGCACAAAAGCAGTCAGATCAGTATATCAATAAAAATTTTCAAGGAATTCACAAAATAAAAGGATGTAAAATATGATATCATACACCTAAAACATGGAAAGGGAGGGCAAAATTTTAGTGCTTTTAGATTGTATTTAAATTTAAGTGACAATCAACTTACTACAGATTGCTATATGCATAAGATGTTATATATAAACCTAATGGTAACCACAGATCAAAAACTGGTAATAGATATACAAAAATAAAGGCAAAGGAATCCAAGCTATCAGTATAGAAAGCCATAACACCACAAGAGAGGAGAGAAAGAGAAGAAAGGAACAGAGAAGAACTGTAAAACAAGTAACAAAATGGCAATAAGTACATATCTATCAATAGTTACTTCGAATATAAATGGACTAAGTGCTACAATCAAAAGACAGAGGGTGAGAGAATGGATAAAAAAAGCAAGATCCATCTCAATGCTGTCTACATAGACTCATTTCAGACCTAAATCCACATGCAGATTGAAAATGAAGGGATGGAGAAATATTTATCATGCAAATGGAAATGAAAAGCAATACTTATATCAAACAAAACAGACATTAATACAAAGACCATAAAAAAAAAACAAAGAAGGATACTATATAATCATAGAAAAAACCATCCAAAAAGAAGATATAACAATTATACATACCTATGCACCCAACATGATATATAATACATACATAAAGTGGCTATTAACAAACATGAAGGAGTTATCAGCAAACATTAAGTGATAATAATACAATAACAGTCAGGGACTTTAACATGCCACTTGCATCAGTGGATAAATCATTCAAACAGAAAATCAACAAGGAAACAGTGGCTTTGAATGGCACATTGGACCAGATGGATCTACCATATATATTCAGAACATTCCATTCTAAAATACCGGAATATACATTCCTTTCAAGTGTAGAAGGAACATGCTACAGAATAGATCACAGGGAGGACCCAAAAAGAAAAAAAAAGTCTCAACAGATTCAGAGAGACTGAAGTCATATTATGCATATTTCTGAATACAATGCTATAAAACTAGAAATCAACCACAATAAAATAAATACATGGAGGTTAAATAGCATGCTACTAAACAATGAATGGGTCAACCTAGAAAATAAAGAGAAAAAAAAATACATGGAGACAAATGAAAATGAAAACAACGATTCAAAATCTTTGGGATGCAGCAAAAGCTACCCTAAAAGGGAAGATTATGGTAATACATGCCTATCTCAAGAAGCAAGAAAAATCTAAACCTAACCTTAGTCCTAAAGGAGCCAGAAAAAGAGAGCAAATAAAACTGCAAACTGGGAGAAAGGGGAAATAATAAAGGGGAGGGAGCCAAGAGGGCAGAACAGCATGGAAGTTTTTTGTGCGTCTGGCATCCATGAAATACAGCCAGACCAACACCAAACCATCCTGTACGCCTAGAAAACTGATTTGAGGATTAACACAGCAATCTGCACAACCTGAACCACAGAATTCAGCAGGTATGCGGTGTGGTGAGGTGAACTTGGGGAGCGAGAAGCCATGGCAGGCAGGGAGCCACTTTTGCAGGCAGAGAGAGGACAGAGACCGGGGGTGGGGGGAGAATACAAGAAAAGCACCCCTCCCTAAAAGCACCTGGAAAGAAAGTGGAAAATTGGAAACAGCCACAGGGACTAAACTAAAAAGGGAGAAAGGAGAAAGGAGAGGGTTTAAATTCCAGTAGGACTGTAAACAAGAGGAGTGCAAAGTCTGCAACTCTGCAGCTCCGTACCTGGCAGTGCTCTGGTAGGAAGGGCAAATCCCCAGGAACAGGGTGAGGTCCGGGAGATTCTCAGGCCACACGTGGAAAAGCGGTTCCACTGCTGGAAAGACATTTGGTAGAGAGACTGTTAAAGCCTCCTGGTCCCAGCAGACCCCAGAGAATGGCCACATTCGCTGGTGCTGGAACAAGGTCGTTAAGAGTGAAGCCTGGTGCCAGATGTGTGTTGTGATTTTCCATAATCCCTGAAATGCTGCTGCTACACTATCTTGCGAACTTTTTCTGGGGTGGGCTGGCACCTGGCCACAGTCTCAGGGCACCAGCAGCAGCAGAGTCCAGCAAACGTTCCTGGGTGCTGATTTTTGCCATTGCTCAGTGAGACCCTCCCGGAGAGGAACAGGTCAAAGCCACAGTCCTTCAGAAGTAAGGGGCTGGGGAAAACAGCTACATCTGAGAAAAAACTTGGAAGAGAGGTACTGCCTGGGGCTTGGTCATGGACTGTGTAAAAGCAGGGAGTGGATGAAAGCTGAAGACAGAGGATGGGTGTGTGATAGCTGATTGGGGAGAACAGAGTTCCGATACTAGAGACTGGGTAGCTGGGTGACGCCATTTTCACCCTTCTGCACATGCACATAAGCACCTACAAGCGCCCCAACAATCTACCCCAGTAGGCTAGCAGCGCCGTCTAGTGGAGAACAGAGCCATTACACTAAGCCCCACCCAACTGGGCCAAACTTGGTCTTCAAGAACACAAGTCTCACTGCCTGCTTAGTTTATGGACAATAAAGCACTTCACAGTCTGACTTCTAGGGGAAAATGAAGTAATTTCAGTCGTACTTCAATCTGTTAGCATGTCCATCTATTTAATTTTCTTTCTTTTTTTCTCCTTTTCCCTTCTTTTCATTTTCTTAGATACAGAAAGAGAAAAAAATTCAATTTTATTTTCAATTTTTATTAAAAATATTTTTCTTTAAATTTTTTACTATATTTTTTACTTTTGTGTAAATTTCTTCAAATTCTAATTTACTTCCATTTTATTTTAGTCTACTTCAATGTATTCACTTTTTCAAACTTTTTAAAAAATTTTTTCTTAATGTTTTATTTATTTTTGAGACAGAGAGAGACAGAGCATGAGCAGGGGAGGGGCAGAGAGAGAGCGAGACACAGAATCCAAAGCAGGCTCCAGGCTCTGAGCTGTCAGCACAGAGCCTGATGTGGGGCTCGAACTCGTGAACCATGAGATCATGACCTGAGCCAATGTCAGACACTCAACTGACTGAGCCACCCAGGCGCCCCTACTTTTTCAAACTTTCAAACTGTTTTTTTTTTTAAACTTTTATTTATTTTTCAGACAGAGAGAGACACAGCATGAACGGGGGAGGGGCAGAGAGAGGGAAACACAGAATCGGAAGCAGGCTCCAGGCTCTGAGCCATCAGCCCAGAGCCCGACGCGGGGCTCGAACCCGCAGACCGCGAGATCGTGACCTGAGCTGAAGTCGGACACTTAACCGACTGAGCCACCCAGGCGCCCCCCAAACTGTTTCCTTTTTTTCTTTTTGTTTTTTTCTCTTTTTCTTGAATACAGAAAGAGAAAAAATTCAATTTTATTTTCATTTTTATTAAAAATATTTTTAATTAATTTTTTTACTATATTTTTTACTTTTATGTATTTTTTCAAATTATATTATACCTCCATTTTATTTTAGTCTACTACAGTGTATTCACTTCTTCAAATTTTACAATTTCCTTTTCTTTTTCTTTTTCTTTCATTTCTTTCCTTTTTCTTGAATATAGAAAGAGAAAAAATTCGTTTTTATTTTTAATTTTTATTAAAAATATTTTTATTTATTTTTCTACTATATTCTTTACTTTTGTGTAAAATTTTTCAAATTCTATTTTAATTCCATCATTTCATTTTAGTCTGCTTCAGTGCATTCATTTTTTCAAATTCTCAAATGATTTCCTCCCCCCCCCCGCCTTTTTTCTCAAATCTATCAAACCACTTTCAACACCCAGATCAAAACACACCTGGGATCTAGCATCATTTATTCAATTTGTGTGTGTGTGTGTGTGTGTGTGTGTGTATGTATGAGTCTGTGTGTTTAATTTTTCAATTTTAATATTTTTTCAATTTTAATATATTTTTAATTTTAATTTTTCTACTTCATTAATTCCTTTTCTCCCTTCAAATTGACAAAATGAAGGAATTCACCCCAAAAGAAAGAGCATGAATAAACGACAACCAGGGACTTAACCAACACAGATAAAAGCAAAATGTCTGAACCAGAATTTAAAATCACGATAATAAGAACACTAGCTGGAGTTGAAAATAGATTAAAATCCCTTTCTGCAGAGATAAAAGAAGTAAAAGCTAGTCAAGATGAAATAAAAAATGCTATAACTGAGCTACAAACGTGAATGGAATGCACAGCAGCAAACATGGATGAAGCAGAACAGAGAATCAGCGATTAGACTACAAACTTACGGAGAATAATGAACCAGAAAAAAAGAGGGAGAATAAGGCAAAAGAGCATGATTTAAGAATTAGAGAAATCAGCAACTCATTGAAAAGGAACAACATCAGAATCATAGGGGTCCCAGAAGAGGAAGAAGGGGTAGAAGGGGTAAAAGGGTTATGTGAGCAAATCATAGCGGAAAACTTTCCTAACCTGGGGAAAGACACAGACCTCAAAATCCAGGAAGCACGGAAGACCCCCATTAGATTCAATGAAAACTGACCATCAACAAGGCCTATCATAGTCAAATTCACAAAACACTCAGGCAAGGAGAGAATCATGAAAGCAGCAAGGGAAAAAAAAAGTCCCTAACCTACAAGGGAAGACAGATTAGGTTTGCAGCAGACCTATCCACAGAAACATGGCAGGCCAGAAAAGACTGGAAGGATATATTCAATGCGCTGAATCAGAAAAATAGCAGCCAAGAATTCTTTATCCAGCAAGACTGGCATTCAAAATAGAAGGAGAGATGAAATTTTCCCAGACAAACAAAAATTAAAGGAGTTTGTGACCACTAAACCAGCCCTGCCAGAAATTTTAAGGGGGACTCTCTGAGGGGAGAAAAGATGAAAAAAAATACATACATACATACATACATACGTATACATACATACATACATACATACACATACATACATACATACATACCAAAAGTGACAAAGATTAGAAAGGACCAGAGAACACCACCAGAAACTCCAACTCTACAAGCATCATAATGGCAATAAATTCATGTCTTTCAGTACTTACTCTAAATGTCAATGGACTCAATGCTCCAATCAAAAGACATAGGGTAACAGAATGGATAAGAAAACAAGATCCATCTATATGCTGTTTACGAGAGACCCACTGTAGACCTAAAGACACCTTCAGACTAAAAGTAAGGGGATGGAGAACCATCCATCATGCTAATGGTCAACAAAAGAAAGCCGGAGTAGCCATACTTCTATCAGACAATCTAGACTTTAAAATAAAGACTGTATCAAGAGATGGAGAAGGGCATTATATCATAATCAAGGGGTCTATCCACCAAGAAGACCTAAAAGTTGTAAACATTTATGCACCAAATGTGAGAGCACCCAAATATATAAATCAATTAATCACAAACATAAAGAAACTCATCAATAGTAATACCATAATAGTAGGAGATTTCAACACCCCACTCACAACAATGAACAGATCATCTAATCAAAAAATCAACAAGGAAACAATGGCTTTGAATGACACACTGGACCAGATGGACTTAACAGATATATTCAGAACATTTCATCCTAAAGCAACAGAATATACATTCTTCTCCAGTGCACACAGAACATTCTCCAGAATAGACCACATACTGGGACACAAATCAGCCCTCAGCAAATACAAAAAGGTCGATATTATACTGTGCATATTTTCAGACCACAACACTATGAAACTCAAAATCAACCACAAGATAAAATTTGGAAAGGTAACAAATACTTGGAGACTGAAGAACATCCTACTAAAGAATGAATGGGCTAACCAAGAAGTTAAAGAGGAAATTAAAAAGTATATGGAAGTCAATGAAAATAATAACACCACAACCCCAAACCTCTGGGATGCAGCAAAGGCAGTCATAAGAGGAAAGTATATAGCAATCCAGGTCTTCCTAATGAAGGAAGAAAGATCTCAGATACATAACCTAACCTTAGGCCTTAAGGAGCTGGAAAAAGAACAGCAAATAAAACCCTAAACCTGCAGAAAACAGGAAATAATAAAGATTAGAGCAGAAATTAATGCTATCAAAACAACAACAACAACAACAAACAGAACAGATCAATGGTTCTTTGAAAGTGTAAACAAAATTGATAAACCACTAGCCAGCTTGATTAAAAAGGAAAAGACCCAAATAAATAAAATCAAGAATGAAATAGGAGAGATCACAATCAATACAGCAGAAATAAAAACAATAATAAGAGAATATTATGAACAATTATACACCAATAAAATGGACAATCTGGAAGAAATGGACAAATTCCTAGAAACATATACACTGCCAAAACTGAAATAGGAAGAAATAGAAAATTTGAACAGACCCATAACCAGAAAAGAAATTGAATTAGTAATCAAAAATCTGCTAAAAAACAAGAGTCCAGGGCCAGATGGTTTTCCAGGGGAATTCTACCAAACATTTAAGGATGAGTTAACACCTATTCTCTTGAAGCTGTTCCAAAAAATAGAAATGAAAGGAAAACTTCCAAACTCTATGTAGCAAGCATTACCTTGATTCTAAAACCAGAGACCCCACTAAAAAGGAGAACTATAGACCAATTTCCCTGATGAACACGGATGCAAAAATCCTCAACAAGATATTAGCCAACCGGATTCAACAATACGTTAAAAAACAATTCACCAACACCAAGTGGGATTTATACCCGGGATGCAGGACTGGTTCAATATCTGCAAAATAATTAACATGATTCATGACATCAATAAAAGAAAGGGCAAGAACCATATGATCCTCTCAATAGATGCAGAGAAAGCATTTGACAAAATACAGCATCCTTTCTTGATAAAAACCCTCAAGAAAGTAGGGATAGAAGGAACATACATCGAGATAATAAAGGCTATATATGAACGACCCAATGTTAATATCATCCTCAATGGAGAAAAACTGAGAGCTTTCCCCCTAAGGTCAGGAACAAGACAGGGATGTCCACTCTTGCCACTGTTATTCAACATTGTATTGGAAGTCTTAGCCTCTGCAATCAGACAACACAAAGAAATAAAAGGCATCCAAATCACTCAGGAGGACATCAAACTTTCACTCTTTGCAGATGGCATGATACTCTACATGGAAAACCCAAAAGATTCCACCAAAAAACTGGGAGAACTGATTCATGAATTCAGAAAAGTTGCAGGATATAAAATCAACACAAAGAAATTGGTTACATTCCTATACACCAACAATGAAGCAACAGAAAGAGAAATCAAGGAATCGATCCCATTTACAATTGCACCAAAAACCATAAAATACCTAGGAATAAATCTAACGTGAGGTGAAAATGTATACACTGAAAACTATAGAAAGCTTATGAAAGAAATTGAAGAAGAAACCAAATGATGGAAAAAGATTCCATGCTCCTGGATAAGAAGAACGAATATTGTTAAAATGCCGATACTACCCTAAGCAATACACATATTCAGTGCAATCCCTATCAAAATAACACCAGCATTCTTCACAGAGCTAGAACAAACAATCCTAAAATTTTCATGGAACCAGAAAAGACCCCAAATAGCCAAAGCAATCTTGAAAAAGAAAACCAAGGCAGGAGGTATCACAATCCTGGACTTCAAGCTATACTACAAAGCTGTAATCATCAAGTCAGTATGGTACTGGCACAAGAACAGACACTCAGATCGACTGAACAGAATAAAAAACCTAGAAATGGACCCACAAACGTATGGCCAACTAATCTTGACAAGCAGGAAAGAATATCCAATGGAATAAAGACAGTCTCTTCAGCATGTGGTGCTGGGAAAACTGGACAGTGACATGCAGAATGAACCTGGACCACCTTCTTACACCACACACAAAATAAAATGGATGAAAGACCTCAATGTAAGACAGGAAGTCATCAAAATCCTCGAGGATAAAGCAGGCAAAAAGCTCTTTGATCTTGGCCATAGCAACATCTTACTCAACATGTCTCTTGGGGCAAGGAAAACAAAAGCAAAAATGAACTACTGGGACCTCATCAAAATAAAAAGTTTCTGCACAGTGAAGGAAACAATCAGCAAAACTAAAAGGCAACCGACAGAATGAGAGAAGATATTTACAAACAACATATCAGATAAAGGGTTAGTATCTAAAATCTATAAAGAACTTATTAAACCCAACACCAAAAAAAACCAAATAATCCAATGAAGAAATGGGCAAAAGACATGAATAGACACTTCTCCAAGGAAGACATCCAGATGGCCAACCAACACATGAAAAAATGCTCAACTTCACTCATCATCAGGGAAATACAAATCAAAACCACAATGAGATACCACCTCACACCTGTGAGAATGGCTAACATTAACAACTCTGGCAACAACAGATGTTGGCGAGGATGTGGAGAAAGAGGATCTCTTTTGCCTTGTTGGTGGCAATGCAAGCTGGTGCAGCCACTCTGGAAAACAGTATGGAGGTTCCTCAAAAAACTAAAAATAGAACTACCCTACGACCAGCAATTGTACTACTAGGCATTTATCCAAGGGATACAGGTGTGCTGTTTCGAAGGGACACATGCACCCCAATGTTTATAGCAGCATTATCAACAATAGCCAAAGTATGGAAAGAGTCCAAATGTCCCTCGATGGATGAATGGATAAAGAAGATGTGGTATATATATACAATGGAGTTTTAGTTGGCAATCAGAAAGCATGAAATCTTGCCATTTGCAACTATGTGGATGGAACTGGATGGTTTTATGCTAAGTGAAATTAGTTGCTCAGAGAAAGACAAATATCATATGACTTCACTTATATGAGGACTTTAAGAGACAAAACAGATGAACATAAGGGAACAGAAGCAAAAATAATATAAAACAGGGAGGGGGACAAAACAGAAGAGACTCATAAATATGGAGAACAAACTGAGGGTCACTGCAGGGGTGGAGGGGGATGGGCTAAATGGGTAAGGGGCACTAAGGAATCTACTCCTAAATCATTGTTGCACTATATCCTAACTAATTTGGATGTAAATTAAACAAAAAATAGAAAAGAAAAAAAAGGAAACAATAAAGATAAGAATAGAAATAAATGAAATAGAAACTTTAAAAAAAAGCAATAGAAAGATCAACTGAACCAGGGCTAGTTCTTTGAAAGGATTAAAAAATGGATAGCCATACTCATTAAAAGACAGAGAAAGAGAAAGAGAAAGAGAGAGGGAGAGGACTCAAATAAAATCAGAAATGATAGAGGAGAAATAACAATAAGCACCACAGAAATACTAAGAATTATAAGAACATATTATAAAAAATATATGACAACTAATTAGACAAACTAGAAGAAATGGATAAATTCCTAGAAACATATAGCCTTCCAAAACTGAATCAGGAAGAAAAAGAAAATTTGAACACACATATTACAAGCAAAGAAATTTAGGGGTGCCTGTGTGATTCAATCAGTTGAGCATCCGACTTCAACTCAAGTCATGATCTCGCAGTTTGTTGGTTCGAGCCCCGTGTCAGGCTCTGTGCTGACAGCTTGGAGCCTGGAGCCTGCTCCAGCTTCTGTGTCTCCTCTCTCTGCCCCTCCCATGCTCATACTCTGTCTCTCTCTCTCTGTCTCTCAATAATTAACATTAAGAAAAAAGTTTTTTAAAAAAAGCCAAGAAATTTAATCAGTAGTCGGAAAACTCCCAACAACAGAAGTCCAAGACCAGATGCTTTCATATATGAAATCTACCTAACATTTAAAGAAGAGTTAATACTTATTTTTGTCAAATTATTTAAAAAAATAGAAAAGGAAAGCTTCAAAATTCATTCTGTGAGGCCAACACTACCTTGATACCAAAACCAGATAGAGATGTGTGCACGCACACATACACACACACACACACACACACACACACACACACAAAGAAACTACATGCCAATATCTCTGATGAACATAAATGCAAAAATCCTAAACAAAATATTAGCAAACTGTTGCAACAATACATTGAAAAATCATTCACACAACAATACATTAAAAATCATTCCCACAATCAAGTGGGCTTAATTCCTGGGATGCAAAAGTGGTTCAATATTCACAAATCTATCAACATGATACAACACATCAACGAGAGAAAGGGTAAAAATTGTGAGATAATTTCAATAGATGCAGAAAAAGCATTGACAAAATACAACATTCATTCATAATAAAAACCCTCAACAAAGTAGTTTGGGAGAGAATATACCTCAACATAATGAAAGCCTTATATGAAAAACCCATCATACTCAAAAGCTAAGAGCTTTTCCCCTAAGAAAGAAGACAAAGATGTCCACTCTTACCACTTTCATTCAACATAGTACTGGAAATCCTAGCAACAGTAATTAGGCAACAAAAAGAAGCAAAAGTCATCCAAATTGGTAAGGAAGAAGTAAAACTTTCACTATTTGGAGATGACATGACACTATATACAGAAAACCCTAAAGACTCCACTGAAAAACTATTAGAACTAAATAAATGAATTCAGTAAAATAATAGGACACACATAGGACACATAGAAATCTATGGCATTTCTATACACTAATAATTCATTTCTATACACTAATAGTAGCAGAAAGAGAAATTAAGAAAATAATCCTACTTAAACTTGCACCAAAAATAATAAAATACCTAAAAATAAACTTAAACAAGAAGGTGAATGACCTTTAATAAACTGCTGATAGAAATTGAAGATGACACAAACAATGGAAAGATAGTCCCTACTCATGATTGGAAAAACAATTATTGTTAGAATGTACATACTACCCAAAGCAATCTACAGATTTAATGTAATCCCTATTAAAGTACCAACAACATATTTCAGAGAACCAGAACAAATAATCCTAAAATTTGTATGGAACCACAAGCAACCCCAAATAATCAAAGCAATCTTGAAAAAGAAGAATGAAATTAGAGGTATCACAATTCCTATTTCAGGATATACTAAAAAGCTGTCATAGTCAAAACAGTATGGCACTGGCACAAAAACAGACACATAGATCAACAGAGCAATATAGAGACCCCAGAAATAAACCTCCATTTATATGGTCATTTCATCTATGAAAAAGAGGGCAAGAAAATGCAAAGGCCCAAAGACAGTTTCTTAACAAATGGTGTGGGGAAAACTGTATAGTAACATGCAAAAGAATAAAACTAGATCACTGGCTTACACCTTACACAAAAATTAACTCAAAATACTCACACATGAGATCTGAAACCATGAAAATCCTAGAAGAAAGCACAGACAATAATTTATCCAACATAGGCCATAGCAACATTTTTCTAGATATGACTCCTTAAAGCAAGGGAAACAAAAGCAAAAATAAACAATTAGGACCATATCAAAATAAAAAAAAGCTTCTGCACAGCAAATGAAACAACAAAACTAAAAGACAACCTACCGACTGAGAGAAAATATTTGCAAATTACATCTCTGATAAAGGGTTAGTATGCAAAATACATAAAGAACTTACACAACTCAACACCAAAAGAATAATAATCCAATTAAAAATGGGTAGAAGACATGAATAGATATTTCTCAAAGACATCCAGATGGCCAACACACATATGAAAGATGTTCAACATCACTCATCATCAGAGAAATGTAAATCAAAAGCACAATGAGACATCACTTCACACCTGTCAGAATGGCTAAAATCCACAACACAAGAAACAAGTGTTAGTGAGGATATGGAGAAAAAGGTACACTCATGTACATTTGGTGAGAATGAAAACTGGAACAGCCACTGTGCATTCTGAATTGATCAAATAGGCAATAATTCAAAGCAACAGAAATTACAATGTATTGGGTGATTGGAGCATATGGGTAGGTGAAATAAATGAGAACGATGCCCTATGTTATGGGTGAGAAAAATTAGGAACACTCTGTTATAAAATATTCACCCTAACTTTGAAATATAATAGTTACTTGTGGAGTTAGGTCAGTTGTAAATGCATGTTGCAAAGTTCAGATCAACCACTTAAAAAAATTAAACACATAGTCAATATGGAAATAAATGAGTATAAGTGCAATCAAATACAATTCTAAATTAGAACCAGAGTAGGCAGAAACAAAAAAAGGAGAAAGAAACAAATAATAGGCTCAGTCAATAGAAGAAAACAGTTACAAACATGGTAGATATAGTTGAATAATATGAATAATCACTTTTAATTTAAATTGTCTAAATGTACCAACTCAAAGAGATTCTCAGAGTGAATTAAAACCAACAACTATATTTGTTGAAAAAAACCTATAAATATAGACATAGATAGTTTAAAGAGATGGTGAAAAATACATTTTAATATTAATCAAAATAATTTCAAATGTGGAAGTGGCTATATTAAAAACAAAGAAGAATTCAGAACAAGAAAAATAATTAAGGGTAAGAGGGACAAAACATAATGATAAAGGGTAAATTATTCTAGAGGACAGCAATTATTAACACGTTTTCATCTAAAACAAAGTGTCAAAATATATAACAACTGGTAGAACTGCAAGAATACACAAATCCATTATTACAATTATAAACTTCAACACTCTTCTTCCAATAACTCATAGATCAAGAGGGAAAAAAATTAGTGAAAGTTTAGTTGACCTAAACAATACTATTGACCAACATACCTAACTGATATTTATTGAATACAGAGTCTAACAATAGAATACAAATTTTCAAGTTTACATAGAACATTCACCAAAACAGACCACATTCTAGCCCATGAAACATACTAATAGATTTAAAAGAATAGAAATCATACAAAATATGTTCTCAGGCCACAATGGCATTAAAGTAGATATAATAATAGGCAGATAGCTGAAGAACTTAAAAAACTTCTGGAAATTAAATAACAAATATTTGAATAATAAATTGGCCAAAGAAGTCTCAATTGAAATTTAAAACCAAGTTTCAATGAAACAAATATGAAAATACAACCAATCAAAATTTGTGGAATGTAGCAAATTCAATGCTTAGAGGGAAATTTAGAGCATTAAATGCAAACATTAGATGCATATTACAATTGTCTACAATCATTTCAAGAAAATAGAATAGAGGGAATACTTCCTAATTTAGTCTATGAGGTCAGCATTACTCTAACACTCAAGCCAGAAAAAGACATTGTAAGAAAGGAAAACTACAGATCACTATCTCTCATGGACAAAAATACAAATAAATAAATAAATAAATAAATAAATAAATAAATAAATAAATAAATAAATAAGTTTGTTTGTTTGTTTATTTATTTATTTATTTATTTTGAGAAAGAGATCAGGAGAGTGGCAGAGAAAGGGAGAGAGAGAGAGAGACAATCCCCAGCAGGCTCTGTACTGACAGCATGGAGCCTGATGCAGGGCTCTAACCCATGAACTGTGAGATCATAATCCGAGCTGAAACCAAGTCAGATGCTCAACTGAGCCACCAGGTGCCCTACAAATATTTCGAACACAATATTAGCAAATTAAATCTACCTATGTATTAAATATACACACATATATATACACATACATACATATATATATATACACACTATATATATATATATATATATATGTATACATATATATATATGTGTGTGTGTGTATATATATATCTCACAACCAAGTGGGACTTAGTCCATGTACGTAAGTATAATTCAACTTTCAAAATGAATCATTTGATGTAATCTATCACATTAACAGGCTAAAGAACAAAAATCATATGTTAATACCAATTAATACAGGTAAAGCATTTTGCAAAATGAGTTTTGGAGTTTCGGAGGAATTTAAGACTTTGGAGGACCCCATAATGTAACACAGAATGTGAATGAAGAATCTAAATGTGTTACCAATGTGTGAAACATCACTAAGGGGTGACAGGAATAAGGTGATGACTTACTTGTTAAGTTAATAAGTAACTTCGGAAGTGAGCCTAATCTAAGAATAAAAGCAGGTGGAACTGTACATAAAAAATGTACTTTGGCTGATAAAATTATTTTCCGTGGTAATATGCACTAACAATTCTGGAACCAATATGCATGCCTACTGGAATTGGACAATTAAGTAAATGAATGGGAGATGGTGGGAACAATGTTTCTCATGGTTGGGATGGGGGTATAGAGATAAGGGGGAAGAATAGAATGATTCATGTGGTAGTGAAGGATTTGAGGTGGACATACCAATATGAACTCATATTTATTTTAATATAGATGCAGATGGTTACATATAGAAATATTTGTAGATACTTGTATATACATGGATTAGTATACATACATCATACATTTTCTTGATGTGTCAGCTAACAAGAGTCTTTATGTAACAACTCTCCAGTATTAATGAGCACAACTAGCACCCAGATCTTGGTTTCTAATACCTTCCTCCAATGAAAGTAATGGCCCCTTTGAAAAATGGCTGATGCTAGGGTGAAGCAGAAAACACACAAGATGAATTTGAAGCTTTTTGTAGTGCCAAATAGTAAGAAAGTGCTCAAAATAAAAAACAAACTGCATATTGATTGGGGTATGTCAAAGGGACATAGAAGCCAAATGAAAATTCTCCCAATGGACAAAGTTAGAAAAAAATTTGAGCAACAAAAGAAAATACTTTTAGATTGTATCTTAAAGTATAAAATAAATATCTGTGACTTCATATTGATATAAGTAAATGATTGAATATTTAATAAAAAAGAGACAAATCTGTGCAGAAGAATTCCAAATAATACATGTAAACATTCCACTCTTAAGGAAGGGCTACATAGTTCCCAACTCCTTACTATAGGCTATGCATGTGACTTTCCTCCAATGAGTACAGTATGAAAGTACAGTATAGAAAGGGAGGGGAAAAGAGCAAATTACAGTGCAGAAACCTAGCAACACTACCTCAACCAGTGATCAAGATAAACTTTTATTACACTGACAGCATATTCCCTTGATATGATGAAATGGCCCGTTAGCTTTGTGTTCTTCTTCCCCCAAACCTATATTCCCAGTCTAATTATCAGACAAATTCCATTCTACAAAATACCTGACCACTACCCCCTTAAACTCATCAAAAACAAGGAAAACCTGAGAAATTTCATAAACTAAGAAGAGCCTAAGGAGATGTTACAACTAACTACAATGTGATATCCTGGAGGGGATCCTGGAACAAAAACCAAACAAACAAAAAAAGACAGTAGCCAAAAATTAATAAAATGTAAGTAGCATGACTTTCATAACAAAGTACTGATATTGGTTCTTTAATTAAAACAACGTTAAGAAATGTATCAGACTGATGTAACATGTTCTTTAAAAAGGGGAAATTAGGTATGGGGTATATGTAAACTGTACTTGGGAAACCATAAGCTCACCAGGTATAGAAATACACGTGGCTCATACTAAGCAGAATGCACTCACTGCTCTTTGAGAACTTGCGGTATGAACTTGTTCTGCTGATATATGATCCCCTCTTTCTTGAACAATATGCCTTAACTCTTTAAAACTGAACCAGGACTGTTGGGAATTGATAGATTAAAATACTCTGTGTATGAGATTATTTGTTTCTAAGAACCTCCTGTGAAATCATATTGTGTTTTTGAAACCAGAATTCTAAAAGTGGATCTCTATACCTATCTGTATGGGAAACACCTATTATACTTGTTAAAAGGCAAGGACCTGGGCTTTCCTACAGTTTTTCTGAATCAGAATCTCCAGGGTTTCTCTTTGAAAATACCAGATATCATCTTAAGCTGTCAAATGGCATAACTTATAGAGATTTAAAAATAGTGATGTTTGGGTCCCAGCCTAAGAGAGTCTGAGTTAATGGGTCTGGAGTGTCAGTTGGGCATGATATTTAAAAAAAAATTTTTTTTTAATGTTTATTTATTTTTGAGAGAGAAAGAGGCAGAGAGCGAATGGGGGAGGGGCAGAGAGACAGACACAGAATCCGAAGCAGCTCCAGGATCTGAGCTGTGAGCACAGAGCCCAAAGCGGGGGGCGAGGGGCAGGGGGGGGGGGGCGGCTCAAACTCACAAACTGCAAGATCATGACCTGAGCTGAAGTTGGATGGTTAACCAACTGAGCCACTCAGGTGCCCCGGCATGAGATTTTTTTAAAACTATCCACAAATGATAATAATGTGCAGCTAAGATTAAGAATCACTTTTAAAACAGTTCCCCAGGGGCGCCTGGGTGGCGCAGTCGGTTAAGCGTCCGACTTCAGCCAGGTCACGATCTCGCGGTCCGTGAGTTCGAGCCCCGCGTCAGGCTCTGGGCTGATGGCTCGGAGCCTGGAGCCTGTTTCCGATTCTGTGTCTCCCTCTCTCTCTGCCCCTCCCCCGTTCATGCTCTGTCTCTCTCTGTCCCAAAAATAAATAAAAAATGTTGGAAAAAAAATAAAACAGTTCCCCAGGTGGTTCTCATGCATATAGGGTTTGAGAATCACTGCTTTTAAACAATTTCTAAGAAGCCTTTCCTGAACCAAGCAACCTTGAAAAATCTACTCTGTCAGGGCTCTGATTTGCAAAAACTAGATTTAAATATCTCCCTAGATTTAAATATCAATGTAGGAATTCAGGCTATCTAATTTTGTAAAATGTTTCCCTTAGAGTCTAGTTCATATACAATCTTTCATTTAACAAGATTCTACCACATATTTAATGAGCAGCTTTTTGCAGTGTTCCAACTCTGTCTTTGACTCTCGTTCTAGCATTCATTCATATCAGCTACTGGTTCCTGGACCCTGAACTGTAGCCCCTAGACTGGATTCCGTACAGCTCTAGTTCTTTTCACTCAGGTGAATTACTCCAGCATCTTTTGTTGTTGTTGTTCTGAGTTTTCTTCATCTCCCTACACTCAGGGAACACAACCCCTTTCATCCTTACCCTTTTGAGATATGCTTTCAAAAAAACATGTTAATATGGCTTATTTTCAACTTAGAAGGGATATAGGTCAGAGTCAGTTCACTCTTCCAGAAGAACTGATATTTTTAGCATCATGTTATTCTATGGAATGAACAATTTTATAAATTAGCAGGTATTAACAAACAATGAACATGTGGGAAATGAATATTTTGATAATTTGATTTTGAAATTTTGAAATTTATCTAATTTCTAGAAATCATACCTTATCTTATTTACATGTCTATACTCAACTATCAGGGTATATAGCATGGAAAGTTTGAATGTCTTTTTTTTAACTAAAGGAAAAAAAATTCCAATTATTAAAATTTATTATTTTTTTTAACATTTATTTATTGTTGAGATAAAGAGTGAGACAGAGCATGAGTGGGGGAGGGGCAGAAAGAAAAGGGGAACACAGAATCGGAAGCAGGTTCCAGGCTCTGAGCTGTCAGCAGGGAGCCTGATGTGGGGCTAGAACTCACAGACTGCGAAATCATGACCTGAGCTGAAGTGGGATGCTTAACTGAGCCACCCAGGTGCCCCCAAATTTATTATCTTATTAGAAGAACAAATATTGTTAGAGTGTTCATACTACTCAAAGCAATCTACAGATTTAATGCAATCCTTATCAACATACCAACATTTTACAGAGAACTAGAAAAAATATTCCTAAAATTTGTATCAAACCACAAACAAACCCAAAGAGCCCAAGAAATCTTGAAAAAGAAAATGAAACTAGGAGGTACCAAAATCCCAGTTTCCGAATATACTACAAAGCTGTAGTAATCAAAACATTATGGTACTAGCACAAAAATAGACACTGGCATAAAACTAGGTCGCTGGCTTACACCATACACACACACAAAAATTTTCATCAGTAGAACAAAATGAGACCCCGGGGGTTGGGAGACACCTGGGTGGCTCAGTTGGTCAAGCATTTGACTCTTGATTTTGGCTCAGGTTATAATCTCACAGTTCATGAGTTTTGCCACAAGTTAAGCTCTGCTCTGACAGATTTTGTCTTGGAATTCTCTCTCTCCCTAGCTCTCTGACCCTGCCCCCCGGAAAATAAATAAATAAACATTTAACAAAAAAAGAGACACCTGGGTGTCTCAGTCAACTTTGGCCTAGGTCAAAATCTTGCTGTTCCTGAGTTCGATCCACATCAGGCTGTGTGCTGACAGCTCAGAGCCTGGAGCCTGCTTCGATCTCTGTATCTCCCTCTCTGCCTCTGCTTCTTTCTCTGTCTCTCTCTCTCCCTCTCTCTCTCAAAAATAAATACAATCTTTAAAATAATTATAATTAAATAAATTAATTATAATTAAAATACTTAAAATAAAATAAAATCTTTAAAAAAATAGAGACCCCAGAAATAGACCTACATTTATATGGTAATTTACTCTATGAAAAAGAGGGCAGAATATGCAATGGGACAAAGACAGTCTCTTCAACAAATGGTTGTGAGGGGTGCTTGGGTGGCTCAGTTGGTTAAGTATCTGACTACTTCTCAGGTCATATCTCATGGTTCATGGGGTCAAGCCACACATCAGGCTTTGTGCTGGTGGTGTAGAACCTGCTTGGGATACTCTCTCTTCCTCTCTCTCTGCCCCTCTCCCTTTGACCTACCCCCCAAAAATAAGTAAATAAACTTTAAAAAAAACAAAAACAAATAGTGTTCAGAAAACTGGACAGCAACATGCAAAAGAATGAAACTAGGTCACTGGCTTACACCATACATAAAAATTAACTCAAAATACATTAAGGACTTACACATGAAATCTGAAACCACAGAAATCCATAATTTATCTGACATAGGCCATAGCACATTTTTCTAGACATGATACCTAAAGCAAGGGTAACAAAAGCAAAAATAATCTATTGGGACCATATCAAAATAAAAAACTTCTGCACAGAAAATGTAACCATCAGAGACAACTAAAAAACAACCTACTGAAAGAATATATTTGCAAATCACATCTCTGATAAAGGGTTAGTATTCAAAATACATAAAGAACTTACATAACTCAACACCAAAAAACAAATAATCCAATTAAAAAATGGACAGAAGACATAAACAGATATTTCTCCAAAGAAGACACCCAGATGTCTAATAGATACATGAAGAGATGTTCAGTATCATTTGTCATCAGAGAAATGTAAATCAAAACCACAATGAGATATCACTTCACACCTGTCAGAATGGCTAAAATCCATAACACAAGAAACAAGTGTTGGTGAGGATGTGAAGAAAAAGGAACACTCATGCACATTTGGTGGGAATGAAAACTGGAAGAGCTACTGTGCAGTTTCCTCAAAAAATTAAAAATAGAACTATCATATGATCCAGTAATTCCACTGTTGTGTATTTACCCCCAAGATATAAAAACAAAAAATTCAAATAATATAAACAATTGAAAATGATATATGCACCTCTATGTTTATTGCAGCATTATTTACAATAGCTAAAGTATAGAAGTAGCCCAAATGTCTATTGAATTAATAAAGAAGGGGTCACACACACACACACACACACAATGGAGTGTTACTCTGCCATAAAAAGAATGAAATCTTGCCATTTGCCACTACATGGATGGATCGAGAGAGTATAATGCTAAGTGAAATAAGTCAGAGAAAGACAAATACCATATAATTTGACTCATATGTGGAATTTCAGAAACAAAATAAAAACAAGTGGACAAAGAAAAAAAGGGAAAAACCAAAAAAACAGACTCTTAACTAAAGAGAACAAACTGATGGTTACCATAGGGGAGGTGTATGGTGGGTTGGGGGAGGATGGGTGAAATAAGTGATGGGGATTAAAAAGCAAACTTATCATGATGGGCACCGAGTAATGTAAATAATTGTTGGATCACTATATTATACACCTGAAACTAATATAACACTGTATGTTAAGAACACTGGAATTAAAGGGGCACCTGGGTGGCTCAGTCAGTTGAGTGTCCAACTTCAGCTCAGGTCATGATCTTGTGGTCTGTGAGTTCGAGCCCTGCATCGGGCTCTGTGTTGAGAGCTCAGAGCCTGGAGCCTGCTTCAAATTCTGTGTCTCCCTCTCTCTCTGCCCCTCTGCCACTTACTGTCTATCTTTGTGTGTGTGTGTGTGTGTGTGTGTGTGTGTGTGTGTCTCTCTCTCTCAAAAAATGAATAAACATTAAAAATTAAAAAAAAGAATACTGGAATTAAAAAAATAAACAAAATTTAATATCATGCATGAATATAATGTGAACTTCTTTGGTCTGAAATGGAAATAAATTTATTTGCAGCCTTAATATATATTTAGCCATTATAACTTAGGCATTATTTTAAGGACCTTTCATATGTTGTCTCAATCCCAAAAACAACACATAAGGGAAGTATTCTTTCTATTGTTATTTTATAAGGAAGGCAACTGGAGTACAGAGACTTTGACAAACTTTCACAGCACAGTGGGGCTAAAATAGGAACCCAAGTAACCTTCCCCAAAGCCTGTTTTCTCCTCATTATATAGCTATGCTCCCTACTACAGTATACTCTTCCTTATAGTATTTTGAGAACGTAATATGTCTCAACAATACTATAAGTAGTCTGAGGTCTAGATACATCTTTGTTTTAACTTTTACTATGCCATAGTACCAAACACATAAAGTCTTTCAAATAGCAAGCTTTTAAAAAGAATGAACAAATGAAAAAAATACATACATGAAAGAGTAAATATGAGATACAGTTCTTATCAGTTCATATGGAAGCTTTATGGAAATATGGACTTGGATTCAGGAAAAAAAAGAAAAACTTACACACTTGCTGGTTGGCCAGTTGTCCTGACATGTAGTGAAGTACACCTCAGTTGTCAGGGGCATCAAGCATGATGTCACGGAATTTTTGGCTTCCTTTGTTGAATTAATTTCACATTTAGCTTTTGGGATTACTATGGTGTAATTGTTTTTCATATTTGGAAGCTCTGACACAAGCAATAATCTAACTGGAATATAATTTAATAAACAAAAAACAGGTGTGTTTGGAGTATCTGCTAAGATAAACTTTATTAAATACATACTCTAAGGACATTATATATAAATTCTTCCACATTTCTAACAAAGTTGGCCATTTATGCATCCAAAAAAAAAAAAAGTAAAGGAGTAAATGCCAACAGAATTTAAGTGAATTTAAGCCAATGCATGACAATATTCTTTATGTAACCACAAAGTCAGTTCATTAGTTCCTTACTTGCTATTGTTCATTCATTCATTTATTCATGGACTTTTAAGAATGGACGTGAAACAGAGAGGTGCCATTTTCTACTTTTTTAAATAGAAAAGTTGTATGTTGAAATCAACACTATAGCTCTCAGCCTCCCAGGACAGACTTTTCAAAAAAGAAGAATATGAAGTCAAAAGAGAAAGTTACTGATGCAAATATGATGCATACATATTAAAAAGTTTTTAAAAGGTTCCTTTCTTCCTTGAAATGAGGCACCTAACTTCCCAACATTTCTAAATAATTTTAGGCTCAGCAGTGCCCTCCAGGGTGAATATGCTGCAGCCAGCATTGCAGCCTTGTGGAGCCCAAAGGAGAGCGATTTATCACTTACTGATCCACGAGGTAAATAGAGGTTATAATCAATCTGTACCTTTCAGCACACTCTAGGACATTAGAATTCATCCCCAAAGGGAATATGCTGCAGGATGACTATTCTTTAAACAATTATAAGGTAGAATTCTACCTAGAAGTAAAAGAAACAACAAAAAGGATGGAAAGTAACTGTAAGGATGATTTCAATTACATGCAGGTATTTACGTGTGTACATATATATGTGTTATAAAAAACACAAAAAGGGATTGGTTTTATTTCCTTGAAAAACAAGATAATATTATAATCAATGAAAAAATCTAATAAGATGGGGCAATTTGTATGATATTCACACATGTCTTCAAGTTTTACTACCCTGTTCCATTGTAGCTATACATATAGTAATGATACACATTGAGAATACTGACAGAAGGAGATATCCATTATATAATTTTTATCATTTTCTTTCACCAGGTCTCATGTCTTGTCTTAGGGTATACTATGAATTTGTATTTTTCAAAATCCTGCTTTCATCTTGTTTTACACTGTTTACCTTAAGTAATTTCTGTTGGCTCCTTTTTCTTTTATTTAAATATTTATTTGGCCTCACGTCCAAGAAAAGGGGAATTAATGTTTATTGATAACAGCATCTCCTCGGGACTGTAAACACCTTATCTTGCATTATATATATATATATATGTATATATCTCATATATATATATATATATATCTCATATATATATATATATCTCATAACATTATAAAGGTTTGCATATTTTACGTGTGAAGGAACTGGATATTCAATAGTTAAGATTCTGGCACTAGATAGGGCAACAGAGAAATATCTTTTGGGAGAAACTTACTAGTCCCTTTAACTCGCACCACATTGCTGACACGCTAAAGTGTTTTCAAGGCACATGGAAGGCTGACTGAGGAAACCAGAGAATGTAAAGCCTTTAACCTTCTTCGAAATGAGGCCACATTTAGAATCAGAATGTTAGATAGGACTATAATATTTCAGATGCTTCTTTAGAATCCATTCATTGCTCCCTTCCATAGGAGGAGGAGTTTGTTGGCCAATAAGATAATGTAAAGTTATGTTTGTACAGGTAAATCCTCAATCATATTCTATGTCACAAAATTTTCCATATTTATTTTACGAAAGATGCCAATGCTGAGAGTACAAAGTGAATTTCATGATTTAACCCTTTTGTGCCATAATCACAAGCCAGTTTAAGTCACCAGGCCTTTCTTCAATTCCTCAAATGCACTTAACTTTTTCCATTCTTAGGCCTTTGTTCACTGTTTTCTCTCCTGGAAACTTTTCCACATCTCCTTGCCTACTTCTACTCTCCTTTGTTTAATTTTTGTTTTTTCTCAGCCATCAGAATTTAGCTATTATTTCACTTTCTCAAGGAAGCTGTTGCTAGTTCTCTATACTAAATGCGGTCACAGAGACACCCCTTAGGTTAGCTTTGCAGCTTTTTTGCAGTTATAATTAAGGTATTGACTCCTTAAAAACTTTACTAAAATTATCCAAAATATTAAAAATGCCTCAGGTCTGGTTTTCTTTAAATACTCTCCTTTAATGTGAAGATAGCCCTCAAAACAGCGGTTGCAAACTAGTGATGCAGCATGCAGATGTATTTGCTAGGCTCACACAATGTTTAAAAATGTGATTAGTTACTAATATGTGAATAATTAAAAATTTAACTGCAAAAAAATTTCCTTTCCTAAAATTCAGAAGGTCTGACACATCTAGAATCCACTTTCCTGAATGACAATAATTAACGAGAAACATGTGGCCTCTGTACCATTTTAAATGGAACATTTATAAAATATATTTCTCATTTACCACTACTCCTGGCTGGTTTTATGTCTGACTTTCTTGTCACATTTCCATTGCCTCCATGTCTTTTGCAGGCATTTGAATAGCCAATTCGGCCTGGGAGGTTTATATGTGAAATCATTATCTACCCCTAACCCCCAAACCAGTGCTCTTCATTTTAATGTACATATGGATCCTGAGGAATCTTGTTAAAATGCAGATTTTGATTCAGTACATAGAGGTGTTGGGTTCCGAGAGTTTGGACTTCTAACATGCTCCTAGGTGATATGCTGAAGCTGTTGAAACATGAGCCACACATTAAATAGGAAGGCAGAGCTACATGTATCTAGGTGAAAATGAGATTCATGTGGAATTGCTCAATAGAATCAGGTTGATCCTACTATGAGGGAAAATAATGAGGTTGGGTCTGTGGCCTCGTGTCCTGACTCAGGGAGATAGATTTGAAGAATTCTCTGGAATAAGGTACTCTGAGCTATGTGAATGGAATGCAAAAGTGAGTAGTACTGAAGGAAGGAGTGTCCTTGGGTACTAATGGTAGACTTGGCCTAGATCACAGGCATATATTCTGTCTTGACAATGGATTGACAGCACTAAGAGTTCTGGATTTTTAGGGAGAGTTCTAGAATGCATGGCACAGGTCGCAGAATATGGTAAATTGTGCCCTAAATGGTATAAGGCTCCATTGATAGAGAAATAGAGAAGGTATATAAATGTATTTTCTGTTTATCTGATTAATCGTGTTATAACTTAGAGAGCAGACAGAGTAATTATTAGGTATCTAATTGTTGTATGATTATTTCTAAATAGTACTGAGTTTAGTCAGCAGCAGTACTGTTTAGCTACCATGTGTTGAGTTACTGTCATGAAGGATCACAATGTTCTTGGTGATTACCTCTATATGTTGTGTCATGGATGGAGTATGTGTGTGTTGGGGGGAGGTTTGAAAAATTAGTGACTCACAGTATCATTCCCTTTTCTCAGTCTCTCTACCTCATTTCTTTCTTGCCTAAACTGACTTACATAAGAAACAGATGAAAAATAACACATGCAAAATGTGGTAGACAGAAAAGGAGAGGGGGAAATAAGGAAGAACACATGCCTGAATTTAGTTTGTGGAAAAACAGTGAAGAGAAATTATGGGGAGGGTTGTCTATATAAAATCAATTATTAATTATGTTTTGGAGAATAATCACTGCTCCTAACTTTGCTCTTCAGAGGAATTCAGAAGACATAATATAGTTATTCAAGGCTTTGAAGTTAGAACAATTTTTCTTCATATTATAACTAAGCCATTATGGAACTTAAAGGAAGCAAAATCCAGTATAATTTTATTAATTAAATACCTAAAACATATTCTTACATATTGTGAATACAAAATATATTTATTAATTAGCCACTGATTTAAGTTAACATTTTTTCATAACTGATAGGTTTATGTAATGACTAATTTTTTGCATGCAACTTAGGATATTTGTGTTAAAGTTAAAAAATGAAATTATTTTTAAATGTGGAGACCCTCAGTCCAGGGATAGGCATGGTGTATATACCACCACAAAGGATTTCTCGATTCCATATCTGATGTTAATATACTGATCTCAAAACCACACCATAGAATTTAGGAGTTGGTTAAATTTTATATGAGATATATATATATATATATATATATATATATATATATATATATATATACACACACACACACACACACACACATATGTACTTCATATTGGAAATATCTATAGATAATTTATAATTATAAAACTGATTCATAAATATACTACAAATGTAGAAAATGACCCACTGCTGAAATACAAAAAGATTAACAAGATGAAAAATATTTTTGATTTTAATATACAGATTCTAGACAAATCAAGTAGTAAGTCTTATTGATAACAAGAAACAAGTGAGTATTTAGGACAAGTGAAGACACACAAATGCACACACACACACACACAGTTTTTTGAATAAGATCTAGAAAGTAAAATAACATTTGCAGTTCATTATTAAACTTTTATCCAAAATGTCCTCCTTTAGAGACTTATGAGCAGAAGTCACAGAAACATTTTTAAAAAGTTAATAATAGCTAGAATATCTAAAGGGGTATTCACTGTTCCACCTGCACGGTCTCATCCTTACAAGACTTAACTATGTGAACACATAATCTGTGTTTCTTTCTCCTTAACTGACTGACAGATTTTGTTTTGAAGAATCCATAGTGAGATACTTCCAGGGAAGTGCGAACAACTTTGCAAGAAATAAATAGAGGAGAACTTGAGTAAGTGTCACAGGTAATTAAATCATTAGCCAAGTTTTAAGAATCTCATCCGGGGCAGAAATTATAGTCGTGGCTTCTTTATTGTGGTGGAAGTTAATTGTGCCACCAGTAAAATGTCTGAAAGGGAGTTTCTAATGGTTCCTTGCCCAGCTCCAATCTCAAAATAGTTCATTTGTTTGTGTACAGGAGCATGTAGAACAGAAACATCAAAAACTTTACAGCTTATAAATAAATTCAAATTAAATGGATTATCTCCTTTTTAAGTTTTTACTACATATTTTAAGTTAAAAGAACGTATTGAGGTAGGAGAGAAACGTGAAAATGTATGAGAAGTGTATTGTTCTTAGTCACTTCTTTTGGAGAAGGCTTCCCAGTGATTTTTCCATAATATTCAAGCTCTTTGGGATGGCTTTTACAGAATCTCTCCTACAAAAGACAGCCAAGGTTCCCATCATTGCCATTTACTCAAGGATCATTTATTTTCCACCTTGTCTACAGTCTCCATTTCAATGTTATCACTGTTGAGTAAATTGTCCAAAAGCAACAATCTGTCATTCACCAAAAACAACTTCAACCCTCTCAGACATTTAGAGGGAATATATCTGGAGCACTATGGAATATAATTTGCAAAATGACATCGTGGCATCCTGAAATCTTTTGTTCACTTCACATGATAGGTCATTTCTCTGAAAGTAGTTATGTCATCACTGCATTGTGACAGAGTTCCAAGAGCAGATCCTTATAGCTAGTTGAGGTCACTTGGCAAACCTGCTGACAATTCCTGGCCATGGTGAGATTCATCCCAGTGACGAAGTAAATATTCATTTGGAAACACAGACATTGAGCCCTACTGGCTAGGATATATTAAAAGAGTGCAAGTACCCATATAGAGTTCTATGATAAGATGAAATTTAATTTTTCCATATCCAAATAAATGACCATGGAACAATCATATAAATACTGAATGAATGATTGATTCATTAAATCATTTATTCCCTCAACCAAATTTATGGAGTGCCTTCTACACCACTGCATCAGATATAAAGGGAGAAGGTCAATGAATTAGTATCAAACAAATATCTTGCCTGTCAAGAGTTATGTAAGAAATGTGGAGGGATATTTAGCAAGAAATACAAAACAATTTCTAAGAAACTATTTAAATATAGATCAGGGAGGTGTGGTCTGGGTACCTTTTTCATTCTTGAATCATCTTGTGATCTCAAAGATAACTATGCAAAGGCACTACACGTCACAGAATCCCCAGTGGTGGACATCTGTTACCTCTTGGTAGGGCTCCCTAAAAGGGGAATCTGGATTCTTTCAGGAAGTGTATTAGATCTGTCCACAAAAGCATGGGATGTCTTCTGGGGGAATGGAGGCCAAGACTTTTTATTTTACCACTATGTCCATGAAGAGGTTTGCTGTCAGAGCAGACCCTATGTCAGTGAGAAACATGTGCATTTTGTGTAGTTGTTTGCTGCTTCCTTTCCCGACTTTCCCCTATGATTAAGGAATAAAATTTCACAATAAAATCAATATTTCAATCATAAAAAAACACCACAAACTTCCTCTATGACTGATCAAACTTGATAAATCCAGCCCCATCAACCCAATACCCACTGCAGACTTGCCTTCCTTGCACTACTGGGACCCATACTCTCCTCCTCTGATGAAATTCACATTGTAAATTGCACAACCGTTTAAAATTAATTAAGGAAGGCAAACTTGATTTTAAAGTATTTCAGTAGCCCACTAGTAAGCCCGCTCTTTTTATCTTAAGACATATCAACAATTCTGGAATGGATTTTTTTTTTTTTTAGGAATCATGATCTAATTCATTCCTCTTTTGAAAAGGAAGACAGGCTAGTTAGTAGCAGGTAATTAGCACTGTTAATTTCTGATTTCATGTTCCAGAATTTTAAAATATATGCTTAATGGAGCATCTGAAGGAATCAAGTTAGAAGATAGAAGGTGGTGGAGAAGACATACTGGAAGAGACAATGGCATTTGACAAGTACTGCAAGCCAGTTAGAATGAGAAAGAGAAAAAGAGAAAGAGAAAGGAAGGAAGGAAGGAAGGAAGGAAGGAAGGAAGGAAGGAAGGAAGGAAGGAAGAAAGAGAGAGAAAGGCAGGAGAGGACTGCTGGCCTAGTTAGACGTTTTCAATTTCACTTTACTCGAAGGCATGAACAATCTAAATAAAAGGTAAGAGAGAAGATGTCACTTGGTTAGAAGTTAGACAAATCTTAGTAAGTCCAGACAATTAACCATTTGGGAAAGCTGTTTGCCTTCATGAACTTCAGTTTCCTAAGGTCTAAAAACAGTGATCGGTTGTTGTGAGGATTAAGTAAGATCATACGTGCGCAACTATGTATTCATAATAGATCCATGACAAACATTTGAATCCTTCCTTGTTCCCCTTAGTGCAGACAGCTCGTTTTATGTAATTCTGAGACAATCACCACAAGGCCCCAAAATTTCCTATTAATTTTGCCCCTAAAAACCAAATCTATAGAACCCTGAACTGAATACACCATGGAAATACTTTCCAAATAATTTTTATCCTTGTACCTAATAGAATAACTTCTGAATGTATTCTCATGAATCTAGATTCTTTTATATTTTTTGTGTTTGTATTGGCAGATCAGTGGTGTGAGAAAACATATTGGAGCTTTGGGCAAAATAAAAAAAAATCAATAATACTGATCATATCTCCATTGTAATATCTCACTTACTGTTCATTTTTGCAATAATTTTGATTTGAAAAATGTTCTAATAAGTATTATTATCTTGATGACTGAGTCTTTTGGAACCTCCTTAAATTGTGTGCCTAACATAAATATCTGACTTGCCTTACCCTAGACCTGGCCCTGTGTGAGATGTTTTTAGATGCAGATTCAGATATTTTGTTTTTGTTACTTTACACTACATTTCAGGATGAACCTCACCAGAGTATATTCTGTGAAATTAGCAACAAGGATCGAGGTGAAAAAAAATTACCACCAGAATATAAGTGGGATTAGTTTATCCTAACCAATAAGGTGGGATCCCTGGAATATTCTCCCTTTACTTTTATTATCTTCAGTGTGACTCCTTTGTGGTCTGCAGCCCAGTGTTTGAAGGCCCCTGAAGGTGTGTGCAGTGAAGGTGGTGCCACTGAAAAACCAGGCATCTCCTCTTTTTGTTAAAACACGCCTAATGCTTCATGTTTTTTCTAACAATAAATTATAATTCATTGAACATTTATAACATATTGGGCATTGGAATATATGTTTTTCCCCACCTTGTTTAATTCTTTCAAAGAAGGCAATAGGAAATTATTACTAATAACATTTTAAAAATGAGCATTTAACAGTTGAACAGATTTAACATTTACAGTGACAAATCTAAAATTCATAGTGACCAACCTATCAAAAGTTTGTTCTTTGAGTCAAGTCCCAAATATGTTAGCCTTGCTCAAGCAAAATAAAATTGGAAGAAATAAGACAAATTAGAGTTGGAACCCTAAACTCTGGAAATAAGAATTAGACTACAGACTACTATGTCTATAATTAACAGATCTTATGATCCACACAATACCAGAAACAACATCCTAATTAGAGTATTAGAACATTGGGGTGAAAAAAAACCAATGCAACAACAACACACACAATAAAGTAAAAGTGTAAGCACTGAGAATAGAGAAAAAGACATGAGGCAAGGATATTATTGTAGAAGAGAAAAACTGGCCAGGTTCTAGGGAAATCCCAGGAGCTCATATTGGCAGAAGTTGGAGAATAGAACACTATGATTATTCTAGAAAAGATACAGGCAATTAATCAGATGGAGCTTGGCAAGCTCTCTGCTGATTAAAAGCCAAATAGAAAAGGGGCATAATTATCAGAGGGTAAGTAGATGATAAACCATCCTTGTTTACCTGGGACTGAGAAGATTTTTCCAGACATACGTTACACAGTACTAAAAGCAGGACAATCCCAGGAAAACTGAGACAGTCTCAGGCAAGCCATGATGATTGGCCACTCTAGAGTATATTAGAGGTCCTAAGTCTTAGCAATCGATACACATAACTGGTGGAACTGGATGAGGCAAGCAAAGTCAAGTGTACTAGATTTGGAGATGGGAGGACAGGCAAGTCAACTGTAGGACAGGGCAGATTCAGAGATGGAAGTACAGACAAGAGAATCAAAGGTCTTAGTCATTCAAAACTCCATTAGGCTAATTACGAGATAATACATGTACACAATGCTGCAAAGTAAATGATAATGAATTTCATAACAGGAATAGAACAAGGGTTATGGGCATTGAGAGGGTAAAGAATTGCCATTTTCAATGAGATGAGAAAGGACACATTAAAACTGGGGTTTTAAGCATGATTGGTTTGTTATTAAGCAGATTTGGAAGAAAGTCAGAAAAAGAAAATATGCTATTAGAATGTACAGGAGATGTACAGGTTATACACTGGATTTGACTTTTCATTAGTAGAATTTGAAGGTGAAATAGAGTTTGTAGAAGACAGTATTTGGAATTAACTTTGGGATTTGTGTTTGATGTCAAGATAAACATTTCAGATTTTATTCGTAAAACATCAATGAACCAATCATTTGAAAGATTTTGATCAGGGAAGTGGGCAATAATGCTGACCTATGCTTCCAAGGATTTTGTATCCACAATAGTGAACAGATAGATCTGGGATAGGAAGTCACTGGATACACAGAGTTCTTGCAAAAGACAGTAATAATTACACAGAAAGTGAGAAGACACAAAGGCTTGAAAGAACCAGAGAAGGATGAAAAGAATAGGACAGTGAAAGGATTAGAATTCAAGGCAGTGTGGCAAAATAAGATAAACTCAGGCTTCAGAAATCGACAAGCTTTGGCTGATGTCTCTGATTCTCAGCTTACTGAGGATCTGATGAAATGGCCTGACATACTGACAATATAGCCTCAAGAAGAAATCTCAACTTTTCAAAGCCTCAGATCCTATACATAAAATATATATAATATGACCCATAAGAGGCCTTTTGTTAATTATCAAATATGACAATAAAGTCCATATTATAATACCCAGTACCTAGACCTTTAGTGAATGATGACTATAATACTATAAATTAATAGAAATTGGTTAACTGATTGAAGATGGCAGTAAATTGTATAGAAATGTCAAAGATATTTTCAAAATTTTAGAGTTATATGAGATTCCGCAAAAGTTCATAATATAGCTATTGAGGGTCTCTCTGTATAGTTGTAAATAACTTTCCTGGTTTCAAGCCCCATCTTCCCCACATTCTAGCTCTATAGACTTGAATATTCACCTAATTTTTCCAGTTATTATATGAGGTATACACACAGAAATTGTAAATATATATATATATATATATTTTCATATATATATATATATATTTTTTTTCATTTACTAGTTGGTATATATCCTGCAAAATGCTCATATTCCTAAACTTTCTTAGGACTAGATTTTAGTATCAGGCATGTCAAAACGAAAAGAATCATTCTCTAAAGAAAATGACTCTCAATTTTGCAACATATAATAGGTTATCAATAAAGTTATGATGCAGTGCCTGAATGGATGGTACTGAATTAAACTGAGGAGATGCTCAGACAAGAAAGGCTGTACTGTAGGATAGGTATTCCCTTGGCAGGTTAATGGAGGATTCAGGGTTTAAGCATCAGCACATAGCAGGATTCATTTGATGGGATTCTTAAATAGGAATGTGTTTGCAATACTCTATCCAACCTATTCCTTAGAGCACAAGCGCCTTGATCTGTGATAAACCCTGTGGAGTCTTTCTCTTTTCTAGATTCATAAGCTGATTCTACTTATTGCTTGGAGATCCTGATGATGGGGATTTGCATGTTAAGGTGTTAAAGTGGGACCAAAAATTTTCCAGGAGCAATCATGCGACACCAAAGTTGTAAAAACGTCTTGAATGATGGCAACTTAAAAGACCTAATGGTCCAGGCTAAATGGAAAATAAACCTGAATATAGTACAGAACCATTCCCAAGAAATGTTGGCTTTGAAGGAAGTTCATTTTGCATGCCACATTGGTCCTCTCTGAAGGTGATTTTTTTTTAAAAGAGGCAAACTGAGGACATCCTGTGCTTTCCACACAGACGATATTAAAAATTGAGAATACCAGTGCTCACATTGGAATTTCCATAATGACTAGAGAATATATATCCATATGGCTTGGGAATGTCCCTCAGCCAATAACTCATAGAAGGAAAGTATAAGTGCACTAAGGGGCATCGTTAACAATGATATTCTCTTAACCTTACAGCAATGTATTTCAGTTTATGGAACTTATACCAGCATTTACAGATCTTTGGGGAAAGTACTAAATATGGGTTTAATCACCATGGTTAGATATGTGAATGACCAGGCTGGTAAAACTGTTTTTGAGAGTATACTCCTTCTTTTAATTTCAACAGGTGTTGGAAAAATGGATCTGCATGGAATATTCATGCCTTGTATAAAGATATCTATCTAGTAAAGAAAATGAAAGGTGCTCTATAAGAATTCATTACCAATATGAATATATTAAGAAAACCAAATTGTTGGTTGCTAGCATAAAATTAATTGTGCTTTGTTTAAGTTGAATTCACAATACAATTGAGAAGACATTCATAAGATGGTAGGCATTTATTGGATACAACAGCTCAAGCTAACACATTTTTATGAGAGGTAGATATGATTCAATTATTTGCTGTTAAGGTACATTCCCTTCCCTCCTGTCTAAAGCGGTTGCCTTAACAACACAGGTGCCCAGATGACTCCTCATGCATATTGTTTTGTCTTTTCCTCTGCTTTGATCTGTTCTCTAATACGTCAGGTTTAAAAAAAGAGAGACTTTAAGAAAATGCTTTGGGGACATTCATCAAGAAACGACCCTAGGAAAGGGGAGTTTTAGA
Organism: Neofelis nebulosa; assembly: GCF_028018385.1. Lineage (NCBI taxonomy): Eukaryota > Metazoa > Chordata > Mammalia > Carnivora > Felidae > Neofelis > Neofelis nebulosa. Next base: position 43,660,564 of record NC_080790.1, on the reverse strand, counting down.
TACTTTTTTCTTCTCCCACCACATGCATTTAATCATAATAGTCATGCAATGTGGTCTGTATACCCTGCTCCATTCTCTATCCAACCTTCAATGTTTAGTTCATCTGGCTCTTCCATGAAGTTCCTTGGTACCATATTTGCTCAAATCTCTACTGCCCCTGAAGTTTTGTAACAATTCATAAGTGGACTATTGATCTGCCTTGTCCTGTGGTTATTGTCTTTTTTTTTAAAATGTATGATAGTACTGAACAGGGCTATGATAGAAATAAGCAGTTTGAGATATGAGCACAAAGGAGGAAAATCTGACCCAGTAAAGCCAAAACTTGTTCAATACTCTGGTGCACAAAGGAATAGTTATCCTGGATGGAAACAGGCCATTATTGTACATGAGTTCTGCTCATATATATAAGCAAAAGATGTCCATTTTAATAATTTTCCTTGCTGGCTAACATAAATGGTATCTAAAATGTAGTAGGCACATTTGTCTAAATAATTTCAGCAGAGGTTATTGCCAGAAAAGGATTTTGGGGTCTGGACTTTACCTTTACTTGCTACAACACACACAGCCTGAATTAAGTGGTTAATTAGTTGCTTATACATACATTATACAGAACCTACACTTAACAAAGGCATAGAGTGGATGGGTACCATTTTTAGCATAGCTCTATTCCCTCTTAGCAATCACTTCTTGTCAACAAAGTTGCAGAACTTTCTGAGTTTTTGAATATGGCAATTTCTTTCTCATTACCAGCACCTTATGCCAACAATGCCTCTCTTTCCCCACTATCCCATGACTGTGTCATCCCCAGAGAGAAGTCAATCTTCACTACAGTGGAATGAATGTTGCTTGCCACATGTTTAGCACATTCTATCTCAGACATAGCACGTTTATATTTAATAAATGTCCAATGGCATAACTTGATGGTGTTATGGGGGATTTGTGGACAAAAGACATTTTGGAGCACACTAAATCATATAAACGTCTTTCTGTGGCACCATGTTTTCCTCTGCTACTAATCTGGCATTACAAGTGAAGAAATATCAATTGTCTAAGGCCAACTCAATTTTGGAGAATGGAAATTTTGCATTTTCCTTTCTTTTCCTTCCTAGAAAGGATTGCTCCTCTCACATGGACCACACCAAGTACTCTTCCTAGGAGAATGAAACATCACTTAGGAGACTGAATTGAGATGGATTGAGAATTCACTTTATTAGAAGAAACACCTTCATTTTTCTCATTAGTAAATCTAACTAGACGGTGCTATGCAGTCACGATCATATTCATCTAGATCTCACATCTTTGCAATGCAGGACCAATGGGATGCATAAATATTACATGAATGTGTTCTAGTGGTAACTATAAAGAAACGCAAATAATTTGGGGAGCCTGGGTGGCACAGCCAGTTGAGCGTCTGGCTTCAGCTCATGTCATGATCTCACGGTTCATGAGTTTGAGCCCTGCATTGGGCTCTGTGCTGACAGCTCAGAGCCTGAAGTCTGATTCGGATTCTGTGTATCCCTCTCTCTCTGCTCCTTCCCACTCATGCTCTCTCTCTTTCTCTCCTTCAAAAATAAAAACATTAAAAAAATTAAAAAAAGAAACACAAATACTTTGCCTAAATCAGCACATGAAACATACACTTTGTAGAAACCAATTCTTCAGTTAAAAAAAAAAAAGTGGTAGGTGGAGTCATGTTACTGTACTACTGATTGAGTCCCTTCTAAATGCCTGAGATCTAACTCCCTTGTTCAATTTGTCAACTTGTCTCCCCAACACTCATTTTTGGTATTAAAAAAACACATGACTTTTATTAAAATACTTGTCTATGATCCTTTATGGATGTCTTTATGCTTTATTTTCCTTCTACTTCCTGTAAAGTGTGACATCTTAGCTCAGTGGAGGTATAAAGTAATTCAAGACTACTTGCCCTTCCCTTCCTCTCCCTACTCATAGGAATGTGTTTGTACACCAAATATGATGTCACAGTCTAGTTCACAAAAAGATAATGATGTTAGAACTTAGTGCTATATCACGCTGTATTCCCTCCCTTAATGCTCCCAAGCACTGAGTGGGTGGTAAGAGGAGAGGTTAAGTGAGTATTGGAACATCAGACATTAGCGATTATCTAATCACAACACTGAATCTCATGGCTGAAAAGTCAGCTCTTTCCTCAACTTCTTTCAACTCTTCTCATTTATGAAATAGGAAAATTTGGTTTCTGTCTCGTTTGTCTCTAGTAATATCACTGTACCACTTGCTAAATAAGTCTCTATAGCTTCCTTATCCTTAGAGAAGAGATAATAAAATATCCTCCCTCAAGCAGTTGTTGTCAGGATCAAATGTGGCATCGTACACACATAAAGTATTTAAAAAACAGAGTGCCTCACACATAATAAATGCACAAATTCAATGAACAATTATTTATATCATTATAATTTTCCTTTAAAATAAATGAAAGGCAGACTCCAGACTCAGAATGTTAGGCATGCAGACAGGCATCAACATCTTAACTAGAATTCAAGAACTTATTTTCCTTCCAGTTTATATTATGGTTTACTACTATGCAAAACATGTTTTCTGTTTGTGGATGTGCTATAGCGTTTTCTTTATGAGTAAGTTTATTTCAGCAAAAAGTGAGTCAATAAAAAGAATATATGAAATAAAGCATAATTCAGTTCATGCACTAATATAGGAAAAGCTCTGAACAAAATGACTTACACTTGGGACTATGTATAAACGGTATGCATGTTAGCTCTTTTTACTGTCACGTGCTTCCCCATATCCCCAGCACCACACCCTTGCATCTATCAGTTACTTTGCTCTCCTGCCTAAAATGCTTCCTCATCACAGTTTGGTTCATCTTCTCCAGGAAACTACCCCCCATTCAACCTGATGTGTAATTACCTTCTTGTTTTGTTGTAAAAGGGCTTTGTGGTCAAACATCACTATGGTCACTCCTGACTGTGCCCCTTGCTAGATGTATGATTGTGGGAAAGATACTTCACAGTTTCATCAGCATTAGTGTAAAGAACATAAAGTCAATGACTATTTGTATGTTAGTGGTAAGGATTAAATGAGATAAAATATAGGAGACATTCATTAGCTAAAACTCAATAAAATTCAATAAAAGTTCAATGGTATGATGGCTATACTTGTATTTTAAAATTGCATCTGTTTTAATTTTCCTTCCTTCATCCCTTCATCTTCCTTTTACATCTATTCTTTGAACATCTTCTCTGGGTAGGGCCTTTGCTTACTACAGAAGGTCCCCAGACTTACACAGTTCGACTTACGATCTTCTGACTTTACAATGGTGTGAAAGTGACACACACTCAGTAAAAACTATACTTTGAATTTTGAACTTTTCCCAGCACGGTAATATGTGGTATGATATTCTGTCATGAGGCTGGGCAGTGACAGCAAGCCTCAGCTCCTAGTCAGACATATGGTCACGAGGGTAAGCAACCAATACAACCTGTACTCATACAACCCATAAAACCACTCTTTTTTTCCCCACTTCCTGTAGAATGTTCAATAAATGATCATATATTTAAAGCTTTATTATAAAATAGGCTTTGTGTTACATGAGTTTTCCCAACTGTAGGCTAACATCAGCATTCTGAGCACATTTACAGTTGGCTAGGCTAAGCCATGGTGTTTGTTAGGTTAGGTGCATTAAATGCATATGTGACTTAATGACATTTTCAACCTACAATGGACTTATTGGAAAGTAATCCCATTGTAAGGAGAGGAAGATCTGTACTTTGTAATATAGACAGAACAATTTCTGCTCTCTTCCCGAGGTCTCTCACCAAAACCATATTTATTCATTTAATTTTTGTTTACTGAAGCCTTAATTTATATCTCCTTTAAAAGTTTTTGAGTTTGGTTACAATAGAAGACATTTAAAATAAGCCCACTTACATCTCAATGTTATGTTCAAATATTATATGGAGGGAATGGGATATAAATATGCCAAATACTTCGGCTAATAGAATTACTGTAATTGGACATAAATTTAACTGTGCAGTCTTGACAGCCTGGGCAGAAGGGGGAATTGAGACAGGTTACAAGTCTGATGAGTATTTTCAAAGTTTGGCTAGACATGACTCTGGGCCCTGTAAGCTAAAAGTGGCTTTCAACAAGTTGGATCAGGGATAGTTGATCTATAAATTACTTCCCTAAGTGTTTCCTGTTGGGAAATATTTGTCATATAAGCATGGTAGAATTTTATTAAATATAACTAAGTCAGGCTACATGTTTTGAAAAAAACATTTGTCCAGCTTGCCACTGTTTTTGTGTTTTCTTATAAAACATTCAACTATAAATTGGAATTTGATATATCGCCCACCAAGTGACCAAACTGAATGCATAATGCAATATTTGGAGCTGTGGAATAATTTTTGGATAGCTGATGTATCAACAAACTAATTCTACCCATTTGTTTAGTATTTTACAGTTTACAGAGTGCTTTGGAATATATTATCACTTTTAGAAACACAGCTGAAATATATTAGAAAGAGCTCTGGAGTTGAAGTTAGATGATTTGCATTCAACTCTGCCCACCGCAGCCTTATAACAGCTCCCCCTATTTTTGTAACTTCCTCTTCCTGACTCATCCATTCAGAATGATTCTGCAGATAGGCATCTCCAAGTTAGCACAAATTTTGATGATTAATTCTTTTGTAACTTTCTTTTTTATTCCTACAAGGAATGCTGGTATAGGTTATAATAAAAAAGAAAATGATTAAGTTCCTAGCCAACCATATAGTAAGGTTATTCCTTGAGGTTTTTTTCAGTCCACGTACCACTGACTTCACATAGTGTTCTGGAATCCCTTCATCTTCTGACCTTCTCAGTCACCCTCCCTCTTGAAACTATACCCCCCTGCACTGCTGGCTCCATTCTGGACAGACGTGAAGAACTGTCATAGAGGTTGGTGTTGACTGTTAAGAACAAATGAATCATCAACTCTGGTCTTTCAGATAATATTGGTCATTTTTGATATAACTGCTATATATCCTTTTACTAAAATCCTTCTGTCTAGTTTTGCTGCATTGCCAGCAACAACTTCCTCCTCCTCCAAAGAGTAATAGAAGGGAAAACAGAGAGGAAAGATGTGTATGTGCCCTTCCCACCCAGTAGACAGAAGAGAACTTGGAGGGAGAACCAGTGTCATTCAATGTTGTTGTTTTATCATCTATGTAACCCCATTTGAAATGGGTTTTCCATAATGTACAGTAAGAATATGAAAATTGATGAATTGATGGTGTACTTTATGAGAGAAAGAATACTTTCCCTGGGTCCTAATTCTAAGAGGGTTCTTTTCATTTTATCGTTCAGGTACCTAATGCTGATTTAATTGTGATTTGTAGTATGTGGCACAGTATGCTCATAGGTACCTGATGTTAGGTCAGTATATATCTCTCTTTCTATCTCTGGGTTTATCTCTATCTTTATCTAGTTTGTTTTGTCTTCCTCTCAGATCCCCCACTCCCATTCATTCTTTACATACACCTTCATAGGCACCAATTCATTCTATTGAATATTTGTAAAATCTATGGCAATAATTCATTTGTTTGGCTTAGTAAGAAAAATATTGTGCTATAAATCCTGTCTCTTTATTCCTTTTATATCTTTTTAAAAGATGTACCCATTCTGTCCTATATCTTTTCTTCCCTATATCCCTTTGAACTTGTATTTATCTAATAATAGATTAAATTGAACATTTTATATTCTCATGTCCACACTATTTTTTAGACAATTTTTTTCAGAGTAGTTTTTGTTTTATAACAAAACTGAGGGAAACCAACAGAGATTTCACATATATCCTCTGCACCCCCCCCCCCCCCACTCCCTGCATAGCCTTCCTCATTACTGACATTCCCTACCAGAGTGGTACATTTTTAAATCAAGGAGCTACATGAAATTACCATGAAGCTACACTGACACTTCATACAACCCTATGTCCATTGTTTATATTATGGTTGGCTCTTAGTGCTGTACATTTAATGGGTTTAAACAATGTATAAGGACATATATCCATGATTATAATATCATACACAGTATATTCACTGTCTTCAAAATCCTCTGTGCTATGCCTATTCATCTCTCACTGGCCTCTTCCCCACCCCTGGCAAGCACTGATCTTTTGATTATCTTCATAGTTTAGCCTTTTCCAGAATGTCTAATAGTTGGAATCATATAGTACATAGCCTTTTCAAATTAGCTTCTTTCACTTATTAAGATGCATTTAAAATTCTTCCAGGTCTTGTCATGGCTTGAAATCTCATTTCTCTTTAGTACCGAATAACATTCCATTGTATAGTACACCAAACTTTATCGGTTCATGTTCTGAAGGACAACTTAGTCACTATAAACTTTCCTATAATTTTAGTTATATAATTCCTATAAATTTAGTTGCTATAAACATTCATGTGCAGACTTTTGTTTCAACAAAATACATAGTTTTCAACTCCTTTGGGTAAATACCAAGAAGAGTGATTGCTGGGTCAAATGGTAAGAGTGTGTGAAGTTTTGTAAAAAAGACTGCCAAACTGTCTTCCAAAGTGGCTGTATACCATTCTACATTCCCCTAAGCATTGAATGAGAGTTCCTTTTGTTCTACATGGTCATCAGCATTTGGTACTTCCAGTGTTCTGGATTTTGGCCATTCTAATATGTGTGTGGTGGTATATGATTGTTTTAATTTACATTTCCCTGATGGCATATGATGTAAAGCATCTTTTCATATGCTTATTTGTCACCTGTATTATATCTACTTTGGTGAGGTGACTCTTAAGGTCTTTGGGCCATTTATTAATTGGATTTTTTTCTTACTGTTGTTTTAGGAGTTCTTTTTATATTTTGGATAAGAGTCTTTACCAGATGTGTCTTTTGTATGTATTTTCTCCTAATCTGTGTCTTGCCTTCTTTCTAATTCTCCTGAGGTTTCCTTTAGCAGAAAAGAATTTTTTTTTTTTTTTTAATTTCAGTGAAGTCAGGTAATCAATTTTGTGGATGTGGCCTTTGGTGTTATATCTACAAAGACATCACAATACCCAAATTCATCTAGGTTTTCTCCAATATTGTCTTCTAGAGGTTTTATAGTTTGGCATTTTACATTTTGGTCTGTGATTCATTTTGAGTTAATTTTTAAGGGTGTAAGATCTATATCTTGATCAATTTTTTTTTACATGTGGATGTCTAGTTATTCCAGCACTATTTATCAAAAGACTACCTTTGCTCCATTATATTGCCTTTGAAACTTTATCAAAGATCAACTGACTATGTTTATGGGGACCTATTTCTGGGATCTCTATTCCGTTCTTATTGTTCTGTTTATCATTTCATCAATACCACACTGCCTTGATTACTGTAGCTTTATAGTATGTCTTGAAGTCAGGTGGCCTAAATCATTCGACTTTGTTCTTCTCATTCAATATTATGTCAGTTATTTTAGGTCTTCTGCCTCTCCATGTAAACCTTAGAATGAGTTTGTCAAGATCCACAAAATAACTTGTTGGGATTTTTGACTGGAATTTCTTTAAACCTATAGATCAAATTGAAAAGAACGGACATTTTGATGGGCATTAATCCTCCTGCTCATAAACATAATCTCCCCATTTATTTATTTGATTGCATTCATCAGAATTTTGTAGTTTTATTCACAGAATTCTTATACATATTTTGTTGTAGTTAACTTAATTATTTAATTTTGGAGGGAGTGCTACTGTAAATAGCACTGCATTTTTAATTTCAAATTCTATTTGTTCACTGTTGGTATAAAGGAAAGCAACTGACTTTTGTATGCTAACTTTGAATCTTGCAAACTTGCTATAATTTCTCATTAGTTCCAGGAGTTGTTTTTGTTTGTTTGTTTGCTTGTCAATTCTTTTGGATTTTCTATATAAACGTGTCATCTATGAAGACAGTTTTATGTCTTCTTTTACAATATGTATACTTTTATTCAAGCACTACTTTTTAATAAAGATGACTACCTTTATGAGGGCTATTTTTCCTTCTTCTGCTTTTTTAAAATGTTATATGTTTTGTCTTTCCTTGTCGGTTATTTTTTTAAGTTTGTTTGTTTGTTTATTTATTTATTTATTTAGAGAGAAACAGAGACAATGCGAGTAAGGGAGGGGCAGAGAGACAGGCAGAGAGAGAGAGAATCCCAAGCAGGCTCCACACTATCAATGCAGAGCCTCATGCAGGGCTCAAACTCACAAAACCATGAGATCATGACCTGAGCCAAAATCGAGAGTCAGATGCTTAACAAGGTGAGCCAACCAGGAAACCCATTTCCTTGTTGTTGATTTTAGAAGTTTATTATAAATTCTAAATAATTAATTTATTATTGGTTTTAGACATTAAAATGTTTCTCTATTCTGTCAGTTGTCTACAATTCTGTTTGCCATTTGTTGAAGAAAATTCTTAATTTTGCATGAGTCTTTATGTAGGAATTGTTAACAAAATGATGGATACTAATTTCAAAGTTAGTTTGGCGAAAGAAAAATGTAAAACATTTTATATTTCTGATTCAATCATGAACCTTAAATACTGTAAGCACAGAGTTGAGGCCCTATCTACTTAAAACAGATGAACAGACTGAATCTATTTGTTTTGATAGCAGATTGCTTGCTTTGTTGGCATTTGTCCATCCATTGTATAATCTATTACATTGCTTCCCATTTGCCTTTGTTGTTATACTTTCTATTTCTTCAAGAATTATGCTATGAATAATCCATAAAATAAAATCCATAAAATAATTATAAAATAATGAGAGCTAAAACTTAATCAGAAATACAAAAACAGATATGGAAAATCATGAGAAGATACATGAAACAATAATCTAAGGCGAAACAAAGTCATTTTAGCCTACAAAAAAAAGAAGAAAATATACAGTTGATTACATAATGTTTAGAAGGAAGAAAAGGAGTTAAAACGTTTTAAATTTTGTAGTTGAAATTTATTTTCTAGTAGCCAATAACCAAAGTTATCCCTTTGGACTTTCTGATCAGATGTAATCTTTTTTTCCAACTCAACAATCTCCAAAATCCTTGAAAACATGAATTAACCACTTTCCTTTTTGATTCCATGGCATGTAAGGCTCTACTCAAATTTTAAAAGCCTTTTAACCTATCATATTTCCTTTTAGTCAGGAGTTTTGAAGGAGGAAATAACTCATTTCAAGAACCAATAGTCAAAACCACATGATGCCAAAATAATAGACTGATTTGTACAATACTAGTGAAGACGGTATCAACCTGGATTTTAGTGTCATATTAAACCCAGGAAAATATTAACAATACAATATAGATCGTAAGACTTGGGAGGGAAACACAAAAGTTCCATCAATTATTATGAAAACTCTCAAGTATAAGAATTTGATTTGTCCTGAATTGTTTCATAGGAAAGAAGTAGACGCAGACAAATTTTAGCTTAATTTAAGAAATAATATTATAAACCTGGAATGGCTCAACAATAAAATAGACTGATTCAAAAGACAAGGAGTTTGTTACAAAAGTCAAGCTGACCCTGGAATCCCAGGGTTAGGAACTGGAAAAGACAAGGAGAAAATGGGTGACTTGGAAAAAAAAAAAAAATGAAGACTTATATATGGTAATTTTACTTTCCAAAGAGCTGATCTTCTTTTGGACAGGGAAGTGATGGAAGGAATTAGGTCTTGTTTAAAATCATTTATAATGCAATCATTGCCAATTTCTGTATCTCTCTTTCTCCTGCTCTTTCGTCAAAAGATTCAAATAACAAGTATCCTTGGTTCTATTCTCCCTTCTACTCTTACCAAATCCATGCTTATAAAATAATCTGTAACTAAATACATAAATAACAGTCTTTGATAATATTTGCACTTTACCTAAGAGGAAAGTTTGACATGAAATTAAGATAATGTGATGCTGGCGTTGTTCACTGAGATTAGAACTATTAGAGGAGGTCAAATGCCTAGAAGTAAGGCTTAGGGCATGTTAATAATGGAAATGCAGTTCTAATTTTAACACATTTGTTGCCTCCTGCTGCCACAGAGCCCCTCCTGAAGTGGATCACCTAAGGAGAAGCGAGCTAAGCCTGCCCCTCCTGCCCCTGTGCACCTTGCCTACCCAACCCAGCTAATAGGCCAGATCCCGAGCACCACAAGCCTGGCAGTGTGCAAGTAGCCCAGATGGGCCACGCCACCCCACAGTGAATCCCGCCCCTAGGAGAGGGGAAGAGAAGGCACTCACCAGTCTGACTGTGGCCCCAGCGGTGGGCTGGGGGCAGACATCAGGTCAGACTGCGGCCCCGCCCACCAACTCCAGTTATACACCACAGCACAGGGGAAGTGCCCTGCAGGTCCGCACCACTCCAGGCACTACCCAAAATGACCAAACGGAAGAATTCCCCTCAAAAGAATCCCTAGGAAATAACAACAGCCAATGAACTGATCAAAAAGGATTTAAATAATATAACAGAAAGTGAATTTAGAATAATAGTCATAAAATTAATCGCTGGGCTTGAAAACAGTATACAGGACAGCAGAGAATCTCTTGCTACAGAGATCAAGGGACTAAGGAACAGTCAGGAGGAGCTGAAAAACGCTTTAAACGAAATGCAAAATAAAATGGAAACGATGACGGCTCGGATTGAAGAGGCAGAGGAGAGAATAGGTGAACTAGAAGATAAAGTTATGGAAAAAGAGGAAGCTGAGAAAAAGAGAGATAAAAAAATCCAGGAGTATGAGGGGAAAATTAGAGAACTAAGTGATACACTAAAAAGAAATAATATACGCATAATTGGTATCCCAGAGGAGGAAGAGAGAGGGAAAGGTGCTGAAGGTGTACTTGAAGAAATAATAGCTGAGAACTTCCCTGAACTGGGGAAGGAAAAAGGCATTGAAATCCAACAGGCACAGAGAACTCCCTTCAGACGTAACTTGAATCAATCTTCTGCACGACATATCATAGTGAAACTGGCAAAATACAAGGATAAAGAGAAAATTCTGAAAGCAGCAAGGGATAAACGTGCCCTCACATATAAAGGGAGACCTATAAGACTCATGACTGATCCCTCTTTTGACTCTTGGCAGGCCAGAAAGGATTGGCACGAGATCTTCAATGTATTGAACAGAAAAAATATGCAGCCGAGAAACCTTTATCCAGCAAGTCTGTCATCTAGAATAGAAGGAGAGATAAAGGTCTTCCCAAACAAACAAAAACTGAAGGAATTTGTCACCATGAAACCAGCCCTACAAGAAATCCTAAGGGGGATCCTGTGAGACAAAGTACCAGAGACATCACTACAAGCATAAAACATACAGACATCACAATGACTCTAAACCCGTATCTTTCTATAATAACACTGAATGTAAATGGATTAAATGCGCCAACCAAAAGACATAGGGTATCAGAATGGATAAAAAAACAAGACCCAGCTATTTGCTGTCTACAAGAGACTCATTTGAGATCTGAGGACACCTTTAGATTGAGAGTGAGGGGATGGAGAACTATTTATCATGCTACTGGAAGCCAAAAGAAAGCTGGAGTAGCCATATTTATATCAGACAAACTACACTTTAAATTAAAGGCTGTAACAAGAGATGAAGAAGGGCATTATATAATAATTACAGGGTCTATCCATCAGGAAGAGCTAACAATTATAAATGTCTATGCGCCGAATACCGGAGCCCCCAAATACATAAAACAATTACTCATAAACATAAGCAACCTTATTGATAAGAATGTGGTAATTGCAGGGGGCTTTAACACTCCACTTACAGAAATGGATAGATCATCTAGACACATGGTCAATAAAGAAACAAGGGCCCTGAGTGACACACTGGATCAGATGGACTTGACAGATCTATTTAGAACTCTGCATCCCAAAGCAACAGAATATACTTTCTTCTTGAGTGCACATGGAACATTCTCCAAGATAGATCATATACTGGGTCACAAAACAGCCCTTCATAAGTTTACAAGAATTGAAATTATACCATGCATACTTTCAGACCACAATGCTATGAAGCTTGAAACCAACCACAGGAAAAAGTCTGGAAAACCTCCAAAAGCATGGAAGTTAAAGAACACCCTACTAACGAATGAGTGGGTCAGCCAGGCAATTCGAGAAGAAATTAAAAAATATATGGAAACAAACGAAAATGAAAATACAACAATCCAAACGCTTTGGGACGCAGCGAAGGCAGTCCTGAGAGGAAAATACATTGCAATCCAGGCCTATCTCAAGTAACAAGAAAAATCCAAAATACAAAATCTAACAGCACATCTAAAGGAAATAGAAGCAGAACAGCAAAGGCAGCCTAAACCCAGCAGAAGAAGAGAAATAATAAAGATCAGAGCAGAAATAAACAATATAGAATCTAAAAAAACTGTAGAGCAGATCAACGAAACCAAGAGTTGGTTTTTTGAAAAAATAAAATTGACAAACCTCTAGCCAGGCTTCTCAAAAAGAAAAGGGAGATGACCCAAATAGATAAAATCATGAATGAAAATGGAATGATTACAACCAATCCCTCAGAGACACAAACAATTATCAGGGAATACTATGAAAAATTATATGCCAACAAATTGGACAACCTGGAAGAAATGGACAAATTCCTAAACACCCACACGCTTCCAAAACTCAATCAGGAGGAAATAGAAAGCTTGAACAGACCCATAACCAGTGAAGAAATTGAATCGGTTATCAAAAATCTCCCAACAAATAAGAGTCCAGGACCAGATGGCTTCCCAGGGGAGTTCTACCAGACGTTTAAAGCAGAGATAATACCTATCCTTCTCAAGCTATTCCAAGAAATAGAAAGGGAAGGAAAACTTCCAGACTCATTCTATGAAGCCATTATTACTTTGATTCCTAAACCAGACAGAGACCCAGTAAAAAAAGAGAACTACAGGCCAATATCCCTGATGAATATGGATGCAAAAATTCTCAATAAGATACTAGCAAATCGAAATCAACAGCATATAAAAAGAATTATTCACCATGATCAAGAGGGATTCATTCCTGGGATGCACGGCTGGTTCAACACTCGCAAATCAATCAACGTGATACATCACATTAATAAAAGAAAAGATAAGAACCATATGATCCTGTCAATCGATGCAGAAAAGGCCTTTGACAAAATCCAGCACCCTTTCTTAATAAAAACCCTTGAGAAAGTCGGGATAGAAGGAACATACTTAAACATCATAAAAGCCATTTATGAAAAGCCCACAGCTAACATCATCCTCAATGGGGAAAAACTGAGAGCTTTTTCCCTGAGATCAGGAACATGACAAGGATGCCCATTCTCACCGCTGCTGTTTAACATAGTGTTGGAAGTTCTAGCATCAGCAATCAGACAACAAAAGGAAATCAAAGGCATCAAAATTGGCAAAGATGAAGTCAAGCTTTCGCTTTTTGCAGATGACATGATATTATACATGGAAAATCCGATAGACTCCACCAAAAGTCTGCTAGAACTGATACATGAATTCAGCAAAGTTGCAGGATACAAAATCAATGTACAGAAATCAGTTGCATTCTTATACACTAACAATGAAGCAACAGAAAGACAAATAAAGAAACTGATCCCATTCACAATTGCACCAAGAAGCATAAAATACCTAGGAATAAATCTAACTAAAGATGTAAAAGATCTGTATGCTGAAAACTATAGAAAGCTTATGCAGGTAATTGAAGAAGATATAAAGAAATGGAAAGACATTCCCTGCTCATGGATTGGAAGAATAAATATTGTCAAAATGTCAATACTACCCAAAGCTATCTACACATTCAATGCAATCCCAATCAAAATTGCACCAGCATTCTTCTCGAAACTAGAACAAGCAATCCTAAAATTCATATGGAACCACAAAAGGCCCCGAATAGCCAAAGTAATTTTGAAGAAGAAGACCAAAGCAGGAGGCATCACAATCCCAGACTTTAGCCTCTACTACAAAGCTGTCATCATCAAGACAGCATGGTATTGGCATAAAAACAGACACATAGACCAATGGAATAGAAACCCCAGAACTAGACCCACAAACGTATGGCCAACTGATCTTTGACAAAGCAGGAAAGAACATCCAATGGAAAAAGGACAGTCTCTTTAACAAATGGTGCTGGGAGAACTGGACAGCAACATGCAGAAGGTTGAAACTAGACCACTTTCTCACACCATTCACAAAAATAAACTCAAAATGGATAAAGGACCTGAATGTGAGACAGGAAACCATCTAAACCCTAGAGGAGAAAGCAGGAAAAGACCTCTCTGACCTCAGCCGTAGCAATCTCTTATTCGACACATACCCAAAGGCAAGGGAATTAAAAGAAAAAATGAATTACCGGGACCTTATGAAGATAAAATGCTTCTGCACAGCTAAGGAAATAATCAACAAAACGTAAAAGGCAACCAATGGAATGGGAAAAGATATTTGCAAATGGCATATCGGACAAAGGGCTAGTATCCAAAATCTATAAAGAGCTCACCAAACTCCACACCCAAAAAACAAATAACCCAGTGAAGAAATGGGCAGAAAACATGAATAGACACTTCTCTAAAGAAGACATCCAGATGGCCAACAGGCACATGAAAAGATGCTCAATGTCGCTCCTTATCAGGGAAATACAAATCAAAACCACACTCAGATATCACCTCACGACAGTCAGAGTGGCCAAAATGAACAAATCAGGAGACTATAGATGCTGGAGAGGATGTGGAGAAACGGGAACCCCCTTGCACTGTTGGTGGGAATGCAAACTGGTGCAGCCACTCTGGAAAACAGTGTGGAGGTTCCTCAGAAAATTAAAAATAGACCTACCCTATGACCCAGCAATAGCACTGCTAGGAATTTACCCAAGGGATACAGGAGTACTGATGCATAGGGGCACTTGTACCCCAATGTTTATAGCAGCACTCTCAACAATAGCCAAATTATGGAAAGAGCCTAAATGTCCATCAACTGATGAATGGATAAAGAAATTGTGGTTTATATACACAATGGAGTACTACATGGCAATGAGAAAGAACGAAATATGGCCCTTTGTAGCAACATGGATGGAACTGGAGAGTGTGATGCTAAGTGAAATAAGCCATACAGAGAAAGACAGATACCATATGTTTTCACTCTTATGTGGATCCTGAGAAACTTAACAGAAACCCATGGGGGAGGGGAAGGAAAAAAAAAAAAAGAGGTTAGAGTGGGAGAGAGCCAAAGCATAAGAGACTCTTAAAAACTGAGAACAAACTGAGGGTTGATGGGGGGAGGGAGGTAGGGGAGGGGGGTGATGGGTATTGAGGAGGGCACCTTTTGGGATGAGCACTGGGTGTTGTATGGAAACCAATTTGACAATAAATTTCATATATTGAAAAAAAATAAAATAAAATCATTTACAATGCCATCATTGCCAATTTCTGTATCTCTCTTTCTCCTGCTCTTTCTTCAAAAGATTCAAATAACAAGTATCCTTGGTTCTATTCTCCCTTCTACTCTTACCAAATCCATGTTTATAAAATAATCTGTAACTAAATACATAAATAACAGTCTTTGATAATATTTGCACTTTACCTAAGAGGAAAGTTTGACATGAAATTAAGATAATGTGATGCTGGCGTTGTTCACTGAGATTAGAACTATTAGAGGAGGTCAAATGCCTAGAAGTAAGGCTTAGGGCATGTTAATAATGGAAATGCAGTTCTAATTTTAACACATTTGTTGACAGTGAAATTGTATCCATCCTTGTGAAGGCATGCTTGCATCCTCCTCCCTTAACACAGGAGCAGGGAGCACACACACACATCCCATTCTCTCATTATTTTCATCTAGCACACAGTTACTAAAGAATCAAAAATAATATCATGTCCATAAATGCCTGTTTAAACCTCTAAATCTCAGGGATTCTGAAGAATCAGTATATAGTACTAATCCAGATCTCTTGACTAACAAAGGCATGAGTAAGGTAAGAACCCTCCCTGTACCCAAATTTAAAATGTGTCATTCACCTTCAGATACTGTTGCTTCTGGAAAGCCTTATATCTAATAATTTGTTTCCTTTGATTTTGTGGTGACGTGACACATAATGTCATTTTGCTTCCAGGAAATCGAGTATAAGGGCAGTGGTGTAGAAAACAGTTCATTTATGTGAAGTAGTTTTTGGCCTTCTTTATCTAACTCTATTTTCCAGTGTTAAATGCTGACATTATACTTTTGCTTAATGGGCCTCAGAATATCATCCTGGAAGTGATAAGGGACCACATTTAGCAGTAGAAGGAACTAATGTGAGCTTTGAGGGTGGGGGCAGAGTAAAGTAGTTCCTAAATACTTAAAAAAATGTCATATCCAAATAAGCATTTAGATAATTTGAACCTAGAGAGAAACCCAAATCCAATAGGCATCCAATCTAGGGACAAGAAAAAAAAATACAGCTTTTGGAGTATAAATAGTTAGTGGGGGAATCAAGGTCCAACTAAAGAATACCCTTAGAAAAAAGCTCATATAATAAATATAGAGTCTATAGAAAAGAAAAGACCTAAATATTTAGCTGGGTGTAGAGGAGAGCTTCTCCACAATGCTGGGTTACACATTGGAGGGAAACAGGTAAAATAACCTTACTCTCTAAGACAGAAGGTTAAAAAGAGCAAGTGGTAAGATTTGGCTTCAGCATGGGATACCCAGGAAAGCCCTCTAGCAGACATTTCTTAAAGTGTTTAATACAGCTGCCCAGGAGTATTTCTAACCAAATACTGCCATACTATGGGCTTATTATCACCCCCTGGGTCCTGAAGTGGAAGGTTAGTCTGCAGGTACCTGGGTGCCCATTAGACAGGAGAAGGATGAATCTACACTAAGAAAAGAATTTATGCTGACATAGATTTTTCCCCGCACAATCCTTATAAAGTAATTTTCTTTACATACCTATTATTATAAAGCATATTTTTGCTCTGTGTAATGAGAGTAACTTAGCTTTAATTTGTGTGTTGAATTTGTAGCTTTTATAATCAGCCTCACATAATTTCACGTGGGAGAAAGTTCAAGCATTGCCAGAAGCCTCCCTATATGTTCATCAGGTCAACTAGACTAGACGGACATGAAGGAAGTTTTGGTTGGCCAACTCCTTCCCTTCCTTTGACAGTGAAGTTCCAGCTACTCAATGGCTAAGAATCATTTCATTTTCATATGGTCACAAAATCACTGGAACATAGAGTTCATCTTTTTTTTTTTTTTCCTTAAGACTGTAAAGAACATTGCCATTGTTATCTTTGTCATGTCTTAAAGCACTGTCTAAATTACCATCTGTTCAAAATGAATTATGGTCAAGAGTGTATAACCCTTAATTTTTCAGGATACACTAATTGATATAACACATTTGGAGAGGAAAATTTTAAGATCGGAGTCACAAAATCTGGGAATATAAAAGATTAAAAGTGGATAGTAAAAAAGGAAAAAAAAAACCCAGAAATCCTGGATTAAATTTGGGGAAAAAGTCTTTTATTAACTTTCTTAGTGGCCATTGCTTTGGTTCCAAAACAGTCACTTAGAAGCATAATTTTGTTGGCCTATTGTGAGTCTCTGTTCCCAAATAGTGTGAGTCCAGTGCTCCCTATGGGGAGAGGTGGACCTGAAAAGGAGATGATGAAAAGGTGAATGAAAATAATCTTCTTCACATTTTTAAATTGTTAGTTCTTGCCAGGAGATGGTTTAGGGAGCAGGAATCACTGTGGTTATCATGCCTGAAAATGCTGCTTTCTCTTCCTTCCCCCAGAAACCATATTTATGACCATCTTAATATCTTCTTGCTCCCTTCTCCTCATGTCAGCAAGTTGTATTTTTTATTCTCCTTCTATAGCACCTCCCATGTATATAAATATATAAATATATATGTACATATACTTCACTCTACAGTAAATAATAGAAATAATAATAATACAATCTTGTTAACTATTGAACACTTGTTAAGTGCCAGGCACCTTAAGTAATTCACATGCATTATCTTAATCAATTATCACAGAAATGCTGGAGTTCTCCATGTTACCAGAAAGGAGAATGAGGCTTAGAATAGTTAAACAATATTGCTCCAAGTCACACAGCAAGAAAGTAGACTGAGGATTTGAACGGAGAAAAACCTGAGCTTTTGAGCACTGCTCAACACCTCTTCTCTCCATGTCACACTTTCTGAAGACACTAGTCCTAGTGTAAACTTTCCTTAAGACTGCCACCTGAACCATGTCAGGTTTCCTTCTCATGGATTGTTCCCACCTACTGAAGGGAGCATAGTAGTGATCTGTATTCTGGGCTCTAGTAGCTGACTGTCTGAGTTTAACATTTTATTAAAGTATTTCAAATCTTGTAATGTCCCCTTTACAGGATTTTAAGAGTAACACTGAGTCTTCTTATTGATCCACATATCTGCGATAAATCCTGGTTCATAGTCTTACACACAGTACTCACTGTACAAATATTTATAGGATGAGCTTACCTGAAAAAAGTGAATTTTTTAAAGACAATTTTGTTTACAAAAACAAGTCTAAGGTTGCCACGTTTTTTAATACTGATGGCATTACTAAGAGAACTAAACTCTTTGTTAAATGATGTAGAAGAATACAAATAACAGAGAATGATGTAGTGGAATGATCAAAAAGACATAAAGCAAGGTCTATCTCTACTTTTCTGTGAAGGAATATGCTGTGGTGGAGAACTCAGTAAACCCCCTGTGTTGTAGTAAGTCATCACTCAAACTAGATAGTCTCTGTTGGACTGTCCTATCCTCTCTCACTCTCATTCTAGAGTCTGTACTCATTCGGTCTAGTAAAGACTTCCAGGATCTTCTAAATCATAAAACCTGTTTTAGGTTTTCCACCTATTTTTCGGGGTTCAGCTGGTAAAGGAGGAATTCTCTTCTCCCATGTTTCCAACCAAACCAGAAATTCTATTCAAGGACCAGGAATCATGGACACAGCCTTGCCTCACAGATGTGTCACGCTGGGCCACCACTGAAATTTTAGACTGAGGAATCCCACATGTACAATCTTGATAATTTACCTCTCTCAACGCGTAAGACAAAAGATTTCTTAAAAAATCTACTTTATAGGCAAGAATGTATACTTATCACGGGATTATCACAGATAATTGAAAGTATATTAATCTGCAAGGGTAAGTCTGTGGATGTATTTCTAGGGTACGTAAGTCCAGGGTACTGAACTGCCTCAGCTAAAATCACCAGCTACCATTCACAGTCTATATGATACTCAAAAACACATTTCTCTGTTCCTCCATCTGTAATATGAAACAGTAGCACTCATGTGATAAAATTGATTTGAAGATTCATGAGAAATTACTTGTGAGCAACATCTCCAAACATATAATAAGTAAGCAATAGAATAAGTATCAGATGTTAAGTTTGTTACTATAAAGTACTACCATGTAATTACTCTAAGTGTGGCTCTACACAGACAGAATGAGGCTAAGACACTGCTTCTCATAGTATTTTTTCTTTTGAAGGATATGAAAAAAACAAAAACAAAAACCCTCTGCCTCCTGTAACTGGTGCTGGTGTAATACACTTGCTAGTTTAAGACTTGAAGAAGAAGGATTAGGAAGAAAGAAAAGATCTAGCTCACAGAGCAGACCCAGGGTGAAATGTCATAGGGGAGAATTTTTTTTTAAGTAGTCTCCATGCCCAATGTGGGTCTTTAACTCACAACCTTGAGATCAAGACTCACATGCTCTACTGACTGAGACAGCAGCCAGGTACCCAGAAAAAATCTTTCATTAAAAAATATTAACATTTAAAATGTGCCAGGCTCTATGCAAGATGCTGTGGGATTGTATATTGTATATTGATAACTAAGCCATTCATGCCAGCACGCTCAAGGTACATATTTTCCCTTCTTAGAGAAAGACAAGCAAGAAAGTAATCACAACACAATGGTATAAGTACTCTAACATAGGTAAATGCAAGATCTGTAGAAAATGAAGTACCTAATACTTTCAGGGAAAGTGAGAATGCTTTATAGGTAAGGTGGCACTGTCTGTACAAAATGTTAGTCAGGTTGTCAGGCAGACAAAAGAAACCAGCATGTGCAGAGACAACAGGAAGAAAAGGCAAGAGATTGTTACAGATTCAAAAGTAATTTGGTATAACTAATATAGAGTATATGGTGGATGGAATCTAAAGGCTTTTGTAGGAAGAGAGGCTGGAACTTAAAGCTGGGATTTATTATTAGAGATCTTACATGGGAAGCAGTTTGTTTTTAATTATACCTGCAAATTGCAAGAGGCTGCTGTCCTCAGAATTCAGAATTTACTTCTGACAGTGAAGCGTAAGGCATATGAGTGAGGGAAGAGAACAGAGACTGGAGTTCTAGGGCAGCCCTTGTCCAAATGTTGTCCCTAGACCAGAAGTAACCGCATCACCTGGAAACTTGTCAGAAATGCATATTCTGGGGCACATGGGTGGCTCAGTAGGTTGAGCGTTGGACTTCAGCTCAGATCATGATCTCTCTGTTCCTGGGTTTGAACCTTGTGTTGGGCTCTGTGCTGATAGCTCAGAGCCTGGAGCCTGCTTCAGATTCCATGTCTCCCTCTCTCTCTCTCTCTGCCCCTCCCTGCTCATACTCTCTGTCTCTCAAAAATAAATGTTTAAAAATTCAAATTCTCAGTCTCTACCCCCAGAAATCCTGAATCAGAAACTCTGGAGTGCAGCCCAGCCACAGGTGTTTGAGCAAGCTCTCTAAAGAATTCAGACATTCACTAGTGTTTGGGAACTATGGTCCTAGATGGATTTGCTGATTTTATCCAGGTAGAATCATATGCTATTTCCCATAAGCAGAAGCAGTGCAGATGGAGTTTGAGAAATAGTCCCGAGGTTAAAGTGGGTCATAATTGAGTAAGAGCGAGATGTAAGAATGAATTGGGTAGGTAGGGTCAATCAAGTCTATAAAGCTTATTAAGGAGATAGGAATATAGAGTGATGCAATTTGAAGGGACAGGGAAGGAGTCTGAGACACCATACTAGTAAAATGTTACAATCAGCATCTTGAGTGTCTGGCAGAAATACCTAACATGAGGGTGTGGGGAGAAACAAGAAAAATAGCTTTATTTACATCCTCGATTTCATCTTATTTTAATCTGCATCCCTCATGAGCTTCAGTGAGTTTTGGTATTGGTCTGTATGAAAATAATGATTGGTTTTTTGTTTTTTTTTTAATAGGTAGGGCCAAAGCTGGAGAGAAATTTGTGGAGATACATTACATTCCTTGAAATCTTGGTATATAATAAATATAATTTCCATTCTCTTCCCTACAACACTGCTAAAAACATCCCATCCTCCACCAATTTACACAAGCCCAGATGTTCACGAACTCCACATATTTCATATGGAAGCTCTTTGTTTCTGCCTCTTAAGCCCTTGCCAATTCTCAGTTTGACAGTGTTCTTTTTCCAAGCAATTTGAACCAATTTTATATGTGAAACTTCATGAGACACTTCATCAAATTCTTTGCTTCAGCCCAAATATATAGCATTCAGTGCACACTCTCAGCCACTAATCTTATAATTCTATCTCAGTGAGTTTGACTGGCATGGAGCGCCTTCTCCTCCAGGTCACTTAAAAATCCTATGAAACCCTGGGCTCAGGAATAGTGGGTCTCTAAGGTGGGGTCAGGGAAGAAGAGCAGGGTCAGAAACTGGGGACACAGGGGAACCCAGAGTAGTTATAAGGTGAAATAATCCTACTGAAGCCATTTGCAGAGTGGAGAGGGACAGAAGAACTCAACATTGCATCCACAAGGTGGATACAAACACAGAAAGTGTTTTTATATAGTCAGCCCTAAGTATTATAATAGAAAGCTAATCTCTTGTTTTTATCATTCTCCCTTAAGCTACAAGAAGGCAAGAGACATTTTTTTTCTCCTTCACCATTCTACCCTAAACGGCCAATGAAAATCTTATCACAAATTAGACACTCCTAAGTAATTTGTTTCAATGTATGAATGAATCCACCTCACAGATTACCAGCTCCATCTCCTTCTAGCACTGACATGGTAACTCATATCCATAACATCACTCTGATAAATATATGTCACCTGCTGGATACTTCTGATGACCCACTACTTCACCTGAGGCTGGAAATCTTGCCATTGCATTTGAAAGGTAGAATGAGACAGTTTGTTAAACTTCAAAATATAAGGTGTTCAGCTATCTTCAAATGATATGAGAGAGAACAATAAAGTCTAGAGGATGCCAAGGATATCACATTTCTCCAAAGGGACAGAGAGTAAATGGTTTAATTTTTGCAGTCCATAAGTCTCTGTTGCAACTATGCAACATTATGCAATTATAGCACAAAGTATCCATAGATAATATATTTGAAAATGGGCATGGCTGTGCCCCAATAAAATTTTATGTACAAAAACATGTTGGGGGCAGATTTAGCCCCAGGGCTATACTTTGCCTTCTTCAACAAGGACAAAGTCTTTGTTGCCTAGTCTTTGTTGAGCAGTTCTAACAGTGTAGCAAGATCTGTTGTCAAAATATTGATATCCATGTTCCAAATGAACATCCAAACAAGCAGACTCTTTGAGGCTAAAGTATCAATTGCAAAAATATGAATTCGAAAGCCATACTGCTAGACTTTTACTGTATGTTCTTGGCCAATAGACATACTTTCTTTAGCCTCTGTTTTCCTGTCCTCGAAATACAGAAATACCATGTGCTTTTAAGGCTCTTATGAAAATAATCCATGTGAAACATGACAGAGACTGGAATAGAGTAAGAACACAGGGCAAGGAGAACTGGAAAAGAAACTGAAACTCAAGATCAAGTGATTTGCTCCAAGTTCCAACACCTTTTTAAAAACATTTTTTTAACGTTTATTTATTTTTGAGAGAGAGAGAGAGAAAGAGTGTGAGGGAGGGAGGGGCAGAGAGAGGGAGACACAGAATCTGAATCAGGCTCCAGGTTCTGGGCTGTCAGCACAGAGCCCAGTGTGGGGCTTGAACCCACGAACCACAAGATTATGACCTGAGCGAAGTCAGAAGCTTAAGTGACTGAGTCACCCAGGTGCCCCAAGTTCCAATAGCTTTTGACAGATGATGATATTCCACATATCCACCATCATGCTTTTCTATCAAGATATGGTCCTTTCCATACTAGGCAACAGTGTCCTGCAGTTTCAGAGGTCAGAGAAATGAGTTTACCCTTCTTATGTGACATGTACCAGTACAACTGAATCTATTCCAAAAATACAGCATGCCAATTGATGAAGATACAGATTTAATCACTGAGAACAATGTGCTAGGATAACTGTGTTGTCTTTCTAGCTAATGATCAATGTCAGGCAGCATATTCTTTTGCTTTGTTAACATCTGCTTACATACCGATTAAGAACGTATTTCTGGGTTTCAATCATTTCATGAAAAAAGTCAATGGAACATGAGTGGGGACAAACAAAATTGCTGTCTCACTGCAGCATACAAAGTGCATACATTATTCTGTTCCCTGCATCCTGAGGAGTCAACATTCACTATTTAGTTCCTTACTAACCTGACTTTCTATGATCTCCTGACAGAGAGGAACTCCAGATTGGCATGTGGAAACAGCCCCATGTTTCAGTGTTTACATGGTCATATCATAAAAGGTAAAGTGCAAGTAAATCAGATAGAGCTGCCAATTTGTTGCCATAGGCAGTTATTATGCTACATGCAAAAGTGGAATTAGGGAGAAAAGTCTTGCTGACAAATGGAAGAAAAGCAACTCTTTTACATAAAGTCTTATTAAAACTTTTTAAAAAGTTCTATATAGAATCATCAACTATTAGAGTTAACAGATATCTGGCCTTAAAGATGACTGCAAAGCAGAAACAAACCGAGAACACAGGTCATATACCTCTAGTCTTATTTCTTTTTCCATTAAAGCTATGCTATCACATACATCATACACATCTAGTACACTTGAATATTTGGTGATAAGAATAATTTCAAATATTATTTTCTTTCTCAAATATTATTTTCTTAGTTTTATATCCATAAAAATTAAGTGAATTAAGATTATTTTTCATATGCACAAAATTGTTCAGTATTAAAAAACAAAACAAAACAAAACACTGTGACTCTAAACATTGCTCTTCATTTCACAACTGAATTATGTCATGTTCTCTCAGAGCCTTCTACTCCAAGGCTGAGGTATCAGCCTGGGCAGAAGATGGAAATTTCCTGCATAGCAAAGAGGTTACTATTAAATTGACTTCTTTGACTGCTTTTAGGTAAATGATAGTTGTGTGTATTTCTTTTTTTATGTCAGCCCTTTATGGTAAGAGAGAGAATACTTAACTTGCAATCTACTTAATGTCACAAAAACCAGGCCATATTTGGCCTCGGTGTTTGTGTCTGCCAGAAGGGAGAAGACCCACGAAAGGACCTGGAGTGTATTAAGAATCTGCCTTTTGAGGTCAGAGATTCTGAGGTAAGAAGAAAGGGGGGCTGGCATATATAATGGGATATGTCCTCCTCTCCCTTTTTCCCTTACATGGTGGGAAAGGGGATAGGAAGATCCAGATGGCTGTGGGAAGTCAGATCCCTGCAGACCAAAGCACTCAAGTCTTACAAGAAATCCTGCAAGTAATTACTTCTAAAGAGTTGAGGAGCAGTGGTGAATCCCCTAGGAATGAAATGTCTGCATAGATTAGTCAAACGCCTTTTTCCTGGCTTCTCAGAGATCTATGGAGGGCTGGGCCCCAGGAGTTGCAGCTTGCTTTAATGAGTGCCCTGCATAAGGCTTAGCTTCTGGCCCCAGAGGCCAGGGTGCCTATTGTGTAGGGGAAAAAAAAATTCTACTCTACCCTCTTTGGGTCTCTGGCTGGTCCTAAGACTTAAATTCATAAAAGACAGGTTAATAGGAAAAAAGCATACAAAGTATATAGAATTTTTCCACGTACATGGGAGTTTTCACAAGAGAATGAAAACCATAAGTGACCAAAGAAGGAAGCTTTTATACCTTTGGGAAAAGAAACAATACATTTTAAAGAACTGATAAGACAAAGGGGTTTGGGCTACAGAAGTAAATGATGAAAATGCAAATAGGAAAATAAGGATGAGAGTAACAATGTTTTTGTGTGTAGATTTCTTGGTCCCAAGAACCTCTTCTATTCTCTTGCTACGGGGGGGGGGGGGGGGGGGGGGGGGGGCATACCTTTCTTTCTTTTTTTTTTCTTTAATTTTTTTTAATGTTTATTTCTTTTTGAGAGACAGAGAGAGGCTGGAGGAGTAGAGTGAGGGAGACAGGCTCCCTCTGCATTGGCAGCAGAGCCTGATGCAAGGCTCGAACTCACAAACTGCAAAATCATGACCTGATCTGAAGTCTGGCACTTAGCCAACCGACCACCCAGACGCCCAGGGGCATACCTTTCATGTGGGAATTTTATCTGCTGCTTTCAGGAAGATGGAGGATCAGAATTTCCTTTTCACAGGTACTATTCTTAAGTGCCTTTGTTTTAAAATAATGAAAATGCCAAAGTGACATATTTTTGGGGTGACATGTTCTGAACTCCTTCAGTGGCACAGCAAACATGAGCAAGTGCTCAGACCAAGTACTCTGGCAAAGGTTCCAGCACTTCACCTTGCAATGTTACCTCGACTATCACCTTTGAGAGAGGGCTCTCAACTAATTAGTCCATATGCAACAGGTAACAATGAAGATTCACAAAACACTGCATTCAAGTAAGAGCCTCTTCTATTCACAAGCACAAAATGTTAAAAGTCCCTGTATATACCCAGGTTCCATGAAGGGGATTTAAAAAAAGGACAGAACTCAGGGATGAGTAAATGTTCTAAATACACTGAATCTTCTATAAGATTTTATTTAAGCTATTTATTATAAAAAATAGGGGTTTCAATATCTATAATTTTATTAAATATAATTAAATATTTGGAAATGTATAAGGCTAAATTATTACACTGAAATATTTTTTTAATTTTTTTTAACGTTTATTTATTTTTGAGACAGAGAGAGACATAGCATGAATGAGGGAGGGGCAGAGAGAGAGGGAGACACAGAATCGGAAACAGGCTCCAGGCTCTGAGCCATCAGCCCAGAGCCCGACACGGGGCTCGAACTCACGGACCGCGAGACCGTGACCTGAGCTGAAGTTGGACGCCCAACCGACTGAGCCACCCAGGCGCCCCCTATATATTTTTTTTAAATAGAAGAAATAAAATGTTTTTGATTGGGAAATATAACTGTCTCAACTAATCTGTGGGACAAGGGTCACAAGGAAAGGAAGATTAGCTACTTAAGTGAATGAAAAAATATGGTTAGTTACTAGGTTTTAGTAACTAAAAGAAAACAGATGAGCTGGATATACCCATAAGATATAACTGGTTCCATAAACTAAGATAGTTTAATTTAGGGAAGGGTGAAAGTAATAAAACTCATGACATCATTTCTATGAGACTGATACCATTAGTGTGTATTTTAAGTAATGAGGTTATCATTCCCATTTTATATATAAAGCCATTGAGGATCAAGGTGTTGTTAGGACCACCTATTTGAGTTTTGACTTATTTGACTACCTGAGATAACTGCAGAATATTTGAGAGTATGAATCTCTAGAACCTCTCTGTAGTCTACAATTTTGGGGGTGAGTCAAGTGCCCACAAACACTGAAATAATCAAATATATGTACATACCTATATATCAAAATAAATTGGATTTTAGATTGTTTAATCTATCTGTATTAATATAAGGGAAGATATTTGTCAAACTATAATGCTATGTCAATTTCTGGAAAGATTCTTCACATTAAAAATGTGTTTCTTTCTGACTTTCTTTCTTTCTTTCTTTCTTTCTTTCTTTCTTTCTTTTTCTTTCTTTCTTTTTCTTTCTTTCTTTCTTTCTTTCTTTCTTTCTTTCTTTCTTTCTTTCTTTCTTTCTTTCTTTCTTTCCTTAATGCTCAAGAAAATGATAGGGATAAAAATGATAGAACTCATCAATCAGTCTCCAAATGTAGCTTCACAACCTCTGGGCTAACATGTCTTTCACAGACCTCAGAAGTTTGTTGATACTTCTTTTCCAAGAAAGTTCCAGGGATACTGAAAGGGGGAACCCAAGGCCAACAAACTTCTCTGCAAGCTTTCTGGAAGACACTAGAAGTAGAGAATATGATGAGGTGATGATGGCCAGCATCTTAGTTGCTTTAATTTAAACTTGGAGAAATTCTAGGGAAGAAAATAAACCTATTCTAGAATAGTAAGATATAATCTATCGAACTTAAATGAAAGCACCACACTTTAATTTATAAACTATTTCAAGTATCAAAACAGTAAGGGGTCTTTATTCAGTTCTTCTGTGTCTCTTCAAAATTAGATTTTATCTTTTGATGCCAGGAAATACCAATTTCTCTCACTCTCTCTCTCTTCCCCCAATTTCTCTTAATTTAATAATGTTTGTTCTTTTGAGGTGGGGCAGGGGGAGTTGGGGGACTACCTCAAGGCTAGTAATTTGGAATTTTTATATTTGGCTATTATAATTTTTGTTTCCTGACTTCTACAATAATACTCTCATATTCTACATATAAAGTTCCTAATGCAAGGTCAAATATCCAGAAAACCTGCCTTTTCATTTACTTTTATCTCTTTTATGAAATATTATTGACTACTTACTCCTTTTATTATGCTGACCTCTTTGAATCAATATTGTACCAGGCTATTGTCCTATCAGCTGGTATTTATAGTATAGAAGATGTCCAAAGGTAAGAGCAAAATCTTCTCTGGAAAACATGTAATTTAATACCACTCCTATAGAGAAAGAACCTATTAATTTCATAAAGAGTATCCAAATATATTAATAGGATTATAACTAATCCCATAATTATATCTTTGGGTAGAAGCAAGGAAAAATAGTCAATTCCATAGACACAAACAGAAAAAGGTCAATATCTAGTTTAATTTTCATGTTTTCAAGTTCATTGCTATTATAAACTGTTGAATTCTATCAATGTCTTAACTTTTCAAGATTTAAAAAGTGAAATCTCATCAATTCAGGGCTTTTTAAATTATACTTCAAAAAGTTAATATCCATCTATTAGATTATATATATATATGTATATATATGTACATATACATATATATGTATAGTAGACACATTAGGTTCTTCATCACATAACAGAAAATAAATATTTAAGAAAGAGAACACTCAGTTATATGTTTAATCAAGCAAGGAATGTGGAAAATGCAGTTCCCTATGGACAGAAGAGTTTACCTAGCCTCTGGAGTCTTAAGGCATGAATCAAATCATACTGTTTTATTTTTTTATTTTTTAAATTATTTTTTAAACCTTTATTCATTTTTGAGAGGGAGAGAGAGACAGAATGCTAGCAGGTGTGGGGCAGAGAGAGAGGTAGACACAGAATCTGAAGTAGGCTCCAAGCTCTGAGCTATCAGCACAGAGCTCAATGCAGGGTTCGAACTCATGAACCATGATGGTGACCTGAGCCGAAGTCAGATGCTCAACCAACTGAGCCACCCAGGCACCCCAACCATACTGTTTTAAAGCTGAAATTTGAGTCATTCAAGCAAAAATGCAAAGGAAAGGCAGAGAAAAATACACAACATCTATAAACAGGAATCATTTTATGGGCCTAACTTTTCTCCCTAAATAGCTTTATGATCTTAATTTAATTAAGATCTCAGCTTTACCACTGGACAAAATTATAAAAGGATATACAATGTATTTTTCCAAAATATATAACAAAAGGAAACAATGTAAACACCCGTTTAAAATGTTTTTTCAGTTAGTTTTTAATTACCTTTATATGAATTGCTTTATTATAATACCATACATGTTATTAAATTACATGGATTATATAGATTAGATTCCCAAAGAGTTTATAATCTCAGATTAGTTCACAAAAAAACATTTTACCCATCATCCACTTGTTCTGAGTTCTTTCTCTGTTTAGCACTTATCACCCCCTACATACTAAAATTTAAGATCCATTAGAGCAGGGACATAAGTGGTTTTTGCTCATTGTTTTTTCTTTTGCATAGATTTATGGATAAAATATTGTTATTGAGTGAAATACATCATTTGGAATTCCCTAGATTATGCTCCAGTAACTAAAACCTACAAGTCTTTATTAATCAACAGGCACAAAAATGTATTAAAATTTTGTTAATATTCCTTCAGTACTTTAGAATGCAACTGCATTTGGATAGGGCCTTTAAAGAGATAATCTCCCACCTTCAGAGTTGTTTTTTTTTTTTTTCCCATACACTAGCAACGAACAATCCAAAAATGAAATTAAGAAACAAATTCCATGCACAATAGTATCAAAAAGAATAAAATGCTTACGTATACATTTAACCAAAAAGTGTAATACCTGTACACTGAATAATATAAAATATCACTAAAAGAAAATGAAGGTCTAATGGAAAAACATCCTGTATTCATGGATTGAAAGCTTTAATTTTTAGGATAATGTATTACCTAAGTTGATTCATGCATTCAGGGCAGTTCTATCAAAATCCCAGCTGCCTTTTTGAAGAAATTTATAAGTATATCCTAAAATTCATACAGATGCAAAAAAAAAAGTATCTAGAAAAGTCAAAACAATCTTGGAAAGAAGAAAATTGGAGGATTCATACTTCCCAATTCCAAAACTTACTAAAAAACTACAGTAATCAAAACAGTGTGATACTAGCATAGGGACAGACATATAGACCAATGGAACAAAATTGAAAGTCCAGAAATACATTCATAAATTTTGTTCAGTTTATGTCTGACAAGGTTTTCAAAATAATTTACTGCACACTGAATGTTTGTATTCCCATAAAATTTATATATTGAAACTTAATCCCCAAGGTGATAGTATTTGGAAGTGTGGCTTTTGGGAGGTGGTTAGACCACCAAGGCACAGACCTCGTGAATGGAAGTAGTCCCCTTATAATAGACACCCCAGAGAGCTTCCTTGTCCTTTCTACCATATGAGGTTCCAGGGACAATGGCAGTCTATTAACCAAAAAGTAGACTGTCATCAAACAGTGAATCTGCTAACACATTCATCTTGGACCTCCCAGCCTCCAGCAACATAATGAAGTTTTGATGTTCATAAACCACCCTATGATATTTTTATAGCTTCCCAAACAGACTAAGATATAATTTAATGGGGGAAAAATAGTTTTTATAGCAAATGGTGATGGGGTCACTAGATATCCCCATGCAAAAGAACAAAGTTAGATCCCAACCTCACAATACACACAAAATTTAAATAAAAATGGATCAAAGAGCTACATTTAAGAGATAAAACTATAAAACTTCTGAATTTTTTAAATTTTTTATTTACTTTGAGGGGAGAGAGAAAGAGTGCAAGCAGGGAGGGGGCAGAAAGAGAGGAAGACACAGAATTTGAAGCAGGCTCCAGTCTCTGAGCTGTCAGCACAGAGCTTGATGCGGGGCTCAAACTCATGGACTGCAAGATCATGACCTGAGCTGAAGTGGAATGCTTAATAGACTGAGCCACCCAGGAACCCCAAAACTATGAAACTTTTGGAAGAATACATATATATCTTCAAAAATTTGGACTACACAATTGCTTCTTAAATATGACATGAAAAAAACAAACATAAATTGGACATCATCAAAATTAAAACCTTTTGTTCTTCAAAAGACAATCTGAGAAAAGTGAAAAGACAACTCCAAGAATCAAAGAAATATTTGCAAATCATATGTCTGATAAGGCTCTGACACAATATATAAAAAAGTATCATAACTCAATGATAAAAAATAAGTAACCCAATTAAAATGGATTTGAGGGGCACCTGGGTGGCTCAGTCGGTTAGGCATCCAACTTCGGCTCAGGTCACGATCTCAGGGCCTGTGAGTTTGAGCCTCGCACCAGGCTCTGTGCTGACAGCTCAGATTCTGTGTCTCTTTCTCTCTGCCTCTTCCCCACTTGTGCTCTGTCTCTCTCTCTTTCTCTCTCTCTCTCTCTCTTGCTCAAAAATAAATAAACATTAAAAAATTTAAAAATGGATTTGAATAGCTATTTCTCCACAAAAGATGTACATGGCAAGTCAGCACATGAAAATGCTTAATGCCATTAGTTATTAGGGAAATATAAATCAAAACCATAATGTAGTACCATTTCACACACTAGGAGAGCTATTATCAAAAGGCAAACAATAATATATCTTGGATGTAGAGAAATTGACATCCATTTTAGATGTCATCCATTTTAGAATAAGATCCATTTTAGAAAATAGTCTGATAATTCCTCAAAAGATTAAACAGAGTTACCACATGATCTAGCAAATCTATTCCCAGGTACATAGCTGAGATTTGTAAAGATATGCCACAACACACACACATAAAACAAACAAGAAAAACCAAACAAACAAACAAAAAACTTGTACATGAATATTCATAAGGGCATTACTTAATGTAGCCAAAATGTAGAAACACCCCAAACTTCATCAAGTGCTAAAGGGCTAAACAAAATTCGGCATATCCATGTAATGGAATATTATTCAGCTATTCAGAAAAAGAATAGGGTGCCTAGGTGGCTCAGTTGGTTAAGTGTCTGACTCTTGGTTTCAGCTCAGGTCATGATCTCACGGTTCGTGAGTTTGCGCTCCACATCTGGCCCTGTGTTGATAGTGTGGAGCCTGCTTGGGATTCTCTCTCCCTCTTTCTCTACCACTTCCCGCTTGCACATGGTCTCTCTCTGTCTCTGTCTCTCTCTCTCTCTCTCTCTCTCTCTCAGAAAAAAATAAACATTAAAAAAAAAAGAAAACAATGACTCATGCTACAACATGAAGAACCTTTAAAAAATCATGCACAGTGGAAGAAGCTGGACAAACAAGGCCATATATTGTATGGTTCCCACTATACAAAATATAAAAAATAGGGATATCCATAGAAAGAGGTAATTATTTTCATACTGCCTTTCTATCATCAGAGAATGAGAAAATGATTAGCAATAGTCATTTTTAAAGGTTATCAACTAAGAAGTCTCAGGGAGAAATGTTACACAAGTTGTTTTGTTTCTCATGTTGTATTATTCTATAGAAAACTGGAAATACAGAGCGAAGTATTTCAAATGGTGAAAATACTGCATTCAAAGAACACAAAAGGAACTGGATTAATAGGGATGCTCAGTTTTTAGTTAGCTGACTAGTTACCTCAGATATGGGAAGTTTTAAAAAATGCAGATACCTGGACCTAACTCAAGAGTTAATGACTTACACCTGACATAAGAAGTTATGATAGGAGGGTCCTGGAAATTTCCATCTCTGAAAATGTTTCTGGGTATTTCTAATATACCAGAATACATAGGAATCAGTTCTATAGCCAGCCTGCTGGAGGGCAGGGACTTTCTTTACTCATATGTTTACCTTTCAAAATCAAGTCCAGAGCAGTTTTCCAATAGATGGTGAACTAAAACCCTCATTGTAACTGAATATAACTCACCCATAATTTAATTAAAGTCATCAAGGACTTTGGCCATGAATAACTCTTTAATACTCAAGTTACTAAACGGGCAGCCAATTGCAAACTTTCTAGTAATCCTATCAAATTACTCAATTTTTTTGTTGTTTTTTATGAACAAACTATGTTGGTTTGGCTTTCTTTTTCAGATCTAAGTCTGAGCATCTGTATACCTTATTAATGCCATTACCTTCCATATTTCAATGCAAGACATTTTATGGGAACCTGCCATTAACAGTATAAAAACTAATTGCAAGTTGTATGCTACATTAATTCTCCCCATAAACAAACATCCAAGAAGTGAAACATCTGCTAATAGAGAACTGATCATTTTATCCACATACCTGCCAAGACAGATGGAAGGCACCTCAGACAGAATTTTGATAAGTGGAAGATTACAAGCTAAAACACACTTTTGTAAGCTCTTGACAAGTTCCATGTGAACTGCTGTCACATTTACACCTTCAGGTACCACTTTCCTACATTAGCTCACCTTTGTATTTGAACTCATATTGTATTTCCTGGTGAACTATGGATATTTTAGGTAAAGGACATGCCTGTGTGATGACTGCAATCCATACCAAACACACAGCTTTGATTGTTACACTCCTGGGCTAATAGTTGTCTGAAGACATCACCTGGTCCCTCCTCCAGTCTTTACATTGGTAAAAGTCTAGTTCAACTGAGATGATTGGCTCTCTCTTCTCCTCCCTGGATACTTCAAATATACATTCTTTACCTGTTCTTTTAGATACTCTTGAGTATTCTCCAAAGATTAAATCCCATGTACAACCTGACTCAGATTAAGGGGCTTCCTGACAAGTAAGTACCCTATAATTGTTTTCTAGGCCATGTTAGACAAACAGAATGATAACCCCCTCTCAATGGAAAAGGAGAATAAGTTATTTATGTCACTGTTTCCCTTTTTATCATTGGAAACCTAAGGAAAGTAATATGAGGCTAAGTCTATTCATGTTTTTAGCTTGACAAATTTGTCTATTATTTCTCTTTCCAACAACTGTTAATAGTTTTGCCTGACTTTTTTCCCCCTTATAGGATTGAGTAATTTAGGGAAAATGGCTGAACTGGTTGTTGATAGATACATGAAGTTGCAAGGGTAAAAGGTAAAGGATAAATTAGGAATTTTACAAATGTCATTCAACCATTCTAAGCATAAAAGCAATTGAAAAGGCAAAAATAGGGTATTGAGGAGGGCACCTTTTGGGATGAGCACTGGGTGTTATGTGGAAACCAATTTGACAATAAATTTCATATATTGAAAAAAAAAAAAAAAGAAAGAAAAGGCAAAAATACCCAAACAGTGACTAATTATTGAGAGCTGGCTTGAATTAGTTGAATGTCATAGAATATACATATACCCATATGCTGCTTACCAAACAACACATGCTCTTCCTCCATGCCCAGTCTTCTTGCAGTGGTGTCCATGTAACCAGCTCTTGCCAGTTGTTTCTGAAAGAAAGTAACACGTCTCTCTTTTCCGTACTTAGTTTGCCACCACATGACTAACTCTGGTTAACAGAATGAGAACAATAATGGTCTGCATTCCTCATAGTCAAAGAACCAGTATTCCCTCTTCATCTCTTTTTTCCCCTGTCGCAAGGATACAGAAGCCAAGTGTTCCAAGTGGTACAAGCTTTTAAGACAGAGAATCATAGCCTGACCCACAATGGACTCTGAATGACTGAGAGAGAATGCTTTGTTACTTAATCCATTCAGGTTTTATGATTTATTTTTAACCTCATCATAGATTGGTCTATTTTCATTAATTAAATGGTCTTTTTTAACACCATGCTTTGATTCCTTAGTAACTACCATATTTTCTAGAGTGTAGCACTCACATGTGATCTGCAGACCTGTGCTGAAACAAAAGCTGAATGTCACAGTTAGTAACCACATAAATATAGAAACTGAGAGTAAGATTATAGATACTTTATACAGCAACTGAATATTTCCATGACATCTTAATGTGTGATCGTGTTTCTAGAGATTTATTTTCATTGTATTTCACATAATTTATTGTATTATATTCAATTGTATTGTTCCATGACTGATTTCAGGAATAACAAGGAAAGTGGCCTCTATAACCAATCAGGCACTTGAAAATGTTCAATGAAGAAATTAAAATGCTCGTGTTCTTTATATAGAAGACAGATAGTTTGACTTATTTTAAAATGAAATTTATCATTTTTGGTAAATGTGATGTATACTTAACTAATGTAAATAATATATTGGAAAACACATACAAGAAAACAAAAGTCACCAAAATTTCATTATCATTAACATTTTGGTGAATTCTAGATATCAACCTATATACAACTGCAGTCTTTCAAGAATATATATAATTAGATTATAGTAGACACATTTCTGCAATATTCCTTTTCAGTCAAATATATATCATGAACAAATTTACATGTCAATAACTTCAATTTTACTCCTCATTATTGATGCATACCTACCTACACCGTATACACATACCATAGTTTTTTTTATCCAGTCCCTCATCAACACAAATTTTGGTTATTCCAACCATTTGTTATCTGTGGCAAATGGCAAATTTCATAAACATGCTTATCAATACATATGTTCACATACATAGGATGTTCCTTAGGGTAAATTGCACAGGATCCCTGAAAATGGGTATGTCTATCTCACAGATAGTATGGATTTATGATCTTTTGAACAAGACCCATTTCTTGACCACTAAATCAAACTCAGTATTAAAAAAAAAATCCTCACATTTTACATAGTAGGGATCCATTCTCTTTTCCTACTCATAGAGGTAACACAGTTCCTAAGGCCTGCATACATGTGATATGGAATGGACTGCAATTACTGTAATTTACTATTATATTATTGGGAACAAGCCAAGGACAAACCCAGCTGGCCAGTAAGGCCTGCAGAACCATTCTCTTGGACGGTTATAAGTATATGAATTGGATAGTGGCTGTTTTGTATCTCTCCCTCGGCCAGCAGGTGTAATGGGATGAGACTAAATGTTCCTTGGTGAGCCCATACTTTTATGATCCATCTGTTCAAGTAGGAAGGAATGAGGCAGGTGGGATTCTTCATGCTACAATAGGACCTAGATAGAGGCAAATGGAAACAATGATTTTCATAATCTTTGCAGAGCTATAACTCATAGTTTCTAATTCATATTAAAATTACGTTCCCACTGTCATGAAAGCTATGACTAAGGAAGGGTGAATTTTAAAACAAAATTCTTTACCTTTAATATATCACATTTTTCGTGAACCTTTTCACCGGTGGCGGCTGGGGCCTTGCGGAGGCCTACCTGGCGCAGCAGAGCATTAGGGGGGTGGGTCCGCACAGCGGCGCTACAGCTCCTGCTGGGAGATGTGGCTGGGCAGCCACAGCCGAAGGCAGCCGGGTCCCCGTGGGGTCACGCACGTGCACCGCGACGCCGCGAGAACGTGGAGCCTAACTGGCCTCAAGCCGCCCCAGAACTCAGCGCAGCTGGAGGAGTGAAGCGCGCAGCACGAGCATGCGTCCTGCCGCACGAGCGGCCGGACCTGCGCATGAGCTGTGGCAACCGGAGCGCGCAGCTTTACCTGCACCTGGTGGGGCCCTGGCTCCAAAGAGGAAGGGCGGTAGGTTTTGCTGAGGAGCCTTATTATCCGTGGTTCGACATGGAGCTCTATGAAGGTGGAGACCAGTGCCAACATAAAGCTTCATGCTACGGGGCACAAGCACCACTGCATTCCGGCACAAAATCCATATCGTGCCCAGTAACCTAAAGCCAGGTAACATCGTCATCATGGAGACGCCTGGCACTCCCCATCCATAAGGTAGCCGGTTTTGGACCACATAAGGTCTGTACTGGCTGGCTCCCGCGAGGCAAAGAGGGCGATCAAAACAACAATAAGGTGAATGTACATGAATTCCACCTGTCCTCAGCCTACGGCTCAGACTTCTACAGGGCTCCTGAACTCTGGAACAGGCGCTAGACAGCCAAGGCCGACGTCTTTATTCTGGGCATTAACACCTGGGCAAAGAATCACTTTCAATGCCTCTGAGACCAAGAAGGAGCTCTTGAGAACCTGTATCAAACAAGGGACCGAGATAGACCTTGTTGGTGAATTGCCACTTGAAAACCCAAAGATGGAGTTGCACATCTTTCACAACATAGGACTTGAATGTCTGAGGGAATCAAATAGCTTTTGAAAAGGTATGTTAGCCGCTAACCCACAGGACAGGCCGGATGTCTTTGAACTTGAAACCAGACTGGACCAGGTCACGTGTGCTGCTCAAAATTCAGGACAAGCATCTGGAATGTTTTTAAACTAGGTGAGTGTACTTTTTGTTCTGCACACACCTTTCCAGCACTGGATATTTCATCCTGGGCCCTGGAGTGGGCCGGGTGGAGCTGGGGAGAGACGCAGGGCTGGAAAGAACTAAGTGTTTGTTATCAGAGTTTCCCTCTAAATTTCCTTGAGATATGTGGGATAATTTAACTATGAATTGGAAGGTCTTCTGAAGCATTTTCTGTGTAGGGGTGGCATTTGAGGTGACTCTTAAGTTTCATAGAAACATTTCATCTTCAATTAATGATTACTGTAGACTCTGCAAGAAAAATAATAATAAATCCTGGTTAGTTCATTTGACTTGAAGAACAACTTTTAAGTTAAAATGTCAGGAATTAGGGGCGCCTAGGTTACTCGGTTAAGGGTTCCGACTTCGGCTCAGGTCAGGATCTTGCGGTTTGTGAGCTGCACATTGGGCTCCGTGCTGACAGCTCAGAGCCTGGAGCCTGCTTCAGATTCTGTGTCTCCCTCTCTCTCTTTGCCTCTCCCCTGCTCAAGCTCTCTCTCTCTCTCTCTTCCTCTCTCTCTCTCTCAGGAAAAAAAAAAAAATTAAAAACATGATCAGGAATTATTTTCCTCTTGAAATGGAAAAAGACATTTTTTTCCCCTTAAGTTGTATAGCTCTCTGGATTGTTTCCTTCACATTTCAGGGAGCTCTCTATAGCCTCTTTTTGTTATATACACACAAACATTCTACCAATCCTATTGTTTCAGTGGAATCTGGAAAAAAAAATTAAAAAAGAAAAAGACCTGATAGGAAATGCTATAAAAAGGAAGTTAATTCCATAGCAAGGAAGTATCTTTTGGAGAAAAACCCATTTCACAGTGTGAAAGTAATGATGGGAGGAATATATTTAAAGGAGGAAAGGAGGTTCTCGGTAGTTATCGTTAGAAAGATGAACAGGTCTTATCTGGAACCTACTCTTATTGTGGGGCTACCTTTTAAACATTAATCAGAGACTACTTTGGTTCAACTTAATGGATGTCTGGGCAGCATGGACAAATGCCATCTAGCTCAAAAGTGTACATTCTAGATAAGGATTATCCAAGAAGGAAAATGAAGCAATTTCTCATATAACAATTTCATTCCATTTCAAGCCTCATCTTAGTGTGTCTGTGCATGTAGGTGTGTAGTAATTTACATCTTTGGCATGGGGACTAGGACTGTATTGAGAGACTCTAGGACATCAGAGATTGGGCACATTTTTAGGAAAGATGGAATTCAGCTTGCCACTGTGACCTTTATATATAATGCAGTGTTGTTTGTTCAGGAAAATCATTTTCTTTGGGCCAAACTGAAGTGGCTTATATAAATATTTAGGGCCTAGCTTTCTAGAAGATGATCTCATACCCTAATATTCCTTGAGTCAGTACAAAATCCATAGAAATATTTTTAGTTGATTCACCCTTTACAGGGACCCAGAAACCTCTTTTTTTCTAACTGTAAAGAGATATAATTGGCATATAACCTTGTATAAATTTAAAGTATACATCATGATTTGATACACAAGAAATTTGTGAAAGTTACACAGCAAAGTTAGTTAACACCTCCATCATCTCATATAATTACCTTTTGTTTTACCATAGAACATTTAAGATTCACTCTCTAAGGTATTTTTTAATCTTTTTTTAAAGTTTATTTGGGGGGGGGGATGAGTGGGGGAGGGGCACAGAGAGAGGGAGAGAGAAAATCTCAAACAGGCTCCAAACTGTGCAAACCAATAGCTTCAAATCAATGAAAGCTATTCTTACTAGTTTGCTATATCAGCTTAAACTGCCTTTATGATAAATTTAAAGTATATAACAGCTGTTTGTTGGTAAAATCTTATATTTTAAGCATTAAGAGACATGCATAACTTTCTCTGACTCCTTAAAACCTTTTTCAGACTTTAATGATGCTCTGTCCATACTCTTAATCTCCTTCATAATTGTGTACATTTTGATATTTCCTTTCCCAGAATGGAAGTTTTCAGACTGTATAAGCAAAAATCTGTCCTGTCTTCATCATTATAATAATTTTACTCCAACATTCTCCATTTTTTACTTTAGTCTTGGGCAGTCTGAGAATGACAGATCCAATGACAAGTGTCCTTAATACCTTCCTTGTCTTGAACAAAAAAGGAAAAAAAAATCATGGATTGAATCTATGCCATATCATGTAGTTGAAAAATGACTACACTTGAACTGAATTCTGAGGTTCTAGAAAGGTTTCCTTTCTCTTCCCTGCCTTCAATTGTTTGGAATTATGATCAAATCCCACTACGCATTAAAACTAGAGCATTCCAGGGATTCCAGCTCAATCCCAGCTTTCTGTTTTCCAGGTATAGCTGTTTTGAAGAAATGGTGCTCCTTTGAAATCTGTA
This sequence comes from Neofelis nebulosa, assembly GCF_028018385.1. Taxonomy (NCBI): domain Eukaryota; kingdom Metazoa; phylum Chordata; class Mammalia; order Carnivora; family Felidae; genus Neofelis; species Neofelis nebulosa. The sequence continues at coordinate 43,621,381 of NC_080790.1, read as the reverse complement.
TCCAGATAGCACTGCAAAATGAGGAGAACTTGTCTGATAATCTCAGAATTTTCTAGAATGTTTGTTTTGAGTACTAAGAAATAAATTTGTCAGGCTGAACATGTGGTGGTGGAGAAGGCACAGGCAGCCTTTCTAAATTGATTCTCACTTGCATAAGAGAAAATTGTTTGCTATGTGACTTTTAAAACCATTCATTGATTTTATGAAACAAATATTTCTTTAACAAAGAGATTGCTTATCATGCTGTGACCCTGAGTATGTATCCTCCTCAAATTACTCTTGTGTTCCTGGATTTGGGGGTTAAGAACACAGACAGACATAATATATTAATTTAAAAGTCAATTTTGGAGGCACCTGGGTGGCTCAGTCAATTAAGCACAAGACTCTTGATTTCAGCTCAAGTCATGATTGGTGATGAGATTGAGCCCCAAGTCGGGAGCCTGCTTAAGATTCTCTCTCTCTCAGGGGGCACCTGAGTGGCTCAGTAGGTTAAGTGCCTTACTTTGGCTCAGGTCGTGATCTCACGATTTGTGAGTTCAAGCCCCACATCGGGCTCTGTGCTGACAGCTCAGAGCCTGGAGCTTCCTTTGGATTCTGTGTCTCCCTGTCTCTCTCTGCCCCTCCCCACTCATGCTCGCTCGCTCTCTCTCTCTCTCTCTCTCTCTCAAAAATAAATAAACATTAAAAAGTAAAAAAGATTCTCCCTCTCTCCCCCCTCCCCTGTGCACGTTCTCTCTCCACACACTCAGTCTCCCTCTCTCTCTCAATAAAGTCAGTTCTTAAAGGCCATAAATGGATAAGGCCCTATCCCACCTTTTGGTTTGAATAACCCTGTACCTAGTATGGCACTGAAAAGATAGTATGACACTGAAAAGCCAATATCCTGCAAGATAAATGATCAGGTTCTCAAATTTTATATACTCTATTCGATTAACATATACGGTGATGCTCCTTTGTAAAATGTGAGAGCAAACAGGTTTGATATCTAAATGGTGAAAAATATCACAGCATGTATTCTGACTTTAAATAATTACTCTACTTTAAGGTGAATCTATCCTCAACTCCACTTCTTTCCTTTTCTTCTTTTTTTTTCTTTTTTAAGTTATAAGACTGAAGTCATTAGAGTCTTATCTCTCCAGGGATATCAACTTGTTTCTCCTTCAAATGTATAGATGGGCAGTTAAGCTCAGCAAGTGGTATACGTTCTTTCTTTGAAAACAAATTATAATTATGATTTATTGGAACTGGACTTTCAAACTCAAAGACCCCAACTAAATGCCATAAATACAGTAGGAGATTGGGTGAGTAGAGTCATGAAATCTTGGATTAGGAAAGAAATGGCATCCATATGCAATATATGAGATTTGGTGATGGTGGGGTGTGTGTGTGTGTGTGTGCGCGCGCGCGTGATTAGAAATGTTCATCACCTCTTGGTTGACCACAATAGAAGGTACTTTCCTTTGCCATTGATGCTGGGTTTTGCCAGTAACTTACTTTAGCCAGTGGAATTGAGAGCAAGCAGGAAGTTTAAAATGGCTGTCTGCTGTGCTTTCTTTTTCCTGCATTTCACCATATGAATTTGCTTCAAGTGAGGGTTGGTCTAATGAGGATACAAGTTACATAAAGCAGATCCTGATCCAAGATGCAGCTTAAAACCTAGCACAGTTGAGCTGTTTAAATCCGCCATACTTCAGCAGACCCATAGATACACAAGTAAAATGATTATTATGGTTTATTACTCAATTTTGTGGAGTTTTTATTACATAGCATTATTTAAAATAATGTGAAAATGGGCAATATGATAATATGAAAATTATGTGTTTATTTTTAATATCCTTCTTCCAATCAGATGTTCTCACATTGATTATAGTAGCGGTTGTGAACACTATGAGGCAAATAACCTCAGATTCTTGCTCCCTGTTTAGTATTTCCTGTGGGACTTTGGAGGTTAACCTACATAAGCCATAGAGTTCAAATTCACAAATCCTGTAGTGATCTACCCTGTGGAGTTTTTGTGACTGTTAAGTAAGTATGCCAGTATATTCAACTGCAAACAAAATATTTAAAACATAGGATGCAATACATAATAGTCATTGTTATCATTTTAGTTGCTTACATTTAGTGTATAAACATATGGAGATAAATTATATTTATTTTAATATAGCACTATACAACATGCCAAGTGTTCTGAACTCTCAGTTACCCATCTATGGAATGAGCCATTTGTGTGCATGTATATACAGTGTCAACCAATAGCTACTTCAGTTGCAAGAACAAGGCCTAGGAGGGGTTAATGTGCATTAAAGGACCACTTCTAGCAAATTCAGTTCATTTATATAGCAGCAGACATGTTGGATCATGCCAATTATGCTATCGGAAAATGTAGACTCCAAGTTCCTTCCAGAGAGTAATAAATGACATCACCATCTCTCAAGCCTAAATGATGCATTGGAAGTGTATTCAAAATATGTATTTTCTTACTGGAAGAGGCAAATCAGTCTTTAAATATTCTTCTTTTGGTATCTTCTTGACAACTGTTGGATGGATAATTTGTAGTATTTTGTTTCGTCTTACAGAGTTTCTAATTATAAATTCTTGAAGGAGTTTAAAGAGCAGGCAAACTAAAAATTTCAAATCAAGTAGATTTTGAAAATTCATCAAATCCTAGTTTCCAGTACTATTTTACCTTCTTCTTGTTAAAACTTGTTACAGTATTTCATGAATTCATCACCATAATAGAACTCCTAGTGGAAATGGGAAGGAATGATGGCTAGGTAACTACCAGTTATTAGGTATGTATATGATAGAGCAGACAAAATTGGTGACAGTATGGAAATTGAAGCTGGAAGCAGGGGTGAGTATGGTGCAGTGATAACATGCCTAAGCAACAGGAAGTTTCATTCTTCTTTTGTAAACGTTATCCTTCAGGCTACGCAAACAAAGTCATACAAAAATTGATCTGAAGATAATCAATTTATGCATAAAATCGATTTAGGCAGCTCTTAAAAATATTAAAAAATATTTCTGCAACATAAGGTAGTAATTGTGATCTGTTGTGATTATTGGTAAGTGATTTTCTGTTGTGATTATTCATCTGTTGTGGTCAATAAGTTTATTCTAAAACACATTTTTCTTTTTTAAGTTTTTAATAGGCTTTTTGAAGAGCAATTGAGGTTTCTATTAACATGTACAAAAATAGAGTTGGCATATACAGCTTCTCCTCACGTCCCCCCACAACAATTTCTCCATTATTATTAACATTTTGTAATAGTGTGATAGATACCTTTGTTACAATTGATAAGCCAATATTAATATATTATTATTAACTAAAGTACATTGCTTACATTAAAGTTTATTCTTTGTGTTGTAAAGTTCTGCGGCTTTTGATAAATGAATAATATTATTTGTCTACCATCATGACATAATACAAAATAGTGTCATGGCCCTAAAAATGTCCTTTGCTCCAGGTATTCATCTCTGTGCTCCTTGTTCTGAAACCCTGGACACCACTGAACTTCAGTTTTGCCTTTTTCACAACGTCATATAGTTGGGATCATAAGGTTTATCACCTCCCATGTTGGTTTCTGCATTTAAGGATCATTCATATATTTTCTAAGCTTTAGAGTTCATTTCTTTTTTATCACTGAAAATGCTCCATTGTATGGGCATACCATAGTTTGTTTATCCATTCATCTGTTTAAAGAGGTCTTAGTTGTTTCCAAGTTTTGCCAATTATGAACAAAGCTACTATAAACATTCATGTATAGATATTTGTGTGGACAAAGGTTTTTAACTTATTTGGATAAATACTTAGGAGTGTGATTTGGGGATCATATTTTAATGCACTATTTAGCTTTATAAGAAACTGCCAAACTACAGTACGTTTTGGCATTCCCACCAGCAATGAATGAGTGTTCCCATTGCTCCCCATCACCACCATGTGGTGTTGTCAGTTTTTTTGAATTTTAGCTAATAGGTATGTGGTGGTATCTTAGTGATACTTCAATTTGCATTTCCCTAATTACATATGATATTGAACACATTTTAATATGCTCATTTGTCTTTTTTTTTGCTTTTTTGGTGAGATGTCTGTTCAGTTCTGTTGTCCATTGTTTTAAGTGTTTTCTTATTGCTGAGTATAAAGAGCCTTGCATATTTTGAGTACAACTTGTTTACCAGATATGTATTTGGAAATATTATTTCCCTGTTTGTAGATAGTCTTTTTCTTCTCATAAGTTCTTTTGAGGAGCAGAAACTTTTAATTTTCATGAAGAACAACTTACCAATTATTTTTGATAAGTTGTGCTTTTAGTTTGTCTATTTAACTTATTGGTATGATGGGTTGCATTAATGGATTTATGAATGTTTAAAATCAGCCTTGTATATACTGTGAATGAATCACATTTGGACATATTGCATAATGTTTCCACACATTGTTGGATGCAGTTGCTAATATTTTATTGAGGATGTTTACATCTCCATTCATGAGAAATATAGGTCTGTAATTTTTCTCCCTAAGAATGTTTTTTTTTTGGTTTTGATGTTAAAGTAATACTGACCTCATGGAACATGTTATTAAGTATTCACTCTACTTCTATTTTCTGAATGAGACTGTAGGAGAATTGGTATTATTTTTTTAAGTGTTTCATAGAATTCACAGTGAAACCATTGGGACTGGCATTTTCTGTTTTGGGAAGATTATTATTTGTTGCTTCAGTTTCTGTAATATATAAGCCTATCTGAATTATTTCTCCTTGTGTCCCTTTTGGTAGATCCTATATCTCAAGGAATTGGTTTATTTAATCTAATTTATCAAATTCGGGGGTAGGGAGTTGTTCATAGTATTTCTTTATTATCATTTTAATGACCATGAGATCAGTTGTGTTGGCCCCAATTTCATTCTAATATTAACAACTCCTGTTGTTGTTGTTGTCATTGTCTTTTTTTTTTTTTTTCCTGTTTAGTTTGGTTACTTTAGTTTTTTTTTTTCCTGTAAAGTTTTATCAATTCTATTGATCTTTTCTAGGATTCAGTTTGCTCAACATTTTCAAATTTCTTAATATTGAGGCTTAGACTATTAATTTTATATTTTCATCTTCTATAACATATGTATTTAACATAAATTTCTCTCTAAACACAACTTTTGCTACATCACATAGAATTTGAAGTTATATTTTCATTTTCATTTAGTTCCAAATAGTTTTTGTAATTTCCTTGCTACTTCTTCTTTTACCCATGTTACTACTCAAACTATGTTTTTTAAATATCCAAACATTGAAATGTTTTGGGATTTTCTAGCTTCTTTCTGTTATAGATACCTACTTTAATTCTGTTGTCATGTGAGAATGTACTTTATGTGATTTTTATTCCATTAAATTTTATAAGATGTGTTTTATGAGCCAGGATGCAGTCCATCTTGGGGAATGTTCTTTGTGAGCTTAAGAAGAATATATATTTTGGTGTTATTAGATGAAGTATTTTATAAATGTCAATTAGATTCAGTTAATTGATGGTACTGAACACTTCAATTATAATGATTTTCTGTCTGCTAGATATATCAATTACTGATATTAGTGCTTAAATTCTTCAACTATAGAAGTGAATTGGTCTCTTTCTCCTTTCAGTTATATCAGGTTTTACTCACTTATTTTGATGTACAGATGTTGGGTGTGTAGCCATTAACAATAGTATGCCTGCTTGAAGAATTACCTCCTTTATATGATGCCCTCCTTGTATCTGATAATTTCCCTTGCATTAAAATCTTTGTATGTCTGAGACTAAAATAACTAGTTCTAATTTCTTTTAGTTGGTGTTAGTATAGTATATTTTCTATCCCTTTAAATCTATCTTTGTTTATAATTAAAATGTGTTTCTTATAGACAACATATGCTTTGGATTCTTATTTAACCCACTCGATAGTTTATGTATAGTTTAAGACCATTTACCTTTAAAATGATTTTTGATGGAGTTGCTTTAACATCTACAATATCTCCATATCTGTCACTATTTTCTATTTATTGCCCTTGTCTTTTTTGGTTTTGGTTTTTGCTTTTGGTGTTTTGTTTTGTTTTTCATTTTGGTTTTAATTGAGCATTTTATGTGATTTAATTTTCTTACCTCTCCTAGGATATTGATCATACCTTATTTTTTTTATTTTTAGTGGTTTTCTTATAGTTTGCAATATTAACAACTAATCTGAATCTACTTTTGAATAATAGGATACAACTTCATGGTTAATTCAAATACCTTATAGCTTGAATATTCCAAATTTCTCTCCCCCATACCTTATAAAATTCTTGTTACACATTTCACTTACGGCATTTCTCCCACCCAACATGGCTTCTCCTAATTTTTCCTCTTTGTCTTTGGTATTCTGAAGTTTGACTAGGCAGTGCCTAGATTCAGTGTTTGTTTGTTTGTTTGTAGTTTTCTAGCTTGGTGTTCTCTGTGATTCCTAGTTTTGTGCCTACCAAAAATTTTAGAAAGTTCACAGCTGCTATTACCTCAAATATTTCTTATTTCATCTTTCTATATTCCCATTATGTGTGTATTACACCTTTTATAATTGCTTCAGAATTCTTAGCTATTTTTTTTTCTGCATTTCACTTTGGGAAGTTTATGTTGTTACATACTCAAAATCATTGATTCTTTTCATGTCAGTATCCAAACTACTGATGACCCCATGAAACACATTCTTTATTTTTGTTACAATGTTTTTATTGTTTTTATTGGTTTAATTTCTAACAGTTCCTTATGATATTCTTCTAGTTTCCATCTCTCTGCTTACATTACCCATCTCTTACAAAATATATCCACTTTTTTTTTTTTTCAGGAGAGCCTTTATCACGTTAGTGTTGTTTTAAGTTTTTGGTCTGATAATTTGAAAATATTGGTCCTAGCTGGCTCTGGTTCTTTTTGTATGACTTGTAATGTTTTTGTTGTTGTTGAAAGCCAGACATGATATATAATGTAAAGGAAACAAAGTAAATAGGCCTTTATTGTATGGTTTTATGTTTATCTGGCTGGGAGTTAAACTGTTTGTTGTTTGCTGTGGTAGTAGACGTCAGAGGCTAAAATTTCCTCTGGTGACCTAGTTTTTATTTCCTCTGCTGTCTTGGGTTTCCCTAAGAACTCCTTAAATGGGGTCTGAGCCTTGCAATTCAATTCACATGTAGTCTCCTGTTATTATACAGGAACCCTATTGTGATAGTAAGATGTTGGGGGTGAGGAAGCATTCTATAATCCTGTGATTAAATATCATGTTTTAAGGAGTCTCTTCACCTGTGCTGTGACCTAGGTGCTTGTCAGCTTTCTATTTCACACCTTAGATGAGACAGGATTACTAGAAGGGGCTAGAATTGGGTATTTCCCCCCACACCCCATTGGTTAGGTATTAAAAAATAGTTTCTCTTGAGAGCAAGCATTCAATGAGGAGTAAAGAAAGCTGAAGGCTTGTTTCACAATGACTTCTTTTTGTATCTTCCTTCTGGAAGCAGGAAGTAATTTTTCTCTAAAGTTTATAGTGAGAATCTGGTGGAGCTCCTGGAGGAAAAACTCATTGAGGTGTGGGGAGGCCCCCAAGGCAAGAATTCCAGGAGTTTTTGTTTCTCAAACTAGCCCATATTCAATCTCCAGCAGTCAACTATCCTTTAGGTATTCCTACTTGATGCTGGCTCCTAGCACACACATGTTTGCACCCCACCCCACACCAGCCCACCCCATGGGATATATGTGATATTACTCAGGCATTCAAGGCTGCCCAAGGACAAAGGAAGGGACAGAAAACAAAGGGTTAAACTGATAAGAGTCTCCATCAGTTAAAAATATGTTAGTAAATTACATTAAAAAGGCAATCTTATCAATAACCTAATCTCCAGAAACATATAGATGCAGTTTCCTGAAATCCCAACATGACCCTTCCCTCCATAGTGATATGGGAAACAAAGGCGAGAAGGAAATGATAGGTAAAGTTAAATTTCCTTATAACCTGCAGCCAATTGACAGATACTTGAGGCAAGCAGAATAAAACTTTCTCTGAGAACTCCCTAAGGTCTTAATGTTAATGCTTTACTAGAGAGAAAGACAATCTTAGCTTGACAATAATCTGTGCCTCCCATAATCTGTGAGTCTTTAGCGTATGAAAATTTCTTTGGAAACTTCCCTTTTGACTTCACCTCCGCCCTGCCCCAACCCCATAGTATATAATGAGCCACTCTTCACAAACCCAGTGCAGCTCTTTCTGCCCATGGGTCCTGTCCCCATGCTTTAAAAAATCACCTTTTGGCACCAAAGGTGTCTTCAAGAAGTCTTTCCTGGCCACCAGCTCTGGACCCCACATTCACCCCCAAAACTTCATCATTATGACCCCAATTCTCTGATGGATCTCTAGAAGAGTTATTGATTTTCAGTTTTTAAGCCTTTTTTTTTGTTAGGGTAGAATTGACGTTTTTAAGGTTTTTTGTATGTCAGACTGGAAATAAGTCCATTCTATTTAAATATAAAATGAAAACTCTCAAAATAAAAAAGGAAGTGAAAAGAGTGTGAAACAACATATTAGAGAAGGAAACAAAAAACAACCTCTAAACCTATAAATTTTGTACCCAACAAATGTCTTTTAAAGAGAAAGTGAAAGGGAAGTTTTCCACTAGAATTTGCTCACATAAACCTTCTGCCCCTTTTTCTCCCTGTTCATCTTCTGTGACTTCTATGATACAAATGTTATTCCTCTTTAATAAGTCGCTGAGTTCTGTCAGTCTTGTATTGTGATGACTTGTATTGTTACCCTCTTTTTTTTCAGTTTCATTATTTTCCATAATTTTATCCTCCGTATCACTGATTCGCTGATCTGCTTTGTCCATCCTCACCATCATGGCAGCCATTTGAGATTGCATCTTGGTTTATTTTTTTAAAAAATTAAAATTTTTAATTTTGGCCTTAATAGATTTTAGGTCTTTTAACTCTGCAGAAAGGGATTCTCTAGTGTCTTCTGTGCTTTTTCAACCCCAGCTAATATTCTTTTAAACATGGTTTTAAATTCTAGTTCAGACATCTTACTTATGTCTGTGTTGATTAAATCCCTGGCTGTCATTTTGTCATTTCTTTCTTTTGGGGTAAATTCCTCCATCTTGTTATTTTGGAGGAAGAAAAAAAATAAAATAAAATACAAAATTAAAATTTAAAAAAAATTAAAAACAAAACAAAAATCAGTTAAAGGAAGCTAGATCCTAGGTGTGTTTGGGTCTGCTTCTTGAGAGAAGCCTGATAGAAAAGGAAAAAAAAAAAAAAGAGAGAGAAAGAAAAGAAAAAAAAAAGTTAAAAAATTTTAAAAATTTAAAAATTTAAAGAAAAATAAAAAAAATAAATAAGAAAATACGATAAGAAAATAACACCATACACAATAATAATTCAAAATGGATGAAAGACCTAGGGGCACCTGCGTGGCTTAGTCCATTAACTATCCAACTTCAGCTCAGGTCATGATCTCACAGTTTATGAGTTCAAGGCCCACATTGGGCTCTGTGCTGACAGCTCAGAGCCTCAAGCCTGCTTTGGATTCTGTGTCTCCTGTTCTCTCTCTGCCTTCCCCCATTTGTGCTCTGTCTCTGTCTCTCAAAAATAAATAAAAAATTAAGAAAAAAGAAAAAAAAACCAAAATGGATGAAAGACCTGTCTCTGGAGGCAAGGGAAACAAAAGCAAAAATGAACTATCAAGACCTCATCAAGGTAAAAAGCTTCTGCGCATTGAAGGAAACAGTCACGAAAACTAAAAGGCAACCTATGGAATGGGAGATGATATTTACAAATGACATATCAGATACAGGGTGAAGAAATGGGCAGAAGACATGAATAGACAGTTTTCCAAAGAAAATATCCAGATGGCTGACAGACACATGAAAAAATGCTCAACATTACTCATCATCAGGGAAATATAATGAAAACCACAATGAGATACCACCTCACACCTGTCAGAATGGCTAAAATGAACAACTCAGGAAACAGCAGACGTTGGCAAGGATGCAGAGAAAGAGGAACCCCGTTGCACTGTTAAGAATGCAGACTGGTGCAACCACTCTGGAAAACAGTATGGAGGTTCCTCAAAATGTTAAAAATAGAACTACCCTATGACCCAGTAATTGCACTACTGGGTATTTATCCAAAGTATGAACAAATGCTGATTCGAAGGGGCACATGCACCCCAATGTTTATAGGAGCACTATCAATAATAGCCAAAGTATGGAAAGAGTCCAAATGTCCATCAACTGATGAATGGATGAGGATGTAGTATAAATACATATACAGTGGCATACTAGTCAGCAAACGGAAAGAATGAAATCTTGCCATTTGCAACAGCATGGATGGAACTAGAGTGTATTATGCTAAGTGAAATAAGTCAGAGAAAAGTATCATATAATTTCATTCATATGTGGAATTTAAGAAACAAAACAGCTGAACATAGCGGAAGGGAAGGAAAAATAAGAACAGAGGGAGACAAACCATGAGAGACTTTTAACTACAGAGAACAAGCTGAGGGTTGGGCTAAATGGGCATTAAGAAGGGCATCTGTTGGGATGAGGACTGGGTGTTATAAGTAAGTGATGAATCACTAAATTTTTCTCCTGAAATACATACACATCATATGTTAACTAACTTTTTAAATTAAAAAAAAAAAGGAAAGCAAAAGAACATTTTCAGACATAACAAAACCTGAAAGTATTTGTCACCAGCAAATCCATATTTTAAAACAGATTAAAACAAGTCATTCAGGCAAAGAGAAACTGTCACCAGATTTTTAAAAATGGAATAAGTTGTAACAGAAAAGGTAACTGCTTGAATAATTATATAACATTATTTTTCTTATAACATTATCTTTGAAGTATAGCTGACTACTTAAAGGAAGATTGCTGTGGGTTTAGGTTTATAAAATATGTATAAATAAAATGTATAAGAACAATACTGTAGGGGCTCCTGGGTGGCTCAGTCAGTTATCTGACTTCAGCTCAGGTCACATCTTGTGCTTCATGAGTTCGAGGCCCGCATTGAGCTGTGTGTTGACAGTGTGGAGCCTGGAACCTGCTTTGGATTCTGTGTCTCCCTCTCTCTCTCTGCTCTTCCCCCACTCGAGCTCTGACTCTTTCTCTCTCTCTCTCTCTCTCTCTCTCAAAAATAAATAAAACATTTAAAAAATACTGTAAAAGCTAGAAGGTGAGGCATGGAAATGTATTTTTGTCTTGTTCTTAATTATGTTTATACAGTGTTATTAAAAGTTGGCTTTTGATAAGGTAAAGATGTATATTATAAACTCTAAAGCAACTATTAAAGTATAAAAAAAGTTGTAGTTAGTAGATTAACAGAAAGAAAAAAAAACAAAATAATAAAAGACTCAATCCAGACAAAGGGTATATAAAGAAGAAAACAAAGGTTTAAAAATATAAAACAAAGAGTTAAGTGGCACCTGGGTGGCTCAGTTGGTTAAGCATCCAACTTCAGCTCAGGTCATGATCTTATGGTTGGTGGGTTCGAGCCCTGCATCAGGCTCTATGCTGACAGCTCAGCCTGGAGCCTACTTCGGATTTTGTGTCTCCCTCTTTCTCTGTCCCTCCCCTGCTCACGCTGTCTGTCTCTCTCTCAAAAATAAAACATAAAAAAAAAATTAAAACAAAGAGTTAAATGATAGTTCAAACTAACGACATTATATTAAATTTAATTAACAATTATAAATTGGTTGAAGAAGCAAGGCCCAAGTTAATACTGCTTACATTGGAAAATAAGTTTTAATATAAAGACACAAATAGGTTAAAAGTAAAATGAGGAATGATACATGCTAACACTAATAGAAAGCTTGAATATGGCCCTTTGTAGCAACATGGATGGAACTGGAGAGTGTTATGCTAAGTGAAATAAGCCATACAGAGAAAGACAGATACCATATGGTTTCACTCTTATGTGGATCCTAAGAAACTTAACAGAAACCCATGGGGAAGGGGAAGGGAAAAAAAAGGTTAGAGTGGGAGAGAGCCAAAGCATAGGAGACTGTTAAAAACTGAGAACAAACTGAGGGTTGATGGGGGGTGGGAGGGAGGGGAGGGTGGGTGATGGGTATTGAGGAGGGCACCTTTTGGGATGAGCACTGGGTGTTGTATGGAAACCAATTTGACAATAAATTTCATTTATTGAAAAAAAAGCTTGAATGGCTATATTAATATACAAAATTTTGGAGTAAAGAATATTATCTGAGATAAATGAAGTCAATTCACAGTGATAAAAGTGTTGGGTTATCAAGAGAGCACACAAATCCTAAATATTTATGCAATAATAATAGAGCTTCAAATGCCTGAAGCAGAATCTTACAGAACTGCGAGGAGAAAAAGGTGAAATCACCTGATATGATTTCAATATCTATCTCTGAAAAATTGATGGAATAAATAGAAAAATAGGAAGGTATAGAAAACTAGAATAACAATTTTAGCCAACTTGACCTAATTGAAATTTATGGGATACATTGCACAGCAACAGTAGAATGGATGTTCTTTTCAAGTCCACATGGGACATTTACCAAGAGAGAGCATATTCTGAGCTACCACAAAAGTCTCAATAAATTTTAAATTAATTCATACAAAGTATGTTTACTTTGACCATAATGGAATTAAGCTGGTAATTTTAACAAAAGATCTGTGAATTTTTTTCTTATTTTTAAACTAAATACCACACTTTGAAATTTGTAAACTAAATACCACACTTTGAAATAAGCTGTACTTCAAAAAAGGATTCATAAAGGAAAGTTAAAAGCATTTTGTAGTAACTAAAAATGAAAATGTAACATATCAAAATTATGGGATGCCATTCATGCAGTATTCAGTTGGAAATTTACGGCCTATCAGAAAAGAAAAAAAAAAGACATCATATCAATGACCTCAAATCCATGAACTAGTAAAAGTATGCAGAATAAAGGAAAAACATAGATAACTGCCAAAATTATTTAAACAGAACCCAGAAAAATACTAAAGAAAATGCATGAAACCGAAAACCTGTTGTTTGAGAAGAACAGTAAAATTGATAAATTTCCATTCAGGCTGACCGGTAAAAAATGAGTGAAGAAACAAGAATGACACCTGTAATTATATAGGAACATTGCTACAGAATGCTCAGATATTAAAAAGAAAATAAAGGTCTAATATAAATTAATTCATGCCAATAAATTCAGGTAAGTAGATAAAATGGACAAATTCCTTGAATGATACAACTACTGAAACTTAAGAAGAAATAGCCTAAATTATTCTATAACTATTTTTAAAAATTCACTATTAGTAAAAACCAGATAAACCAAAACTTCTTGCAAAAACTACTCCAGACCCAGATGGCTTCACTGATATATTCTACAAAATATTTAAGGAAGAAGTACTATTCTATAATATTATTTTTATAATAAATGTTACAGAAAAATTAAAGAAATTTTGCTCTGAGATCAGAACATATGAACTGATGTAAATCTTTGTCAGCTCCATCACTCACTTATGACATCTGACCCTGATCACTGATGGACAAGAACTCAGATCACATGGCTTATCTGTCAAGCTGGCATGAAAGTCCAAATTTGTCACCTACAAAAAAATGCTGGTCTGCAAATTCACATAAAAGTCTCAGTTTGGAGATATGTTTGTGACCAAAAGATTAAAAACAGAAGGTTAACATTGTGCATTTGCAAAGAAGGTTTAATACCAAATGACTTCTGCATAAAATTAAATTGTTTTTCCTACCCAACTCATGTTCATAGGAATTAGAGACTGGGTTCTGGTTTAAATTCCTGAAGTTTGGTAATCTAAGCTGGTAATAGCTGGATAGGAATGAAGGGCAGAATAATTGAGACTTGACATAACTTCTAATCAAATAAGATATCCTACCTCAGTTGAATTTCTTTTCTACAATAGGAATTTAGACTTTTAGAATTTAGGGGTTTAATTAGATTGGGAATAGATTATTGAGGAGACTTGGAAGAACCAGGAAACGAAAAGGGTATGAATGCTGACCAAGCCAACTTTCAAACTGAAATCTATCCATCCAGCATACACACATACTACTTTATAAGGACTCCCCACACCTAGCTCAGTTCTAGGTAGTGTAATGATTTTGGAAAGCCACGTTAGCTTCAGGTGATGCTGCTACTCTCTACAGATGGTTGTGCCAGTGGTGAATACATGACTCAAACTGAGGAAGGGATTTTTTTTTCCTTAACTCAACATGACTGTATATTGTCATGCTGACCTACCATGCCAGCAACACAAAGCTAATTGTAGGTTTATGTTTTAGGAAGTGCTAATACGTCCCTGAAACAGACTTTGGTAGCCTATGGCCAACAGATAATAGTTTTCTCCTCTTCCCCCCGCCCTGATGTAAATATATATATATAGATATATGCAGAGCTAAAGAAACAGTGTTTTATTACTGTGTCTTTAGAGTAGAAGAACCTCACCATTTAAAAAATTTATTTCGGTATAATTGAGAAGCTATATAGTAAATGTATTTGAAATATATATATTTAGTTTACTGTAACTATAAAACATGTTATTTTTACATCTATTTATCTACTGGTCTATCAAGAAAGGAACTGGACATCATCCTAGTTCACCTTGGGACCATTCTGTATTTTTGCTTACTGGCTTTCATGATATTTTCTTTTTATTCTTACAGTTCTTTATGATAAATTAATCTATATGTAAGTTACCTGGACTGAATTTTGTTTTTTACCACTAAGGATTTAGACTAAGACAGGAATGTTTTAACATTTAAATGTTAAAATAATTTACCATCACTAGAAACACAATTCAGGTTCACATGTACTATCTTTGATAGATGGCTGGTTAATTTCTTCTTCAATACTCCCAGGACCTAAAAGTTAAGGCTATGAAACCACTACATCAAGAATGAGTATATTTGGGGCGCCTGGGTGGCTCAGTTGGTTAAGCGTCTGACTTCAGCTCAGGTCATGATCTCTCACTCCCTGAGTTCAAGCCCCGCATCGGGCTCTGTGCTGACAGCTCAGAGCCTGGAACCTGTTTCAGATTCTGTGTCTCCCTCTCTCTCTCTCACCCTCCCCTGTTCATGCTCTGTCTCTCTCTGTCTCAAAAATTATAAAATGTTAAAAAATTTAAAAAAAAAGAATGAGTATGTTTAATTAATGCAACCATATAATTGCTGAAAATACATTTTATTTTGAATTGAAATTTATCTCTGTTTAAATTTGACCCATCAGTCTTAACTCACATTGCCTTAGAATATCACAAAACTTAGAGGGGGATTAAAGATGTGGACTCTGGATTCAGATCCAAGGTCAGCCATTTCCTTGTATTACAACCTTGGACAAGATATTGCACTTTGCTCTGCCATGGTTTCCAGATTGTTGTGAGGATTGAAAGACATAGGTAATTTACTTGAATCAGTCTGTTTACTAATCACTACTCTCTGCTTCAGACTGATAATTAGAAATGTTTGGGGATTTTTTTGGTGAAGTTTTTATTTTATTAACTATTTGATAGTTAGAAAAAACAATCCTGTTTTTTATTCCACAACAGAAGCTGAGAATATTCAAGATTTATTTGAAGCTTTTGATTTGCACCCCCAGAACAGATGCACTGAGTAAAACAACTTGAGAATTGTTTGTCCATGGTGGTGGTGGGAATTTGAGGCCAGATGGCTTCTAATTTGAAACTGTTGGTCCCTTTCCCCATTGTGGGACCTCTCCTACCTCTGTTTGTCTGCCAACAGGACTTTAATGGGACATTTATTTAGGAGGAAGGTGAGGCAGCCTGTAAAAGCTAAGGTACATGTTCACACTTGGAAGAGACTTGCCTGACTTCCCTTCTAGATTGAACTCATTATCCTCCCAGTTACTAGGCACTTACTGGCAATTAGGAAGGATTTGACAGATGCACGAGTGAATGACTAACTAAATATAAGTCAGAGATTTGGGACAGCATAAAGAGCATTTTTGATAAAGAAGTAAGCCTGTGCCAAGCACTGCTTTTGAATTTTTATTATATTTTTTTAAAAAAAATTTCAATCTCGATCAGTATGAGCCTTTTCTTTTAGAGCAGCAGAGTCATAACTGAAATATTGTTGAGTTTGCCTATAAAGACAGGCCAGTCAGCACAATTTACCAGTCAGAATAGTCAGAAGTAAGTATTTCAATGCTTACACCTACTCTAAACTTCACAAAGGAAGCTTGTCATTACTAAATGGATATGTTCATAGGAATTTTATTGAAAATTTTCCCATCAGCTTTCTTCTGTCATGAGGAGGTCTATACTACTTTTCAGTAACATTAGTTCATGGTAATTTTTGCTTTGTCGTGGCCAAACATCCACTTTATTGGTTGAACCATATTTCATTTTAATCCAGATATTCCAGTGGGTACTTTATAGACCTGTGATTATCACAGGGAATATTATCACTTGGCAAAGATTCTTCCAACTTTAAGTATAATATCTCAATGAAGATTTATTATATAAATAAGTGGTCAATTCTTTGCATAGAGTACCCTTGGCATGAAAGGTTGTTATTCATATTTTAATCTGTGTTCTTATTGGTTTCATTCTTACCTTTATTTTATTTTATACTTATATTTAAGTCAATGCACTTTATCTACTCCATATTTAGTAATAAATGTAGCTCCAATTTGTTCCATTTACCATACCTAGAAATCTTTTTGCATTTTTTGAAGACCATAAAATGGATAATCTGCAGTGAAATAGTGTGTATCAGAACTTCAGCCATATACCATAATGGATGCATTGCTATATAAGAGTTTAACCACAGAACAGTTTCAAATTTTATTTACTGTCTTCCTGTCTTGATTCTGGCCTTAAAATTTTTTTCACTGCTTGAGCTAAAGATGGATGCTTCAGTAATTCACAGCACAATCATGAATGGATCAAGTTTGATGGAGGTCACTTATGTCATGCTCTTGTTATCTCTGAGCTTATATATGAGTATTTGGGCATTGATGGGCTTTGTGTAATTGTCAGAGCTCTCTAGTGCTGCATACTTTCAAATAATCTTCAATTATATAATTAAGTTCATATACTCCTTCTCTAAAGGTCAAGTTTTTACATCTTCAAGAATTCTATACTAGCTCTTATCTTCCTACCAAGACCTTTTGTTGTTTTTTACAGTATTCTACATACTATGGTAGTATGTTCATTCACTGGATTCCTAACACATACCAGGTACTGGATATAGAGCAATGACAGGACAGATGAAATCATCGCCATCATTTGGCTTACATTCCATGTTATATTACATCTATAATATCATATCCAGAGATACTCTAATTTTGTAGAAAACTAGTCAAGATAACATACCTGGTCAAGATATGACATACCAGAGCATGCAACTCTAAATTTTATGAGTCAGTACATTGGGTATGCAGCAGTGGAAACACCAGAAACTCCCATGAGTCAGAACCAAGAATGTTTAAAATAAGTGGTTATTAATTCATTCACTTATTCACTCATTACTCTGCAACCAGCTGCAATTATTAAAAAAAAAAGTTTCCTGTTGACATTAATAGAGGTAAAAGTAGGAGAATCTGAGATTTTCATTGTATACGATAAGCACAAACTATTAAGTGTGAAGAAAGGAAGAACACAGACTATGTCTTCAGATACATAAATACTGCTCTCAAGAAACTGAGTGAATTTTGAAGGATGAAAGATTTTTTACAGGAGGAAAAAAAGTTCTGGTCAGAGCTAATAGAATAAGTGAAATAAGTCCGAGAAAGACAGATATCACATGTTTTCACTCATATGTGGATCTTGAGAGACATAATAGAAGCCCGTGGGGAAAGGGAAGGGAGAAAATAGTTACAAACAGAGACAGGGAGGCAAACCATAAGAGACTCTTAAATACAGAGAACAAACTGAGGGTTGATGGGGGGTGGGAGAGAAGGGAAAATGGGTGATGGGCATTGAGGAGGGCACTTGTTGGGATGAGCACTGGGTGTTGTATGTAAGCAATGAATCATGAGAATCTACCCCCCAAGCCAAAAGCACACTGTACACACTGTATGTTAGCCAATTTGACAATAAATTATATAAAAAAAAGAATATGGAAATCCACAATTCAAATATAGGTATCAGAGACAAGAGGCAAGCCTAAGTCCCAGGAATAAATGGGTAGAGGAATTAGAGAAGGAAATCCATATCTCATATGAAATTAAGCATGACACAGCTCAGACAGATTTTATAAAATGTTTGGCACTATCTTAGTTAAACTTGCTCTTTTGGCATCTTAAAAATCATTCTTTAAGATTTGACAGTTAAAGTGGTCTCATTCCTTCAGTGATTGTTAAAAACATTAGGGACAGCAGTAATAGGCAGTCCAATATTAAAATTTAACTCCTCTGCCTACACTCAGAGTGACTGTGTGAGTCCTGGCCCTCCAGGAAGCAAATGCCAAGATGAGATAAGATGTCTAAGAGAGATATTGGGGAAACACGCATGACAGACAAGGGAGAGACGGTGCAGGTCTGTCACCTGTAAAAGAAAAGGAAGAAGGAACAAGGGTTGGGTAGGAAGAATTTCAGACTCTAAGAAGGGTTTGGCTAGGTCAATGGGGAGTCTTTGAGCCCAGCTGTCTGTTTTGGGTCCTGTCCTCCCAGAATGGGCCAACATTAAAACTCCCACTGTGCAGCTAGAAGGAGCATGGCCTGGATGGCAACACAGTGGTGGATCAAGGAAATGACAAATGAGGCTGTCAGTCCATTTTGCTCCCCTTAGTGGGTGATCTGAGTGGTGAATTTTTATTTCTGCCAGAAATACCCTAGATGATATGTTTAATTCTTGTAAGGCCAGTTGCATAGCGGACACAATAAAGATAATAGCACGGCTTTCTGGGACTGTAGGAAGGATCACTGAGTTAATGTTCATAAAATGATTAGCATAGTGCTTAGCATACAGGAATCATTGAGAGTATTCTCTTCTCTAAAGTGCAATACGCCTTTTTTAACACAGAGATATCTTCATCTTTTTTATTTACCATGGTAACCATAGTTGATCTACCAGAGCACTGTGATTATACAACTCGTATAATAAATATTTAATGAATTAATTATCAATACCTACCTGTCAGTGACCACAGAGAACACACTTAATAGCAAACAAAGCTGAGTTTATTATTTGCTGGTAAAAGGAAACTGAACGTGCTAAGGAAATGAGTGCTGTCTCAGAGGGTGTCAGGAGGGATTAGTTATGAAACTTGGGCCCATAATAGGTAATTTTGAGAAGGGATCAAAGAAACAGGTCTTTTCTTTGCTGTGAGTACTGTCAGAAAGTGTCTTTTTTGTCCTATACCATCACACTAGAGTTGCCTTGTCTGATACCGGTATTCTGTGAGTCATTTCTGTTGAGTAGTGAGAACCAGGGCTAAGATCTTTGGGGCCAGGGTAGCTACCAGCTGGCAGCTCTGCAAGTTGGTCAAATTAGAAGAAGCCACAATTCTCAGCCATGGAGCTGAGATTAAAGGAGAAAGCTAAGTCAGTCGCATGGGCCAAAACAAGAAACACATAGTTTGGGAGATCTCCAGATGCCCAGGCAGATTTTGATTCAACGAGAAATTCAATGTGTTCAAACAGTTTCAGTTTTGTAAATAATTAAGAATAGCACTTCTGGGATCTATTGGCAGATCTTTTTAATTAGCCAGTGCTACCTTTAGTAACTGAGTTGTCAAACTACTTATTCTGTGATACGTAATCAAAGTCAGTTTTTCAGGGTGAGGAACGATCTTATCCTTAAAACATCCACGTATCTAGTCACTTCATTCAATTTCATTCTGGATCCAGATGATATCCACTATTCCAAACCTTAGGAAACAGAAAAAATAAAATACCTAGATGACAGATAAAGTATCAGTTTTCATTTACTTACTGGGTCTACCTCTGTGTAAAGTCAGTCCTGAAATTTTAATATCTCTGATAACATGCTTTTGGAAAATCTAATACAGATTACCCTTTAAAAATATTAGTGCAATATTCTTACTCTTTTTTGGTCTCGAAATGATGAAAGGTAAATAAATTGGTTGATGGTGCTTGAGTTTATAGCTATTTGGCAACTAATTCAAGATGCAATCTGTGTCCATTACACTGTTCTAAATCCATTCACACCCTTCAAAATGTCACAACTAATCACACTGCATCTCCAGCCTCCTGAAAACAGAAACTTCACACCAGCTCTGTTTGTTCAGTCATAGTGCTTTGTACAGTCAAGCATATAATCAACCTTTTGTTAAATACTTTGAAAATTTCCATGCCACAACAAAAGAGTAACCCAGACAAATAAGTGATTTTTAAAAAGAATGAAGATTCTATTCAAATGCATTATCTCACTCTACAAAATCTTCCAACTTCACGCCTTCCCTTTCCCTAACTAAAAGGCTGAAATTAGCACACATCCATTTTCAATTGTTTTCAGTGGCACCACTTCATCTACTGGATCAAGTTTGACAATAATGCCTGCCCAGGCTATGGTAGGATGGTACAAATGACAAGTAGTAATTGACAGATGACTTCAGCAGAGATACAGTATGTATCCTACTGGACTTCCTACTGAAGTCCAAAACAATAAATATTAACTAGTAGCACTTGTAATGTTTGTGTTTTAATTCTCGAAGTGCTTAATTTAATAGGATCTCAGCTCCTCAGGAAAAAAAAAATGTGTATTTATACCTTAATAATCTTCAGATTTAATAAATAGTCCACTAACACCAAATTCATTTCTGACATTTTAACTACAAATTATACTTCTTGTGACTTCAGCCTAATTAAGTAATTAGACCAATATAGGACACCCTGTCTTAAGCCCTTAAAGAAGACTTCCCAGACTGTTACACTTTGATCGTTGCTATACTTTGCCAGTTCTTACATTTGGAGCTGTTTGTGTGTCACTCTTGATTTACCCCTATTTCCCCAGACAGAGTATGTGTAAATTATTGACTATCAGGGACACTATAATTTTATCTCAAAATATCCCATCAAAGACTCAACTAAACTTTGTCCACATGCAAAAATAATTTTGCTCAATGGCTAATATCAGAAAGAAATATCAACTTTGAATTGGGAGAACATATTGATGAAAGCAGTATTCATTCTTGATCATCATGGTTGATCATTATTGATCACTTGATTTTTATAGGTAGTTGAGACAGAGAATATGAAGATTAAAAGGATAGAGTTTGTGCTCTCCAGAAATGTAGAATCCACCAACAGAAAGATTAAAAGTATATTTAAGGACATAGGGAATTTTAAATGGCATAGGCAAGCAACAAATTCTATTCAAAAAAGAGATGCAAAGAAGAGCAGTCACATTGAATATGGGCACTCAGAACATTTTTAGTGAAAGATTGATATTTGAGATGAACTTTTGGGGATGGATAGAATTCGATATGTGGGCAGGAGTGATAAATGAAAATCCAGGTGGGTGGGGGAGCCTGAGCCAAAACATGAAGATGGAGATGTTAAATACCAAGGTGAAATGTTTTCGTTTTCATTTTTGTTTTCAAGTAATTTGTACTGGGAAGGATGAATTTGAATAGGAGAATAAATGAGAAGATAGGAAGTAAGGAAAGCAGCTAAGAGAATATTCATTTACACAGGAAATATTAAAGGACAGACTGAGGATAGATATAAAAAGGAAAATAAAGAGGGGCAGCTGAGAAAAAGCTACAGTGATTGACTAAATGACTTGTTAACTTGCTGGATGTGGGTGAATTGGAAAAAAATTGTGTGTTGTTTTACTCTAGACTTTGAATTATGTTCTTCCAAAACGATTGGAAGGATGGTAGTACATAGATAACCATATGGAAAATGATGACTCAGCTATGCACAAAGGTGTCAAGTTCATCCTCTGGTTTGGAGGGACATGCTGAGTAGTTTGGGTAGGATTGGAACAAAACTTAGTCATCGGTACATTTGAGTGTGAAAGAAAGTCATCTTGCTAAAAACAAGTTTCTTGCTGAAAATCCAAGAATGACAGGATATAATGACTTTCTGTGTAGGATAGTTATAACATAAATACAAAAGCCAAAAGCTAGTTCTGGGAAATTCCAGGGCAATAATTTATTGTCAATCACTCATTTTCATCGATGAATATAACGTCTCTGAATTTTTGTTTTCACTCTGAAAAAAACCTGGGGTTTGTGCTATGAATCTGATGCTCTCTTTTTGAAGGTTAAAGAGAAATCACTTTTTTTTATAAAGTTTCAAAAGAAATACTAATAGATATTAACCCATAATCCTTATATCTAATTCATATATCCTTGTTAAAATTCTAAGTAATTTTATTTATTTTTGTGAAAGAGAAATTGTACATTTTTTAATCTGCCAAACATATTTGATTTTAGAAAGCAGAGATGAAGAACTACAGATTAGTTTACTATTTTGAAAGTGTGAGGGGCAACAAGCCAAAGAACATTTTTATATAAGACAGTATTTGTGGAGATTTTTAGGAAATTTCTGTGGCTTAAAAAAATTTTTTTTACAAAATCTGCCTAGTGTTATGCAATTTACATTTAAAATAATATTGCTAAATTACCTATTAAAATATATGTGTGTATTTTGTGAGAATTTCTGTATTACATGTCATTAAGAGCTTACTGTATATTTATCAGATTAGTTGTATACTGTAACACATGTGAACCTTAATGGACTTGGAAAATCGAAATATTAATGCAGAAGTAAATGTATTGGTTGAGATGTTCTTGGTGCCATTAAAAAATGTGAGGGGCTCAGTTGGTTAAGTGTCTGACCTCGGCTCAGGTCATGATCTCATAGTTCATGGGTTCAGGCCCCGCGCCGGGCTCTATGCTGACAGCTCAGGGCCTGGCGCCTGCTTCAGATTCTGTATCTCCCTCTCTCTCTGCCCCTCCCCTGCTCATGCTCTATGTCTCTTGGTCTCTCAAAAATAAATAAACGTTTAAAAAATGTTTTTGAGTGTGTGTGAATATGTATATGTGTATATCTATATGTATGTGTATATGTATTTCTCCAAATGCCTTAAACAACAGAGAAAACTTACTGGTCCCTGAAATGGTAAAAAATTGAATCAGGTTGCCCTTTGTCTCATAGCTGGCTTTCCACATGGTGATTCTTGCAGAATCTATGTATGTCACCATTCCTAGAGATATATATAGAGAGAGATCTCTTCCTACCAACCTCTAAGCAACCACTGCTACACTCTGCTCTGATCTCTACTTATGGCTAGGGGAATATCAATTTAGCAGCCACTATGCACCAGACACCTTGTAAAGGAGATTGTTTGATTGACTTACCAAATCAAGGTTTTTGTAAAACTGGATGGATGTGAAGATTAGGCTATAGTTGGAAGACGTAACATGGATACGGGAAGGGAGCACCACATCTACTACATATATTATGAGTCTCTACAGAAGAAGGGGACTGAGAGAAGATGCTGGGGAGGTAGAAATGAAAGAAGTCAAAGCCCTAGTGAAATGAAAGAAGGCTTCTTATCTTGGTCTCTGGGCTGGAGGCTTGGGGACTCTGGAAGAAAAAAAGAAGGAAAGGAAAAGAAAAGAAAAGAAAAGAAAAGAAAAAAAAGAGAAAGAAAGAAAGAGAAAGAAAGAAAGAAAAAGAAAAAAGATTGAATGGCTCTGAAAAGCAAGCAAAATTCCTTTTCATTTTAGTTTTGATTATGACTGGATCTTATTTGTCACTAAAAATGGGCAGCCTCAATATGTGAATCTGTCTTGGAAACACAACCCTGAGAACGTTGCAATCATCTTTAATGTGTTAGGAACAGGTGGCCTCACTATACACCAAACAGTTATTAAACCAAAAAACCCTCAATTTTTATAAACAGTTATTAAAAAGTAACTGTTATTTATTTATAAATAATTTTCACCTAACAAAACTATTCACCATTACAGTTATGAACAGTTAGGATTATGGCAGGTATGATAGCTAGCATTTGTTGAGTGCTTAATGTGTGAAACACTACAATATTTTATGTGCATGATATTTTAGTCTTCATGACAACTTGATGAAGTAGGTGCTTCTATCATGTTTCTATTTCTCTTAAGTGTTTTGAGGTATAACTTACAAAGTCATCTTTTGTTAATGCACAGTTCTGTGAACTTTGATAGATGAATAAGGTCATATAATCACACTCTAATCAACAGTCCTATTACCCACAAATTTTCCCTCATGCCCTTTGGAGTCAGTAGTCTCTCCTCATCTATAGCCATTGTAACCATTGATTTGGTTTGTGTCCTCATGCATTTGCCTTTCCATAATACCATGTAAATGAAATTATACAATATACAACCTTTTTCATTTTGTATAATGTATTTGAGATTCATCCATGCTATGGCAGATATCCATGTGTTAATCAGTGGTTCATTCGTTCTTATTCTTGAGTAGTAGTATATGGATGTGCCACAGTTTGCCCATTCACAAGTTAATGGTTATTTGGGTTGATTTTTGGAGATTATGAATTTTGGTGATCACACATAAAGCCACAATAAGTACTTGTGTTGGATTTTTTGGTATGGATATATATTTACTGAGACATGTTTTCATTTCTCTTGGGATATTAGCAGTGGGATTGCTGAGTTGAATAGAAGGTGTATGCTTCATTTAAGAATGAGAAATCAAGCAATTAATAGGTTAAATAACCAGCCTCATTTTACATTGTAATTAGTAGAGCTAAGATTTGAAAAAAAGCAATCTAACCCCAGATTACATGGCTTTAACCAATACCTTAACACATGTGATTTATATCTTTGTAAGACATTTTTAGTACAAATATGATAACTGCTTTGTTTTTCTGGATTCACTACTCTTCTAGCTCTGATTATATGCTATAAACATGCTGTATGAAAGAAATGCTGTCAGGGATTCAGGGATTATGGTTAGATTCTTTGCTACAGATCCTGCTTTAGTTGCTTTATTTTTAGAGTTAAGTACCTTAAATGTAAAAGGAATTTCTTGAAATTTTCTTTAAGTTATTTGCAGTTAAACATTGTTTATATATGATATCAACACCTCAAGGACAAAGTACACACATGTGTGAACACACACACACACACAAACACACAAAACCTTGTCTGTGAAATATTCTTTGTGTCTCCTTGGCCACCTCAAATTTGGGAACTACTGCATACTGGAATAATAAAGACAAAAACATCCTTAGGTATCTTGGGTTCTAACTCCTTTGGCCTTACAGATAGGAAAAAAAAAGGAGAACATTTTGCAAAATACTGAGCAAGTCCATAACTGAAAATTTCCTTTCCTCTCAGATTCAGTATTCTCCAAATTTCTTTTATGGTTACTTTTCTTACTAATTCAGCATAAGTAAACATAATGAATATTTATTAGTGTCTACTAATATGACACTAATATTGGGCCATTTTGAAAAAAACTCATCATCACAATCATCACCATTCATCATAATCATCACCTGATAATTTGGAGTCAGTAACTCAATTAACAGTATTGCAACATTAGTTATTTATATTTTTCTGACCCTGTCATTTCTGAGGGCACTGTCAGCCTCATAGTAACTATTAAACTCTCTTAATCTCCTGATACACCTTCTTATTTCTTTCCTCTATCACAGTACCTCAATCCAGCCAACTGTGGGATGATCTGGCCTTTCGTTTATTGGTGGTGTAGCAGACTACCCACTTAGAGTTGCTAAAAGTACTGCTTTTCAACTGCTTTTTTTTCCAGCTTTATTGAGATATAGTTGACATATAATGTGTAACTTTAAGGCATACAACATTTTTTGCGCATCTGAGGAAACATTTTGAAAAGGAAAAGATTACCATGACCAATTTCCAATTTCTCAGATTTTGTTTTTCAATACTCCTTTCTTCTTTTCTGTTTTTTCCTGTTTTTATTCGAGAATATATCCATTACATCTGCAATCAGCTTTTGTTCATGGTCACTATTGAAAAATTAATCATTGTTCAGGTTTTACCCAATAAAAAGTTAATTGCTCACATTTCCCAACTCTAACAGGATTTTTGTATTATTTAAGAATCTTTAAACCAGGAAAAAGGCTTAAAATTCCCCTAAGCATTAAAAACTAAATTAAATTTAGAAGTAAATTGTGGCTAGGCTTGGCAGATGTTCCCTGAGTAAAAATCCTCACATCATAAAGATAAGGGGATATTGGGCCGTTAAGGCTAGTTCTGTTCCTGTTCACCCTGGGTGTTTACCCATTTACAGAGTATTTCTGGAAGCATTTACACATCATTAGCTTATTTGCTTGTTTACCGGTATCCAAAGCTGTTTCTTCTCCTTCACATTAGTGCATTTTATTTTTTTTATTTTTTATTTTTTTTAACATTTTTTATTTATTTTTGGGACAGAGAGAGACAGAGCATGAACGGGGGAGGGGCAGAGAGAGAGGGAGACACAGAATCAGAAACAGGCTCCAGGCTCCGAGCCATCAGCCCAGAGCCTGACGCGGGGCTCGAACTCACGGACCGCGAGATCGTGACCTGGCTGAAGTCGGACGCTTAACCGACTGCGCCACCCAGGCGCCCCAACACATTAGTGCATTTTATTTTTTTTTTTTAATTTTTTTTTTCAATGTTTTTTTTTATTTATTTTTGGGACAGAGAGAGACAGAGCATGAACGGGGGAGGGGCAGAGAGAGAGAGAGACACAGAATCTGAAACAGGCTCCAGGCTCCGAGCCATCAGCCCAGAGCCTGACGCGGGGCTCGAACTCACGGACCGCGAGATCGTGACCTGGCTGAAGTCGGACGCTTAACCGACTGCGCCACCCAGGCGCCCCCATTAGTGCATTTTAAAGGATGTATTCTAGTATTGTTCTTTTTGAATAACTTAGAGAATACATAAACTAAACCACCACTGGCTGGATGAGAGGAGGTATTTTTGATACTTCATATTTCTCTGGTTTTAAACTTCCATTTGTCCATGGTTCTGTTAAAAGCCGTTATAATAAAACAACAGTAAATAAGCTTGTAACTCAAGTTTCAACAAATTAGCACAGTTTGTTTTGATTTCGGGTTCACTGATTATGTCAGTGGAAGTTTCTGCTAACTTCAGAAATGCTTTAACACTTTTTGTGGAGCGAATGCACTGCCCAGACTAAACTTGTTTCTGTCCCTGGCCTGTATGTTCGTATCTGAAGCCCTTGGGAGCATTGGGTCTCCAGATCTCACTCTGGAGTGAGACTTTTCTCAGTTTAACTACTCATTTAGGGGTCAGTGCAGTGCACCTTAATTGGAAAAGGGTGGCAAATGTCTTGAGCAGATTAACGTTTGGCTTCTTTGGGCATTTGTTTTGCTACTGATATGTCCTGAATTTTACTTACTTTTTCCCTGGACTCACAACTTCATATTTTGAATAAAGCATGGCTGCGTTCATTTTATTTATCTGCTTATCTCCAGAACTAAATTACAAAGCAATAAATTACTGTATAAAATGCCTTCATGCTCAGCACTGAGAGAACCATGTTAGTAAGTGGCTTGCTAGCTAGCATGAAAGATAGTATGAACTTGCAGCAGATGAACACTGCACTAACAACTATCCTTTACATAATAAGCTTTCTAGATCTGTGATGATTTAGTGATTACAAAGCACTCACATGACTGCTGCTGCAGCTACTAACTACTATTTGTAATAACAGTAAATAATTAGAAAAATATTTAAATAATCTATAAGTGTACCTGTTTAGTCACCATACTAAATGATTTTCACGCATTGTATCATTTGATATTTACCAAAACCCTACATACAATCATCATGTAATGTTATTTATTAAAATAGAATCATAATGCACCATAATATAATATTATTCTCCCTGACTGTAAATATGTGAAATTGATACTAAATAGAGGCTGAAAGTTTGTATAAAGTTCACATAGTTAGTAATGGAGAGTGATGGAGAGAGGATATGGACCCAAGTCTCAGTGGATCTAAAGCCGTGCTTCGGAGCACAGATGTAGGTTGAGCACGTGCTAAATATGGATGCAGCAACCCCACAGCCTCCTTCCTAAGACCTTCTGTGGAACTTACCAAGTGCCATAGTTGAAGGTATCATCGTATTTACTTACTTATTTACTTACTTACTTACTTTTTGGTCTTCCACATGAGAAGACATCTTAGTGGGGATAAAGATGTATCTGGTAAATAAAAACAGCTCTTACAGAAATAATGATGTACTAGAGAACTCGGTTAGTCCTAGTTTTGCTCCCACCTGACCTTTTATGTAATTATCCTTATTTCCTCTTAGACTTGTACAGTTTAAGTTTGGGACACACTAAGTCAGTCTTGGGGAATGCAGGGAATCTTGGTCTCCTTTCTCATCTATGGAAATTGTAGATCTATGGCTTGCCATTCGTTTTTCCCTTGACACCACTTTCATATTTTCTTGCCTAAATCATTGTGTTGGTGGTCCCCACACCATCCTCAGGTTCAGTGATTTGCAAGAACTCAGAAAAGCTGCCATACTCATGGTTACAGTATATTACGTGAAGGATACAGGCTAACATCAGCAAAGGGAAAATTTGGATAAGGAAGAGTCCAGGAAGGACGAAGTTCAAGTTTCAGTTATCTTCTACAAGTGGAATTGTATGGACAGTGCTTAATTCTTCTAGTAGCAGTATGTGAACTTTCATCTCTTATGGGGGTTTGGTAGAAAATTTTGACATATGAATTCTTACATATTTGATTTTGTCTATTTTAGTTCATCTAGTTCTCAATCCCATGCCTGTTCTTTTCTTTTTAAATTTTTGACTGTGAGGTGGTAATTTTTCTTAGGATTTTGTTTATGTGTGTTCTTTTATGGTTTGATTTGAGAGAAGATCCTACAGAATATATATATAATATGTATATATATTATATATGTTATATATATTATATATGTATAATATATACATACGTTATGTATATGTTATGTATAATATGCATGTATGTATGTTTATATAATAAATATATATAATATATAAACATCTTTTGCAGGACCACATTTATGAAAATGAGATTTCTCCAATGACATGAATAGCATAAAAAATCTTACTATAAATTTGCCTTTGGACTGGTGTGTTATTTTGAGTTCTCAATTTATTGTCCCAACCTTTCTTTTAGAGTTCCCTCCTTAGCCAGGTATTTGGATTCATCCCTTTATTCTTTGTGCAACATGCTACCATCAAGATAGAAGCTATAGTGTCTTTAATTCAGAAGAAATCTGCAAGGGTAGAAGCTGGCTTTGAGATGCTTTACTTTCAAACTGTATTGGAAATACATTTAAATATGTGATTATCTTGTCATTTTCACAATGACGATTTGATTCTGTAACATCTTACAATGGTTTGTGTAATTGGTATATATGTTGTCATTATCATTATAAATCTATGGATTTTAACATATTTTATGTGATTCAATTCATTGCTACCATTTTCCTTACAGATGTCTGATTATCCCATAGTTGGCCCACAGTAATTTATTTAAGGTGACTCCTGGGTCTTAAACATGATCCTAGTAGTCTTTGGTAGTTTCCTTTCCTTCTGTTACCCCAAGATGTTCTCAGCTCATTTTATGTAATTTCTTCCCTAACTAAGAATCAGCCATTTCTCCAGAGGAACCATAAATCGTCATCTAGATGCTACCGATTCCATTTGCATCAAATAAGTCATTGGTTTTATTTTACTTTTATTTTTTTATTGTTTTTAGATATTACTATTTTGAATTTAATTTGTTTTAAAATTTTATAAATCATATGTTTATAAAAGCAAATCTAAAAAAAACACAGGTATATTTTTAAAAGGCAAACTTCTAAATATGTTCTCTCCATCTATCTTGTTCATTCTCTTTCCTATTGGTTATACTCATTTTGTTTCATGTACAGACTTCTTTTGATTCTCTAATACATTTAAACATAAAACTACTTCTCTTTTTGATAAATTTTAGCCTTCCATACAAATTTTATACACTTAGCTTTTTTATCCAGCGACATATTCTGAATATACTCTACTGCAATATATGGAGAGATTCCTCTTTTTTCCCCTCTTTTTACCTACTACTTTGTGGTATGCTTTTGCCATAATTTATGCAACTAGACCACCATTGATTAACATTTGGGATAGTTAGGGGATTTTACAAATGAAAAATTTCTCTGTAATACATGGATTTTTTGCATATTATGTGGCACTTTGTTTCATTTGATAGAATTATTCTGAGTACATAATCTACTCTAATGCAAGAAATAGGAGCTTAATTGTGGTAGTGATGAACACATCCATCATGCATCTGAGAAAACTCAGAGAAACTTGTCTAAGGCTATACAGTTGGTGTTTAATTCTAGAACCAGAACCAATTATTTGTGGCTTCAAAATGCATTCAGTTAATTTTTAACATAATAGATGACATTTTGTAAAGAATAAGAAGAACTGGATTGATATTCTACCAATCACACACCATGACAGACAGCTGGAATGATAGCTGGCAATTCAGCTTAGACATTTGAATGCACATGCATATATTTATTCCCATAGAAGTTGCTAAGACTAACATCAAAGCTCTGAGCTTTGTGTAGATCCCATTCATTTTGTCTTAGGACCCAGAAATTCTATCAAAACTATGCATTACAGGCACATGCAAAATCAGTAGGAAAGCAGATTTGGAGGGGAAGGGAAAAGCTTAGGGTTTTCTCTTGTCAAAAAGTGCTCGACTGATTTCAAGCTTCTTTGTAAAAACAACAACAACAACAACAACAACAACACTCTCAAGTGTTCTTAACCTCTGATAATAGATCAGAATAATAGAAAATACACTTTGTGCTCTCTAACCTCAGTCTCTGTTCTTTCTTGAAAGAGTAAGATTAATTATGATCTACTTGGCGGTTTGTTTCCCTAAAAATTTGGCTCTCTTGGTCAGTTTACAGGGAAACATATTAACCTATGTAAAATGTCCTTCAAAGCTCTATCTGCCATGAGAAGGATTTTAGTTGAATAGAAACAGATAAACCAAGGAATAGAAAACATATATGTGACCTTTAGCTTATTTTCTATATACATTCCATTAGGTAGAGAGCAGAAATATTTGAAATAGATCTTTTTTTGAATCGTGGTATTTTATTGACTGGTGATTTTAATAACCTTGATATTGGTTTGCTTTTTTCTAGTATCATAGGATTATGAAGAGTTTGCAATGATCAGAAATTCTGATTCCTGCCACCAGGAATCTGTTTCCTCCTCTCTCATATTTTCTTCTATAAATACTTTTGTCGTTTGCTCCAAGTGATGATGAAGTCAGGTTTCCATTAAAGTGCTGTTGTTCATGCAGTTATTTTATCCACTGAAATTTATTTTACCTTAGCCATTGAATATTATTTTATTTCAATAGATAGTACCCAGATAGCAGCTTTGGATTATTATATTGTTTACATTCCCTGGAGGAATCATTCCTGCTAAAAGTTCTTTGTCTACTTGATAAAAAGTTCCATATGATATACAATATATCTATATCCCCAAATAATGGCAGATGGAAACTATTTGTTGATATGCACTATCAACTATTTGCTGATAAATATCTGTCAAGTACTCATCGGAATTCAGTTTTTCTTGTTCCATATCTTAACCTGTGGCTTTAGGCCTTGAACCATTTATTAGTCTCCATTCCCCAGCTCTGACCCTAATAATTGCATTTTTGAGCAAAAGATAGGATATAATCAATGGAGCACCATATTAAAGTGGCTATAATCATCATTATAAAGTTAATTTCAGAAGTATATCCGCCATAATAAATTCTACAGATCTTACAAATCTTCTCATTCCCTTATTTATTAGTTACTAATTGCTGTGGACTTAATTATGTACCTCCAAAATTCATGTATTGAAGCCCTAATGCCTAATGTGACAGTATTTGGAAATGGGGACTTTGAGAAATAATTAGGATTATATGAGGTCATGAAGGTGGGGCTCTCATGATTGGATGGTGATCTTCTAAGGGACACCAGAGAACTTCTCCTCTATTCCCACCATGTGAGGACACAGTGAGAACGTGGCTGTCTACAAGTCAGAGAGCCTTCAGAACCCAACCATATTGGAACCTTGATTTCAGACTTCTAGCTTCACAGAACAGTGAGAAATAAATTTCTGTTGTTTAAACAACCCAGTCTATGGTATTTTGTTATGACAGCCCAAGGTGAGTAAGACACGTATTAAGCAGCTGTATTAAATGGTTCCTAGGTGCTTTGTGTTTGGTTATGTGCTGCAGATCTTGGTCCCTAGGCTTATATTATCACATAGCTCATAATCTCAGTCCATCTCTTTCATAATCTTTCCAGAAAATATTGCAAGGTGATCTCTAATATTTTTATTTTTCTTTCTTGAGTCACACACTCCTTTCTCTAAGATGATATAATATTCTGATGATTTGTATCTAGTTTATGAGTTCACCTATGATTTGTTAGCATAGGAGGAGGATACACACACTCATAGTCCATAATGACTGAGAATGAAGGAAGTTGGTTTTTCTTATAAGTTAACTACAGGTAGTAAAAACAGAGCTCAATCTCTTATGGTGTGTTCTCTCTCTCTCTCTCTCTCTCTCTCTCTCTCTCTCTCTCTCTCTCTCTCTCCAATACACACACACACACACGGAATGATATATTAAGTTATATAGCTTAGTTCCTGACTACTTTTCAGAAATGTAAAAGAAAATTTGCCTGAGGAGGTTAATTTTAATCTGGCATTGAATAGTAAATAAGATTTGGCCAAGTAAAATGAAAGAGGTGGCTTATGAGAAGCTAGAAGTTTCCAAATAACACTGGATTCTGACTATATCCACACATTCCCATATGTAGAAAACATATTTGTCTCCATTAAAATATGATCTACCATGGCTTAGGTCATAATTGCCCCATGAAATATAATTCTTCCAACAACTAACAGTGGTCATTCTATCAGTTAAAGATTTCCAATAAAAAATGATCTCTGCCCCTAGGACTTGTACTTAAGAGAATGATTCCTAACATTACCTCACGCTAAAAGTACCATTATGGCCACACAACCATATCTGGTACTCAATGACAACAAAATCACCCACCTTTAATAAATCAAAATCAGAAAATTCCATTCACACAGGTGAACTTACTTACTCAACAATTTGAATTTTGTTCTTAGTATATGCTGTGTTAGTCCATTTGGGCTGCTATAACAAAATGCCACAGACAGGGTAGCTTGTAAATAACAGAAAATCATTTCTTATAGTCTGGTGGCTGGAGTCAAAAATTAGGATGTCAACTGGTTTCGGTATCTAGTGAGGGGCTGCTATTTGGTTCATAGATGGCTCATAAGTGTAACTACCATCTGTCAACAAATTATTAACTTAAGTTTCTGGGGGTCAGAAATCCAGAGTTGGTTTTATAAAGCTACATTCAGAGCTCTTTGCTCTAAAAGTGCTAGGAGAGAATCAGTTTCCTGCCTTTTCTAGTTTCTACAGGCTACCTGCACTCCTTGCTTTGTAGCATTTACCTCCATTTTCAAAGAGCATTACTCTAACTTTGTATCCCTCTTTCTATCTCCTCTGTAATTCTGAGCTTCCTGTTTTTTTTCCTATAAGGACCTTTGTGGTTACATTGGAACTACCCAAATAATCTCTCCATTTCATGAACCTTAACTTGATCCATATACAAAATCCTTTTTGCCATGCAAGGTAATGTATTTGAGGGTTCTGTGGATTAGAATGTGGACATCTTTAGGGACCTATCATTCTGTCAAGCATAGTACCTTATCTTCTTTCCAGGTAAGCACAAATCATAGCTTTACCAAATGACTGGTCTCATCATAACATGGAAAGTAGACCAGACTAGGCCAGAATACTGTTCTAGCCTTGAAACAGTTCACTGTCCTTATTCTGGGACTCAGGCTGATGAAGCACCTGCTATCTGAAATATTACCAATGGCATTGGCAGAGAAAAATAGAGCTCTAGGTAATTTTTTTACTAGAAACAAAGATCCCAGAAGGAATGCATGTTACTTTGATAAAATATTTATTGACCATGATGCGTCTTCTAGCACTAAAGTATGATCTTAACATGTATTCAGAAGGGAAAACCAAAAATAAATGTCAAACCTCAGTATCCACCATCCCACAGAAATACTTTATTCTTCAACAAATATGGTTCATTCTTAGTACACCTTTAAGATCACCTAATTTTCAGGTCATAGCCTTTTTTTTTTCTATGCGTCTTTATAGAAAATTGTCTGGGACAAATATTTTCTGTGTATTTGCCTAAACATAAATGTTTTCATATATTAGAAAAATACTAGATATAATATTTTCAGGATATAGTTCAAGCAAATATCTGTTCATTTTGTTAAATATTTTCTTCCTTCAGAAGAAGTTTTCATATCTGCTCTCAGCACTTATCTACTTTTTATTGATAAGCATGTGGAGAACAAAGGCATTAATGACTAGACAAGAGATATGAACTCTCCTTGCTGACTCTTCACCTGAAACTCCTTACAATGCCTACTTTATTTCTGGTAGGTTAAGTTCCTCTAAAGAATTTAATTTTTTTAAAAAAGTATTGCTTGCTAAAACCAACTAAGCCCAAATTACAATTCTTCCTTAAATCTTTTGGTAACTATAGCAGTTACCCTTAGCCATTCTCAACCTTAATTCCAGTCTTCCTTA
Source organism: Neofelis nebulosa (assembly GCF_028018385.1). Classification (NCBI taxonomy): domain Eukaryota; kingdom Metazoa; phylum Chordata; class Mammalia; order Carnivora; family Felidae; genus Neofelis; species Neofelis nebulosa. The sequence goes on along the minus strand of NC_080790.1, from coordinate 43,586,704 downwards.
TGATCATTTTCAAAATGTTCAGTTCTTTATCCACTCACAAGAAAATACATTCTCTTCTCTCTTCACTGTTTCTAAAGGTAGAAACAGAGTCCTGAGCCTTCCTTCTATCCTGCCTGCCTCCTGCCTTGTCCTGCTGCACAGTGTGTTCAATATAACTAGACCACTCAGTTTCCACTGCAATAGACTTCCAACAACAACAATAAAGTAGTTATCATTTGTGTACAGTCAGAAAAAAATGAGGTTTATTCAGTACAAAGCAAATGCTTCATACAGTGAAGCACCACATATCTTTTACCTAATATAAGACTTCTCAGTCTTAGCTAACATTTTGTTCCAGAAAACTCATAGTTGTGGGAGGCTGAACTGTGCCTTGTAGGATTTTTAGCAGCATACCTGCCTTCTACCCACTAGATGCCAGTAGCATCGTCCTGCTTGTGACATCATATCTTTAGACTTTGCCAAATAACCCTGCAGGAAGAGAGGCAAAATCACTTCTGATTGAGAGTCAGTGACCCAGTGGCTGTTGTGTCCTTTCCCATCCTGTTAAACAAGTCAGACTTCTAAAAAATACTGTACTGACCTCATTTGTAAATAAAAATACTCCTAACATTCTACCACTGCAACAATGCATTAAATTGAAATGTAACTAGAAAATCTTAGAGCATATGGGGAGGAGGTAAGCTTTAATTGAGTGCTTGCATATGGATGAAAAAATTAATTAAAACTGCAGTAGTGTGTCATTAAAAGCTCTCTGACATGTTAAATCACTGAGACTGTTCCTAAGGAAGGTGAAGGTAAGATGTCTTTGCTAATCCTTTGGTATATAAGGCCACGCTTGGAGATTTGCTTCGCCTCTTCCTCTGTTTCAGATTGTTTTCCTGGAGCTAATTAAACACTCTTCTGACTGCCTTCATAAACACTAGTCGGGTTATTTTATTTATTTTAATAATCAACTCATCCTGTTTTCCTTGAGCTCTCTCATGCTCAGCACCATATTAAGTTCTGTCTGCCCTCCTAATTTCCCCGTCAATTTCTGATAGATTTAGCATGCCTGCAATTTGTGAAGCTAAACATTTGGGAGAGTAAAAAAGGGAAGATGATCAAAACTGCATATATAAATATTTAGATATTGAACCTGCTTGGAAAATCTGCAGCCGTCTTAAAAGGGCACAACCAAAGAAGCTAACATACAGAAGCTCCAGGCATGTGTGCCCTTATACAGACACATTAGACACGTGCATCCTGGAAGACCCTAGCCAACAGCTAGAATTCAGGATCTTAACTCCCCAGTTTAGCTTTAATTATTGTGGATTTCAGACTTGAAGTTATTCATGTTCCTCTTCTGGGAACATTGGTCATAATGTGGAGAGGGTGGAAAGAGTTAACAATAATAAGAAACACAGTGTTTGCTATTGAGATGTTTATACTTCAGATAGTATGAGAGATATTTAGCTTTTAATTTTCATTATCAGGACTAACACATCTACTTAATTTTAATTTGTGCTTCTGTTCAATCCATGCCCTATAACCTATTTGTGTCATTCTAACCAAGGACTTTAGGCATGTATATTATTTTATTATAGATTACCATTTTTGCAAGGTTCTTGTTTTCATCCAAAACGTATGTCTCCTTTCTTTTTTGCTCATAATTTCTATAGTAACCTCTAAAGGACAAAATTTAAATACCACTATGGAATTATCTTTCTCATCCATAGTTTTTATGGAGCCTGCTATATAGTTTAATGATCTTACTATGTTGATAGTGGTAATAAATCTAAATATTACTAAGAATTGATTATTTACTATACACTTTTCTTTATACTTGTATGTATTAAAATTTTAATCCTTTAAAAAATTCTAGAAAGTAATAATTATTCCTCAAATACAAATGAAAAAAAATTAGGCAAGGGAATGTTAAGTAATGTGTACAACAGTGAATAAGTGGTGGAGACAGGATTCAAATTCAGGCAGCCTAACTCCTGAGTCAGTGCTCCTGAGTTAGGAATAGAGTTGAGGTTGGGGAACCTGCTTGTCATCTGAGACCTTATTTTTGCATAATTGTGGAGGTATTTCTAATACCTAGATTATACATTCAGATTTAAGCCAGAATTTGGCAATACTTGGGATTAAGTTTTTTTTTTTTTTTTTAATTGTGAGCTGGTAAGTTTGGCAGGAATTGAAGGAGCAGTTAAAGCAAGGCCAAGTTTATCAGGATGCAAAGTTTAGTGTTTTTAGGTACTTCATTACATTTGATTTGCATATTAGAGGAGAGGGGTATATACTTGAGGATGATAGAAATAGTGATAATAGCAAAACGTTATTAACATGTTTTACACTTTGCAGAACACTCACATATATAATCTTACTAAGTTTATTTTTGCTATACATTTGTGACACCTGTTTTAAAGGAAAATAAATTGAGACACCAGGTTTATGACCTCATGAAGATTCACAACTACAGAATTCTACCACATTATGTAATAATGGTGTGATTTTTTTATTCACTAATTTATGTGTATTTCCCTAAAATTCCTTCCCTCCTCAGACACATCTGCCCAACCCCCCCACACATGCACATGCTCACCTCTCCCCTCCACACATGTGTACATATTCACACACCCCCACACACATGCACATGCTCACATTTCACACACACAATTCCTGCTGGATACCTCTCTTTTCTCTTAGATTCCCAGCATTCGTAGAATACATTTATAGGTCTTCCTCAGCCAACAAACAAACATTTAGCTCCCCAAATGATTTTGGCTCCTTTCTGTTTTACTCCCATAAGGCCTAGGCTAGGAAATTGCTGAAAATGAATGTTTGGGTAATAGATTATTTAGTAGCAATATTCAAAGATAAGCTTAGTCAAAATAATCTGGAAGTATATTGTGAAAATGTCTGAAACTTTCATATAGTCAATATATTGGCACTCTTTCCTTTTAAGACTCTTGGGGCGGGGGGCAGGGGAAGGGAACAGAAGAAAAGGGAAGGCGAGAGATTCCTATTATGGTAAATTGAAATACCACAGCTAACAACAACAACATGAAGTCTTAGCCCATTACCCTTTGGAACATGAAAGTGCATTTTATGGTGAGTTTAAATGTCATTCTAGTAAGGGTTGCTTGATTAAAGTGAAGGGAAGTAAATCAGGGCCAGGCCAGGATGAAGACAGAACTACAAATCTGGAAGTAGAACCTCACAGAAGTCCATTCTTTTTCAAAACACAAAGACTATCTTCCAGGATCACCAAACCTTGAATTACAAATCATTTGTCCAGTTCCAGTGCTGTTATTAGTATCGTTATTATCAGTATCAAGTAAGATGTTTACTGTAAAAATATTATCTTGTATTATGACAATAAGAGATGACTGAAAGAGAACCTCGGAAAGGTGGTTGGAGGTGACTTGGGGCATTTTTTCAAGTTGAATTCTCTTCCTTTTTTGATGTAAAGAAGCACTCACCTCTCTTGGCTATGCTGTATCCCTCAGAATTGACATATCACATTTTTCAATCAAATGGCTCAGCTGAAATGTTATTTGGTTGCACCTAGCCACTTTCTCTCCTTTACTTCTAAGACTCAGCACAGATTTGTTGCTGCCATGATGCCAAGAGCTCCAAAGGGTGAGACTAATCCTACCCCATCTTTTCTATCCTGTTCACAGCTGGAGAGGCATCACCATGTCAGCTGCATTGGATTTCCAACACTCTTAAACCATTCCCACTACAACCTCTACACTCCAGAAATATTCCTGCATGCCATAATTCAATGTGTGAAAGTAGTCAAATTCAAGGAAATCTGAAATAGTACCTTGGCCTCAAGAAATGTGGCTACTTTGCAATTTTGGAAGGTTTTTACAAATGCATTTGAATGAGACCTTGCATCAAGTTTGTCACATATACAAACTTGTGACATATACAAAATGTGACAAGTTTGTCACATTCACATTTAAAAACAAAAGAAATTACATTTGATAAGTTAAATACAGGAATATGCCGTGAAATTGTCCAGGCTTGTAGAAGAGGCTCAGTCAGAAGTCAGATATCCAGAACTCAGAAAATAGAAGACCAGCTGAGTCTGGAGTTATCAGACTATCAAGATTTTGAATCAGACAAACCTAGTATTGAAGACTGCATGTTATGTGATGCAGTTTGAGATTATTACTTTTAGTTTTGGCAAACATAAAAAATGAGTTCACATGGTCTGTAAAGAGAGAAATAGGACAAATACTAATTTTAGGAACTAAGTTCTCAGGCAGTTGTAATGAGATGCAGCTTATATTATTGATTAGGTATAATAAGATTGTGAAAGAATATGGCTATGTCCTAAACCTTAATTTCAAAAAGTATATTCTTTAAAATAAAAATAATCTAGTGTCCTGTGAAAAACACATACCAGGGTCACTCAAGTTGGGGGATATTTGCTCTGGTAAATGATTAAAAATAATAGATTGTCTACTATTTTTTGTTCTCTCTCCCTTTCCTACCATTGCTGTCTGCTCTAGTCAGAGTCCTGATTTCAGAGCTCAGTAGGGAAAACAAGCCACAATTCCTATTGTCACAAAACTCCTAAATCCCTGTATTTGTGTGTGTGTGTGTGTGTGTGTGTGTGTGTGTGTGTTTATATTTGCCAACCTCCTGTCATTTTTTCAATATTGGTGACCAGAGAGAATTCATTCTTTGTTGTTTCTTGTTGTTGTTGTTGTTGTTGTTGTTGTTGTTGTTCTTCTTCTTCTTCTTCTTCTTCTTGCTTCTTTCTTCTTTCTTCTTTTTTCTTTCTTCTTCTTCCTCTCCTTCCTCTCCTTCTCCTCCCCCTTCTCCTCCCTCCTCCTCCTCCTCCTTCTTCTTCCCCAGCCAGTGAGGAAGATGTCCATCTCTCTATTTTTGCAAGCAACCCCCAGACTCTGAGCTATTCTTTTAGCAACCTTCACTCTCCTTGATTTGAGTATGTGAAAGTGTATCTTTCCCTATCTCTTCTCTTGGGAGAGGCAAAAGGCCAAAGAAGTATATAGTCCTATAAATTTCTTTCAAAGTAGTTTTCTTTTTTCACTTCATCTGGAGGTGTATCGGGTGATAGTCAAGCCACTAGTTACAGCTTTTCTTATGTACCATGAGACTTGAATGTAGATTTATTTAGAATATACAGCATGCTGGTTTTAGCTCTGAAACATTAACTGAAAATTAGCTTTGAAAATTTATCTGAAACTCTAAGAGGAAAAAAATCACAAAGTCTGGTTGCTTTAGTTTAAAATAATCCATCCATGTCCTAATATTTCCATTTACTTTAGATTTTCTGCTTCTGCATGATTGAGAGTTACTCCAATTAAGGTGCTTTTCATCTTCAGAGTCTTTTACAAACAGTCATTAATTACAGCTATGCATGTAGTCAGGTAATGATTTGGGATCTCTCAGGGGCTTCCTGATTTATGTTTCAAAGGACATGATGATTAGCAATCCTTCCTTCTAGGAGGAAGGCATAGAAGGTGACTCTTGCCTAAGACTGTGTGCCAGCGACAAATTAGCTTGTGTCAAATACATAGATTTAAAGACTTTTTTTCCTCTCTTCTTTCTATGCTTTCATCCATCCTCCTGTCCTTCATTTCTTCCTTCCTTCCTTCTTTTCTCTCTATTCTTAATTAGATAGGATGCCAGAGAGTGGTTTGAGTTTCTCCTCTTCCAGGAGTAAAGTGAACATCTCTCAGATTTCATAGCATGAACGTGGAAGTACAGGCAATTTGTGTCTCTTCTTACTCACAGCCTACACTTGTGGGGCCAGAAAGGAAATGTAAGGACTTCAATAAAAGCAGCTGCTTTTACATCCAGATATTCCCTTAATCCTTATATGCCTATTTCAGGATGTTATTACTTTTGCACCATGAATAGTTGTAGGAACGATTGTGCTATCTCAGTTTATAACTAGCTAATCACAAAGTCTCATATGGAACCCTTTAAATTTGTCCAAAGCAAAATACAGATAATTGATAATCCTAGTGGAGATTATTTCTTAAGAAATCTGATTTAATGTTCTGGTGAATGTTTCAAAGCTAGTATGGTCACCATGGAAAATTCAGGGCACACAACCAATTTAAAACAGCAACCCCAGGGTGGTACCAACATAGAGGGCAGTCAACCATCATGACATAAAACCAAATATTTATGTAAATCACTCTGTAAATGTTTTATGAGAACTGTAGAGTATTGCCATTTGAATTTTAAATTACCATATCGAAAGTAAGGTGATCAAGTGATACAGTTGTTTATTTATTGCTTAGATCTGGGCATCTTGAACCTACAAAAACCTTCCTCTTGGTGCCAATGAAACTAAAACAGATTTAGGAATACATTTGGCACCCCTTCTCTGACCATGACTCTCATCCCCAAGTCCTGCTTCTCCAGCCCCAGCCATCACAGCATTGCAAATCTACTAGTCTGATGTATGCACTTAGTAAGCATTAATTAAGAAATATTAAAGAACATTCAGGTTATTCAAGTAGGTATGAAATCACATTTCACCATCTTAAGATAGATACATGAAGGAATTTGACTATTCAAACTTGCAAATCCTAGCCCCCATCATTTATTTTACACACACACACACACACACACACACACACACACACACACACAGAGTCAGTGGAAATGATTTGACATTTCTCAATCCTGAATTTTCTTCTTTATAAAATGGGAATCAGTATTTTATAGATTTGGAAATTAAATTGATAATGTAATTGATCTGTAACTACTGTAACTGACATGGTAGATATTATTTCAATAAAATTGTAGCAGATTGGGAATTTTCTTTCTAATTCAAGTTATAAAATATAGCTCTTTCTCCAGAATTATGATTTTAAATTGGGGTTTATAAGGAGAGTATTTGAGTATTTATACATGTATCTATTTATTTAATGTGTTTTCAATTCACAATTTGGATCAGGCCAAAACACTGAAATATGAATGGCCAATACACATATTGTTGCAGGATTTTTTGTTACCTCAATAGCCTTGGTTTATTGTCTCACCATTTCAAAGGATGGAGAGGTGGACACAGAATAAAATGAGTAGCAGGCAAAAGTTTATTAGAGTATAAGATCAGAAAGTAAGAATAGTATGAAAGTTCTCTTTACAGAGAGGGGGCGTTGGAAAGTGAACACCCTTGGCTATAGGCAAAGGCCTTTTTTATAAGGTTTTGGTCAGTCCCCCCATCCCTTCTCCCTTGTTTCTTCTCAGGTCCTACCCTTATTGGCTAAGGTGCTGGGATGTTCATGTCTGATTGGCTCTCTTCCATTGTGGGAGGAGTCAGACTATAGTCATACTGTCCCTCCTATAACATACATTTTATGGTTTATGTATTGAAGTTAAGTATTTTGATTGTCAAATTCCTGAGGAAAACCTGAAGGGGAACAGATGGTATCTGTTATATTCTTAAGAGGAATCTTAAACCCAAGGAATCTTAATGCTGAGACACTCCCAGCATTGTTTTAAAATACATGTTTTTCCCATCCAGGGACATCAGGTCCTAACATTTCTCTCTCTGCCTGTTTTATCCTATCTTTCCTTATCATAATATGAGAAAAAGTTCAAACATATTTGTGGTTAAATAAATGTGGATTAACTACAAAGTGGATTTTATATTTATAAATATAGTATTTATTATTGGTTAATGTGTAGGAAATTGACAATCTCATTTTCTTCCTAGGCAGTGCAAGGTGGTAGTAGCTTCCAATAAGATAATTTGACTCTATTGAGTGCTTGAAAAATGCCCATTCCTTTTAATTCCCCATCTCTAGTAATTTATTCTTAGAAGAAAAATTGTGTCTGTACAAATATTTATATAAAACAATCAGAAATTTGGGGCGCCTGGGTGGCGCAGTCGGTTAAGCGTCCGACTTCAGCCAGGTCACGATCTCGCGGTCCGTGAGTTCGAGCCCCGCGTCAGGCTCTGGGCTGATGGCTCGGAGCCTGGAGCCTGTTTCCGATTCTGTGTCTCCCTCTCTCTCTGCCCCTCCCCCGTTCATGCTCTGTCTCTCTCTGTCCAAAAATAAATAAAAAACGTTTAAAAAAAAAAAAAAAAAAAAAAAAAAAAAAAACAATCAGAAATTATATGAACATCCAGTGATAGTGAATATTACTGACTAATGCCTATATTCCAACAAAGCATAGAATACAAAATGATGTCATGGAATAATTTTTTGAGGTCCTGGAAAATAGGCCTTATATATTCTTAAATGGAAGAATGGCAGTTACAAAAATGCATGTACAATATGCACCATCTTATTACATATCTATATGTATGTGTTTTTCTTCAAATACTTTATATAAGAAAATATATTCTATCTTTCATAAGAGGAAAACAATGTAGCTATTTAAAAATATCAAAATATTCATTTCACTATTTACTCATGTATAATTCTGTTCACTAACAAACTTCCTGCTATTATAATATTCTAGTCATGTACTTGTTTCCACATGTATCTTGTTTGATGTAAAAAAAAAAAAAAGTTACATGATGGGGGGTGTTGCACCTGGGTGGCTCAGTCAGTTAAGCTTCCAACTTTGGCTAAGGTCATGATCTCGTGGTTTGTGAGTTTGAGCTCAGTGGTGGGTTCTGTGCTGACAGCTGAGAGCCTGGAGCCTGCTTCAGATTCTATGTCTCCCTCTCTCTTTCTTTCTCTGCCCTTCCCCTACTCACAATCTGTCTCTGTCTCTGTCTTTCCCTCTCTCAAAAATAAATAAACATTAAAAAAAATACATGGGGTGCCTGAATGGCTCAGTTGGTTAAGCATCCAACTCTTGATTTCAGCTCAGATCATGATCTCTGCACTGACAGTGTGGAGTCTGCTTGGGATTCTCTCTCTCGTTCTCTCTCCCTGCCCCTCCTCCTCCCTCACTTGCTGGCTCTCTCTCTCTCAAAACAAATAAATCAATGTAAAAAAAATTAATGTTTGTTGCCATCTCCTATTTGTGTATATTTTATACCTGTTAAATATATGATACAAAGATGAAGTTGGATTAGCCAACAATACTTTCCTTTTCCTAGCTTTCCATCTCCAGACATTTAGGTGACTACATCATTTTTGGTGGTCTCACCAACAAAGTCAAAGCCAAAAAGAATTTCAATTTTATCAAAAATGATTAGTTTCAGAAATGTTGATTTGAAATGCTCATATTATTTAAGGGTGATGATGTCTATCTGGCATACTTAGGTACATTAAGTTGACATCGTTTAAGTTTATCCCAGACCCTGTGATCTTGAAAAATTGAGAACATTATGAAATCTCCCCATCTTATGTGTTTCATGAAATGGCTTACTGAAAAGAACCACCCTGCTCCCAAATGATTTAGGTGAGACTCCCAGATGCCCCCTTGTTTACCTATGAGAAGACCAGACACAGACCCTCTAAATTCCCATCCTTTGCCAGATAGATGATTAAACTTGTTTCTCCCTCCTTGGTCAGTACTAGATACTTAGTAACCACACTTTCCTTAAGACCCTTTCCTTCCCCAGGCCCATGGTTTTTGGATCACCCTCAGCCTAGGTGAGTTTACAGCCTGTCTCTAACAGCCTCTCCTGAGAATAGGATGGCCTCAGGATATATCATTCTCTAATCTACTGCTTAGTCATGCCACTCACATTCATCTCACTTCACCATACCTGGTTCTTTCCAGCCTTGATTTCCTCTGCCAGTAAAAGAAAAACCCTTTGGCCTAACCCTTGAGAAACATGTATATTGTGGTTATAGTGCTGTCTCTACCACAGCAATCTCTTTTGTCCACTCCTTGCAATAGTCCTTTCAAATGCAGTCTCTTCTTAGTAGGTCTGGATTTGTCTTTTATTGATCAAGGTAATTGGCATATAATTGGTATAAGAGGACAGAAGAAGGAGAAAATTTAACCAAAAAATGTAATCCTGAATACCATCAATATTTACAGGGCAGAACAAGGATAAGGAGTAAAGGAGGTAGTTTGAAAAAGACCTATCTGAGGAGTACAGTGAAAACTGAAGACATTTGTATGCAAAATTAGAAGTGAGAGCCATAGCCCTTGTCAAATTATTCTCTTGACAGCTAGAAGGAAAAGAGGAGGTATCTAGGAGGAATTAGAAAGTATTTGATGCCTGATTTGTGTTGAGATTTCCTTGTGCTACAATAGTTAACTCTCACAAAGCACTCACTATATTGATGAATAGAGGGAAGTCACTGTAGTCAGACCTGGTTTTAAATTTAGATCTGTAACTTGGGTCACCTGGATGGCTCATTCAGTTAAGTGTCTGACTCTTGGTTTCAAGCTCAGGTCATGATCTCACAGTTTGTGAGTTTGAGCCCCACATCAGGCTCTGTCCCGACAGCATGGAGCCTGCCTGGGATTCTCCCTCTCCCTCTCTCTCTGCCCCTCCCCTGCTCTTTCTCTCTCTTTCTCTTTCTCTCAAAATAAGTAAATAAACTTAAAAAAAATAAATTTAGGTCTGTAACTTCGACACTGAGTAATCTAGTATGAAAATGGCAACAATGGTAATATTAATATATTGATATATACATATTATATGTAACGTTATTATGTATTGAACAGTTCTATTTCAGGAGTAATACTAAAAACATACACTACCTCATTTAATTGCATAGACCATTATATGATGCAGCTTTTCATAATACCCACATTCATCTATGAGGAAACTATATCACAAAGAGGTTAAAAAAAATTGTCCAACCTTATAGGATAAATCTGAGATTTGAACCCAGGCACTTCTGCCCTGTCACCCATGCAGCTAACTTCCATGTTAGATTGCCAGCCTTCATAAACTTCTTAAATTTGCTTCTTTTTTCTCTTTTAGAGACCAGCTAAATAATATGTACCTCAAAGGTTTTTTGCAAGGATTAAACGAGGTAATAAAATACAGTGATTAGCATAATGCTCAGCACAAAGTAAGATCTCAATAAATGTTAGTTTTTAATCTTTTGTAAGTGAGAATAATAAAGGCCCAGAGTAGAAAAGAAACTCACTCAAGGTCATACAGGTAGCAAGTAAAAGAATTAGAATTCAAAGCCATGTCTCTCTCTAACTCAAGACTGTTCTTTTCCACCACAGCTTGCTATCTCAAATGAGTGAGATAAATTGAATCTTGATTAATAAATGAAACAGTGCATTTGCTTTTATCATTCTGCTGCTTTTGGAAAGTATTTTCAGCTAGTTCTCTTGTGGGAAGGGCAGTGAGACCAACAGGACCTTATGTCTTAGTGATTGCTTCTCCATCTGGCATGATTGAGTAAGGATGCAAGACTTAGGAGGAAAATCAATTCACTCTCAGCTGTCGCCTTTCTTTCCTCCTTACCGGTGTTTTACAACATCTGCTTGCTGCTGTTTCTTTCACGCCCATGATTCTTAATCATTTTTTTTCCAGTTTAAAATTACATTCTTCTCTAGGGGTGCCCTCCTCGCTCATTGCTGTATAATGCAGTACATGATGTCCCACAACATTTTGCTTCTGTCCCTGGTGAGTGGACAAAGGCAGAACAGATGTGGCACACTGTCAGACAGAGATATCAGCAGCTCTCCAAAGCTGCTGGAGAGCCTGAATTACTCTGGTATGAAAAGGTAACAACAATAGGAGCCATTTGGGCTTGGAACTAATTACAAGTCCATGTCCCGTGGAAGATTGAAGAACACAACAAATTGACCTACAAAGGGCCTTCTCAGGCTAAAAGGAGCCATCTCAGAGTAGATCTACAGACTGGACAAACAGAACAAAAAAGAAATATCCATTTATGTGGCCTGGTGACATAAAAGAAGCAACATTAAGTGGAACTGCTAAAGACGGTTGGAATTTTCCCATTTTGTGAGTCCATTAGAACACAAACCCTATGACAACTATTGAAAAAAAAATTGTATGAGTGTATGTGTGTGAGAGAGAGAAAAGAAAGAGAGCAAGAAAAAGCAGACTATTTCATCCACCTTAAATTTACTTATTTAATGTCTATATTTTTCCCTAGACCACAAGTTACACAATGTAGAGTGTAACGTGCCTTGATTGTGGCTCTTTTTTCAGGTGGTTGCACAATCCTATTATTGTCTCTGGAACACAGTCATAGGTGCTCAAAAAATGTTTACTGAATGAAGCAATAAATTGATGACTGAATGCATGAGGAAAAGGAAGGACTGGGATTAAAGAAGGCGCTCATCTTTATGAAAATCAGTGAACTATTAGGAAGAGAGATTATAAAGGATGGCTTTGGGTAAAAAAAAACACAAAAAACAAAAACCAAAAAACTAATGGTTTGATCAATTCCCCATGTTTGAGACAGGCTTGTCTGTTCTAGAGAACTTTGGTGGTGGTGAAGTGGCTAAGGTGGAGAGGGAGCAGAGGAGGTATCCAGGTTTTACCAATTATTCACGTGAAGGAGGTAGCTGTGGGTGAAAGGAAGTATTCATTCCCAGCCTTTAGACCTCTTGCTCTCACCCAGGCAGAAGGCGTAACAACCCTGATCCATGTACATTTTTTCAGTTAAAGCTGTATTCATGTGGTGCTGCAGTTGTTTACTTATGTCTGTCTCTGCTATTAAACTTGAACATTTTAGAAGCTAGGAGACTGTAATATTTGTTTATCTTGGACTCTTAGAGGCCTGTCAGATGGCAGACATTCAGTCCATGGATGAAAACATTGAATAAGTGGAGAAATGTGAAGAAGCACAAAGTATAAATTCTTTTGTTTATTTTTGTCAAATACATTTGTTTCTCAAAATACTTATCTAACAGAGGATTCTGGGAAGATAGCACAGTAGAGGGAGCATCAGGAATCTGTCTTCCCACCTAGACAATGGTTATATTGGCAGAATCTATCTGATGTAACTATTTTGAAACTCTGGAGCATGTTCAAAGCCTTGGGACATCTAGGGGGAGGCATGGTGGTAAGTTGTGGTTAATTTTGGCCAATTTCAGCTATTAGGTTGGTACAGTTGCTCATCCCCTAACCCTGGTCCTGTAGCAAGTATCTGTGTACATGTTCCTGCAGCAACTTGCAGGGGCTAGGGTGGGCAATCAGGACACTCAAAGATCAGGGATCTGTGCTCTAATCGTTACTTGCAAGTTCTCATTAGAGACACAGAGGTGCAGACACAGAGTTGGGCAATCATTTCTGCAATCTTCACTGCTAATTGTCATTATTTATAATAGCCAAAATGTAGAAGCAATCCAGTGTCTACCAATGAATGGATAAACAAAATCTGGCATAAGCACAGAATGGAGTATTATTCAGCCTTAAAGAGGTGGCAGTACATTCTGAAATGTACTTTAATATGGATGAAACAAGGGCATTTTTCTTTGTCAGTTTAGCAAAAGGAAGAATACTGTATGATTGCACTTATGTGAGGTCCCTAGAGTAGTCAAATTCATAGATACAGAAAGTAGAATGGTGCTTGGCAGGGGCTCGAGGGCAGGGAGGATGAGAAATAATTGTTCAGTGAGTATAGAGTTTCAGTTTTGCAAGATAAGTTCTGGAGATGGATGATGATAATGGTTGTGTAATAATATGAATATACTTAATACCATGGAAGTACACATTTAAAAATCATTAAGATGAGGGGTGCCTGGGTGACTCAGTTGGTTGAGTGTCCAACTCTTGATTTTGGCTCAGGTCCCGATCCCAGAGTCATGGGATTAAGCCCTCTTTGGGCTCTGCACTGAGTATGGAACCTGCTTTTCTCTTTCCCCTCTGCCTCTCTTCCCGGTGTGCACTCTCTGTCTCTCTCTGTCTCTCTCTCTGTCTCTCTCTCTCAAATCAATTTTAAAAAATGGTTGGGGTGCCTGGTTGGCTCAGTCAGTTAAGCATCTGACTTCAGCTCAGATTCATGAGTTCGAGATTGGTGATTCATGACTTTGAGCCCCGCATTGGGCTCTGTGCTGACAGCTCAGAGCCTGTACCTGCTTCGGATTCTGTGTCACCCTCTCTCTCTGCTCCTCCCCTGCTCAAACTCTGTCTCTCTCTCAAAAATAAAGATTAAAAAAAATTAAAAAGAAAAGGAAGTAAATGGATATGTTCACAGGCACACACACACATACATACTCACAAGAAATGTTTGTAAAATAAAAGGTGTTATGAATCCCCATTTTTTTAATGGACCACATTGTTAGCCTAATTTTATTGACCACTTTTTAACTGCTAAATTTGCAACCTGATACATGAGGATACTCTGCTAAGGCAGCTCTTGTGGCCATGCATCAGCAACAATCAATGATTAATTGCAGATATCATTAGGATTCACAACCGATTCAGAATTTTTTATATATGCAAATATTTTCAGAGGCTGTGCATTAAATGTTCTTGTATGTATCACATAATCATGCTGTGGCACATTTTACTTTCCAAAGAAGTTTGCGGAAGACGTTTTCCCTCCCCTGTCACATCTGTAATGTGACCTTGAACATCCCCCATCATTGAGAGGTGAAGTTTTTAACTTTGCTTCCTAAAATCTAATGTTTTGACCATTAGAATAAGGGAGAAGTGATGCTGCAGCTTTTGTACAGGTAGCTCTTTACTGGCTTGGAAGCTTCCGTTTCCTGCCTTTTGAAAACCATCAGCACTGCTGTGAGAAACTCCCAAGCCACATGCAGAGGCCATGTGTGGGTGCCCTGTTGTTGGCTGCTCCTGAGTCCCAATCCATGACCAGTAGCATCAGCTGTGAGCCATCCATGTTGTATGTGCTGCACAGCACACCTTCCATTCCAATCAGATAATGATCTCAGTTGAACCCAACAACCAATAGAACAATAAATGGAAATAGTACATTAAAAAAAGTGTTTCCAGATATTACATTCTGGATATATTTTGTTCTGCAGTGATAGATCGCTTAAACACACAGGCTAAGTGGAGATAATTAATGTCCTTGAAGAAACATTCTGTTGTGATCTAAGTGTTCACATCTGAAATAGTTCCTCTGCCTTTTTATATCCCCACTCTAAGAATGTTAGAGCTGAAAAAAAGTCACTGTATTCTACCTTGTTTACAGACAAGGAAGCTGAGGATTTTCCAGAAAAAAAAAATGACTTAAATGACTTGCCTAGAATCTTGAGCAAAGGGAGTATGTAAGGTTTGCTATCAGTCTAGATCTTCTGCCTCCAGCCCTTGTCCCAGCATCGTGGATGTGATTTCCTCTCCCACCACATGCACAGTGAACTAGCCCCAGACCTTATCGCTACCATCAGATTGTTTTAATCTCTTTCTTCTGCTTCTTTCTCTTTCTTCCTTTCCTTTACCTTTCCTTTTTTGCTCTCTTTCTGTCTTTCTCAGTCTGTTTGTATTTTGTTTCTGTTTTATTATAACTACATAAGGATGTTTCCTCCTCCCCTTGAGTGTAGGCTGGACTTTTACTGACTCATTTCAAATGAATAGAATAAGATATAACTGACATCTGAGACAAGAATGTAATGAGGTACTGTGATATCTGTCTTGATTACTCTCTTTCAGATCACTCATACACAAAAAACCAGCTTCTATGCCTTGAGAGCACTAAGGCAGGCCTGAGAAGAGATACATATAACAAGGGATAGAGAATATGTCCCTCCACACCTAGCCAGCAGGCAGGTGAGTTAAACCCTCTGTGAAGTGGATTTGTAATCCCCAGTCAAGCCCAGCAATTTTTCTGAAACCTTATGACAGACCCCAAGCCAGAAATTCTCATCTAAACCCTGATCCCAAGAAACTGTAATACAATAACTGTTTATTCTCTTATGGCACTGTATTTTGGGATAAGCTGTGATGTAGCAATAGGTAGCTAATTAAGATTTCACATGTTTTTATGGTTAAGAAAAACAACAAAATAAGAGGTTGAGAAGAACATTTATCTTTTTGCATGTATACTTGTTTACTAGTTGTTCAGCAAGCAAAGTGAATTCTAAGGAAACTAAATGTGACCTTTTACATGCTTTTCCATATGGCTGATTCATCTGGACCAAAACTTCTATCCAACCGTTATATTATAGCTATTTACATAGTTCTCCATAAATATTTTTTATGTTTCTACTTACACATGCAGTATCTGAACTATATTTCTGTCAATTTTTACCATTGGAATCCCTAAATCAAAGACAACATAGCTGGTAAGTACGTTTTGAATCCCTGTTCTTCAGTAGATTACATGTAGAAATAATTATAATTTTATACTCACTGTATCATAGTGCCATTGCCTGACATTCTGATTTTTTTACTACTATTTTTTCTTTTCAACTATTCCCATTGTATTATGTCATAGTGTTGGATCCTGAGTTAGATATTAAAGAAAGTAGTTCTTAAAGAAATTTTTCTGATCATCTTGGGGAGTGTGGGAGTGGAGAGGGCAATTCTGAAAGTGAGGCAACATGATAATGAGTAGGTGGGAGTTCTCTTAAGAGTGTTATTCATAGGTAACTGTTCATAATAGATCAAGTGAGAGTGCAAGAGAAAGAGGGACACAGAATGGAGAAGTAACACAGAAACTCACTTATGAAATGCTTGCTAAGTGCCAACCACTTTGAAAGACTACATTATCTCAAGTTTTCCTCATGAGAATTCAAGAAAGATAAAATTATCCCAACTTTACTGACGAGGAAGGAGAAAATTAGAAAGTACAGGCAATACTTACTAGTTCTTATAACTAATTACTGAATCCAAAACCACAATTTACTCTCAGTAAACCACAATTTTCCTCATTTGATGTAGCCTGGTAAGGAGTCCAGAAACCAGCCCACAGGAAGACTAGTCGAAGGTAGTAGAAATATTTACACAGAAAAGAGAAGGTTTGGCATAGGCAAAAAAACTTCACTGAATGCTATTCATATGCAACATACAATAGACACAGTTAATTCTCACAAGAAGTATTTTTCTAAGCTACCTAAATTATAATTTGATAAGGAGATTGAAAAATTAATTTTTTAAGTTTATTTATTTTGAGAGAGAGAGTGTGAACAGAAGAGAGGTAGAGAGAGTGAGATAGAATCCCAAGCAGGCTCTACACTGTCAGTGTAGAACCTGAGGTGGGCCTCAGTCCCACGAATCATGGAATCATGACCTGAGCTGAGATTAAGAGCTGGACCAACTCAGCAGCCACCCAAGTGTCCAGAGAGAGAGAATCTTAGGCAGACTCCATGCTCAGCGCAGAGCCCAAGGTGGGGTTTAATCTCGGGGACTGAGATCATGACCTGAGCTGAAATCAAGAGTTGAATGCTTAAATGAGCCACCTAAGCAGCCCTGAAAAAATGAATTTCTTACAAAGAAGAGATTAGACTAGGAATTTGTGGTGGCTCATGCCAACCATGAAAGTTTCCATTCTTAAGCTTTGCCAACCTAGTGACTATGGATAGGTCCTGGCTTCTCAGTTTATCCAGAGCTTAGATTCATGCAAAGTAATCTTCTTCCCAAAGAAGAAACACAGAAATGGTAATTGATGGAATTTGAAGTGGGGATAGTAAGCAAACGGCTAAGAAAGAATTCTTGAGACTTTTTTTTTTTTTTTGGTGCCAAAAGGTGGTTTTATTAAAGCACTGGGACAGGGCCTGTGGACAGAAAGAGCTGCACTGGGATTGTGAAGAGCAACTGATTATATATTTTGAAGTTTGTGGTGGGAGGGGGGACAGAGATAATGTTAGTTTCTAAGGAATTTCTGGGTCTGAAAGCAGGGCCTTAAAGGACCCTGAAGATTTAGCTATTATTAAGATGAGGTTGCTTTTAGTTTTTAATGACATGTAAACATTAAGGCATTAAGGCAGCCATCAACTCCTTGAGGAATGTTATATGCTGCAGGTCTCCTGGTATCTATCAGTGAACTGCATGCACGCTGTAGAGGGATTTAATTTAAACTATTTTTTTTTTGTCTTTGGTTCTCTCATCAGTAATTATATTTCCTGTGCATTCCTCACTGTACAAGTCTGTCCAGATTTTATTGTTTCTCCCACCTGAAGTGTCTGTACTTCCTTTTCCTTCAGAATATCAGTAGTTAACTTGGGCTCTTTAATTATTCCATGTCTGTATCTCTTCTTCCAATTTCTTTAAGTTATGTATCACATCAGAGAGATAAACCTCATATTCATTCATTCCTTCACTCAGTAATTTTTTTAAGTCATCCTCTTCACAACACTTTTATGTAAGGCTTTATAAATTGATACATAGATGAGAAAGATTCTTTGACCTTAAGGAACTCTCTGCCTAGAAAAAGAGACAGGAAAGTTAACAAAAAATTGCAATGCAGCATGGTAAATTCTGTGATTGGTGAAAGTATAAGTGAAAAAAAAAGAGCAGAGACACCTAATTGAAACTAGTATCATCAGGAAAGGCTTCAGGAGGAATTGGGACCTGAGCTGAATCGTAATAGGCTCATGGAAAGGCAAAGAGGCAGAGTAGACCTTTCTTAAGAAGGCGTTTGGTTGGTGAAAGGAGAACGCATGGGGCAGTGACTTAAGATCTCTTCTGCTCTTTTTCTGCTGTATAAATGATGTTTCTGAGGTGAGGAGGATGGGAATAGGTCTTAGGTCAGTGATATTGCCCCCTACCCTCCCTGGAAATCTGTCCGTATTCAGAGATATTACATGACTTTGGCAAGGGTACTATTGGCATTTAGTGAGTAGAGGCCAAGGATGCTGCAAAACACCCTACAATACACAGGAACAGGCCCTCACAATAAAGAACTATTCAGCCCCAAGATATTTTTAGCACCAAGAGGCAGAAATTCTGTCTTAGGTGATGAAAAAAGTTTTAAACCAACCTCTACTTGAAATAAAAGTTACCATTGTGGGCTTTCAGGTGAGAGAGCAACTGGGAAGATCCTCCTCTCTTCTATCTTCCCCCAGGCCATTCAGAGCTCTGCTGTGGGAACAATAGGCATGGCACAGGGCACAGCCAAGCTTGCCACGTTTATAAAGTGCCCTGGGTTTGCTCTGACCTTTCTGCATGGGAGACAACCTTGCATTCCTAATTCTCTTGGATTCCTTTTTTAATCTAAGGAAATGTGTTTCTTGATTAAGTGTAAGATCAAGTGTATCTTCTTCCTAAATTAATGGTTCTCTTGACCAGAGTGCTCACTCATTTGTTAATGCTTCAGAAGGAAATGTGCATTCCTCAGACTCCATAAATCATATAAACAGGATTTTATATTCACCATTTAAATGGAGATAAATCATAACTTATCTGCAGTATTTTTGGTTTGTACTGCAAATATATGTATCTGTGGATGTACCCAGGACTCTGGTAACTATCATTTCCTTAGGGTCTCATTTCTTCATGGTTTCTCCTTTATCCTAATTAGGATTATCGATTGTTCATACAAATATCATAATTTTAAATATCGACATCTTTTTAAAAATATATCCAAAATATCAACCAAACAAGGCCTAACACAGGCTTGTATTTTGTGAGTCCTTCCAATGTGATTACAGGTCACAGTAGCCTTTTGCATTTAATCTACCTGGAAATTAAAATCAATTACTGTTTTATTTTTTTGGTCATCTTTGCACAAAATTACATTTACCAGACAATTAGTGTATGTTTATACATGTGGATAAGCACATAAATACATGTATGTACATACTATTGTATCTCATTTTGTACTTATGTGGTTTTTTTTGTTGTAAGATTTGAGTCCCTAATTGAGGAAAATTAAATAAAAATAAAAGATAAAGTTAAAAATGTCAGCCATGCATTATGAAATTAAAGAATGTACTTTGTCTCCAGAAGTAACTTTAGATGTAACCAACATGTCTTTATTGCCATTAGTATAAATTGAAGCCTTTCTCATGACTATCTAATAAAGGGTTGCAAATATGTTTTAACTCTTTTGCCAACTTGGGCCATGTTCTAGGGTTCTATTTATACTCAGCAGGAAGTGGTATGGAAATAGACTAGTGAGGTTATGATATTATGATTTATAAGAAGAATTATATATTTGATCTTTGTCCCAATTCTGGCACAGAACTACTAAACCTGTTGGGATTTCCTAAACTGACGATATCCATAAGGTGTATTTTGTTAGGTTAATGAGGTGACTTTGGAATGCACCTAAGTATGGAGGCTGGTTGCCAGGAGTGATGATTAGGAGGTTGGACCTTTAAGTTCCACCTTGACCTCCCGGAAGGGATGAGGGGATAGAGGTTGAGTTCACTCACCAGTGGTCAATGATTCAATCAACTATACCTATGCAATGAAGCCTTCATAAAAACCCAAAAGGACTAGGGTTGTTAAGCTTCTGGGTTGGTGAACACATGGAGATATAGGGAGAGTGGTGTGCCTAGGGAGGATAAGGAAGCTCTGAGCCCTTTTCCCATACCTTGTACTATGT
The DNA here is from genome assembly GCF_028018385.1 of Neofelis nebulosa. Taxonomy (NCBI): domain Eukaryota; kingdom Metazoa; phylum Chordata; class Mammalia; order Carnivora; family Felidae; genus Neofelis; species Neofelis nebulosa. The sequence continues at coordinate 43,566,413 of NC_080790.1, read as the reverse complement.
ATCTCTTTCATCTGGCTGTTTCTGTTATAACTTTTCATAATAAATTAGTAATCTGGTAAATTAAATACTTATTTCAGCACTGTGAGTGGCTCTAGAAAATTATCAAAGGAAGGGTCATTGGAGCCTCCAGTCTATAACCAATTAGTCAGAAGCCCAGGTGACAACTTGGACTTTCTTTTGGCATCTGAAGTAGAGGACAGTCTTACGGAACTGACCTTACCGTGTAAAATCTGATGCTGTCTTTGGGTAGATAGTGACAGAATTGAGTTGAATTATATGACACCCAGCTAGTGTCAGAGAATTGCTTGGTGGTGTGGCAAGAACTTCACACATCGTAATTGGAACCATAATTATTAGAGGTCAACCTTGGGCTCCAAAGTGATGATTACAACACAAGTGCCCTGGATTTCTCAAAGCTTGATGTGAGCAGTAAGCCCACTGACCCAGTCAAAGGAGGGACGTGGAAACCCAGAGCACAGTGAAGCGAGGCTTTAATCAATGTTCTTGCAAGAGTGGGGGTCTGATGAACAGGCACAATAGGGGCAGTTACAACGGGCAGTTTATCTCCTAGCATCCAGATCCCTTCCCTGATTCCTCATTGGCTGAATACTGTAGAGGTTACAGCCTTACCTGGAAGTTGCTTATTCCCATGTAAGGCAAAAAATAGTCTGCTTGGAACAAGTGTACATTCCTTGAGGTGACATAGAGACTTCAGTTCTTTGGCACATGCTAATTGCAAAGCCCGTGAAAAATCAGCTGGTAAAACAGAGAGGGGCAGAAAAACCAGGAAGTGAAGCATCTAAGGGTTTGGGATTCCATCCTGTGTGGAGGTTTCGTACATATTTCCAAGAGGTTGTAAACCTGTTGTTAACTAGACAGCACAGCTTTTGTTTGGTATTTCTGAAAATGAATCATCTCACTTCTCACACATGGCTAGACCATCAGGGTAGCTGGCTGAGTGCTTGAGAACAGATCAAAGTATTAATGAAGTATATGTTAGAGTTGTGGAAAGGAAGTAATTAAAATAGGGGGGAAGGAGCAATATGTATATATATGCACACACATATATATGTATATATATGTATACACATATATACACATATATATATGCATACATACACACATATATGCATACCTGTATATGATTTATATATAAATATGATATATTAAATATATTAAATATATTTAATATTCACAAAATCCCTTTGAAATCATCATCATTGTTAACATTTCAAAGATGAGAGCAAATAAACTTAGAAGATCAGATGTTTACTCAGCTTGTAAGGGCAGGGCTTGAATTCAAACCCAGATTTAATTAGCTTTGAACTTGATGCTTTCCTAATGTTTACAGGGCTTTGGGCAACCATAAATCTTTTAAGATTTGTGTTTGGTTGGGAATGAGGACAAAAGTGAGAATCATGAGCTGAGAAAGAATGGCCATGGATCTGCACTAAGTTTTGAGAATATGAGGCATCTGCAACCATTACCACAATCAGTTGTAGAACATTTTGACTATCACTAAAAGAAACACCTTACCCATTAGCAATCATTCTTATTTTCTCCCAAAACTCCAATCCAATCCAATCCAAGACAACAACTTAATCTACTTTCTGGTTCTTGATTTTGCATATTCTGGACATTTCATTTAAATGGAATCATGATATGTGGCCTTTTGTGACAAGTTTATTTTATTTGGTATTTTTTCAAGTTCATCCATGTCGTATAACACATATCAGTACTTCATTCCATTTTATAGGTAAATAATATTCCCTTGTATGAATATACCACGTTATTTTTTTAAATTTTATTTGAATCCAAGTTAGCATATAGTGTAATAATGGTTTAGGAGTAGAATTTAGTGATTCATCACTTACACGTAACACCCAGTGCTCATCCCAGCAAGTTCCCTCCATAACGCCCATCACCCATTTAGCCCATCCCCACAGCCACCACACCTCTAGCAACCCTCAGTTTGTTCTCTGTATTTAAGAGTCTCTTATGGTTTCCCTCCCTCTCTGTTTTTATCTTATTCTTTACTTTCCTTTCATCATATGAGTGAAATCATATATTTATCTTTCTGTGACTGACTTATTTCACGTAGCATAATACCCCCTAGTTCCATCCATGTTGTTGCAAATGGCAGGATTTCATTCTTTTTGATCACTGAGTAATATTCCAGTGTGTGTGTGTGTGTGTGTGTGTATACCACTTCTTATTCATCTATTCATTAATCAATGGAAAATTTGGCTCTTTCCATGATTTGGCTATTGTTGACAGCGCTAATATAAACATTGGGGCACATGTGCCCCTTCAAATCTATATTTCTGTATCCTTTGGATACATACCTAGTAATTGCTAGATCATAGGGTAGTTCTATTTTTGATTTTTTGAGGAACCACCATACTGTTTTCCAGAGTGGCTGCACCAATTTACATTCCTACCAGCAGTGCAAAAGGGTTCCCCTTTCTATGCATCCTCGCCAACTTTTGGTGTTTCCTGAGTTGTTAATTTCAGCCATTCTGACAGGTGTGACATCATATCTTATTGTGGTTTTGATTTTTATTTCCCTGATGATGAGTGATGTTGAGCATCTTTTCATGTGTCTGTTAGCCATCTGATGTCTTCTTTGGAAAAGTGTCTGTTCATGTCTTCTGCCCATTTCTTCACTGGATTATTTGTTTTTGGGTGTTGAGTTTGATAAGTTCTTTATAGGTTTTAGACACTAATACTTTATCTGATATGTCATTTGGAAATATCTTCTCCCATTCCATCCATTCTGTCCGTTGCCTTTTAGTTTTGTTGATTATTTTTCATCCATTCATTGCATTCATCCATTGCATTGTGTCTGCTTTTTGACTATTGTGAATAATGTTATTATAAACATTTGTTTACAAGGTTGTGTGTGTGTGTGTGTGTGTGTGTGTGTGTGTGTGTGAGAGAGAGAGAGAGAAAGTAGAGTTTCAATTGTCTTGGATATATAACAAAAAATAGGCACATACTGAATAAACAATAAATAAGAATCACAATTACTATTATATAAGGTGTATCCTTTCTCTGGGAGGTTTTAAAAGGGATAAGCTGAAGTTTTCAAATTGTTTCTGTGCAAAATGTTACTGTAAGTGATGGAGGTATAGCAATTTTGCTAGTTTATATGGTAACTCTTGCTTTAATCTTTTGAGGAATTGACTGTTTCCTAATACAATTCCACCACTTTACATTCCTTCTACAGTGTATAAGTGTTCCAGTTTTTCCACACTCTTGCCAAAACTTGAATATAGCCACTCTGTGTGTATGCAGTATTATCTCACTGTGGTTTTGACTTACACCTTCCTAATGGCTACTGTTTTTGAGTCTTTTCACATACTTATTGGGCGTTTATGTATCTTCTTTAGACTATAGATTACTTTTTGAAGTTTATATGTGATGGTACACATAAAGGACTTGGGAAGTGTGTGTTTGGTGTATAGTAGCCATTCCATTAAAAAATACTCTTTTTCCTGCTTTATTAACTATGATATTTCTCTTCAAGAGTTATTGTAAATTTTAAGAGTCTTCTAAGTCTTAACAGTTAATAATTTATCAGAAATTACTTAACTTTGAGGAGCCTGGGCTTGCAGTTAAGCTCTGTTTAATCTAATGTGCTTAATTTTAAGATCTATTAACTGTATAATGTATAAACAGTAATTAAATATAGGTATAAATATCAACTGAACACTTCTACATGCAATGACAAAAAATTTTTTTTAATGTTTATTTATTTTTGAGACAGAGAGAGACAGAGCATGAATGGGGGAGGGTCAGAGAGAGAGGGAGACATAGAATCAGAAGCAGGCTCCAGGCTCTGAGCTGTCGGCACAGAGCCTGACGCAGGGCTCAAACTCGCGGACCATGAGATCATGACCTGAGCCGAAGTCGGACACTTAACCAACCCGAGCCACCCAGGCGCCCCACAAAATTGTTACTTAGTGAAGTTTACATTGCTGTTGTACAGGTTGAAATTAAAAAAAAAGTATCAGTTGTTACATACATCGGTTGCAGTAACATTTTGCACAGAAATAATTTGAAAACTTAAGCTTATCCCTCTTAAAACCGTCCAGAGAATAGATACACCTTATATAATAGTAATGGTGATTCTTATTTATTGTTTATTCAGTATGTACCTAGTATAATGCTGAAAACTTTACTCCAGCTTTTGTGGTTAATTTATAAAGAACCGATATGGTAGATATTATTATCCTAATTTTACAGTTGATGGAATTGAGATTCAGAGAGGTTGATTTACTCTTAATGCCACACACACCTTAAATATGTATCCTCATTCTGTAGTGTCTTCCTTTCTTCTAACAATCCAGATTAACTATTTTAGCACACCCCAATATTTTCCATATAGACTTCCTTGACAATCTAATCCACATAATCATAAAACTTGTTCATTCAATAGAAGCTTCACTGAGGTTTTTATTAGGTACCAGATGACACTTACATGCTGTGGACAAGAAGGTGAATAAAACATTATGACTGCCATGCTGGTATGAGAGATAAACTTGCAAGAAGTATGAAAATGGAGAAATTGTGTTGCTATCAGAATAAAATGGAGGGATATTTTAAGCTCCAGGAAAGCAAGTTCTATGGCTGCTTTATTTTGCCTTGTGTTACCCATGCCTACACCATGCCTGGCAGAGAGTAGATATAATAAACTCATACGGACTTGCACTGAAAAAAAAAAAAAAAAAAATATATATATATATATATATATATATATATATATATATATATATATAAATTCCAGTGGTATTAGACGGAATTGATGCTGATGAATTTGAGTTCAGTATCAAAGAATAGATTTGGGGTCATGAAGGCAAAAATAGTGAAGGATACCCCACCAAAGTTGGAAAAAAAAGGGAAGAGCCTCAGAGGAGTGAATGTGTAATCCTGTGTCATTCTGAATGATTGCAGCAAAAATTTGTTTGGACCTAATAGCTAGAGATGAGGCTGCAAAGTTCTACTGGGATCAGTTCAGGAAGGGTCTTGTATGTCAATTTTGGGCATTTGGGTTCTGTCCTAAAAACAATGGGGAATTACTCAAGTGTTTTAAGTAGAAAACTATGAAAGATATTTATGATTTTTTTAAAGTTTTTATTTATTTATTTTGGGAGACAGAGAGAGCACAAGTCGGGGAAGGGCAGAGAGGGAGGAAGAATCCCAAGCAGGTTCTGTCCTCAGTGCAGAGCCTGATGTGGGGCTTGAACTCACGAACCGTGAAATCATGACCTGAGCCAAAATCAGGAGTTGGACGCTTAACTGACTGAGCCACCCAGGATCCCCAGGATATTTATGATTTTCCAAATCATCCCAGTAATTCTGTAGAAGACAGATTAAAATGGGAAAACAATTTTGGGAAACTGAATGGTAATTGTCTTAGCTTGGCTGCTATAATAAAATACCACAGATAGGGTGGCTTAAACAACAGACTTAGTTTCTTGAAATTTGGGTGGCTAAGAAGTCCAAAATCATAGTGCAAGCACCTTCAGTCAGGTGAGGGCCTTCTTCCTGGTCTGCAGATGATCACCTCCTCGCTGTGTCCATTTGAGGAAACTCTGGTGTGTCTTCCTCATCTTTTAAGGTCACTAATCCCACCATGGGACTTCATCTTCATGACCTCATTTAAAAAGCCTAATTACCTGTCCAAAGACTCACCTCCTAATACCATCACTTTGGGGATAAGGGCTTCAACATATAAATTTTGTGGAGAACACATTTAATCCATCACAGGAATTTTTTACATTACTTTAGAAAAAATTCATAAAAGCCCAAATATATATGATAAAGAATGATAAAGGGAACATAGACTTAAGAGGACTTGGTGACTGATCAGATTTAAGCTTTTGTAAGGTTTCTTGCAAACTTGTTAATGTGACTAACATTTAGCAATGTAGATGAATGATAAGGAATTGGATATTTCATTTTTTGTTTTTGTGTTTGGAGTTAAGGATTCATATAAAGATGATGAGCTTAGAGTTTAAGATTGCTGTGGAACATATAGATATGCAATTGAACTTTCTGTTTTCCTAATCAATCAGTGAACAGATGTGCATCTTAGACTTAAAGTTTTACTCTGAATTGAGGTGCCTGGGTGGCTCAGTTGCTTGATTTTGGCTTGGGTCATGATCCCAGGGTCACGAGGTCAAGCCCAACATCAGGCTCTGTGCTGACTGTGGAGCCTACTTAAGATCCTCTCTCTCTGTCTCTGTCTCTCTCTCTGCCCCTCACCCCTGCTTGTGCTCTCTCTCTCTCTTTAAAAAATAAAAATAAATAAAATAAAATTTATAAAGTTTTACTCTGAATCAAACTTTTTTTTCTAAGAATATTATCCAATTTATTACGGTATATATATTGAGTTCTGAGATAGGGTAAAAATTTCTTAAGGGAAAGTCTTAAGATCGTTTTTTATGGTCTTTATATTACAGCTAGAAATCAATATATCTTTAGAAATGCCTGCTGAGGTAGAGAAGTCTGAGTTTAATGTAAATAATACTGAGATATTAATTGGTCACATTTGTGCAGTGCTTTGTGGTCACAAAACATCTTCAACATGTATTATCACATTTGGAAATCCATCTTTACAGCAACCTCATGTGTTAGGTGGACCAGGTATTGCAGTAGGGAATATATATATATATATATATATATATATATATATATATATATATATATATATAAAATTTATAATTTCTTTATATATATAAAGAAAATTATATATATATAATTTATAATTTATATATATAAAGAAAATTATATATATTATATATATTATACATATTATATAAAATTATATATATATATAATTTTCTTTATTAGGCTTTGCCTCACCAAGATTCCTGTAATGTATTTTCTCCATTCTTTTACCCCATACAAATGTTCTTTCTCTCATCTACTATAATTTCATGTTCTATTGCTTTCAGTTTATTAAATAAGCTTGAACTTAAGAAATCCATAAGAGCAAATCTGCTGATTTAGAAGACAGGACCTTCATAACTTATGTAAAACATCAAGGTTTTTTTTTTTTCTTTAACTAAAGGTGGGAGAGAAACTTTGTTTCTTGAGAGAGGTAGGAACACAGTATGGCATCTTTCTAGCTATGAGAGCCATACCCTCACTTAATCTATTGGCTCCCATTTGAAAGAAGAATAGAAACTGTGATAATTACAGATATTAGATTCATTTTTTTATTTGTCAACATATATATTTTCAACATTCATATTTTTTATTTGTAAAGAGCTTATTTTCCCATTTTTCTAATTGAATCTGAGTGTTTTGACCTTTTAAATTATTAAATTGATCATTAACAATTTGTTATTGTTGTTGAAAGTTACACTATTTTCATATAATTATTGAAAATTTTATATCTGCATTTAAAATTTTCCAGATGATGCCCTGGCCTATTTATATGTGGGTACAAACCATTCTTTGATATGTATAAGCACCTCATATATTTTTATTTATTTTTTTTAACTTCATTTTGTTGAGAGAGAGAGAGAGAGAAAGAGCAGGAATGGGGGAGGGACAGAGAAGGAGAGAGAGCATCCTGAGCAGGCACCCTGTTGAAGCAGGGCTCGATCTCAGGAACTGTGAGATCATGACCTGAGCTGAAATCAAGAGTTGGAAACTTAACCAACTGAACCACCCAGGCACCCCCATATATATTTAGAGCAACATTTTCGTATAATATAAGTGTATATACCCTGTTGTTTAATTTGTCTTTTGTTGATTCTATTTTGGACACCTGCAGATTTGGTATTTTCCTTGATGCTTTTTTGGCTTTGATAACATACTTTAAAGAGCCATACCAACCCTACAATTATAAAAACATTTATATAAAGTACTTGTAATACCTTTTAACTTTGTTTTACATTGTTGTGAAACATGAGCAATCCAACTTAATTTATTTTTTAAGTAATAAGTCTATTTTATCAGACCCAATTACTGGATACATTTTTACTACCTCACTTTATAATTCCATACTAGAAGCCTGTTTTTGTTATTTGAACTTCTCCTATTTTCACTTCCAGAAGTTCTTGGTATCTTAAAAAGACTCCTTAATTTCTTGATAATTATAATAGCACAATGGGTAAATCTAACTAGGGACACAAATTGAACAAGAAAAGTCTTAAAAACAATATCCAGCCTTTCCTAGACTGTAATAGAATGAATACTCACAAGCATGATAAATAAAAATAGTCATTAAAATTTTTCTGGGCAACATTTCTCATTTTACAATTAGATACCCTAAGGCCCATAGGGACAAATTGACTCAACCAAGATGAGTTGAAGTAACACAGCTGACATGTCAACTATTGGTATAACTTTATTATGCTACAATATTTATTATATTAGAATCATATAATTCCATCCACTAGATTGAGCTCATTCAGCCCTCTACTGTCTGTGTATTATACCCTCAGCAACCTTTACATGCATGACAGTTCCACAGAGTAGTGATAATCTCCTTTGCACTAGGAAAGCAGGTCTCTCTGTAGTTCATCTCGTTCCTCATTTTAAACTTCATTTGTTCTTATTGGTCAGATGGTTAGCAATATATTTATTTAATTACACAGCCATTGCCATTTGCAAGTTCTTCATATCCAGCTAATAAAATATTCTTTTACAAATGAATAAAGTCTATCTATGTAAATTAATTCTCAACACTTTCCCTCCAGTTTCTCTACAGTCTCCTCTTCCTGCCCTACAGCTATGTGGGTTTATTTGTTTTCCATGTCTTTGTGAAGCTATTTTTTAAAATTTGTTAATGTTTATTTATTCCTGAGATAGAGCATGAGCGGGGGAGGGGCAGAGAGTGAGGGAGACATAGAATCTGAAGCAGGCTCCAGGCTCCGAGCTGTCAGCACAGAGCCGGATGTGGGTCTCGAACTCATGGGCCATGAGATCATGACCTGAGCCGAAGTCGGACCCTCAACTGACTGAGCCACCCAGGTGCCCCCATGAAGCTATTTTTAATTTCATTTTAAAGTACTATTTTGTGATTCTCTAAAGTATCTTAATTTTGTGACAATTTTTATATCCATAATTTATATCACATATTATTTTTTAATACTAGCTCATCCAATTAGGACTATGCACACACATGAAAACTTGCTAGAATAATAGCTGACTGTGGACTGCATGATAAGACACTTAGATTGTTGACCAGTTCTTACTGAACTGAACAAGTAAGTGCATCAATATGCCCTCATGGAGAGGTCTAGCTGTTGCCTCACAATATTAACTTCAGCAAATATTTCCTTCAGAAACTGGGTTAAAGACACTATTTATGTTTTTTTTTTAATTTTTTAAATGTTTATTTGTTTTTGAGAGAGATAGAGAGACAGAGGTGAGTGTGAGAGGGACAGAGAGAGAGGGAGACACAGAATCTGAAGCAGGCTCTAGGCTCTGAGCTGTCAGCACAGAGCCTGATACAGGGCTTAAGCTCACAAATCGTGAGATCATGACCTGAGCCGAAGTTGGATGCTTAACTGACTGACCCACCCAGTTGTCCCCAGACATTCTTTATATTATGATTGATTTAATTGATGGGGGAAGTAATGTGGGGATATAATAAAGGCAAACAGAAAATAATAGAGGAGAAGAAGGAAATGAACATGGTAAATATTAACAATTGTTACCTTTCAAAAGATCAGTTTTTTTAAAGTAGATAAAATAATATATAGCCTAAGAAAAAAGAAAAAAAATTCACAAATTCATACAGAAATAAAAAGGAGGAAGGAGAAAGGACTATGGATTATCAGGAATCCAATATTGGATTTTCTAGTTTTGTCTCTGTTTTATACCCTCTATTGCAGTAATTATTTTCTGAGTTGAAATCATAAAGGTATAATACTAGAGAAACAATAACCAGTTTTGTATAAATATTGATGAAATAAAGACTTCCAGAACTCACAATATGCAAGTTTTTCCAAAATTGTTGCTTTTCAGTAATATCTAGGAGAAGGGGAAAGATGATCGAGGTATTCATGTTTGTACTATAAGTTTTATATTTCCTAATTCAGCATTAGCTAGCTACTTCAAAGTTGACTTTATATTTATGATGAAATTTTAGCAAGTCTGCTACTCAAATGATTGATTATAAGACTCATCATTAGTTCATGCTTGATTAGGAATGAAGAAAAATTTTGTTAATTTAATCATAACTCAGTGCCTCTAAAATATTACAAGCCTCCTGTTGCTTTGAAATTTCTTCAGTCTGTTTTAGGGGATTTGGCAATTCTACCTACATTTAGCTGTACTACTTGTTGTGTGGTAGGTTATTCTTTTCATGTGTCTCAGAAATAAAATTTAATTCTATTTCATCTACTTTATGGTTATTGTCTTTTCTTAGGCTCCGCATAGTACTTGATGGTCTCTTTACAACAAAATATGGAATTGCTATCATTCCTCCAACAACAAAGATTTGCTCCCCTATATCAAATGCTTGTTTCTGAGCCCGCCTGCATAATCAGAGACATTTCACTGTGAGAATGACTCACAGTGTAATCTTTGTGATGCAGTTTTAAATGGCAGTTAAACCCAACACATGCACTAACAATGGAGCACATCAAATGATTGCATGGAAAAATGAAATAGGAATGACAGTCTGTTATGTGCATGCACTGACAACTACTTCACAACTCCTAATTGTCTGACAAAGATTGGAAGACACTATTGATAATGAGATAAAAATAGCTTTTATGTGTGATATTTGTGATAGATTGTGAATCTTAAAAATCAATGAAATAGAGTATATCATATTTTTCTTCTAGCCCACTGCCATATTCAGAATTTACTCCTTCCACTCAAAAACTTTGGTCCATCAAAAGGAGAAAACAAATAGAAACCAAAAAAGGAGAATACAACAAAAACAAAGAAGATTGTGATGGTGCTGTGCATGGTCAGAGAGTATGTTTGTATGAAGTACCAAATGTCAATTGCTAGTGACATTATCAAAATGGTCCTGACATAGGTGGTTCCTGACTTAAGCCCTCTTCACAAGAACCAACTAACAACTTCCCATAGACAAAACACTATTGTGAAAATCCCAGAACCTGGAAGTGTAGCTGAAGTGTGCCTCTGGACCACAGAGACCAAGAAGCACCACATTAGAAGGATGGAGGAACAGCTACATAATACCGCATTGCTTTTCTACCAGGCTGCACTGGAAGGGGTTTCTGGGTCTCCAGTGGCAAAGGAGAGTCCAGGGTGGATGTATAGCTCCCCCAATGTTGCAGGAGGCCCACTTAGGTCTTATGGGATCACTGGGGGAATCTCCAGTGGGGCTCAACCACTGGGGATCAGATAGAGATGGAGAGGGGTGCAAGGCTTACAGCAACCAGTGCACAGATATTGGCAGACAGCTTGCCTGTTTACTGTGTCACCTGAGCAGAGATCCTAGCCAGCAGCTCTGCCTATCTCTAGAGGCAGTAGAGTGGCCTTGTCTGGCCAGGGAGCTCATTTGGCAGTTATGCCTGATTTGGATCCACAGTCAATGGGCCATGCCAGCTGGAGCCCATTCTACTACCCTACCTGGACAAGGAAGCAAATTTTCAGACCCATCAAACTGCTGAGCATAGCTTTTACTGCTGCCCAATCAGGAAGCCTGGCCAGAGAACCCAGACAGCTTCAGAACGCCTTCTGTGGCCTCACTTAGGCAGGGAACCAAACCAGCAGATCTTTCCAACTGTGGAACAGAACCAGTGACCCTACACGATGATCCTTGACAACCTTGATCCACCCTAAAATTCTGCCCAGCAGTAGCCCAGCCTTCAACCTGACCCAGCAACAGAGTACACATGCAGCCCTGACATAGCATGTGGACTTGCACAAGTAGGAATCTCAGCTAGTGACTCCACTCAATCATGAAGTAAGCTATAGTCCCATCCAACTGCAGGATACAGCTAGAGGCCCCTTCCAACCAGAGTGCCTGGCCAGTAACCTGGCACAACCACAGAGTACACCCCAGTAACCTGATTGCTAAACCCAGTCTGCACCCCCACCCGCAACTTCAGGACAGAGCCTGTCACCCAGCCTGAATATGGAATCCAGGCAGTGGCACCAGCTTGTAGGAGAACACACCTGACCATGAATGATGGAAGAGCCAAGTCTATAGCCCTCCCCTATAGCAAAGTTTGCAATACTCACTCATACTACCTGCAAGGGAACACAGCCTTTTACAGTGTTGTATGTCAATTCTATTTCAATAAGATACATATACATTACGTGTGTGTGTGTGTGTGTGTGTGTATATATATGTAATGTATATGTATATCATATATATGTATACACACGTAATATATATACGATATTATATACATAAGGTATTATATATACATATAATCATGTATATATGTATACATATATGTGTGTGTGTGCATATATATATATATATATATATATATATATATAAAATAGGATATCTAAGTTCAACTGTTTTGTGGCATATAAATGCAATTTATTTTCTGGTTTTCCTGGTGTGTGTGTGTGTGTGTGTGTGTGTGTGTGTGTGTGTATGTATATGTATAATAGGATGTCTGAGTTCAGCTGTTTTCTGGCATATAAATGCAGTTTATTTCCTGGTTTTCCTATGGCTCCCAGGCCCCAGTCATTACCTTTACTATTTATATTTGACAGAAGGAAAGTTCTGACATAGATTGACAAGCTATAGCTCATAGCTTATTTTTCCCCCTACGTTTTTTGGAAAGTTGGAGAGCTATGAATGGTTTTTATATGCTTACATTTTTAAATGGTTGAAAAAGGCAAAATGAGAATAATATTTTGTGATGTGTAATATTAGTGTTCATAAATAACATTTTATTGTAACGAAGTGCCACACATTTGTTTACTTACTGTCTATGGCTGCTCTTGTACTACATGGCAGAGATGAGTTGTTGAAGTAAAGACTGTATGGCCTTGCAAACTTAAACTGACCTTTTCCAGAAAAAATTTTGTAGATATCTGCTGTATGTCAATTTGTATGACCTTTGTTGGATATGGATGATAGTTAGGAATTTTTTTTTTAATTTTCTGTTTTCACATTAGGGAAAGTACCCCCCTTCACATTTTTACTTAATTTTGTTCAACTTTGTTCATTTCTGTATGGTGAAGTATGTCACTGTGATCTCTCTCTCCTGTATCTTTCTCGGAACTCATACTTGTAATTTTCTAAATAGACTGAAATTACCATAATCACTTCCTTTTTGACCCAAGAGATATTCAGAAGAGCTTTTATCTTTCTGGATATATATGTCTACATATTGTTTTTGGCTTCTTTATTCTTTTGTTATTAATCAGACATGTTTTGCACTGAATTCAGAAAATCTGGTGTTTATAACTTATAACCTGTGAAAGTAATACATGATTCTTTTTTGAAAACAGTCCAGGAATTTGAAAAGAATATACATTTTCAGTGTTGTACAATGTTGGATTTATATATTCATTATATGCTTTATGATTACCAAATGCCTTGTATCTTTACTTATTTTTGCTTAATTTATCACTCAAAGGTAGACAGTATTGTCTGAATGGTTCTGAGTAAACTTATTTTAATAACATAGGTTTCAATACATAAAGCATTTTAAAAACTCCATTCAGCATAAATTTTAAAAACATTTAATCTATATCAGATAAAAAAAGAGTTCCTGCTCTCCTGAAGCCCTCATGATGGGAAATATTATATGGACATCAAAACAAAGTGAAATAAAAACCACTTTTAATAACTGTGTAATTTCTTTTCAATTTTTCTAACTGCTAAGAAGAATAAATATAAGATACTATATATTGATATGGAATAAGAAAATTTTACTTTGTGTGGAAAGCCATGACTTTTTCTGCTGTGCTTCTCTTTTAGATGCTATTTAATGTATAGTTCTCTACGAAATATGTATGTTGAGGATTGCAGATTGAGAATTATAGGAAGGAGAAAAGCAAAAGTGTGAAGGCCTTGAGTGAAAAACGGAAAGAAAACCAAGTGAAAGGAGGTAAAAAATAGGGTTGGAAGAAAGAGAAGGAGGAAAGAATGACTGGAGGCACCCTCCTCTGCCCAGAGGGCAGACTAAAGATTCTGAATTATTTCCTCAGAGCAAGGGAAGATTTTAAGCAAGGAACAAGATCCTATCTTTTCCCCCATTTAAATATATCTGTTTTCTTTAGTGTGGGAGGTATTGTGGAGAGGATGGCAAGATACTGGATATAGGAAGAAAATTCAGGAGGCTAAACTCTACCACTGTTAACAAGTGATTTATTGTAACACTATTTACACAAGGGAGGTTTTTGTGGTGTCTCAGTGTGGTGTCTGTCCCATGAGATGGGAGCCCCCAAATGTGGGGAGACTGTTGATCCTGTAGGAGCCAGTGGCATGGGCTGGGAAAGGATTCACCCAAGGCAGAACAAACAAGATAGAAGTTTATTGCTCCACAGGGGCGTAGCAGGTAGGACATCAAAGGAGAGACTTTCTGCAAGGAGGCAGTGGGTGGGGACCTTATTTAAAGTGGAAGGTGAGGAGGTAAGGGGACTATGGAACTTTCCCTTTTTTGGTAACTGTGTCTGGTTGTAAATAACCCATCCATTGATTGATTAGGGCCAATGGATATTTCCATGTTGGTCACATGATGGGCCTGTCTATATTCATCCCGGTGCTCCCTGTGGGCCCTTTTGCCTTGATCAAGTTTCTTGCTGAAGCCTGTTGTCCAGGTTAATATTTAAAATGTTAGTGTTAAACATTTAAAAACGTTAAATGTTTCAAAGATAATATTGTGATCACTTTTTTTTTGTTGTTTTTCTGTGTATCTCTAATGAGTTTGCCCTGACTTTTCTGTCCATCTGTCTGTGCCTCTAGATATATCAGGATTTCTTTAAAAACTGCATTGTTTTGGGGTGTATAATTTTATTTTATGTAAATAGAATTGCATTATTTTTCTCCCTTTCTTTTGCTGCTTCTAACTGCTGCTTAACCCTATATAATGTACATCCATTCTCTTTTACATCATCACTGTCTTAATTTTGTACCACAGGGTACTTCAGATTCCCCCAAATCATACATGGTGCTGCAGTTGCCATAGTCATGTCTGTCCTTTGATGAAACTGTGTGAGCTTTTCTTTGTGACCATACATCCATGGTGAATCTCAAGTACATCAGATATTTGCCTATCTCCAGACTGTCTGCTCTGGACCACCTTACCTGAGAAATGAATGAGGGTTTTTATATTGCCACAGTTTACCAACACTTAACATTTTGCAGTTTTCTCATTTTTAAAATATATTTGGTATAAATGACAACTTGTAAAAATTTCATTATAAAAAGTTTTCAAACATACCTAGAAATACAGAGAAGAGTAAAATGGATCTCCTTCAGTGAATTGTTATTTACATTTGCTTTATTTGGTTTAATTTTTTTATTGTTTTGCTGAAACATTTAATTCAAATCTTAGTGTACTGGTTTTCTTTTGCTGCTGTAACAAATTACCACAAATTCAAAGGCTTATGTTGGCACGATTTATTACCTTATGTTTCTAAAGGTCAGAAGTCCAAATTGGGTCTCAGTAGAATAAAATCAAAGTGTTGGCAGTATTGCATTTCTTTCTAAGTGCTCTGAGGAGAATTTATTTTCTTGTCTTTTCCAGTTTCTATAGGCCCTCTGTTCCCTGGCTCCTGGTCTCTTTCCATCTTCAAACCCAGTCATGGCTTTCTTGCACCACACCACTGACAATGAGTGTTCTACCTCCCTCTTTTATATTTAAAATCCCCTTGTGATTATGTTGTGCCCATTCAAATAATACAGGATAATTTCCTTATTTTATGGTCACTTGATTAGCAACCTTAATTCGGTCTGCACCCTCAATTCCCTTTTATGTAATGTAACATACCATAGTCACAGGTGCTGGGTATTAGGATGTGGACACCTTTGGGACAGTGTTCATTATTCTGCCTACCACACTTAGATATCATTCATTAGTGATTGATCTCTAAAAATTAAGGACTTTTTACTATATAGCCACAATACTAGAATACCAGAATGATGTCTAATGAAGTGTTTGGGTTTTCATTTTGTTTTATTTTTTAATCAGGACCCAAACAAGTTCTATTTGCTGTATTTCATTGTTGCTATATCATTCAAGTGTTTTTTGATATAGACGGACCTTACTACACCCAGGTTTTTTTAATGCATTTTATTTGTTGAAATGCACAGTCCACTGTCCTGTGGAATATCCCACTTTATGATTTTGTTCTAATGTCTTCTGATGTTGAAGTATTTGTTGTATTTCCTTTAAACCTCAAACTAGATCCAAAGATCAAAACATATTCAAATTTAACATTTGGTGAAAATATTTGTCAGCTGATCCTATGTCTTTTACTTTGTATCACATTAGAAGACCCATATCTTCCTTTTCTGTTGTACTAAAGGGAGGTTTGAACATTCTTAGTGGCTGAGATTTGCTTACTGCCAATTGTCATAGAATTTCATGACTTTTACTTTGGCATTGTTGGAAATCTGGGGATCTTTCTTTCTTTCTTTTTTTAATGTTTATTTTGAGAGAGAGAAAGAGAGAGTGTGAGCGGGGAAGTGACACAGAGAGAGGAAGACACAGAATTCTAAGCAGGCTGCAGGCTCTGAGATGTCAGCACAGAGCCCGACGTAAGGTTCGAACCCACAGACCTCAAGATCATG
This sequence comes from Neofelis nebulosa, assembly GCF_028018385.1. Classification (NCBI taxonomy): domain Eukaryota; kingdom Metazoa; phylum Chordata; class Mammalia; order Carnivora; family Felidae; genus Neofelis; species Neofelis nebulosa. The sequence goes on along the minus strand of NC_080790.1, from coordinate 43,549,702 downwards.
ACCTGAGCCAAAATCAATGCTTAATGGACTGAGCCACCCAGGTGCCCCTCTGTGGGGACGTCTAAAGAATGATCCATTCAGCTGTTATCTGTGAGGTATTTATTTTTTTCTACAACATTCATTGTGGTCGTAGCTCATTTAGGCAATTCTGACCTCTTAATTTCATCTCATCCACACTAGATTTTAGGAGTCTTTTTTACAGTTTTTGGCTAGTGGATGGTACTCTTTCCTGTTTTCCAGTACAGTTACAGAATCCTCTAGTTATTTCTATACTGCTTTTTCCATTTCACTTGGAATTTTTGAGGGAGGATGACTAAGTTGGATACATGACATCATTTTTTAAAAATTTTTGATGATTTGGGGCACCTGGGTGGCACAGTGGATTAAGCATCTGACTTCGGCTCAGGTCATGATCTTGCGGTTTGTGAGTTCCAGCCCTGCATTGGGCTCTGTGCTGACAGCTCAGAGCCTAGAGCCTGCTTAGGATTCTGTGTCTCCCTCTCTCTCTGCCCCTCCCTCACTCGTGCCCAGTCTCTGTTCTTTCTCTTAAAAATAAATAAACGTTAAAAAAATTGTTTTGATGATTTTATTTGTAGAGGCAGAGATGACACAGTCTGCTTTTAGTATCTACTGATTAAGAGAACATAAAGAAAAAAGTAACAGGATGATTTTAGTAACTCTTAAATGTGTGTGAAACGTATTAACCAAAATATGGAATTCATTTGCATTTTTTAAATAGCAGTTCAAATATGTACTAGATGTATATTTTAATATTCTGCTAATGTCTAATGCATGTGTGGATTCATGAACTTTTTGTGATTTATGACCCCTCCCTAGGAGACCATAGAGTTTAGAGTAGAAACCATGGCTTAAAGGAATATGACTACCAATTTGGAATTTCAATGGGACTTATTATCTGAATTAATTCTTAATCCCTAGGCTATGAAAATGCAATTGAAAATTAGCACTTTAATGCTTAAGTGATTCATAGGATGAATTACCTTTTCAGCAGCTAAATGTTACCCTAGGGGTATAAAATATTTACTATGATTTCCCAAATTATCCATGTTTTATCCATAAAGCACTCTATGTTAAAAAGGGGGTTATTTCATTACTCAATAAATATTTTTTTCTTTGACCATATGTCTTTTGTTGTTGTTGTTATATATTGGAGATACAGCAGTAAGAAAAAATAGACACTTATTATATTGTTCTTGCATTTGGAGTTTGTAGTTACTTATGTGAAATTGTATCTGATCTTCATTCTATTGGGACAATTTTGGTATTGAGGACAATTCTATTTGCGATGAGTATAGAGAAAGCCTATATATTAGTTATGATTTGGTTATCTGTAAATAGTAGAAGATACTAAATTAACAGTGGCTTAAACAAATAAGTTTATTTTTGTCAACTGGAGGTGATGAGTCTAGTTTCTGGTATGGCTCTCAGTTTCATGTTAGGGACTTAAACTGTCAAGGTTCAGTAAGGGAAGCAGAAATGCAATCCATGTTGATAGAGGGATATATGATACGAATTAGATATTACACAACTTTGGAAAAAGCTAGAAAGTAAAAGTCTAGGAGAGAGTTGAGATTTTTTTTCTCCAAGCAGTGATTCTGAGAAGCCAGCTATGTTCAGGGGCTAAAGGTATGGCAAGGATAAAGCTTCTGGGTATGTCTATAGAAAATTTTGTTTCTGTGTGTTACCTTCCCCATGGGTTTACTTTCAGGCTTCTCTTGGAGAAGCTTTCTTGGAGAGTTGCTGTTGGTTAACAAGGTCAGCATTTGAGAAGAAGGTCTGGACACAAAACAGAGTAGTGTGGGACAGGAACCCACTGGTACCTTTGTATCTGCCTGTCACAGCATCTCACCTTGGTAACCATCAGAGAATAATAGCTGTTGCCTGAATGTTATCCCCCAAAAGTCTTGAAGATTCTTCTTTTGGAAAACTCTAACATGGAAACTTGTAAAGAATATGATCCTGGGTAATAAACTAAGCCAACATAGTCCAAACTACTTGAGGTAAAAAAGAAAGAAAAGAGAAAAGAAAAAAAAGAAAAGGAAAAGAAAAAAAAAAATCTCAGCCAGGTGCTCAAAAGCAAAGCCAGGCAAGCAGAGAATATTCATTTGGATGGTAAGGAGTCATTTAACCAAGTGATCCACATAGGTCTAATATTTTCAGGGAACTTTGGGGAGTAGGATTAAGAAGCAAGTTGGTCAAAATTGTGTAAAATATTAGCAGAAAGGGCATGTAAAGGTATGTTTTAGAGGTATAATGTAGGTAAAGAAAATGTTGAATATTGGGATAGCATTTTAAATCACTTTATAAGAGTTAGTAATTTCCAGTTTGCCTTTCCCTTTTAATCTTTATTTTATATTATTGGAAAAAGTAACACAACAACCTGAATTCAAGAGTATTTTGCCTTCTTTAGATGCATATGCTATCTGGATGAGTTTAGGGAATGAACACTGAAGTGTGTATTAGACAGTGATGGAGTATGTGTTCCTAATGCATTTGGCAAGTGCTCTGAGGGAAATTACTTTGTTCTTATTCAGAGAGATACCATCGTGTCTAAATAAAATGCCTATAACCAGTCATTTCTGTGTGAGGAAGAGGGATGGTCAGTATTGAATAAGAAACAAACATTGTTGAGATTTATTAAGATGATGGTTAAGCTGTGAAGAGCCACACAGTGGTGAAATTTTTTCCTGGTAGCTCAGCTACCAGGAAAAATTTGCATTCAGAGAAACAGTTGGCTGTTTTCACATCCATCCAAGGATGTGGCATCATAAGGAAAATGCCTACAGCTCCTAGGAGAGGGGGGATGGAGGCTTGCAATCTAAGAAGTAGGGCTAATAAAAGCAGATTCTCATAGGAAATACCATTAAAAGAAAATATCCTCCAGTAAAATTGTCTTTTTTACCACAGCCCTCTGGCAGCATTCCATGTTGTAATTTCTGGAGAATATCCTACAAGGTAGACAGGAATACAGTAGATAGAGCCCTACTTGTGAATGCTAGGAAAATAAACAAATTAGACACTAAGTTTTGCACCAGAGACTCTGGTTGTCTCACAATGTCTTCCCCCCCGCTTCTTCAATAGAAAAAGAGCCTGACATTTGATAAAATGGCACATGTCTGCCCAAAGACTACATTTTCCAGCTTCCCTTAGAGTTGGATATGGTCATGTAACTAAATTCATCGGAGGAAAAAAAAAACAAAAAAAACGGAAGTGGTTTTTAGTATATGCCTCGTAAGGTTGATGATGTAATTTTTTCCCTTCCTTTCACCTTCTGATCAGGTGCAGATGCAGGCATATCTTAGACCAAGAGGTTTTTTTAATAATAGATGCCAATCACACAGGTAAATCATATGTTAAAAAGAGAGTGGGTTCCTGCAGTAGGTGGCCACATACACATTGCCACTGCTCCTATCTATAGGTGGAATCTATTTCTCATCCATTTGAGTGTAAGCTAGTCTTATAGCTTCCTATAACCAAGAGCATGTGGTTGACGTGAATCTTTAATACCAAGCTCTGCAAAGACTTTCAGGTTTCACCCTTGCACTTTTGTGACACTCTGTTGGAAACCAGTTGTCATATAAGAAATCTTATTACCCTGGGGCACCTGAGTGGCTCAGGTCGTTGGGCATCTGACTTCGGCTCAGGTCATGATCCTGTGGTTCATGAGTTGACGCGCTGCGTCTGGTTCTGTTGTCAGCTTGGAGCCTGGAGCCTGCTTTGGATTCTGTGTCTCCTTGTCTTTCTGCCCCTCCCCCACTCATGCTCAGTGTATCTCAAAAATAAATAAAAACATTAAAAAAAGAAAAAAAAATCTTATTACCCTTCTTTTAGAGAGCTCAAGTTAGCCATGTTAAAGGATACATGGAAAGAGATAGATGCCCAGCCTCAGGTGAGACAAAGCATGTGAATGAAGAAGAACACATGGGACATCCTGTCCCTCTCATACACCATAAGAAACAGAAGAACCACACAACTGAGTCCAATCCAGATTAAAGAATTATGAGAAATAATAAAATAGTTCTTGCTTTGAGGCGATAAATGTTGGGGTAGTTTGTTATATATCATAGATAACTGAATCACTCTCTTTACTTTATTGTTCTCATATGATATAACCACACAACTTCCTCTTTGGAAACCACTCAGAGCAAGTCTGAGTGAATCACAAAATTTGAATATCATGGCTTCACCTGTTACATTGAGATGACCTGTCTCTTCACAGATGATGAAGGCAACCCTTTCTTTCTCCTCTTGACCTCAGATCTCAGGTTTCTCTCCTTTGTGACTTTTGCTCATTCATAGCACTATAAAACTCCTGCGCTGATCCAGATATATGACAACCACTGAGGTTTTTTTTTTTTTTTTTTTTACAAAAGCATAAATGATTATACTGTTGAACTTTGCAGCTTATCATTTTAAATTTAATTTGAGCACATTTTAAAGATTATATTGGGAATTTTAAGATGTCTTTACTGTTAATGATTTCACAATTTTTATTGAGTGTATTCCCACTTATTTAATTACTGAGAAGCAAATGTATTGAACACGTTAACCTTTTTAATGGTTCTGACATGTGCTGTAGATATGGCCAAAATATAACATTCTGCTGTCTAATATTTTATATGTCTCAAAGCTTCAAAATTATTACATTTTATCTTAACATATCTGATGAACAAAATTCACCCAGTATTATTATTGCTATTGCTGTTATTATTTTAGTTTTTTTATTGCATTCTTTTTTTACCCATCTTATAAATTCTTTATTGTGCCTCAATAATTCTGCCCCATTTTAAATGTAATATCTCCAGGCATGAGTCTATTCTGTCTATCCCATGGAGAAGCGAGAATATTAAGGCATAAATAGTGATTCCTTCCCTAGTTCTATAGGAGGAATGAAAACATCATATCCTGAGAAAAGAAACATATACCAATTAATGCTCAACAGCATAGATGCAACCTGTCTTTTTTTTTTTTCTTTTTGAGAACGAGAGAGAGCATGTGCATGCATGGGGGAGGGGCAAAGGGAGAGGGAGAGAGAGAATCTCAAGCAGGCTCTACACACCCAGCACAGAGCCTGAAGCTGTGCTCTATCTCATGACCATGAGATCATGACCTGAACTGAAATCAAGAGTCAGACGCTTAACTGACTGAGCCACCCGGGTACCCCACAACCAGTATTTAAGGAAAGAATAACCACATTAAAAAAATGGAATTTCTAATATAATATTTAATGTCCCAAACCTTCATAAAAACCTATCCTTTTGATTTTAATGTCCTCCTATGTGTTGTTCATTGACTTTAATAATAATAATAATAATAATAATAATAATAATAATAAACCTTCCAAACCATTTATTTAAGTGATATTTAAGACTCAGCTGCCATGTGAAACATTTCCTCTGTAACACTACTGAATAATTTACCTTTTAGTAGGTATGAGTGTTGACATTTAAAAGTTTATAGGGACTATAGAGACTATTTTGTTCAAACCTTGTAGTTTATAACCCAAGATACATTTAAAACCTGGTAAAAATGGCAATCTTGCATGCAGAGAAATCTAGTCAACCAGTGTAGAAGTCCACATTCTCTTCAGCTAATGTTTGAAGTGTTCCATTCTAATTCTTTTAACTACATCTCCTTAGTACTATATTTGTCACATCATACCTAAAATCCTCCTTCTATTATATCATTCTCCACTGCCAAACTAAGTCCCCCTACCAAGACAATCAAGGTCCTAAGTACTAGTCTGATATTAAAGATGAAATAATAATAACTATCCTTATTTTGAAACATTAGATCTACCCTATGACCCAGCAATAGCACTTCTAGGAATTTACCCAAGAGATACAGGAGTGCTGATGCATAGGGGCACTTGTACCCCAATGTTTATAGAAGCACTTTCAACAATAGCCAAATTATGGAAAGAGCCTAAATGTCCATCAACTGATGAATGGATAATGAAATTGTGGTTTATATACACAATGGAGTACTACATGGCAATGAGAAAGAATGAAATATGGCCCTTTGTAACAACGTGGATGGAACTGGAGAGTGTGATGCTAAGTGAAATAAGCCATACAGAGAGACAGATACCATATGGTTTCACTCTTATGTGGATCCTGAGAAATTTTACCGAAGACCATGGGGGAGGGGAAGGAAGAAAAAAAAAAAAGAGAGGGAGGGAGGCAAACCATAAGAGACTCTTAAAAACTGAGAATAAACTGAGGGTTGATGGGAGGTGGGAGGGAGGAGAGGGTGGGTGATGGGTATTGAGGAGGGCACCTGTTGGGATGAGCACTGGGTGTTGTATGGAAGCCAATTTGACAATAAATTTCATATTAAAAAAAAGAAACATTGTTTTCACTAATTAAAAAAAAAATGTTCTCTGTTCCAAAATGTCACATTTGGATCATGTGACTACACATGCTGTCTTGTATTCATAACATTTTTAACATTTAAAATACTTTGAAAGGTCTTGTCTTTATTTTTAAATATGCCTAATAGTTACAGTGATTATCAAATAATGTTGTCTTTATATCAGTTCAGATTCCCATCTTCTTTTGAGGCCCAGGTAATGATAAACCCCTCATCATAAAGCTTTCATTGATCATGATAACCCCACTGACTTCTCCTCTCAGCATCTAGAGATTTTATTTGCTAATTACTTGAAACTTGCTCCACATTGCCTTGATCTGTGTTTTTTTTTTTTCTCATTTATTCTAAGCTTATATCCTCAAACTAGACTTTATACTTTTTTTTTTTTTTGGAAGCAGTATTGCTAAACTACATTTCTACTTTTTATTACAAAGTCTGGGACAGTTTCACAAACACTATTAAATATTTAGTGAGTACATTACATTTGAAAAAATGAAGAGTTCAAGTAAAAAACTAATATAGAAGAGGTGAACAGTTAGCCTGATGATAAAACCAATTTAAATTAAAAATCATACCTGTTGTTTATTGAGTGTATACAGTGAACTGTGTTTGTTGCAAAGTACTTTACATACACTTTCTCATTCAGCTAATTATATAGGTGATTTGCTTGAATAAACTGTATTTAAAATAAGTTGGAATCTAGGTAAATTTGAGGTTTATGAAACAGATTTCAAATTGTCAGAAACCAGTACCTTCTGGTAAGGGATTACTTTCTTACTTGTTTGAAAATGATTTCTTAAAGTAGAGGCTCTTTGAGCAGATGTCAGAGAATGTAGTGAAACAAGGAGGGAAGGAAGACACATGGAGAGATGGAGAGCCAAACAACACAATGACTGTGCTATTTAGATTATGATGTCAGACATGCTAACCTTCTCCTTAATTCCATTTGCTTATTGTGGTCTAAGCATCAACTGAAAACAGAATTTCTGTTCAATTTATTTCTTTCACAGAATCAACCTATCTCTAAATCTTGCCAAGAAGCACTCATTTGCAAGTAATGGTGCCCTCATCCTCCTTGTTTCTTGGCTTCCATGTCTCCTGAACACATTCTTAAAAGTTATTTTAATGTAACTTTATGTCATGCTATTTGCCTTTTTTAAATCCACTTTGGTTCCCCCATAGTCAGCACTTCTACATCCTTAGGCAATATATTTTCCTAAAAGAGCACAATAGCCAACATTTTCTAACCTTTTTGTGAGTTCCTCAGGACTATAAATTCATTATAATGGAGTAAGTGAACGCTTGCATCTCATGTCCATACATACCCCACCAAAATATAGATGTGCTGATTAACACATAATACAAATGCTTTATGTTCCAAATAGCCACCCAGAGGAAAGAATGTGCATTTGATTTTATTGCTGAGCATTATGCAAGATGAAAGGGGCATGTGTGTATAATTAAAAAGCTGCAAATGTCACTGACTCTGTGGTCAGGAGGCTAGCTTAAAAAAATTCAGGCAATTGTGTATTTTGTGACCTTGTCTACCTGCCAAAATGAGAGGACTGAAAATGAAACTGCTGAGCTGGGAACAGAAAAACAAATCTTAGGCACCATGATTTCTTTCTGGCACAGAAAGATCAGTGCAATACAATGTTAGGGGTGCAAAATGACCACTATTCCAATTTTGTCTATTTTTTTCTGTTGATGTACTGGTTACTGAGAAGATTGTGTCAATTAAGAAGAGTAAAAATATGAACTCTAGCTCTTTTTGATAGTGACATTTTAGTTTAGTGACTCAGAGCACAATCATAGAAGCCATTCTGCAGGAGTTTAAATTTTAGCTCCACCAGTTCCTAGCTGTGTAACTTTGAGAAGACACTTAACTTCTATTTACCTCATTTTCCACATATTTAAACTAAAGATCATAATGACACTTACTCCTAGGAGTATTGTGAGGATGGAATGAGTTACTATATGCAAAGGGACTAGAAAAGTGTCAAGCACATAATAAACCCCAAAGGTGTTAGGTGTTATTATTCAGAATGGCCCCACCCCAGTCTGGGAATCCTTATTTCTCAGGTTGAGATTCATCTTTTGTTCTCTTACTTTCCTCATCAAAACTTTCTCTAAAGTCTTTTGGCTATTAAAGGGAGAAAACCAAGTAAACAATTAACATCATGTGTGATCAGCATTATATTAGGTAATTTAAATATACTTTTAAAAGTTATTATTATAGGGGTGCCCGGATGGCTCAATCAGTTAAGCATCTGACTTTGGCTCAGGTCACGATCTCACCATTTGTGAGTTTGAGCCCCGCATTAGGATCTGTGCTGACAGCTCAGAGCCTGGAGCCTGCTTAGGATTCTGTCTCCCTCTGTCTCTCTCTGCCCCTCCCCCACTCACGCTCTCTCTGTCCTTCAAAAAATAAATGTTTAAAAATTTTTTTTAAAGTTGTTATTATTATAATAATAGTTCCTTACATATGGATGATGTCATCCCCTTTATGGGTAAGGAAGCTGAGGTTTGGAGAGGAAAAGTTACGGATATGATTATTTAAAGAGGGTGAGGCAAAACCTAGCCTAGGGCAAATCTGTTTAAATGTAAAGCCTGTCATCTTTCCAAAATGTCATACAATGTTTTATTTTTCAACCAAAAAGCATTTGTATTTCAACCTATAGCTCATAAAATATTTTCATAAAATCCTCTCAATTGATTCCTGTAAGAAATTTGAGAAATTTATATTGTTAATATATCACTTAACAAATGACAAATAAAATTCATTGAGAAAGCAAGTTTATTAACCTTATACAGACAGTAAAGGGCAGAGAAAAATACAAAGTTAGGGTATCTTGATAATTTTTTTAGTATTTCTACCAAAGGGATTTATAATGATAGGCAACATTCAAGTACTGACTTTTCTGGGAGAATGTACGTTTTTTGCAACTGGCTGCTGGTCATGGCATAAAAATCCAATAGGGAAGTTTCAGGCAGCTGTCAGTGAGGCTGGTATGTGAGAAACAGAATTCCTAGAATCGCACTTTGTCATATAGCTTATCTCCTACCTCGCCTCTCTGTGGACCAGCCATGTAGCTTGGCAAATATGGCCTGTATGCCAACTTTAATATATGCCTTTGACAGGAATAAAAACTGCTTCTGCTACTAGAGGGAACAGATAATGCAATTGGAAGAATCCAGCAATTCCAAGTCAACTCTGAAGGTCCGGGAAGGAGATTACAGAATGTAGGAGCACAAGTGGTATTTTTTACCTTTTGTTTTGCTTGAAGTTTTCCACCTCTGAGTACAGTGATAGAATTTTTTCTTCCATCACATGGATGGCATAACCAGAATGAAGGATGGGTGAGAAGAGTCACAGTTCATTTCTCCAAAAGAAAGACCTTGTTTCGCATATGACTTTGTCAAGCAAAGGCAATCTTTGTGGAAGTATTTTAAAAGTAGCTGGCAACCAAAGCGTGTTTCTCTAAAACAGAATACAGTGTCCACGTAGAACCAGACTTGGAGTGACAAGGAAACTCTAACCTTCCAGAAATCTACTAGAAATCCCACTTATCAGAGCATGCCACCTAATGTTGTTCACTAATTTACCTCTCAGAATGAATGAATAGGGAGATTGCTAAACTGAATTAGATCATTCATGTCAATGGGAACAGAAAGTGGGAAGGATTAGAGACAATTATTATGCCAATGTTGTGAGCTGAATTTTTATTTCTGCCCCTCTCCCACAAATTTATATGTTGAAACTCAAATCCCAATATGATAGTATGGATATTGAGAGGTAATTAGGTAAAGAAGGTGGATCCTAAATGAATGGGATTAGTGCCTTTACTAGACGTGAAAGAGGTGAATGTTCTCTGCTCTCTGGTGTATGAGGATAAAAGGAAGAGAAGATAACCATCTACAAACCAGGAACCATGTTTTTACCAGACACTTGGCTGGCATCTTGATCTTGGACAGTTCACACTTTAGAACTGTGAAAAATACATTTCTGTTGTTTAAGCTACCCAGTCTATGGTACTTTGTTATAGCAGGGCAAACTTACTCAGACAGACACATTTAAGTTCTTAGTAGCAAAATTAAAATTTTCACAAAAATAAAAATAAAAATAAATAGGTGTAATTAAGGCATGATTCACATATACTTTATTACACACACAGAGAAAATTTTTAAATCATAAAGACATAATCTCTCATATGACGATCACCATCAACATCTATTTGTATAACATCTAGTTTGTATAAGAGATTTTTAAAATATTAGTTCAAATAGAAATACTGTAAAAAAAAAACCCTGTAGGATATAAGTTATTTTTCTTATGTTATAAGGAATGTAAGACTCACAGAGATTAAGGGACATCCCCAAATTTATATTCATTGAACTGAGAATTGAACCCAGATCCAGATTAAAAGTCCTGATCTTTGTACCAAATCAGTGAATGAGTTCTTAAATGGCTGATTGACTAAGATATTAAAAGTACTAAAACACTATACAATAGGAAATTATCCCAAGAAAAATGGAAAAATTGGTTAATGCACAAAAACATTGTAACATCCCTGAAAATTATTGAGATGGATTGTATCCATGAAAGGAAGTATAGCTAAATATCGTCTGAACCCTAGAGTAAGAACAGAGCCAGAATGAAGTTCAAAAAATACGGCAAATGTAATTCACAGAAGTTTGCTTTTGTTTGTTTTTGTTTCATTTTTCTTTTTTGTTAATGAGAAGTTGGAAGGGATAGGCCAGTTGTTTGTAAAAAAAAATGCAACAGTGTAGCATAAATAGAACAAGGTAGAAGGCAAAATGATTGAACTACAACTTTGTTTTAATCTTCTCTTGCAAGAAAGCTATACTGAAAGTTCAAAAGGGTAGAAAATTATGATAACTTAGCAAATTTAAATTCAAGATAATTTGGATATTATAAGACTGTTCCAACTTGGTTTTAGTATGCAGACTCAGACAAAGGTTTGCTAGACTGCTAAATGAATTTAAAGATGAAAGCCAGAAGATACTATTTCTATTTAGAAGCGATGGAGGAGAAAGCCAAACATGACAACATATTTTATGTCTAAACTTATAGAAATAGAAAGCAGTCAAAATGGGGTATTTATTTTAGAGAAGAAAAGATGAAGTGGAGACAAAAATAATTTTTCACAAACACCTGAAGGACAGTTATACAAAAGAGACAATGCATTTTAAATGATTCTCTCAGATAGAACAAAAAGAAATAGAGGGAATTTTTAGGAAGGAATATTTTGTGGAAGACATTATTCATAAGAACACTTACATCATACATCAAAGATTTCATACATACATACATACATATATACATACAAGATTTCATACATCAAAATGGCCATCTCTTATAGAATGAATCAGGATGTATTTAGTGTGGATTTATCCCCCTGTTTTTTTTTTTTACCTTGTATATATCCAAGTTATTTCTACCTTTTCTTCTATAAAGGAAAATTGGAGATGATTGCTCTTTGAAAATGAATAATCAGGAAATACATGCTTTATAAATAACATTTAATTAGATATCTCATGCAATGTAGCAGTAATGAAGGGGAGGACTAGAAATTAGGAGAAGGATATTCTCATGGAAAGCAAACAGTATTTTTAAGGTCCTGATGTTGAGAGGGGCTTGATTTGTGTAAGAGATAGCAGGGAGTCCAGTGTGGCTGGAGCGGGTGAATGAGAGGAATGGTGAACCAGCAAGGGGAGAAGATAGTAGAAGGCTGTGCGATGATTGTAAGAAATTGACTTTCACTATGATATTAGAAGTCACTGAAAGTATTTGAATACAGAAGTGGCTTGAACCAAGATTTTTTTCCTGGTTTTATTGAAGTATCATTGATAAATAAAATTGTATATATTAAAGGTGTATATAGCTTGATATATAATATCAATATTGATATGTAATATCTATATAGAGAGGTATATTATAATAATTGCCACAGTCAGTTCACTCAGTCTTCTATATAGAGAGTAGACAGAAACTACAAACAAATAAACAAATAATCCATTTGGTAGACTACCTCAGTTGTCCAGGTAAGAGAATATGATTATTTGGAACAGGAAGAAAGCATTAGAGGTGTGAAAAATGGTAGGATTTTGAATATGTTACTAACAAACAATGAGACTTATCAAAAAATGGATGAAAGTTTTAAGGTAAAGAGAGGAATAAAGGATTACAACAAGATTTTTGTTTTAAACAATGGGAAATTGGAGTGGCCTTTCCAGAGACAGACAAATTGAAGGGAAAGCATACTTGAGAGAGTCAATAAATTCATAATAAGACAGGGACATAAAATGCTGTTGAACTGGAGAGGCCTATTAAAAGTGGGAATACTGACCATTTCTTCACTGGATTATTTGTTTTTCGAGTGTAGAGTTTGGTGAATTCTTTATAGATTTTGGATACTAGCCCTTTGTCCAATATGTCATTTGCAAATATCTTTTCCCATTCCGTTGGTTGCCTTTTAGTTTTGATTGTTTCCTTTGCAGTGCAGAAGCTTTTTGTCTTCATGAGGTCCCAATAGTTCATTTATGCTTTTAATTCCCTTGCCTTTGGAGATGTGTCAAGTAAGAAATTGCTGCGGCTGAGGTCAGAGAGGTTTTTTTTTTTTTTTTTTTTTTTTCCCCTGATTTCTCCTCTAGGGTTTTGATGGTTTCCTGTCTCACATTCAGGGCCTTTATCCAGTTTGGGTTTATTTTTGTGAATGGTGTAAGAAAGTGGTCTAGTTTCATTCTTCTGCATGTTGCTGTCCACTTCTCCCAGCACCATCTGTTAAAGAGACTGTCTTTTTTCCATTGAATATTCTTTCCTGCTTTGTCAAAGATTAGTTGGCCATACTTTTGTGGGTCCAATTCTGGGGTCTCTATTCTATTCCATTGGTCTATGTGTCTGTTTTTGTGCCAATACCATGCTGTCTTGATGATTACAGACACTTCTCTAAAGAAGACATCCAGATGGCCAACAGGCACATGAAAAGATGCTCAATGTCACTCCTCATCAGGGAAATACACATCAAAACCATACTGAGATACCACCTCACGCCAGTCAGAGTGCTAAAATGAACAAATCAGGAGACTATAGATGCTGGAGAGGATGTGGAGAAATGGGAACCCTCTTGCACTGTTGGTGGGAATGCAAATTGGTGCAGCCGCTCTGGAAAGCAGTGTGGAGGTTCCTCAAAAAATTAAAGTTAGACCTACCCTATGACCCAGCAGTAGCACTGCTAGGAATTTACCCAAGGGATACAGGAGTGCTGATGCATAGGGGCACTTGTACCCCAATGTTTATAGCAGCACTCTCAACAATAGCCAAATTATGGAAAGAGCCTAAATGTCCATCAACTGATGAATGGATAAAGAAGTTGTGGTTTATATACACAATGCAATGCTACTTGGCAATGAGAAAGAATGAAATATGGCCTTTTGTAGCAATGTGGGTGGAACTGGAGAGTGTTATGCTAAGTGAAATAAGTCATACAGAGAAAGATAGATACCATATGTTTTCACTCTTATGTGGATCCTGAGAAACTTAACAGAAGACCATGGGGGAGGGGAAGGGGGGAAAAAGTTAGAGAGGGAGGGAGGCAAACCATAAGAGACTCTTAAAAACTGAGAATAAACTGAGGGTTGATGGGGAGTGGGAGGGAAGGGAAAGTGGGTGATGGGTATTGAGGAGGGCACCTGTTGGGATGAGCACTGGGTGTTGTATGGAAACCAACTTGACAATAAAGTTCATATTTTAAAAAAAAGTGGGAATACTGAATTGGCAGTTGATAATTTGATTCATGAATTCAAGAAAGAGGTCAAGGAAGGGGATTTATTGTAGAATTGGAAAGTATTGGAGAATGTGTGATATTTAAATCAATGGGACTAGATGAAATCACACAGGAGCATAGAAGAGAGGTGCAAAGGCTGAGTCTGGGCATGCCAGAATATAGAGATTGGGGAATAAGGAAAAGTTAGTAACAAATGTGGCACAAGGTAAATCAGGAGAGTCTGAGGTTAAGATGCTGCCTACAAATAGCATGTCAAGAAAATGAGAGCAGTCAGTGCTGATTGGTCAAACTAGATGAAGACTGAGAGTTAACTAGGAGACATGGAAATATAGTTGTTATTGGTGATCTTGGTAAGGTACATTTTAGTGGGGTAGTTGAAGTAACAGTATAGTTGAGGAGAGTTGAATAGAGAAGGAGAATCTAACAAAAAGTCAATGAGGATAGGCAGGCATGAGGGGCAAATCATTTTGCTTTGAAGGCGACATGGGACAGTGAATAGAATGAGGTGCAGATCAAAGAATTTTATCTTATTTGTTTTATTCACACATTTAATTAAATATGTACTTGGGATGAAGAGATTATACAGTTTGCGTACTTGCATACTGCTGGGTCTAATTCAGTAGAAAAGAAATGGGAAAAATTAGAGCAATATGCTCATTATTTGAGTGAGGAGAGGATGTCATGACTGAATGGAGAAGTTGCTTTGCTTTTAGAAAGGTTTATGAACAGTTCACTCACATGTTGGGAGGGGAAGATGGGGATGCACTTGAGGTGAGTGGGCAGATAGGATTATGGTCATGAAATATCAGTGTTCTAATGGCCTCTTTCTTCCCTCCATGAAAAAATCAAGCATGACCAGTTCAAATTCTTTTTCTCTTGTGATTTCTGCTGCTAGACTCATGACATGTTCAAGTAGTGACCAAGTTATCTTCCAAAACTACCCTTTCTTCAAACCAGGTCAGGTTTGGAGATACTCATTTTGTTTTGTGTGCAAATTTTCTGTTGACTATAGCTACCCAACAAAAAACAGGGTATATCAAAAAGAATTATGTTCCTACAGTGATTCAAACAATGAGATCTTAGCACAGAAATATTAAAGATCAATGGAACAGAAATCAGAGTCTATAAAATACACACACACACACTCACACGCACACACACATAAGTACATGTAAAATTTCAGTATGTAATGAAGGCAGAATTTTAAATTGTTGGAAAAGAATGATACTTTTAGTAGAGTTTATAGGACTGACTTACTCTTCGAAACGAAAAAGACAAAGTTAGATCTTTTTTTTTTTTTTTACTTACGCAAAAAGAAATCCAGATTGATTAAAGCTATAAATGAAAAACAGAGAAAAAATTAACTGCCTGAAGAGAATATAGCCTATTTATAGTACAGTATGGAAAAATATTTTAAACAATTTTATTTTATCAGTTCAGTGACATGCATTTAAAAATAAAATCTAGGGGCGCCTGGGTGGCTCAGTTGGTTGAGCAACCGACTTCAGCTCAGGTCACGATCTCACAGTTTGTGAATTCGAGCTGTGCATCAGGCTCTGTGCTGACAGCTCAGAGCCTGGAGCCGGCTTCAGATTCTGTGTCTCCCTCTCTCTCTGGCCCTCCCCACTCATGCTCTGTCTCTCTCTGTCTTAGAAATAAATAAACATAAAAAAATTAAAATAAATAAAAAAATAAAAATAAGATCTAAGACAAATATTAGCAGAATTCTATGCATAGCTGTTTCTTCTGCTTTGTATCTGGATATTTGTAACAGTAGAAATATGTTTCCTTTTCTTATTTTATAAAATACCTATCTATTTGCTTTGTCTTATAGAAGAGACCTCTTATATTTTCCTCTATACACCATAATCCCCTTCCCGTGCTCATAATGTAATTATGATTTTTCTTCATACAAGTGATATTTTGTCTTAAAAATCTTGGAAGAGAAAAATGTTTAAGCATATTTTGTTGATTGTGGACTAATATTATGTGGAGAGCCCATGTTAAAGATAGCTTTACACTCAGGAGCCCCTAAGTATGTGTTTTATAAGGCCTTTTTATGGAGGAGCTCAGTTTTCCACAGGAGACCTTCCCAGGTTCATGTCTGAGGGATTGGGGTGCTTGCCTGCATTTGAAAACTGTACGGGAAAGAAGTCTGGGTCCCCTGACCATTCAGACTCTTCTATACCCACCACATGTTTCTTATAGCTTTTAGGCTAACCTTTGTTCATTGTTGGGCTTGAGACTCCTGAGTTCAGAGCATTTCCAGTTCAGATTCCCTTGAAAATAAACTTTTTTTCCTCTTGTCTGTTTTCTGGGTGTAAGAATGGGGGGATGGTCCTCTTTGGGACCATGTTTATCAGATCTGAGGTATCTAATCCCCCTGTCCTCATATCGTCATGTATTCTCTACCTCTAAGAATTTTAGTACTTAGCTTCTTATACCCTGCTAAGTCAGTTATCCTAATTTATCTGATTTCAGTCTTCTAAAAATTATTGAAATGCTAATTTTCTGAAATTTCCCTTCCCAAACTCTTTGTATTCATTCACTTTGTTGAGAAGGAACCGCTAAAAGTTTGTGTAACATCCACAATTGTAACCCAAGCCACTTAATAATAGTCAAACATGACCTAATGTGAAATTCTATAAAGTGAAAGAGTCATAAATTGTATTTATCAATAATTAAAACCATTTATAAATTTTAAAAATTAAATAATTCAGGGGCACCTTGGTGGCTCAGTCAGTTAGGCATCTGACCTCAGCTCAGGTGATGATCTCACAGCTTGTGAGTTCAAGTCCCGCGTTGTGCTCTGTGCTGACAGATTGTAGGCTGGAGCCCACTTCAGATTCTGTCTCCCTCTCTCTCTGCCTCTCCCCTGCTGTGCTCTCTCCCTTTAGAATAAATAAACATAAAAAAAAAAAAATTAGGGGCGCCTGGGTGGCTCAGTTGGTTGAGTGCCAGACTTCAGCTCAGGTCATGATCTCACGGTTCATGGGTTTGAGCCCTCTGTCGGGCTCTGTGCTGACAGCTCTGAGCCTGGAGTCTGCTTTGGATTCTGTGTCTCCCTCTCTCTCTGACCCTTCTCAACTCATACACACACACTCTTTCTCAAAAATAGATGTTAAAAAATTTTTAAAAATTAAATTAAATAATTCGATTAAAAGAGACATGTAAAGACAAATGTCATAACGTATAAGAGAAAAAAAATGTCAATTATGTACATAACTGTTTGAAAATAATAATGAAAGTATGAGTAACCTAATGAAAAAATAGGCAAAATATATCAGTATGCAGTTCACAAAAGAAAAAATGATTAATATATGAAAGATGATCAGATAACTAAAGAGAAGCAAATTTATAGGATAGGATTCCACATTTATCCAACTATCACATTTGTTAAGATGAAATGTTTGGTAATCTCTTGTATAAATGAGTGTGGAGAAACAGACATTCTCATGTGCCACTGGTACAAGTGTAAATTAGCTCCATGTGTATGGAGAGTTAATTGCTAACATCCATCAAAATCTAAAATGCCCACTTCAATCCAGCAACTTCATATCTATAAAGTATCCTTAAAATATTTACATAAAACCAGGCAAAATTGCACATATAAGGTTATTATTTCAACATTTCAGCAGTTAACAAAATAAGGAGCGCCTAATACTAAAGAGAATAATCATATATAACATGATCTATGCATGCAATGTAATAATTGATATTTGCAAAGAAAGATCTATATATACTAATATATGGCAAATGTCTAGGATTTTTAAAAATGTAAAGTCATACTTTGTATAGCAAGCACTGATTTGTTCACGCAAAATAATGTACATTTATATATATGATGTGCATTTAAAATTACTGGATGATACGTAAAAATTGTATAAGCTCTTAAAGAGTAGAACTGGATGATGAGAGGTATGGGAGTAAATTTTGCTTTTCACTTTATGTTATTTCATACTTGTGAATAACATGATTTTGTAGAAAATATACGTCCAAATTATGTTTTTAAATTACTATTTAAATAACTGGCAAAGTGTCTGTGATATTTTGGTAACAGAAAAAAATAATCCATAATCATGAACCTATTTTGTTTAAAACTGCATACATGGAAATGGTAAAAAGTTAGTGAATGTGTGCATGTGTGTATAAACAGAGAAACATGCAGAAAATGTTTCATTCAATTTATTTGCTTCCATTTTCTTAAATTATTTCATTTGTTATATGAAGCAACAAAACCACAGACACACACACACAAATAAAGTGATTTGAAAATAAAAAGGAAGGCAGAGGGGAGGGAGAAGGGAAGGAGCATTTTTCCTTCTGCCACTTATGCTAAATAGAATTCCTTGCCCTGGAGTAAGGAAGTGAAATAACCTCCAACATGCAGTAATACTCTAAATTATTATGCCTTATTCCTTGAGTTGTTGTATGCCCTCCCAGGCACAGAACACCAAGTCTGCCTCTACTGACTGCCTCTGCATTCCCATCTCTGGCTCAGCATCCCTGTAATGCCTATCAGGACCACTGGTTAGGGGGCAGTAAGGCACAGCTCTGCTTTGCACCCTTCTGCCTTTGTTCAGTTCTGCTGTGGCCTGGGATGCTTCTGCCCTTCTCTTTCCACTGGCCTCCACTCTGTGCTGTCTCTCTACTGACATCCTTTCCCTGTTCCAACTTTGCACAGTGGTCACTTCTCATGGAATCCTCATTTGAATCAGTCCATGTCCCACGGCATGTATTTGTTCACATGTATTCAAAGATTTGTTCACATGTATGTTTTTTAGAAGAGTATAATCTTCTTGAAATTAGAGCCTATGTTTATTCATCATTATATCTAAAGGTTTGTGTTGTTTTTTTTTTTTTTTTTTAGCACACTATTAGGTAAGAAGCATTTCTTTCTAAATATTAGCATGTTTCATAGAATAAAATTTAATGATTACTTAGCATCCCATATAAATAAAGCCATTAGCTCAAATTTATACTCTTCCACAGATATATTATAGTATTTTTTCAGCTTATTAGTTTATGTTTTCATTTTCTTCCCAGCAAATAAAAGAATTTCAGTTGGAAATTTAATATAAGCCACTAGGACAATTTGGACTGAGTGGTATATTAAATTGTCAAAAAACTGAGTATATAAATTATAACACTTCTTTCGGTACTGTAATTTGTGTTTCTGAAGCCAACTTTAGCATGCGGGAACTATTTCTGATTATTTCTTTTTACTGGGTAATAGTATCTTTTAAAATGCTTCAGATACTATCTGAAATTAAATGTGAGACATTAAATAGAGTCCTTTTGGGAGATAAAAGCATTTTATTTAATTTCTGTGTTTATCACACTAGGAGAATCCTTAACACATGGCAGAGCGCGGTGCATCCACAGAACATCCTAAGGAAGGGGTAATTTTTTTTTTTTTTATAGGCAGTATGAAAAATACATACAAAGTCAGACCAAGTTAGAAAACGTGGAAGAGGCAGAGTGGATTGGGAAGCTATGCTAAATGGAGAACCAGTAAAGACTGCCTGGATGAGTAAACTTCCCACCTCAAAAATAGAAGGTGAAGATAAGACACCATTCTTCCCAGGCACCAGCAGTGAAAACTGTGAAGAAACTAATTGCCTTCCAATTAGAGGCTGAAGGGAGATGCAAGTTTTTTTTATTTTCTTAAAGGAGGAATTTAGCTCTTCTAGCAATGATTTGCTTACACATAAAGGGTTTCAGAAATGCGGAGATCATTCATCTGTGTCCATTCAAAAGCAGATAGATTAAAATAAGGCAGTTCTAACAGGCTGTGACATGGGAGACAGCATCAAAGGCCTCCTTGAATAACTCTTGTCTAGAACATAATGCAAGTGAAAAATTATTTCCTCCCCAAAGCTCCAGTCAAATTATATAAACTGATTAAAACAAACAACCAAATCCCAATTGGTTTTAAATATTAGAATTTACTCATAAGCAATTTTTCTCATTATAAAAAAAAACAGGCAAAAAAAGTCTGAAAGTTGACCACATTTTGGCCAATTATTTATTCTTCATTTAAATATCCAATTCTCCATCACAGCAGTTGTCGTCTGGTAGGTTATTGACTAACTGTGGTTGTTTATATTACTCAATACTCTGTAGATACTGCAAAATCCTTGAGGATACATAATAATTACTCATCCATACTAGAGAAAAATGGAATATTTTGTAATCATTGAGATGTGCATGTGGAGATTATCTGGGCCAATAGATGGGGCAAGGAAATGGCTAATGAGATAAATCCCAGTGTATATACAGACAATTCTTGTTTAAAGCACACACAAATCTAAGTTATAATGGTTTAGTTACATAAAACCAGTCCCCAACATCACAGTTCAGATTTCAGGTGTATAATAATATACCTTACCAAATATATTAACTGCAAATAAATGTGTAAATTGCAAAGTTTTCTGCTGGCTCTTGAATCCACAAATCATTACATGAATAACATATAAACATCATGGTCAAACACCATATCACTTCTTCCAAAGTCTCTTATGTATTGGGCACTGTACATTTGTTAGTTCATTCACAGACAGCAAAGCATGTGGTTGAGTTGTATCCTTGTCTCCCAGTTATAAACCTATGTGCCATTTTACAAAAATGGATAATCAAAAGATGATCTAGGCCAATAAAAATGAAAGTGTAGTAAAGAAGTGAAGAGTGATGACATTGTAAGTGAAATTCAAACAAAGATAAATGCAGTTATAGAAGAAATAGCTGGCCATAAGAATGTTGACATGGCCATCATTAGAGAGATTTTACATAAGGGGACAGAGGAATGTAGTGAAAGAGACCTTATCTGCATAAAGGAATTGATTGTGACAGAAAGGATGTAGGTATCCCAGAAGAAGTGACACTGGCAAAACAAAGAAAAACAAAACAAACACTTCACATTAAAAGAACTCTTGGGTATATGTAATCACATTGGAAGCAAGAATGATAAAATGTTGGAAGCTAATGCAAATTTAGAAAGGAGAGGGGCACCTGGGTGGATCAGATGATTAGTCATCTGACTTTGCCTCAGGTCATGATCTCACAGTTAATGGGTTCGAGCCTCACGTTGGGCTGTGCACTGACAGCTCAGAGCCTGGAGCCTGCTTCAGATTCTGTGTCTCCCTCTCTGTCTGCCCCTCCCCCGCTAGCATTCTGTGTGTGTGTGTGTGTGTGTGTGTGTGTGTGTGTGTGTCTCAAACATTAAAAAGAAACTCTAAAAATTTTAGAAAGGAGAATGACAAATCACCAAGACATAAAAAAGATACTAATTTTATGTCAGATGTTATACAGTGCGAAGAAGACAATCATTGTTCAAACTATTCTTGGTACTTTTTTTGCAAAGAATTAAACACATTTTTTCATTTTGTCTTATGTTTTAAATTATACTAAATAGATACCAGTTCCCCACCACCTCCACCACTGTCCCCACCTCCTCCACAACCACAGTCTGTAGATGAGATGGATGTCTTTAGCAGACCAAGATTGAGAAGTTACAGAAGACTCCTTGCCTACACCCTTCATTTCATATTTTGACAACAGTGGGTTTGCGTATATATACATATGTGTATGTCCAAAGGCATAGGTAGTAAAATATCTGGAGAGGAGGTAAAGATTAAGAAACTATTGAATATCGTTAGGGGAAGGATTCCAGTTGGAATGGGACATTTGTCCCATTGGAAGAACATTTCAGTAATATGCAAAACTGCTAATTTCAAGCCCAAAAAATGTATAAGTCAAAATCAAAGCACTCAGTTCAACTGGTGGAAAGTGAACTGTGTAGATTTTGGGATAGTCATAATTTGGCTCTTTATTGACTATAATACCAACACGAACAACCATAATAAAAAGACCAGCAACAGCAGCAACATTTACTGAGAATTGACCATGTCCCTGTCAATATAATTCACTAAGGAGTGGCTCATTTAATGTTCCACAAAACTGTATGAGATAAAACCTATTAGTACCCCAATTTCATAATGGGAAAACAGATATTAACTGAATTCCCTAAGGTCACATGAGTAGAAAATATTGCAGCCAGTCAGGAGTCAAGACCTTTCACTCCAGAACATGTATCCAGTGGCTGCTATAGTACGCTTCATGCACAGATTCATAAATGGGGCCATATACATGAAGTCTTTAGCCACTGTTTTATTCCAACTAGGAATGGTAAGGAAGGTCATGTGAAACAAAATGAGCATCTACATTTTGAATAAATGGGTGAATAGCAATAGAGTAAAATAAATTAACACTTAGGCTTCACAAGTTGTTTGCACACTGGTGGGTGGCAGACACATATTCCATGTGCCTAAGTATCTTAAGATAATACAGAATTCAGCATGTAAAGGCAGGCCAGTGAATTCAAGTTATTATTACTGACTGAAAAGAAATACAAGTTCCAGTTGAGTTTCAGTCATATTCTTAGTAATAGATATATGAGAATTTAATAAAAAAAAGTCTGAATAAACCATGATCTCACTCTAGTTTTTCAAGCTTAATAGCCGGCTGCTTTTAAGCAAGGCCAGTAGAGATCATAGAGTACATTGCATATGACATTTTATTCCATCTCTGTCCAGTCAAGCATACAAATGATTCAGTTGTACAGTATCAATGCCTGCCTAAGATTTTGTTCTGAGTTTGTCTTAAAAAAAAAAAAAAAAAAAAAAAAAAGAACTTCATTGTTGAATCGATTGATTGACAGCCACTTATAGGCTCCATTTATCCATTTCATGGAATCCTACGATTACAGAATTTCACAAAGGAAGTACTTTGGAATAAGGAGTTTCTTCTGCTTTTCAAACTCAGCTTTCTTTCATACTTGATTAAAAGATTAAAATGTGTAGACAATTTCATTTGTTAAATACATGGCTGTGATTGATTTCATTTCAAAAAGAATCAGGCAAAGTATTGACACTTGCATTGTTTAGGAATTATCACAGTTAACCCGCCCAGAAGCCTAATAAAATGCCTTATTCCTGGGTAAATTGTACCAGCATATACAAGAGAAGTTTTCATGTTAAGTAGATATGAAGGTCAATGGATAAATAGACACTGAGGAAAAAATAAAGTATTTTGTTTCTCCCTATGCCTTTTCTATAAAAATGCCTTTGCATCTATCAAAGTTGGTTTATTCCAAAGCTTGAAATTGGAAGGAAACTGCAATTTAAGAAACAGTAAAAGAACACTCTGTACTCTCCTTGAACTTCTATCCCCCAGTCTCTACATATATTTTCATTTTGTCCTCAGTCTTTTGTGATTGCTTTTGAAGAATAATATGGGCTCCCTCTGGTGACTAATTTCACACCTAAACTCCCATGGCAGTTAATTAAGAGGCTGCAGTCTCTGGATTGTGTGCTTGTCTTATGCAGAAAAGTATATGAGGTTATAGGCCTACAGGGAAGATGAAAAAAAAAAAAAAAAAAGAAAAACCCTCTGAGTTTAGCATTGGCTGTCCATTGAATGCATAAAATAAGTTTTCATCACGTAACTAACTTCATCACATTAAACTCCCCAGTTGTACACTTTTTTTCTTTCTTACTGTAGCTGCTCTGTTTTAAAATGGGAATATTTGACATTTTCAGGCAAAACAGTTTTTTAAACTCAGACAAATTTAAAATATTTAAAAATTATATATATGAATTTTTTTCAATGTATTTGTGCATATAGAAAATGGAATACAATCAGGGGGAATAGGAAATTGATTCCATAGATGAAGGACTTCTCCAGGCCCAGTCTCTCCAAGCTGGACAACTCTTCATTAGCTCAAGAGAGACATAGGTGAGGTCTCCTTCCCGGTATTATGTAGCAAAATTCAGGTTCCTTATTCAACCCATCCTTCTGTCTTTTTCTTTCTATCTTTTCTCCTCCCTCTCTTTCATGCTAGCGAATAAAAATATATTCTAGGAGATATAATTAAACTTTGGAGCCATATTCTGGTCTCAAACTCATTCTTTACTCAGAAATCATCATTTTGAATTTTCTTTGTGTCCTTTCCATCCAGCAGTTACATTTTTAACACAGCTGCGTCTCTATAGAAACAGTAATGAAATTGAATATTGCTTTGTGTCTCTTTGTAATTTACCCATGTTAGTGCCAATGTGTATATACCTTCATGCAGCTGGCATCTTTATCAATCTGAGATTTTAGAGATTTATACATGTTGATGTATGTAAATACAGTTCATTTTCTTTACCTGCTTTCATCTCTAATACTATAATACTATTTATTTATCCAGGCCATTAATGATTGCCATTTAGATTGTTTTTTATTTTCTAGTCAACCTAAGGGTTTATAGCATCTCAAGGCCTTTTCCTCTTTTATATATGAGGTTTTCTCAGCACACAGATTCTGAAGTTGGATTGGTCTCAATGAATGGGCACCTTCAGCTCTATTAACTAATACAAAAGTATTCTTTAAAGTGATTGTTTCCTTTACTTCCCAACCTACTTATTATTTACTCTATGAGAACATTTTGCTGGGGGCGGATGTATTCTCAGTTTAATTTCTGCCATTCTAAGTACTACTTTTAAAACCAGTTTTCAAAAATCAGGAGACTATAGATGCTGGCGAGGATGTGGAGAAACGGGAACACTCTTGCACTGTTGGTGGGAATGCAAATTGGTGCAGCCACGCTGGAAAACGGTGTGGAGTTTCCTCAAAAAATTAAAAGTAGACCTACCCTATGACCCAGCAGTAGCACTGCTAGGAATTTACCCAAGGGATACAGGAGTACTGATGCATAGGGGCACTGGTACCCCAATGTTTACAGCAGCACTCTCAACAATAGCCAAATTGTGGAAAGAGCCTAAATGTCCATCAACTGATGAATGGATAAAGAAATTGTGGTTTATATACACAATGGAATATTACGTGGCAATGAGAAAGAATGAAATATGGCCTTTGTAGCAACGTGGATGGAACTGGAGAGTGTGATGCTAAGTGAAATAAGCCATACAGAGAAAGACAGGTACCATAAGTTTTCACTCATGTGGATCCTGAGAAATTTAACAGAAACCCATGGGGGAGGGGAAGGAAAAAAAAAAGAGGTTAGAGTGGGAGAGAGCCAAAGCATAAGAGACTCTTAAAAACTGAGAACAAACTGAGGCTTGATGGGGGTGGGAGGGAGGGGAGGGTGGGTGATGGGTATTGAAGAGGGCATCTTTTGGGATGAGCACTGGGTGTTGTATGGAAACCAATTTGACAATAAGTTTCATATATTAAAAAATAATAAGAAAAAAATAAAAAACAAAAAACAAACAAAAATGACTTCATTTATGAACAGCCTACCATTGACACAGTTTTCCTCTCGCCACCTGATCCTTTTGTATACGATAGAATAAATCTTTTTTTTTTTTTTTTTTTTTTTTTACATGACAGAACAAATCTTAACACTGCCTTGCCTTGCTTCTGTGTATATCTCCCATCCTAAAAACTCATAAAATCTTATGTGATGTCAAATCTCTGTCTGGCCAAATTACCTGGTTTATGGGCTCCCCCTTTGCACAAAATTTGCTGTTTTCACTTCCCTTCCTCCCATTTTCTCTTGAATTTATCACAATAATATTTTATTTCCCTGACATCAGTGTAAGTACTATTACTCTGTTGGACACTCATAACCCTCATGTTGCTATAAAATAAAGTGTTTTTTATAAAATAAAGTAGCATACCAGTGCTATTTTTTCTGGCCTCTCTTCAGTCAACTTTTTATCACATTTAACCTAGCTGATAACTTCCTCTTTCTTTAAACACTTATTTCCTTCATTCTGGCCACCACTATCTTTTCCCTAGTTTACCGAATTATTTGTTGCTCAATCTTCCTTGTCTATTCCAAATATCTAAATTTGGAGTGACTTAGGACCCATTCCTTGGAACTCTCATCTAATTTCCCTTGATGAGCACATCTAGAACTATGACTTTAAATGCCATGTGTATTCAAATGTCAGGTGTGTGTGTGTGTATATGTATGTATATATATATATATATATATATATATATATACATATATATATATGTATATATATATATGTGTGTATATATATATACATATATATGTGTGTATATATATATACATATATATGTGTGTGTATATATATATACATATATATGTATATATATATACACACATATATATATACATATATATATATGTGTGTATATATATATATATATATATTATAACATCTTCATGTGAAAGTCTAGGAGTCAACAAGACAAAACCAACAAGTCAAAATTTAAATCATAATGTTCTCCTCAACTCATATTATTTTATTCCTTTTCTCATTTTTCTCCAACCCACTTGATGGTAACTCCATCATTCCTATCACCAAAGCTGAAAACCATGGAGATATCCTAGGTATTTCTCTTTATCAACTATTCTTCTTCTAATATGAAGTAAATTCTGTTGACTTTTTCTTCAAAACATACCCACATTCCAGCAGCTCTTCCTAATGCTACCACTATTATTTCAGTGTAAGCCTTGCAAGCCTTTCATTATCTAGTACCTGATACATGTCCCTGATTCCACTGTTGTGCTAAGCAGTATGTGTTTTTCTTCACAGAACACAAAATGATGCTATTAAAGGTAGCTCTCATATCACTTATTTTGTAAAAATGCGTATAATTTTTTGCATGTATCTCAAAAATATCCAGAGTGATTACCATGTCTGCATTAATTGGTGCTGGCTATCTGTCTTTCTCATATCCTACCTCCTTTCCCACTGCTCACTTCTCTGCCGCCATTTGGCTTTTGTGGTGTTAAGCATACCAAGCATCTCTCTGCTAGGGGTCTTATATCTAGTGTTTCATTTTTCTAGGGTCCCCGGATCTTTGTAGAGCTTCCAACCTTGTATCACTTATTTACCCTATTAGAGAAGTTTTCTCTGACCTCCATTTCTAACATTAGAATCTATTCTACCCCTCTCTACCCAATACTGTTTTTATTTTTACAGAATATATTATCACCTATCAACTTTTGTGTTTATTTATTTACTAGATATTTATTACTGGTTATTTATTTATTTATTTATTATAGCTAATAATGCAGGGGCTGTCTTTGCCACTCTATCCCCAGCATCATGAAAAAGATACAATAAATATTTGTTGAATGGATGAATAATATTGAATTCCCTAGTCACAACTTCCTGTGTACTCTCCTTTCCTAATATTCAAGTCATGAAAGCTGATTTTTATTTTCAACATTACCTGGGCTGCCTGAGACACTTCTCTTACACAGTCACCTCCTCCTCATTTGCACTTTTACCCTGTATAGTCTGAATTTAATTTTTCTCCATTTCAACTGCATTTCTAAATACTCAAGGTTCTATTTTATTTATTCTACCATATTCTTATACTTCCTTTATCAATTTGACTAAATAAAATCCAACCATTTATTTTTTCAGTCTTATTTCTGACATAAATAATGATTTTCACTAAAATAACATAGGTATGTTAATTTTATTAAATCTTGATATGGAAAGATTTGGAAATCAAATCAGTTTGTTGTTGGTAATAATTTCCTCTAGTAACACTTGATAGGGTATCATTTTATAAAATGTTATTTTCTGTATGAAAATTGTATATTTTATGTAAACTTGGGCTAAGGCTGTCAATAGTGGGAGATTATCAGTAATAGTAAGTTTAAAATATTATTTTTAAAATACAGAGTCCAATATAAAAGAAAATAGGTGGGGAAACCTCACAGATAGCAGTGGTTCAATAGGATTCTCCCCCTAGTTAAGTGACCTGTGGTTGAGAATATACATCTTTCTCTTGGATATCTCTTCATGCTTCAGACTACACACAACTGAGAGACTAAAACTTTAAGTAAGTCATTTAAATATCCAAATATGGAACAACTTTATTGATAATTCTCCACATTGACCTTCTGAACAGATAAACTTCTCAACTTCTATCTCTTTCAAACACACAGAGACTCTTCCAACTTATCATAGGACTTGGAGCTTAAAAAAAATACATTTTTCTGTTTTCCCATCTTTTTTCCTGTTATTTTCTTTCTCATTTTTTTTTCTTTCTTGGTAAATAAAGGAATGAAGAACCATTTAAAGAGACCACTGTTTTGCCTTTTTCATCTTTGAGAAAACTAAGTCAATCTTGCATGAACCCCTTAATTCTGCCTTTATCTGTCCCTAAGTTATAGAAGTGATCAGCTTAAATTTCATTTTTCATTGTTCTCACAATGTACAGTAAGATAGAATTTATCATATTCTTACCAATCTAGAAGAATAACTATAAATTTATAATGGTATAACTAGTTCATCAAACATATCTCTCTGGAGATCTATTAGAAGCAGTCAATACCAGAGTAAACAAAGTATCCTTTCTAGTAGATACAATGCAGTTCTTTGAAAACTGTTTTGGGGCTGTAAAGTAAATACCTAATTCTAATTTTAACATGTAGAATATTTGTTTTGAATTTTAAAGTGAAAAATTAAAAAAAAATCTTTGAATCTCAATCTCTGTCTCTTTCATTAATTCTTTCTTTAAGATTATAGTATTCTAAAAATATACAATGTTTCCTATTATATGTATTGTTTTTTGGGGGGACTTGGGCTTCTACTTTAAAAATAAAGGAATCAGTTAATTACCCACTGTTTTCATGGGGGAAGAAATTTCAACTATCTGGATCTAATTGATTTGAACAGTTTTCAGATCTTTACCATTTTCTCCTGATTGTCATACCTCATACATTTCTTCCAGCACATTTTACAGGCAGCAATTCTCTGTATTATTCAGTATCAAATTTGGCTAACAGAAATGGGGGAAATAATTTAGCCAAGACATAGGAGCAACATAAGTCATGACACTACTATGCCATAATATTACACTTAATATTGAACTTAATTTTGAATGGAACTTTAAATTTTGGCTTTGCTAACTGGTAACATTCTAATCAAGTTTTCATGATATAACTGCTTTTTCTACAGATGAATGCTTTGTGGATACTCTAATATGTTAAAGACACTAATGTCTGCTGTATTATGGTGGGTAAGTTAATTAATGTTAGGAATCATTACTATATATAAGATATGCAAAGGTGTCGCTTTAATGGTATTGTCTTAGGAAAAACAATAATATATTCTAATGTGCCATATACAATAAAAAGGAAGAGACTGTATTTACATTGATCAGGATGAGTTTAGATTCAGATTCAGCTTTTTCTACACATTGCCAAAAGCGGTTGTTCAAAGCCCCCATATTGATCAAAACATCCAACATTAGTCTACCAAAGCCTTAAGATTTAGCATAACATATCCTTTGAACTGAGTTGACTTCACTGGTAGATTTGATATGATGAATGATTTTTCATAGATCTTTGAATATTGCTTTGGGTATTTAAATACTGATACTTCAGACTTTCCTTAGTCCTTATCCCCAATCCAAAAAATAAAGTGAATATGAATGAATGCATTTTAGGTGGTTTCTGAATTTCTATTGCATACTATGTATGTACTGAAACATCCTAAATGAATATTAAAGACTAGAAATTCTCTGATTTCTCAAGATATGAGAAACATGCTCCTCTAAATGTTTACTAATTAACATGTGTCCAGAAATGTGTCTTTTTTTTTTTTTAAAGGAGAGAGAAAGCATGAGTGGGAGAGAGAGGAAGAGGGAGGGAGAAAGGGATAAAGAGAATGAGAATCGTAAGCACTCTCCATGTTCAGCACAGAGCTGAACACAGGGCTCGATCCCATGATCCTGGGATCATGACCTGATCTGAAATCAAGAGTCTGATGTTCAACTGACTGAGCTACCCAGGTACCCCAGAAATGTGTCTTTTACAGTAACAAGAAACAGACTGTCCTTTCCAAGCAATATGATTTAAACAATGTGCACAGAAATATAATCAGCAATACTAACTTAACATAGTCACCAAGCAACTTAAAGGTTAATAATATAAACTAGGAATGAAGAGTCAATATTGCTAAAGTAACAGTTATTCTCAATTTCAATGATACATTCAGTGCAACCCTAATCGAAATCCCATCAAGCTATTTGTAAAAAATTGATAAGGTGACTCTAAAATTTGTATGAAAAGTCAAAATAACCAACACAATACTGAAGAAGAAAACAAAGTTTGATGACTCATTGTACTCAGTTGTAAGACTTATTGTAAAGCTATAGTAATCACAACAGTAGAGTATTAGTAAGAGGAGATTATAGGTCAGTAGAACAGAGAGCTTAGAAATAATTGACTCACACAAATATAGTCAACTGATCTTTAACAGAAGAGCAAAGACAACAGGGGAAAGTATTTTCTTATCAACAAATTGTGCTGAAAAAATTGGAACTGCATACATAAAAAATGAACGTAGATACATTATATCTTATGTAAATATTAGCTCAAAATGGAATATAGAAATTAAGTGTATAATGCATATCTATAAGACATCTTGAAGAACATATAGGAGAAAAACTAACATCACTTTGGATTTGGTGATGAAATTTTAAATAAAACACCACTAGCATGATCCATGAATGAAAACAAACAAACAAAAAACTTATATGTTATTAAATTAAAAAGTTCTACTCTGTGAAGGATATCAATATGACAATGAAAAGATTGTGAGAAGATGATTTGCAAAACATATGTCTGCTAAAGAACACACGTCCAAAATATGCATAATTCGAAAACTCTTAAAATTCAGCAATGAAAAAAACCAGCAGTCCAGTTAAAAATGACAAAATAGCTAAGTAGTATTGGCAAATACTTAGGTGACAAATAACCATAAATAGAAGATTCTCTACATCATTTGCCATTAGGAAATTGGAAATTAAAGCAACAGTGAGATGCCACTACATACCTATAGGAAAGGTAAAATTCAAAACACTGACAATATCAAATCCTGACATGAATAAGGAGCTAAAGGAACTCTCCTTTATTGTTGGTGAAAATGCAAAATTGTATAGCCACTTTGGAAGAGTGTCTGGCAGTTGCTTATAAAGAGCTAACTATAGTTTTTTTATATGATCCACATGTTAAGTTCCTAGGTGTTTATCCCGTTGAATTAAAAAAGTTATGTTCATACAAAAACCTGTGCATGAATTTTTATAGCAGCTTTATTCATACTTGCCACAGCTATAAATAACCAAGATGTCCTTGTTATAGGAGGTGCAGGTAAGCCAGGGAAGCAGGATAGAATGATCCATACAGTAATAAAGTAAGAGGCATCAGTATGAACTCATTTTTACCTAAGTAGACAAACTGATGTTTTACATGTGGAAATGTAACTCTATAATGCTTATTAATGTATATTAGCTGATGATGTGTTTTTATTTATTTTTATATTAATGTTTATTTTTGAGAGAGAGAGAAAGAGAGACAGACAGACAGACAGTGTGAGAGGGGAAGGGGCAGAGAGAGAGGGAGACATAGAATCCGAAGCAGGCTCCAGGCTCCCAGCTGTCAGCACAGAGATCTATGCAGGCCTCAGACTCACGAAGGGTGAGATCATGACCTGAGCTGAAGCCAGACACTTAACCGACTGAAATACTCAGGTGCCCCACTAATGATGTGTTTTTAATTGTTAGCTTTACCATATGAGTCCCCTTAACATTTCCAGTCTTTAGGGTGGGAAAAGTCAAAGGAAAGTACTAGTGTAATTTGACTGCATTATAGAATTCATATTTGTTATTTAGGTAGTTTAAGCTTCCCAAATTTTCCATTCAATATAAATGCATTAAGTTAAAAACATTTCATTAGGTATTATGAGAAAAACTTTCAAGGTATTTTTTTTTACATTAATGAAGAGCTTGGACCACAGAAGGATCTTCAAATAATTGTGAAAATTGTAACAGAAAGTCACTTCTCCATTATTACCTGTTTTATTTAATCAAGTGCTTAAATTTTCAGTTACTTTAAAAAGTACATACTTCCTGTAACTTAAGAGTAAGCCACTCACCTTTTCCCTTTTCTTTTTTTCTGTTTTCCTTATCCTCTTAGGAGACATAGATATTTTTGTGGTTGCTCTTATACCAGAGGGGCCAATCCGCTCCCTTGCCTGAGGTTATGTAGAAAGGAGTCTATGAAGTGTCATTTGATTCTATTTGTAAAGAACAGTGGTGCTTACTAATTCCATAGATGCAATAGTGATTATGAGTTAGGTAAGGTAATACCTAACAAGGTTACTTGTTGATAAAGGTTTAGATTGTTGCAGCCTCCAGAATAAATCTCTGGCCCTGGAAAAAGAGTTTGATTTAATAGGTTCAATGGGAAAGAAATCTGTCTGCAACTTACTATAATGAGAATATTTCAAAGGAGACCTTGAGGCCTATCATTCCAATTTTCCTTTCCATTTTCCTACTCTGTGTGCCCAACATGATTGTTTGAAACTTGTGAATGATGGGCAAAAATTATTATCTCAAAAAAAGACCCAAAGTCCCATCTAAGAAAGATAACTTAGACATGAGAATAATAGAGAAGGAGGAAAATAGATTCAGAGAGCAGGAACCCTACTTGGAATAGAAATGATTATTATCCAAATGTTAGTGAGAGTCAGTCAGAGAGAGAGAGAGAGAGAGAGAGAGAGAGAGAGCGCACAAGTGGGGCAAAGGGGCAGAGGGAGAGAGAGAGAATCTTAAGCAGACTCCATGCTCAGCATGGAGCCCAATGCAGGGCTCTATCCCACCACCCTAGGATCATGACCTGAGCCAAAATCAGGAGTCAGACACTCAACCCACTGAGCCACCCAAGTGCCCCAAGACTTCAAGATTTTTGATGTTTTTGAGAGAATGGGCCATAAATATTAAGCTAGGAAATCGTACCCCTCAGGAGAGGGAATGCTGTGGAAAGGTAAAGTCCTTTGGAGATTTTTCTTTGGACTCACTTCACAAGAATTTTCTAAAGTTGTTATTCCACTCTTTATATAGGCCCAATTCCTCAAAAATAACTTCATGTTTATTTTCAAGCTTTGGTGTGGTAGTTCTCAAAAGGCTGTAGAAAAATAGGGCTAAAGCTCAATCAGAAATTGCCCCCTCCCCATATATTCTTATGGGACATATATAGAAGGAGCATTCTTGAGTTTTCTAAGCTACAGTTTTGAGTTTTAGGTGGTAAAGGGCATTGATCTTGAGAGAATTAAAACTCAAGTTTCTGATTACTTTTATACTTTTATATATATGTGTACATATATATACTTTTATATATGAAAAGAAACCACCCAATTAAAGGATAGTTGAGGATGAAATTTGTGTTATATCAATAATTCTTGAGTTTTTATGAGTGTTTTATTATCTATTGAAGTGAAACAAAGTGAGCAAAACTTAAGGGCTTTAAGCAACAATGACTTACTCATTATTGTAATTCTGTGGGTGATTCTTCTGCTCCATATTTGTTTTTGTTGAAGTCACTTGAGCAACTACATTCAAATGTGAGCTCAATTGAGAATGTAATTTCCAAGATGGCCTCTTGTTCTTCAAAGTCTCTCTTTCTTCTTCTGTGCCACCTCTCATTATTCAGTAAACTTGTCTGAACTTCTTTATAGAATGGTAACTGGTTTCCAAGAGAGGGAGTTCTCAGATGGCAAGCCCCAATGTGCAGATTGGTTTCAAACCTCTGCTTTCATTTCCATGCTAATGTTCCATTGATCAAAGCAAACTATGTGGTCCACCCCAGTTAATGTAGGAGAGGATTACATAAGCACCTGAATACTAGAAGGAATGGTTTATAGGGAGCTTCCAGTTTAATAGCCTCTCATAATTAGAATTTCAGAATAAACATCAAATTCCCACAAATTGAATTTAAATTATTATACCTTGGGTGATAGAGAGGGTACATAGGAAATAGAGGTCAGGCAATGTTCCAGAATTTTTTTAAACAAAGTATATTGGTTTCTAGTAATTATCTTCTGGGGCCCAATTACCACTTTAATATACCAAATCAATAACTTTAGTTGAATTTTGTTCCCTGATGTATTAACAACTGAATTTTGCAGAACTAATTGGTTTCCTGTGTAAATTCTCTGCTAATATGGTTATTTCCAGACACCACACTTCTCTCTCCACCTACTAGCCTTGCTCAACACAATAAACATACATGCACACACACACACACGCACACGCACATACACATACACAAAGATACACACACCTGAAATTAAGTTTTAAAAACAATATAAAAGGTCACTTAGAATTGATTAAATCTTATTGATTTATATCTTACAAATCTAATTGATTGATATCTTATAAGCCTGCTTCCTGAACTTTATTTTCCTCATTCCATCATCATTTTTAAAACCATGACATTCATTAGAGAGGAAGGGAGCCAAAACATAAGAGACGCTTAAAAACTGAGAACAAACTGAGGGTTGATGGGGGATGGGAGGAAGGGGAGGGTGGGTAATGGGTATTGAGGAGGGCACCTGTTGGGATGAGCACTGCGTGCTGTATGGAAACCAATTTGACAATAAATTTCATATTAAAAATAAAGTCTTATTCTAAAAAAAATAAATAAATAAACCATGACATTTAAAAATAGTTGAATGGCTTTCATATATGAACACTGTACTAGGCACTGGGGAGTTACAAAAGAAAATATGAGACATCATATCCAATTTGCATAATACTTTTAATTAAGACCTTTCTTGGGGCGTCTGGGTGGCTCAGTCAGTTAAGCGTCCGACTTCAGCTCAGGTCACAATCTCGCAGTCCATGAGTTCAAGCCCTGCGTTGGGCTCTGGGCTGATGGATCAGAGCCTGGAGCCTGCTTCTGATTCTGTGTCTCCCTCTCTCTCTGTCCCTCCCCCATTCATGCTCTGTCTCTCTCTGTCTCAAAAATAAATAAACGTTAAAAAAAATTAAAAAAATACCTTTCTTCATATGTGTTAAGATTTTGTTGAAACTTAAACCATGTTGAGTTTTCAAGAGAGATATTATATCCATATTATGGATGATGAAATTGAGACTCAGAAAAGAGAAGTGAATGTCCACAGTTTTACAACTAGAGGAGATTGAGGTCAGCTTAGAATTCTGATTTTTGAGTAGACTTCCAGTGCTTCTCTGTTATAGAATACATATGAGCTGCAGGGTTTTATAGATCTGGGTTTAAATTTTAACATCAACACTTGGGAAAATTATATAAACCTGTGGAAATGAAGATTATGCATCATAAACATTACCATCGTGATACTTTATACCATTAGTGTGGCTATATTAATATTAATCTACCACATCATTTGATGTCTTGACTGTTATTCTTAAAGCCTTGCAGGTTAGTTAAGGAGTAAGGTATAATTACCAAAACCAATGGCATTAGGTATTCAAAAGTATTAAAAAGAAAAACGAATAATATAAAAATATGGTTAAATGTTAAATTGTGTAGCAGTGAAGGAAGCAATATATAAGTTCATTGAAGAGGAAGAACAATGAGGGCTGATGTAGATAGGATGTAGATGATGTAGAAAAGGTGACACTTGAACTTGGCCTGAAATTTATTATACTCATTTGTAGCTGTGTCCTTTGCCTCCAACCTCAGCAGAGTTCATATTCATTCTCTGGCTGTTCACAGACATGACATCTTTTGTCAATCACCTCTCAACTGAGAAGGATTGACCCTCTTGGCACATTGATTAGGTGTCACATTGATCACCCATCCATTCTGTCAGCTCACCTTCCTCACCTTTCTCTTGTGCAAGTGCCTGCACTCTGCTCTTCCAGGATCTAAGTACCCGTATCCACTGTGTCTTGACTGGAATCCATGTAGTGAAAAGCACCAGGTTCTTTATGATAAGCACTTACATTGGAGAAAATGTGCTCTCCAAAAATATAAGTGCTACTACTCTAAGTACTTGAGGTGAAAGAACAATCGTGAAATTTAATAAAGAAGAAATGAAATGTTCAATTGGAGACCAAAATTGCTTTACAGCACTACAATAAAATAAAACACAAGCCAGTTGCCCTCAGCACCAGACTATTATTCACATACAGCAAAACAGGAAGTAGCCCTCAGGGTTGCTTGACCAGAAATATATGAGCGATGAAAGTTTTATTTCTTCCCTTTTAACCTCTGAGGAACTATGGGGGAAGGGTAAAAAGACTCACATTCAAGAAAAAGGTAAAAATACTTTCTTGTTCTTCTGCCATCTTTCTCATATTTTATTCTGGTAAACTGCTACTAGATTGAATCGAATATGTACTTCTTTATTCTCTTAGGTAATGCTGCCAGTCAGGGGTAGAAATTTGCATTTTCTTTCAGAAACGACACAAATTGTTTCCCATTAGTATTGGAATAGGGCAATAATTCTGGATCCATGAAAAATCTGGCATGTGCCCAACTTAAATCTTTTACTTCAAAATCCTACTTGGTGCCTAGTGCAAAGCCACACTCATCATTGCACTTAAGATCTTGTGTTGAAAAAACAGACAGAAGATATTTATG
The DNA here is from genome assembly GCF_028018385.1 of Neofelis nebulosa. Taxonomy (NCBI): domain Eukaryota; kingdom Metazoa; phylum Chordata; class Mammalia; order Carnivora; family Felidae; genus Neofelis; species Neofelis nebulosa. The sequence goes on along the minus strand of NC_080790.1, from coordinate 43,513,090 downwards.
TAGAGAGAGAGTGACAGTCTGAGTAGCAGATGAAGAAGGATTGTGGAGAATTTTTCCTGAAGCTGTTTTTCAGGGAAGCACACTAATTTTACTCAGTGTTTTTATTTGGGGTGACTTAAGAGAGTTGATAGGAAAGTCATTTCTTGTCCTTCTGTCTACTCTTTGCCTGTTTATTTAAAATCAACATACTTTTTCTTTACCTTAGACAGATTTTTTTAATGTTTTTGTTTTGCTAGAGGGACAAATGAGAAGAAATTGATAGAAAAATAAATGAACTCATGTTGGCTTTTATATTTATTAACGCCAAAATTCTTTTGTGCTTTCTCAGTGAATCATAACTATTTCTATCATCATTCTATTGTGACATGCATGAGAGGTCAATCTTGAGCAGGATTTTACAGGGCTTAGAATTTTAATCTTCTTTTTCAGTTGTTGTTGTTGTTGTTGTTGTTATTCTTTTCTTCAATCTTTCTCAGCCTCTAATCAAATCTCACACCCTGTTAAGAAGAGGTAGTATTCCCATATTGTGCATTCTCTCTTTGCCTAAGCCCCTGCGCTAGTATTTTACAAATAATATACAGAAAATGACCAAGAATTTAAGTCAAAGGTAGCAAAATTTTCCTAAGTCTTTATGAAATATGTATGTATGAACCACACACAGACCCTTAGAGACTGGACTGATGTCACATAGAGCTCATTCTGGGAAAGAGGGAAGAAATGAACGTGAGGAGGCAACAGAGATTCTTCATTCCTTTCCTTTCTGCAACCCTCTTTATAACATATACATCAGATTTCCATGTACAATTTCAAAGTATGGAAAGTGTTGCTATTAAACAAAGCCTGTAAGTACTTCTTTTTATAACTTTCCAAATGGATGGGTAAGAGAACCCAAAAGAATTGTTCCCATAAAGACACTCATTTTAGGTGCCCCTGGGTGACTTAATCGGTTAAGCTCTGACTTTGGCTCAGGTCATGCATGACCTCACAGTTCGTGAGTTTGAGCCCCGCATCAGGCTCTGTGCTGATGGTTCAGAGCCTGGAGCCCGCTTCAGACTCTGTGTCTCCCTCTCTCTCTGCCCCTCCTCCCCTAGCGCTCGCTCTCTCTCTCTCTCTCTCTCTCTCTCTCTCTCTCTCTCTCTCTGTCTCTCTCTCTCTAATCAATAAATAAACATTAAAAAAAAAGACACACATTTTAATAGTAATACAAGTCTTTTATAGGTAATGACATCATTCTCTAGCTCGACCATCTGTGATTGGCAGAGTGGAGATTTTAAGGGGAACAAAGAGGAGGACACATGATGTAAGGCCAATTGGAAGAATATTTTGAGGCAGAATCAAAGGCATCAAACCAACAGCATCGTCAAGAAAGACATAATTAGAGAGTGAATCATTTTATTGCACACTAGGGAAGAGGCACCACCTGAAATATCACCTGGTACCTGAGGCAGAGAGGAAAGAAAATCTCTCCCCAGTTCTTTTTCTAGCCTAATTCCACACCTGCTCTTAGAGAACCACAAGAGTCAAACCTTGCAAATAGCCAGACTCAGCTGTTCTAAAGCACTGCATTTTTTTCTGCCCTTAAGTTCAATTCGGTTCCCTTCCTGATAGTTTGATTTTCGTGTAATTTCAAACCTTTTTTCTTTCTTTACAATATCCAATTCGTACTTTCCTGATAGTGTTAATGAAGCAGCCAGACACCTGTGGACTTGTGGACTTCTGTGCTTCCTTAGTTCTCTCTGCAGTTGAAAAGTTTCTTTCAGTTCCTTGTGAAACCCAGTCAGTGCCCCCAAGAGTTTCTATAAACCTTTCTGTTAATCTTCTAAATTGCATTTCTCCAAATATTGGCTTTTTTCTCGGTCTTTCAGACTTGATAACCACCTCAATTATTGTTACAAAAGCAACTACCTTAATTTTCTCCAAGTGGAGAACAAATCTTATTCATGAAGTAAGTTTCAAAAGATCACACCTTTGCTTTCTCCCATTTAAGCAGGGAGGTCATATATGTTGCAAATATGTCACTCTTGGCAGCATTATAAGCCTTTTCCTTAGTACTTGCTTAGTATTAGAAAATTCACTACAGAGAGAAATGTTAGCTTTCCTTCTCTGTGATGGAAGGAAAAATAGAAGAAGGAAAAATATTGACAGTGGGGTTAGGAGTGAAGATAAAGATACAAAATAATTATAATTTTAGTTTTTTAAGTTCATTTATGTTGCGAGAGAGAGAACAAGCACAAGCATGGGAGGGGCAGAGAGCAGGAGAGACAGAATCTCTGGCAGGCTCCATGCCATCAGCTCAGAGCCCAATGTGGGATTCAAACTCAGGAACAGTGAGATCATGACCAGAGCTGAGATCAAGAGTCAGAGGCTTAACTGACTACATCACCCAGGTGCCCCAAAATAATAATAATTTTAAAGAATAAATATGAGGAAATAGGAGAGAAATAAAAGAGAAGTACAGTAAAGGGGTTAAGGGGGTGATTTGAAAAAAAAAATCTTTGCAAGGTAAGAAGATAGAAAACGACATTTGTTTATGATTTTATATCTGCTGAGCACAAAACCGGACACAATATTTGAACCCAGAATGATACTTTTTTTTTCTTACTTGACAAGTATAATTAATCAAACAAAAAGAAGCAAATACAAACAAACATGAAAGGGTCCTGAAAATTGGAGAGTTTGTGGACCAATTAAAAGTGGAGAGAAAAAGAAGGTATCAGAGCCAATATTCCAGATTCCTTTATCAGATTCTAACAGAGATTTTCAAAAAGATGTGGAGGAAAAGAAAAGTTGCTCACAGAAAGTATTGGAGAGAAGGAAATTTCTCCCTTTACTCTCAGAAGTTCTTCTGACTGGATTAATAATTGACACAAGGCAGATTAACAGGAGAAAAAATGAAGTTTAATTATGCACACGTGGAAGTCCTAGAATAAAAATTGAGACCCAAAGAAATGACCAAGGCATGTAGCTTTTATACATTTTAGACACAGAAACATAAATCTGTGAGGAATTGACAGGACAAAGAAGGCTTCTGTTTAGAAGTTTCAATTGGTAAAGAATTCTAAGCAGAATTTGGGCTGGGGCAGTAAATTAGTAAAAGTGACAAGGCTTGTTTGTAGGGGCTTCTCCAGCCCTGAATTCCCATCTTTGACAATAAGAATGTCTCTCTCTACCTCCTGGTACAGGGAGGGTACGTCTTATATGGGAGATTCATTTCCTATTTCTGGAGACAAAAAAGGGTTAGAGTCTTCTTCTACTGGCTGTTTCTGAAGTAACTTTAATTCAAAATGATCCGTATGCCAGTGTGGCATATCTTGGGACAACCTATCCTGATCACCAACAAAAGGAAGAGGTGAATATTCTGTACATGGAATTTATCTGTAAAGAGTGACTTTTTAAATTGGCCCATGCTTTTCCACTAACATTTGCCAAGATAATGTTGTGTTTCATTATCAATTAATGACTTCCTTAATTAAAGCAAGGGCTGGAATTTCTTCAAAAGTTTTTTTTTTTTTTTTTTTTTTTTTTTTTAAGAAACCTAAGCTAATCACTTTCTTTGAAAGAAAATACTTAAGTTGACTCTTATGTGAATGGATGTGAAGGGTGCCAACATTCCCATTCAACCCAAAAATATGTTCCCACAGAGAGCAGAGAAACTTGAATTTCTGTTTTAAATTGGCTTCAACCAAGAAGATGGTACATAAAAAATACCTCTGGTTTTAATCAAGGGAAGCATAGATTATAAACTTTTCCAATTCAACCTCTGTAGCCTATGAATAATACTCATAGGATAAGAAACAAAGTAAGCTGCCATCAACAAACATAGCAATTTCCCATCCTTTTTATGAGGCTGAATTGGGTTTGTGTATCAGAATAGAAGGGTAGAGTCTAGACCACAGAACATGACCTGTGAATATGGGCTAGTAAATATAGCTCACTTGGTCCCTTGGGAAATGTAGGAAAATGGTGTTAGATCTTGGGAGGAAGGCATGGAGTTGGCTGCAGTAGGGCAAGGCATGTTGTGAGTTTGTGAAGCCAGAAAACAGATTTTCCAGTGGGAATGGATAGTGATTGGAAAATATGTCTAGCTTCAAATATTATAGGGTTACCTCCGATGTCAGGCATGCCAGAAGATGAAGGAACATTGGAGAATCATTCATTCTGAATAAGAAAATCTTGATTTTGAATGCCAGTACTTTCAGCTCTGTCCTTAAACATCTCCGACCTCAGATCCCCAACCTAAATAGTTCTGAGTTGTAGAAAAGAAGCCTGTGAGCTCTGGGAACTAGATGGAGCCTCCCAATGGGTTCTGAAGAGGTCCTTAATGTCTTCCACAGTCTCACTAAGAGTGGATACTACCCTTATGTAAGCCTTATGATTAAATACAAAATCCTGTAAACATTACAGACATTTCTAATCCAATTAAATTGCCAGCAAAGTCAGTACATTCACTTTGCAGTCTTTGTCTCCATAGTTTCTGGAAAGAGAAGAATAAAGACATCTTCTCCTATTAAAAATAAAGAAAGCAAGCATACAAAATGTCATGCATGACTATGACAATAAAGAGATTTCCTTATCTGTATTTTTATAATACCTCTGGAAATGTTAGTGATAAAAAGTCTCTAAGTCTTTTATTCTTAGAATAAAGAGGTTTTCATTCATTCAGAAAAAAAAAATCTGTATTCATTTTAATATTAACTCAACTCATGACCAAGTATTATCTTAATTTTGCTTCTAATAGTTCAGAGGTTGGAGTCCATATAAAACATTCAGTATTAAGAAATTTTTAATTTTTTAATCACACATTCTGTAACTCAGAATAATTTATCATGTTATGTATTTACTATTATTATAGTAGTATGTCTCAGGTCAGTACTACTTGACAATTTATAAGTCAGACCTACTGATTTTATTTTTTGATGAGAATTACATTTTTAAAAGTCCTTTCTTGCAAGATGAGTAAATGAAGAACCAGTAAATTGTATTATAAAATTAGTCTTTACATTATAAAAGGCCTTACCTGGGATTCATCATGTAATGATTTCCTTTACTATCATTGTTTATTCACACATAGATAAAGGAGCTGCATTGAAGGGCTAAGAGGCTAAGATAATTGCATCTAAACTTTATGTTATCTAATCCATCCAAACTGAAGATGAGGCATTCTGAATAAAAATTTTGTTTCTGGTAAAATAATACAGTTGAACCATCAAGCGATTTATAGAATGCCCCTCCTTTTTTTTTTGTTTTTTATTTTTTTTGAAATATATGACTGCTGAAATAAAATCTACTTGTCAATTGTATAAACAACACCTCATGCTGTGACCATAAACATTCTCTCTAGAATACTTAGGGAATTCCTCACTGACCATCTGTTTCCCTGAACCCTTGACCATTATATCCTTTAGTTGAAATAAAGCATGAAGACTACGGTGTGCACATGACTTTTTATTTCTTTTTATTTTTTTAAGTTTTATTTAAATTCCAGGTAGTTAACATACAGCTAACTAATATTAGCTTCAGTTATATAATATAGTGATTCAACACTTCCACACATCACCCATCACATGCATTCCTTAATCCCCATCACCTATTTAACCCATCCCCCTCACCCCAACCTCCACTCTAAGTAACCATCAGTTTGTTTGTTCTCCATAGTTAAGAGTCTGTTTCTTGGTTTGCTTCTCTCTTTCTTGCCTTATGCTCCTTTGTTTCTTAAATTTCACATATAAGCAAAATCATATGGTATTTATCTTTCTATGACTGACTTATAAGATGTTTTATTTAAAAAAACCAGACACCTTGGGGCGCCTGGGTGGCGCAGTCGGTTAAGCGTCCGACTTCAGCCAGGTCACGATCTCGCGGTCCGTGAGTTCGAGCCCCGCGTCAGGCTCTGGGCTGATGGCTCGGAGCCTGGAGCCTGTTTCCGATTCTGTGTCTCCCTCTCTCTCTGTGCCCCTCCCCCGTTCATGCTCTGTCTCTCTCTGTCCCAAAAATAAATAAAAAAACGTTGAAAAAAAAAATTAAAAAAAAAAAAGATGCATCCAAGAATACATCATAAAAAAAAAAAAACAAAAAAAACCAGACACCTAACTCAGAAACTCAATCTTATCTTTTTGTTTCCTCTCCCCTATTAAAATGTGAGCCTCATGTAAGCAGAAATTTTCTCTTATGTTTTCTCTACTGTACCAGAAGCACTGAGAACAATCCTTGTCGGTGTATTATATGTTACTATATATTATTTGTTATATTTTATTTGTTGAGTGTAGAATGAATGAGCTACCTTAAGACCAACTTAAATGATGTTAATATGCATTATGGATCCAGGGTCCCAAAAATGCCAGTTTCACTCTTGTCTCTCCAGTATCTTGACTCTGTATTCTTGCTTATTCACATCTCTTCTAATGATGAATTAGTCCCCCATAGAGAAGGGAAGATGGTCACTGGAAATCTAAGCCCTTTCTCTTTTATTTGTGATCTAGTGAATGATTATCAAATATAATGGAAAGACTCAAAATATCTGGGTACGCTGTCAGTTTTATGTGTCAACTTGGCTGAGCCACAGAGTACCCAGATATTTACTCAAAACTATTCTGGATGTTTATATGAGGGTATTCTGGATGAGATTAACATTTGAACTGGTGGAATTTGGGTACCTGTGGCTCAGCCAAGTTGACACATAAAATTGTACCATACCGCTGGAACTCTAGAAATTTCACTGAGGTAGAAGTCCCCTGAATTTATGTCAGATTTGTTTCTCATCCTCTGACACATAGAAATCTTTAAAATATATCAAAATAGTTGCTGTTTCTTGCTCATCTGGTCCAAATAGCATAGTATCATCAACGTAAGGGACTAATGTGATGTCTTTTGTAAGGGAAACACAAACAAGATCCCCCCCCCCCCCAACTAAATTACGACCTAGGGTTGGAAAGTTGAGAATCCCTAAGGTAGGACAGTGAAGGTGTATTTCTGGCCTTGCCAACTGAATACATATATTGCTTCTAGTGGTCCTTATTGGCAGAGATAGAGGGAAGTCATTTTCTAGAGCAATAGCTGCATAGTTAGTATTAATTTGCCCAAGCATTGAAACCATATCTGGTACAACAACTGTCTTTGGAGTCACCACCCAGTTAAACTTGTGATAATTCACAGTTGTTATCCAAGGCTTGTCTTCTATGCAGGCCAAATAGGCAAGTTTCATGGGGGTGTGATAGGAATCCCAGTCCCTGAATATTTCAAGTCCTTGATGGTGGCACTATTTGTTGCAGTCCCTCAAAGAATGGGCCCTTGCTTTAGGTTTGCTATTTTTCTATGTAGAGGCAATTCTAGTGGCTCTCACTTGGCTTTTTCTATCCTGTTAGCCCTCGGTGTACAGTTGAGTGAACTACTATGAGGATTTTGCCAACTGCTGAATATATTTATTCCAATTATGCATCCTGGTACTGGAGAAATAACCACAGGATGGGTTTGGAAATCTACTGGGTCTGTTTTGACACAGATATAAGCTAAAACTTGATTGACTTCCTGACTTCCATAAGCTTCTATTCTGACTGGTAGACCAAAGTGACATTTTGAGTTTCCTGAGATTAGTGTCAGTTCAGACTTATGTCCACTGGTTCCTGAAAGATCCAATTATTTCCTTTATTCCAACACACAGTTACCTTGTTAAAAGGCCATAGGTCCCTTTGGAGAAGGCTGAGAGAAGATATTGGCTGAATAACTTAGATCCAGAACATACCTCCTCTTAAAGACCCCAAATTATCCAAATTGTGTAAATTATACATGCATCTTTTTTTCATCTTTACCATCCAAACCCCATAGATTTTTATCCTCTGTACTGTCCTTCAATCACTAGGAGCCACTGGTACTGACATTAGAGCTTATTTAAATTATTTTCAACTCACTTTAATATCTTAAATAGTACAGTTGAAAAAGTACTTTAGCATAATTAACTCCAACTGATCAATGCAATGTTTTGTTAAAGCAATTTGGCTAGATATTACCATTAATGTGAGGAGAATGATCTGGGGTTCACATATGTCATTACTCCACTCAAAGAATGTGAAGAGACTATCTACTGAGGACACTGATATCATTATTTATTTGGATTATTACCTCATTGCTCAACCTTCCTTAATTGGATCACAGTGAGAAAATTATAATAATGAGATTGTTACATATAAAACTAATTGTATTTGTTGATGTAACAGAAAATAAAAACTTATAAAATATGTTGGATTCATTTTCAAAGGGCCAAATTTCCTTTGTGTCAGAAAAATTTTTAAAGATGAACGGAAAGAAATGAATTAATAAATAATTACAGAAAAAGAAGATAATTGTTAAAGGTAAATTACCTTACATAGCCCCCCAGGAAGAAAGTAATATATGTATTGACACTACTTGTGACGTTGTGATATTGTTATTAGTATAAAGAAGAAAGAGCTGCGTGAACATGGCTTGCTCTATTAGCAAACTTTTTTCTTTGCATTATTCATTCAAATACGTTGTAAACAAATGGAATGTGCTGTTTCTAAGATTTCTCTGTCTTGAAATAATAATATACAGTAGAGATCTGCTTCAGTACAGTTTAAGCTAATAGGAAAGCTCATTTTTAAACGATACAAAAGCAATTCACACATTTAGATTTAATCAAATAAAATATAACAACCCAGAGAATTACATGAGAATAGTCTATTGAAGTCAAAGAATAAAAGAACTTGATGAAATTTCAAGGCCATATAGCCCATCCCCTCACATGTTACCAGTGAGGTGATAATCTCTAAGGGTATGCAGCATGCTCAATGTCATGGAATAACTAAATGGTAATTACCAGTTTCCTTTTAGTGGAAAACATAGATTTCCCTTGGCAATTCTTTGTTAAAGTGCATGCACTTGGTCTCAACATTTTTTTTTTATTTGAAAGAACAGTATTTTAGTTTGTATCCAGCTCACAGAAGGGTTGGATTATATAACCACAAATTTAAATATTAACAATTATAATACAACAACAACCAAAACAACAGCTATGTTCTTTAGAAAAGCAAATGTTGAGAATACACATGATTAAAATTGATGAAATCATTAATAAGACAGTCAATCAAGGAAATAAATTACATGTTCACTAAATTATTGCATGCAAAAATATAATAAATTACTTTTATATTTGTTTATCTGTTATATGTCTAGCATTGTACAAATAGCATATCACTTAAGCCTTAAAATAAATTTTATCTTCATTTTAAAAATTAAACAATTAAGAGTTATATATGTTATGCAACTTGCTCAAAGTCAGACATTTAGTAAATAATAGGAGATTTGAATGTGGTTCTGACTACATATTTGGTCTTAAATTATTACAGTTGTTGAAGCGTGAAGATAAAAGTATTTTGAATTAAGAAAAACTATATATTTTTATGAAATCTGTGGGCTTCCTAAAATAGCAAGCAATTATCACAAATATTAAAATAAAAATTATCTTCATGCATGATCCATGCAAATTTTAGCTTTTATTTATTATTACTATTGTGATTAAGTACTGACATTATAGAAAATAATAATAATTTAAAAAAAACATATAGTGAAAGTTGAAAATAAAATCACTCACATTTTTCAATGAGTATTTTGTGGTGGTTTTATTTATTTATATGTATTTTTGCTTTGGCTTTTATTTAGTTAGTCCATCAACTTAATTTTCTGAAGAGATTTTAACTATTCTAATAAAGAGTGGATTATTCTTCCAGAAAATGGCTGCTAAATATTTACATTTTTTTAAGATTGGTTTTTAACACTATGTGCACTTTTTACTTTCTGTCACTGTATAAACAATCTCATGCATTAATATGCTTTAAAGTACCTCCAAAATGCAAATGTCTCAAAGTTCTCTTGTAGTAGATCTTGGTAGTGCTCACTAATAGTTTCATTTATCTTGACACTATAGGCAAAAAAGACGTTTATAGTTTCTGACTTATTTAAATTAGAACTGAGTTTGTATTCTGCTTTGACTCATGAAATGTGATGCACATCAATTCCAGGTGCAAACACTTAAGAGCCAATGAAGAGTTCTCTGTGTTCTCTTTTTCCGCCTGAAGCCCCTTATTGAGGTGATGGGGTCATATCTTACTGGATTGTGTGTCAGCAAGTGTTCATGACTATAATGAGAAGAGCCTTCTCACCGAACCCTATTGGTCATGCTTCCAAGAGTTGCAAGCAGTTATTGCAACATAAAGTAACCGAACTTGAAGGTACACCTTTATAAAAGACCTCTCTCTCCAGAGCTCTTATCTTTACATCCAGATTTAAATTAAACATTTCCAACCAGGTGATTTAAAGCCCTATCAAGTTCAGTGAACCCCAAACTGAGTTCATCTTTTTTTTTTCCTCAAAGCCTAGACCGTTCTTTCTTCTTTCCTCTATCATATATATTTGCCTCTCCTTTATCATACATAATTGCCTCCAATATGCCTTCAGTATTTCAATTGTATTTTTTCACTTTGGATCCACATCTATATTAGGGTATAGCCTACATCAATCTAAATAGACCAATTACAACAAAGACTAGTGCCATATTGTATTATGTGATACTTGTTTTGGAATAAAACCTTATTTTCTTTCTATTATTATTTATGATATATTTCAAACATTAAAAAACATGCAGACCACAACATGCTACATATCTATTTATCCAAATCCAAAAATTAATAAAGCATAGCATGATGCCACATTTTTTCTTTTTCCATAGAATTTAAAACTATGTGGAAATGCCTTTGTTTTCTTTCTTTCATTTTTTTTTTTGGTTTGTATTTTTTCTTTTTAAATATAATTTGTCAAATTGGCTTCCATACAACATCCAATGCTCATCCCAACAAGTGCCCTCCTCAATGCCCATCACCCACTTTCCCCTCTCCCACACCCCCCATCAACCCTCAGTTTGTTCTCTGTATTTAAGAGTCTCTTATGGCTTGCCTCCCTCCCTCTCTGTTTGTAAATCTTTTTTTCCCCTTCCCCTCACCCGTGGTCTTCTGTTACATTTCTCAGGATCCACATATGAATGAAAACATATGGTATCTGTCTTTCTCTGACTGACTTATTTCACTTGGCATAATACCCTCCAGTTCCATCCATGTTGCCGCAAATGGCCAGATATCATTCTTTCTCATTGCCAAGTAGTATTCCATTGTATATATAACCCACATCTTCTTTATCCATTTATCAGTTGATAGACATTTAGGCCCTTTACATAATTTGGCTATTGTTGAAAGCACTGCTATAAACATTGTACTATGCATCAACATTCCTATATCCCTTGGGTAAATTCCTAGCAGTGCTATTGCTGGGTCATAGGGTAGTTCTATTTTTAATTTTTTGAGGAATCTCCGCACTGTTTTCCAGAGTGGCTGCACCAGTTTGCATTCCCATCAACAGTGCAAGAGGGTTCCCATTTCTCAACATCCTCACCAGCATCTATAGTTTCCTGATTTGTTCATTTTAGCCTCTCTGACTGGCGTGAGGTGATATCTCAGTGTGGCTTTGATTTGTGTTACCCTGATGATGAGTGACAATGAGCATCATTTCATGTGTCTCTTGGCCACCTGAATGTCTTCTTTGGAAAAGTGTCTATTCATGTCTTCTGCCCATTTTTTCACTGGATTATTTATTTTTCAGTTGTGGAGTTTGGTGAGTTCTTTATAGATTTTGGATACTAGCCCTTTATCCAATATGTCATTTGCAAATATCTTTTCCCATTCTGTTGGTTGCCTTTTAGTTTTGTTGATTGTTTCCTTTAGAAATGCCTTGATTTTTATTATTAGTTTATTTTTCTTTCTCCCTAGTACTAGGTTATGATTTGTATGAAATCAGTGACCTTGATCTCCATATTTTTCATTGTTTGATCCATTGCACTTAGGAGAGTGCCTAACACATCAAAGCCATTCATTTGATATTTGCCAATAAAAGTTGAATAACTAAATTACATCATGCTTTTGGTTCTTATTGCATTATTATCCTTAGATAATAATCAAAATTATTCATCCATCAAAATATATTTTTCTCACTTATTTTTCAAAAGCTATCAAAATTACTTTATTCATATTATACCTTCCAATTAATATGGTCTAATAATAACTAATCCAATTGGAAAATGACCATCCACAAGAATAGGATAAATTTTAAAGAGGTAAGGTATAAGCTTGGACACTTTTTTATTGTTTAGTACAAAAATCTCTTCCCTTTGATAATTTATTGTTAACTCTTGCTTACATGCTCTTTCTGCCTTATTTTGAAGGCTTTCTTTTATCTCCTTTGCCAGATTATCAGCAAAAAAAAGTTTAATAATTGTCTTAATCAGTTTGGACCTCCATAACAAAATACCAAAGACTAGGTGACTTATAAGCAAGAAATAGTTTTCTGTCATCTGGCTAGATATGGTATAAAGGAAGTCTAGACAGAAAGTATCTTACACCTAGATGCATGCATGGATGGATGGATGATGGATAGTCAGAAGGATGGATGGATGGATGGATAGATAAATAGATGGATAGACAGATTGATAGATAAGAAAGATATATATGAGATGGTTGGATGACTGGTTGGATGGACAGATGAATGAATGAATGAATGAATGAATGAATGAATGAATGAATTATAAAATAGAAAGTTCAGAGAACTACAAACCTTGATGATAGCATTAACATTTGTATTAGAGACAATAGATTAAGAAATCAGGATAGAAATTTAGGATATTAGAAATTCAGCAGTAAAAAAAATGCTACCAAGATCTAAGGTGTGACTACAATTATTAGTGACCAAACTAAAATGGATATATATGTGTATGTATACACACACACACACACACACACACACACACACAGAGTGCATTTAGTGTCATAGATCTGGATATTTAAGCCATAAGACTGGTGAAATCATATTGGTAATCACATAGGATAATGGAAAAACATAAGGTAGAAGGAAGGATTTATCCAGGTGCAAATGTCTTTGAGGAATGCTGGCTCTTGACTAGATGAGAGGTGGATAACATCAAGTTCAGGAAGAGATAGTAGTTTCTATTGACTGACATCAAAATCAGTGTGATAGAGTTTTTACATGAAAGTACTTGACTATACATATGTGCATAGATTTATTTCCAGGCTCTCAATTCTATTCTGTTGGTCCATGTATCTATTTTTGTAATACTATACTGTTTTTATTACTATAGTTTTGCAATGTAGTTTGAAACCAGGGAGCTTGAGGCCTCCAGCTTTGCTCTTTTTAAAGATTGCTTTGTCTATTCAGGGTCTCTTGTGGTTCCGTGACAATTTTAGTATTGTTTTGTCTATTTCTGTGAAAATTGCCTTAGGAATTTTGATGGGGATTGCATTGAATCTATAGATTGCTTTGGGTAGTATGGGCATTTTAACAATATTCATTTTTCCAGTCCATAAACATGGAGTGTCTTTCCATTTATTTGTGTCTTCTTCATTTCTTTTATCAGTGTTTTATACTATTCAGTGTACAGATCTTTAACTTCCTTGGTTAAATGCATTATTGAAGTTTATTATTTTTGATGCTATTATAAATGGTATTGTTTCTCAATTGTTGGTATATAGAAATACAACTGATTTTTGTGTATTGATTATGTATTCTGCAACTTTACTGATTGTTACGAACTCTCAGTTTTTTGGTGGAGTCTTTAGAGATTTTATATATAATATTATGTTATTTTCAAATAAAGAATTTTGTTTTTCCTCTCTGATTTAAATAAGTTTTATTTATTTTTCTTCATAATTGCTCTGGCTAGGACTGCCAGTACTATGTTGAATAAACGGGAATAAAAGTGGCTAGAATGGGCATCCTGGTCTGATTCCTGATCTTAGAGGAGGAACTTTCAGCTTTTCACTGTTGAGTATGATGTTAGTTGTGGGCTTTTCATATACAGCCTTTATTAAATTCAGGTATATCCTCTTTATACCCATTCTGTTCAGAGTTTTTATTATGAATGAATGTTAAATTTTGTCAGATATTTTTTTCTGCATTTACCGAGACAATCATATGATCTTTTCCTTTCATTTTGTTAATGGGTATATAAGATTGATTGATTTTTGGATGTAGAACTATCCTAAAATTCCTGGAATAAATCCCACTTGATCATTGTGTATGATCCTTTTAATGTAGTCATTAAATTCAATTTGCTAATATTTAATTGAGGATTTTGCATCTGTGTTCATAAGAGATATTGGCCTATAATTTTCTTTTCTTATAGAGTCCTTGTCTGGCATTGGTATCAGACTAATGCTAGCCTCATAAAATGAGTTTGGAAATATTTCCTTCTATCTATCTATCTATTTATCTATCTATTTCTGAAAAGTTTGAGTAGGACTGGTGTTTTAAATATTTAGTAGAATTCATTAAAGATATGTGATCTTAGATGTTTCTTTTTGTGACGTTTTTGATTACTAATTTAGATTTCTCAGTAGTAATTGGCTTGTCCAGATTTTCTGTTTCATCATGTTTCAGGTTGGGTGGGTTATATATTTTTAGGATTTTATTTGTTCTATATTGTCCAATCTGTTGGCCTATAATTGTTCATAGTAGTCTCTTATGATTCTTCATATTTTTGTGATAGCAGGTATAATGTTTGATGTTTCATTTATGATTTTATTTATTTGTGTTCTCATTTTTCCTTGGTTAAGTCTAGCTCAGAGTTTATACATGTATATTGTTCATCTTAAGAAATGACTTAAATTCATTTGTTATCCCTTTCTTCGTTTGCTGTAGTCTTGGGGGTCTCCTGGATACAAACTCTATTGACTTTCAGAACTAGATGTTTTGGGGCTTGTTCCCTTTGGTGAGAGTCTTAAAAGTTGGAACACTAGATATTATTTTAGTATACCATGACAAATAAGAATTTCTTGCAATATATTTGAAATTTTGGGGGAGATTGAGTAGAAGGAAAATATGGATACAGTAGTTATTCCATGAAGATGAATAAAGAATAGGTGATAACCACAGAAATGTATTTATTTTATTGTGACCTACAATGACAGTAAGTACTATGTGGTATGTTGAGAATGGCTGAAAAAATTCAGCCAACCTCTTGAGTTTGGTGAAGGGTAGGATTGCTCTGGAACAAGCCTGAATTGATTGTGAATCTGATGGTCCTAACCACCAACAGGAAGAGCAGTTTACTGGAAACTCACTACAAGTTGGAAATTTTCAGCTATAGGTAAATGGGGTTATCCAAGAATATTTGGAAACAATAATCAAAAACTACTTTGGGGGTGCCTGAGTGGCTCAGTCTGTTAAGTGTCCAACTTTTGGTATTTTCTTAGGTCATGACCTCATGGTTGCGGGATCAAGCCCCGTGTCAGGCTCTGTGCTGAGCACGGAGCCTCCATAGGATTCCCCCCCCTCCCCCTCTCCCCCTCTGTCTCACTTGTGCTCTATGTTTCAAAATCAAAAACAAAAAAAAATTCTGCCCATCAGTTGTGTCCCTGAGTTATAATAAAAGCACCCTTTTGTACCATAAATAATAATTCATCCTTGACCATTGTGCTCAACAACCTGCATCATATTTTTAGTGGCCCATATGTATGGGAAATCTGTATGTTCCTTCATCTGGACTTTGAGCCTCAGTGCAAACTTGGTGAGTTACTCACTTTTCTTCTATTACATTCATTTCAGGGGCTTTTCAGGGAGTGTGGTCTTACTATAACATTTTCATTTTGATTGCTCAGGCTGCAATCCTCTAGCCTGTGGCTGTTCTACCAGGAGGAATAAAAATCTGCTTGTTAACTGGAAGCTGGTATCCAGAACTTGGTGTTCTCTCTTTATTCCTATTCTTATATGAAACTGTCTTTCTTGGGCACAGGGCAGCCACTTTAGTCACTAGCATGGCTGCCAATCTTAAGACTCCCATGTAAGGTTTCTCCCCATTGGTCTAATGCTGTCCCTGCTCATCTGGCCACTCCTGGCCTCTGGCGCTAGATGAAACCAGTATTTGATTGAATTAAAACCTAACCTAGGACCTTTGTCTAGGGAATTCAGCTTTAAAGACTACATTTGTTGGAATGTAGCTTAGGGCATGGTGGACTTCTATCTTTACTATTCTTCATCACTGTCTCCTACTGGCTGCTTAACTTGTAACTATAGGTATTTCCTCCTGCAAATTCTTAGTATCTCCATGGGCTAAAATGGGAGGCTCTCTTGATCCATCTACAGGCACACACTGTGTTCGGGGGAAAAACAATATGGAACCAAAGGGGCATTGACATTCTTCAGTAAGACAGGTTCATAACAACCTTTTGAGGGAATGCTCTGGTTGCTTGGAATAATCTGGTTCAAGATAATCTGCTAATTATAAACAATAAAATAAACCAGTTACCCCCAGCATTAAAAAAAAAAAAAAAAGTTTGCACCTTGATATTATCTTGAGTGGGACGCCACCCAGGAGTCAGGGGGATTATGGTAATGGACTTTTTTTTCTTCTTCAGTCCCCCAGGACTTCCCCTTGGGGTGTTTCCTAACCTATTGGAGTCAATTTGGAGTACAATAGATAAAGAAGAAAAATTCATATTCTTCTTCAATAACACATGGCCTCAGTACTCCTTAGGAGACAAGGAAAAATGACCCCCTAATGGGTCCTTAAACTCCAATACTGTTTCTGTCAAGATCCTGTACATGCCCCTCTCTTTTTCCTGAATTACTTGTCTCATTTTTGCTTCTTCTTAAGATCTGAAATATATCTTGAGAGGACTAGGTGAATGTGGCCTGACTCTTGTTTTATGGGGAGTTTTTCTTCCTCATTCATTTCCGGGTTAATGGCTATGATAATTAAAGTCAATTGTCTGGTTTGTCTACCTGAGGACCAGGACTTTAAGGAATATTCCCAAGCATCTGCTGAAACTTCCGAAACTCCTTTCATTTTGGGGGTATTTCCGGTCTTCTCTGGCCTGACATGTACTATTTTCACATTTTGTTGGTAGAAAGAAAACATGTGTCTGCTCATCTGTGAGTTGATGAGCTTTAGGATGAGGAGTCCTCTTTTTCTGCTCTCTGGGCTTTTATCGGCTTCCAGCCATCCTGGCAGCACCTCCCCTCTTCTGCCTCCTCATTCCTTTTACCACATTTCTGCATCACCTTGGGCATGGCTTACATAACCAGCTCCTAGACTGCCCTTTTTTTCCTTCAGTGCCATTGGCTGCTGCTCTTCCTGCCCTTGTTATTAAGGAGTGGAGAGCACCCCCTTGGACTTAAACTACCCACTTCAGATTTCCCCACAGGTGCCCCATGTAAAAAATTGACAGTGGAGAACAAATTGATTGGCTTTTAAGTTTACTCAGGTGCAACATATTCAGTATTTAAACTAAAGTTTGTTTAATTAAGATAGCCATGTCTTTGGAGTTATCAGCATTAAATATAAAACTTTTATTCTACCAAGGTTTACTGAAGTTTTTTCTGTTATCTCTGTTGTAATCTGTCAGCAAAACGATGACTTAAAATGATGGTTAATTTTGTCTCAAAGTTTTCATGGATACTTTTTTTAAAAATGAGTAGGTTGAATAAATAAAAGGTTGAAATTGATGGATTTTAAAACTGCACTAGTATAAGATTGAAATTCTGCTTTTCTTTTTTTCTTTAATTTTTAATGTTTATTTATTTTTGGCGGACAGAGATAGAGCATGAGTCGGGGTGGGGAGGGGCAGAGAGAGAGGGAGATACAGAATCCGAAGTGGGCTCCAGGCTCTGAGTCGTCAGCACAGAGCCTGACAAAGGGCCCAAACTCATGAACCCTGAGATCATGACCCAAACTGAAGTCAGAACCTCAATGGACTGAGCCACCCAGGTGCCCCAACTGCTTTTTTTTTTAAAGACAAAGTTTTCTTGGATTGTTCCTCTGTTCTTGATAAGAAAATGTAAACAAAGGTTCTT
Source organism: Neofelis nebulosa (assembly GCF_028018385.1). Lineage (NCBI taxonomy): Eukaryota > Metazoa > Chordata > Mammalia > Carnivora > Felidae > Neofelis > Neofelis nebulosa. Next base: position 43,495,168 of record NC_080790.1, on the reverse strand, counting down.
CTTCTTCTTCTTCTTCTTCTTCTTCTTCTTCTTCTTCTCCTTCTCCTTCTCCTTCTCCTTCTCCTTTCTCTTTTCTTTGCCTGGGAAACCAAAACTTTTATGTTTTGGTATCTGTTTGTCAGGTATCTGATTACTTAAGAAAGTTAAGACTTATAAATCTTAAATGAGCTATGTGTTGTTACTAACAACTGTGTAACTTCCGTAGAATCTCTTATTGCCACCTTGGTTAAGTTGGTTACTTTTCTAATGGTCTGCAATCCTATTTAGGCATGAGCTTCAAAACTTTCTGAGGGTTTTAACAAAAATCCCCAAGATTTGAATTGTAAATGAAGTCTTTTTGACCATTTAGGTTTATTTGGTATGTTAAGTTACTTGGGAAGCACTGTCAAAACATATAATGGTAAGCCTTAGGTTATGTTGTTTGAGTAAATGCTATAACTCCTTTAGAAATTACATGAAATCCCTGAAGTTTTAATATGTTCTTGTATAAGGTTGTCACTTGACATTCTAACTATTAAAATGTGATATGTCACAGAAATAACCAGATTTCCTTGTCAGCTCTATTATAATGAACTCTCAGATCTTTAACCATTTCCTTTTTTGAGTCTTTTATCGTGCATAGTTATTGTTCTTACTCTCTTGCAAAACTCATCTTCAGGGAGATTCATGAAAAAGACAAATACAGAATTTTGATATCTTTAGAATCATGAAACTCAAATGGATAAGAATTTTCAGAACTAGTAGAAAAAGCTGAATTCAGACTGAACAAGAATTAGTAATATGAGACTAAATGAACTGAGGAAGATGATTATAGTTTCTGTGACTCTTGTTTGAAACATTGTTGGTTCTCTAATGTTTGCTCTTCCAGATTAAGGAAACTTTCTCTTAACATATCCATGAAATACAGAAATATGAATATTCCTTTCTGAACAAAGTGAAGCATGTAACTTTTCCCTCTACCTCAACCTTCCAGAATTCAGAAACACTCAGTGAGTATTCTTATTTCATGGAAATTGCAGTTATTTGCCTAAGTTCAGGTGCAGGAACCTGAGGATATTTTGGGGACCTTGAGAAAAGGAATTCGTTCAAACATACAGGTATTGCAAGCCTGTCTGATGACAAGTATTTGGCTTGGCTTCTGGACTAAAGAGGCTATTAAAAACTCAATCTAGAGATTCCTTATAAAAAGTTCCAGCAAAGCATATTTTAAAAGATCCATGAGGCCAATCACTATTCTTGCTGAGCTAATATAAATAATTAAGTGAAGTTTGTTAAAACTGTACTTATTTTCACAAACAAATCAGTCTTGATTTTGCTATCTTTAATAAAAATCAGGGTGGCTATACAGAGAAAATATGTTTCAATATCACATCTTTGTAAATCTTAAATTTTAATACTATTTATTATAAACTAAACTAGACCCTGAATTCATCTGGTTTCCTCAAAGATTTGGTGATGGCTCTCCAAACGAAGGTTTCCAATCTTCTTCCATTCTCTTAACTTACAGTCATTAAAAACTAAAACTGCCCTTTTTCCTAAAGTCCTGAAAACTGATGCTGGACAACTTGAGGTCAGCATCAGAGAAATTGTCCCAAAACTCATGCATAGACAATCTGTGTGCTTGTTGCTCTATGATTCAAAGGATCCCCGACACATTTGAATTACAAACCAAAAAAAAAAAAAATCTGATTCCAGCTGCCTGTTCCCACTCCATCTGAGGTTGCTTCAAACCTGACAGCTAAAAATCTCATTGGCAGGCCTCGAGACTCAGACCCTGGGTTTATAATTTGCTCCAATCATTAACTTATGTTTTTTTTTCTTTTTTTCCATAAAAACAGCTCTTATTAACTACCTGCTTGCTTGCTAAACAAAACAGAGTCTATTTGATGGCTAACACTACCTGCTACACAAATAAGGCCTTACAGGACTCTTAAAACAGTGTTATTATTAAACACTGAAATAACTCAAATGTGTAAAGCAGTTCTACACAATCAAATGGCCTTAAATGGTTGAACAGCTGCATGAAGTGGTATATGTGTCATTATTAAAAAAGAAGGTTGTGTATGTGTTCCAGATTATCACAAAATGTAACAGGATGGCTAAAAGATACCAATGCTCAATTTAGCACTTTAAACAATCTCTTTCTTTCCATTAGTAATTGGTTAAAATCCTGGGCTGGAGGAGGATTTTGGACAACTATTAGGTCTTTTTATTGGGCTTCTTTTTCTCATAATAATATTAACCCTTTTTTGTTGTCTTTTCTGGTGTCTCTCCACCTGGTGCAGAGACTCCTTCACTGCCATAACTTCAAGCCAATAGATGATCCTTTCTATTTCTTCATGTATGTTCTCTACCTTGGACTCTGCTGCCTCTGCCTTTTGTAACTGCCATGTATAAATCCCCCAACTAACCAATGTTGACCCATAGGTAGGAATATCTCTACACCCTATTCAGCAGGAAGAAGCTAGAGAAGATAAGACCTTCCACCCCCAGCAACCTTAAAGATTTCAGGGTCACAATTGTTAAGAGCGGGAAATTATGAGGAAAACAAAGGCAAGAGGAATGTAGATAAAATTTTATTTCCTTACAACTTGCAGCCTAGTGATAAATACCTGAGACATGCAGAGTGTGACATTCCTCCAGGAACACCTGGCTGCCTTAATGCTAATGTTTGCTAGAGATTAAAACAATAGGCAATAGACAATAGACAAACCTCCAGGATCCTGTAAGTCTTCTTTAATATACAGAAATCCCTTTAGAAATCCATGATGTCTACCCTACCCTTCCAATTTAAAAATGTGTCACAGCCCTGCTCTTTCTAGCCACAGGTCCTGTCCCCATGCTATAATGAAAGTATTTTTTTGCACCATTAAAAAAATTGCTTTGGATGTCTTTACTTCCTCTTTATTTTAATTGCCTTACTGGTTGAAGCAACTTGTTTTCTTATTTTTCTTTTATAACAAAAGGCAAAGTTTTAATTACTTCTTGCAGTTTTCCACATAGTCAGTATCAGGTGGAAAGCTGTGAATAGCAAAGCCAGCTTTAGCTGTAGATGCTATTTTTATAGTATCATTCTAGTAAGCCAACTCAGTGGAAGTTATGAGGATGCCTTTTTTTTTTTTTTACTTGTTTCCTATTATACGAAAGGTATTGTCAATGACTTATTTTCTCTAAAATAGAACAGGTTGCCTTAAGTAGTAGAAGTATGAAACATGTGCTAGAAGTCATTGAAGTTTTTGATTGGTGGATGGACCTCAAAATTTGCTACAAATTCTGAAATTTTTGGAATATTTACTTCTAAGATTTATCTTCCTGGGTATATAACAAGCACTTTATGAATATATGTTTGGTAAGTGAGCTCAAGAGCAAGAGTTGTGAATGATATGCTCACAGGGGTCTTTTTGGAGAAAAGTCTCAATTAATTTTCCATACTTGAATACCCCTAAAGAATAGGAAAAAATAATGCTATATAAGTCATGACTCCTTTGCAGAGAATTCCCAGTTCTGAGGGTCATTTCCTTATTGCCATCCCTACATTTTTTAGATTCAAGAATATGGAACTGGTGGAGTACTCTGTGTGGGTGTTGAATAAACACAAAAGCCTTCTCTCAGTCCTAGATCTCTGAAAAGAGATTTCATCTGTCCATTTATTCTTTTCTTCCTCTCCCTGTCCTGCTGTCCCTCTCTCCCGCTATGTCTCTCCATCTCCCTTTCTCTTTCTCTTTCTTGTGTTTCTTTCATAAAGACCATGAATGTCTACTCATAGCAACTAATTCTCTAGAGCAGTGACCAAAACTATGAGTATTACATGGAGGAGAGACAAAAATATACGTTAAAAATAATATAAATACATACACTGAGAATCCTCTATATAGGGCTCATAAATGTCAATCTATAATTTTGTACCAAATTCACTTAGGAAAACCTTACAATTACAGAGTAAATTTGGTATTCTTCATAAATATCCAGTGGGAAAATTTTAAATGGGACACATTCTGACATAATGAAATGAAAACCAATTTGCCAAATGATTTAGGCAAAATATTTCACTTTATAAACAAACATCATAGGTCTCCCTAAATTACTTGAATTATTGATCAGAATAATTAAATTTCAAATGAAACATTGGATTTTGTTCTATTTTAATCCAAGTGACCAGAAATATTCTGTAAATTGGAACAAATTTTACCACTGATCTCAAGTACTATTTCTACTCTTCTGTATATAGTTCAGATAAATCACTTGTCTCATAATAATGAGTGAAAAAAATAATGCATGCTTAAAATTCATATTTTTACTCTGAAACTTCCCAGTAAAAAATATTTTGAACAAGAAAATGCTCTTATTTTACATTATTTTCATCCACTGACTGATGACATTGATTATAGATGCCAATTTTAACTCCTTATAAAGTTGTTAATTTAAGTAAATGTGGAATTTTTAACATTACTATAGTCCTAAGGGAAAAGATAGATAAAAATATACTCAAGGCATTCCAGGCTGAGGAATTCTGGTGCAGAATGTCTTGTTGGTATTTATTCCATACCACATGAAAGCTTGTGACATTAAGCAAGGGATAGGAAAATGATGTACGCATTTTAATCTCTTTCAGAGCCTGTTCTAAGTAGGACCTCTCAAACTTACTTCATCCAGTGTTATCTTAGAGAAAAAAAGTATTTTAAGAACCATATCTGATTCCATCTGTTTCTACAAAAACAAATATCAGTCACAATAACAGGGAATGATTTGTTTTTGAAGGTACACAAATAAAATATGGGATGTAAAACAAATTAAATTAACCAACAAGTATTATACCTTAATAATGGTATATGTTTACTAGTAGATGGCAGATATTATTAGGTCAGATTTTTATCTCTTTGTCTTTGTCTTTGGAACATAAGGTATTCAATATGTGTTTATTTAAATAAATAAGTTTTGATGGAAAAAAAACTGGGCAGGCAAGGTGCTTATGTTGGTCATAGGATTCTTAATGGGAAAGAAAAAGAGAAGCATTCTGTCTACCAAAAGATATGGAATGAGAAGACAAGAGGCAGTGCGTGCTAGCTTTCTTGGATTTAAAATGTTTCTGAAATTTCAAAATTTTTAAACTTTTCTGACTGTTTTTATTTACTTGAAAACACTGGTAGAAAGGAAACACTTTGGCATGCTGTTATCCTAAATACAACGTAACCAGATGGAAGAACACTTTATTTTTAGCATGTTCCTCTTCATTATTTGTAATGGACTTGGACAACCATTTGATTTTTCATCAATAAACTTTCTGTAAACCTATAAAAATATACTGGGCAACTTACGACTCCAAAATTTTTGCTTTCAGTACAATAGTTTGGAAGATGAATAAAGCAAGACCCCTTTCTAGTTTTCAGAAACCCATAGTATATAGGGCTTGGAAATGGATGGGAGAGGTACTCGAAATAGTCTATGAGTTTATATCTTGCAGGGAGATTGAATTTTATTTTGCAAGCACTGTTGAAGTCATTGCAAGAAAATTAAAATGAGTTCCAAAGCTTGAAAGTTGTCTTTATATATATACTGCTTTCTCCGAGTAATGGAATTTGGCATAAGAAGAAAAGAGAATTTTATATTATACTTGTGTTTGGGATATGTAGCAATTGTTGCCTATTAGTGTTATCAGGAATAGTAATGCAAATGAAACATCAAGGGCATATTCATCAAAAAGTGTTTGTACATTGATAGAGAGATTTGGAAAAAAAGCCTGATAAAAATCTAAATCATGACTGTAAGAAATCAAGCATAAAGGATGGACAAAGCAGGTATTATCCTTTTAATTACCTTTTACCTCTTGAATCTCCTTTTTCTTAGGTTTTAGTAGAAAGCACATAAAATGAATCTTTGTGCATCTCTCTTGATATTTCTTTAAAAATTAATGATCAGTTTTAATTAAGCCATGTTAATATTTGTAGCTGGCTTGCTCTGACCCTTTTAGTGTCTGAATAATCAATAATAGTGCGCATTAATTAGCTAATATGTTTGAACAAGGTCATATTTTTCTTCATACAACTTTATCTTGTCCACTTAAAGAAATTACTTTCATATATAAAGATTATAAAATAAATTGAGATTCTCTTTCTCTCTCATATTACCTCTCTCTCCAACTCAGGACACACATACACACACACGCAAGCACACACACACACACACACACACACACGTATATCCATTACCCAACTTAAATTGCCCAAGTCCTAGTTAGGTTTCAGAGATTCAGAATAATATTTTTGCTTGAGAAGGAAAGTCTATGAAAATATTTTTAAACCTATTCAGCTACACCTGTTCTAAAACTCTGAAATCATGAACAATCACTTCAAAAGACAATAGATTTTGTATCATAGCTTTTGTTGTGTATTTAATGTATGTTGTAGTCCGTCAATCCTTCCCCAAGCACATGAATAAGACTCATATGGATTGACCTGGGAAGCAAGTTTTTGCATAGCATTACAGAGGACAAATTCTTAATAAAGGCATTTTTATGAATAAATCCAAATGCATGTTCAAAGTGAAGTTCATGAGAGAGTAGATTAGAATTAGAATTGTTGAAAATCAATAAACATATTTTGTTTGTTTCAGCATCACCACCTCTACAACCTCTTCTTTGTTTCCCTTACTTTTGAGATTGTAGAACCGTAATCTCTCAAACTTTTGCACAGAAAGAGAGGGCTAAGGGCCAGGCCAAGATTCACCATCCTTAAAGCCCATTAGGCACAGTAGTTTAATTGTATTTGGGGCACTGAAGGCTGATATGAGCTGTAGTCTCAGGGACATGAAGTGTCTTAAATGAATTGTCAGTTTGAAAATAGTGAAAAGAGAAGGCAAACCTAGTTATATAGCTACCAGACCAAATTGGGATATCAACAAAGGCACACAGAAAAAAAATGAAGCTATGGTAGACATTGGATTGCATATCTGTTCAGCATTTCTTTGAATAGCCAAGTCTCCCTTATTCATAAGTTAGAATGCTCTGACAAATCTGATCCTTCTACTACAAGCATGAAAAGAAAGTGATCGAGAATACTTTCCGAGTATTTAACTCTCTTGGCGATAGTGAGTGGTATAAGGATGGGCATGTCATCCTAACAGATCCAAAGAGACTCCCGTCCCTCTAGCAGGAGAGTTGACCCTCTTTTTTTTTATGGTGTTAATATTCAAGAAGTATACTAAACTAAGAAGGACTAGGTAGGTAGTGAGAGAATTTTGATGCCAGTGCACAAGTAGAAGTAGAGCTAAGATAGAGAGGAACAAAATCATATAAGCCAGAGGGAATGCTGTCTGGAAACATACCTATCAGAATTCTGTCAGTCATATGTGCCGATTCTAAGAAGTGCTGCGTATTTTGTGGAATTATGAGGACCCTCACCTCAGTAACCATTTTTCATCTCTTGAACACCCTAGATAAAATAGTGTGTGTATTTTAGACACACACTATTTATTTCAAACACATACATTTCATAAAATAATTCTGGGGATTTGGGCACAAGAGGAAACCCTTGGCTCCCTAGACTAGAAGCTACTACAGTGTCAGCTCATGGGAGTACATTACGAAACAGCTACACTGCAGCAGAGGTGAAAGAGCATTGTAGAGTTTCCATACCAAAGTAGCTACAACTTTAAGGTTATCTTTTGGAAGATAGAATTTTCAGGGCCCTAGAAGATACGCTCCATAAAGACAGTTACTAAGGTCAGGGTAAAAGTAACATTTGAGATGCTAAAAATATGGAAACAATGCTAATCCTAGCAACGTGTTAAGGTGATAGCTGTTGTTGTTTCTGTGGAGGGCCTGAAGGAAACTTTATCTCTTTTCCAGTCTCTCCTGAGTTTGCTCATCAGTTTTCCAGCCATATTAACAATTTCTTTGCTACTTTTCTAGCTTTCTAGTTATCTCTAACAGCTTTCCCATTGTGTGTGTGTGTGTGTGTGTGTGTGTGTGTGTGTGTGTGTTTTGTGTTTTGTTTTTGTTTTTGTTTTTGTTTTTTTCTTCCCATCATCTGCCCATAGACTGGTACCAAGCCAGTATCGCCTATTTTTATTTTGTGACAGAAGCACTGTGTCTCTGGGTATCATTATTTGGTGCATAGCCAACCATTCCAAAACATAGAGGTTTAAAACAACCATTATTTACTATCTCACAGTATACTGGGTTGGAACTTGGGTGATTCTTACACAGGTCTTTTCTGAGCTTATTCATGACTTTGAGGTTTGCTAGCAGGTCAGTAGGGTTTAGATGGTCTAGGATAATCAGGTGGGTGGTATTTTCCAAAAATCGCCACACCAGTGTATATCCCATTTCTTATGCTATTGTTAACTTGTGATATTGACATTTCATTGAAAGCTGGTGTCCATATTTCCTCCCCTTGGATCTGAGTGGTTCCATCCCAAATGTGTGATTAGTGAGGCTATGTTCTGAGTTTTTACAGTTTCTATCCAGTTTTGTTTCTTGAGATACCCATTCTTCAACCAACCAAATGTGCTGAGAAGAAGTCCAAAATGGCCCATACAGAGAGACCACACTAAAAGTCTCCCACAGAAAGGACCTGGACATACCCAATCAGTCAGCATCAATTACCAGAGTATGTCTTCAGATGACTTTAGCTTGCAACCTTTAAGCTACCCCAGCTGAGCTACCTTGCTAAGCAACACCCAAATACTATGTTTTGGAGAAAAGTATATCTGGTTTTAAGCCACTTTGGTTTTTGTTTTGTTTTGTTTTGTTTTGTTTTGTTTTGTTTTCAGTGCAGCATGAAGTGACCAAAACAGATGGCCTCATTCATATGTGTATCACTTTGCAGGCTGTTGACTGGGAAGCTTCAATTCTACTCAAAGTGGTTTATCGGGATAGTTCAGACTGATTTGTATTTGGTTTCATTATTCTAAGTACAGAGAAAGAGGGCAAGCCTTAAATGAATAGGTCCTTTTTCAGTCACAGTTTGTATCACACTTACTAATGTCCCATAGATCAAAGCAACCAACCTCAGAATCTATATTATGGCAGAGTGCCTTGGTCACGAGCTCTGCAATGTGCAATATGTATTGTGAAGACATATGGCTTCTGGCACCAGATCAAATGTGGCACAGTGACTGCATATGCAGTTTCTTTTCTGTTTAAGTAACACGGATTTCCTGGCATTTTGAACCTATGAGTAGCTATGGATTTGGAAATTTTTAATGAATGTAATTAGTGTTGGCAACTTAAACATATTATGGAGTAGAGATCAGAGATTTCCAGGAGATAATCAGATTATAAATTGCCGTCTAGAATAGGTATAAGGAGTCTTCTGGAAAACACAAGCCTCTTAACAGTTTTCACACTCACAAAGCTTATTGGGGATACATCCTAGACTAGGACATTATCAACGCCAGTCTAAGACTTGAACTATGATATAGTCTGACACTTTTCTTTCTAATATTATATTGACTGGGAGGCAGGAAAGCTGCTACCAACTTCTATAACAAGGCACATAGAAGGCTCCTTCTGAAGGCCAAAAACTGAGGTGTGAGTTAAGTTGTTATTCCACAGTTAAAAGACCTTCATATAGAGCTAGGCATTTGTGAAATAAAAAGCCTCTCAACTATAAAGGCATAGTCACTAAACTTCACTTACAAAAGCCCAGGCTGTTTTCACTGGAGCATTTTAAAAATGAGATTTTGAAATAGATATTTACAGCTGTGAATTGAGTCTGATTCACCCGAGGGTGAGAGCTGGGCCACACAGAGGTGAAATCAGGATAGTGTTTTATTGACCATGAGAAATTTGGTGAGATAGCATTCTATCAGAGAAAGAGAAGGAAGGAACAGTAAGTTTGTGAAAAAGGTAGGAAAAAGAAAAGCACTAGAAAATAGGATGAACATTCATGAAGCATCACAGTAGTATGTTCTGAGCATTTAGAGTATAACCCAAGAATAATATTACATCAGATCACATGAAATTATCATTTTTATAGAATAAACACTTTGGAACATTCTATATGGTTAAATTAATGATTGGGGGGGGGAAAGGGGGTATTGATTCCTCCTTTGTCTTCTCTCCATCTTGATTATATGAAGAATAATTATCTCCAACATTGGTGGAGTTATATTGTTTCCGTTTTCACGTTTCTGATGTATCCATGTTGCTTGCTAGGCAGATCCTTGGATGTCTACCTGTAATAGGTACTTTATATAATATGTCCTTAGACAAACCAAGTTTGCATGGGTCCATCTAACACAAATGAATACAAAATAATTTTGAAGCTTTATTAATTAAACACACAAATGGATAAAAAATCTTGACAACTACTAAATGCTCTAGAAATATTCCTATAGTAGGAAATTGGTGTACTGCAGAATATTGTAAGCAGGTCTTAGTATTACAGAAATTGTCATTGCATGGGGCTGAAAAAAGCCATCATGACAGGTATGGGAAAAAAGAATTGGTAGGAATGGATGATGTAAATTCATAATAAGGAGCAGAGAAGGTTTTGATTAGAAATTTATTCTATCTGTGCATGACACACTCACATGTACTTACATATATCTAAAGCATTGGGATATAAATCAACGCATTGTGTTCAGGATGTATCTGATTGCTACCAACCCGCAAGCTCCTGGAATTTATATGAGCATAAGTGATGGAGGCTGTTCTTCACTTAAGTTTTTTTGACACCTTACTGCGATATACAATGGCCTCTCATCAGAGGAGGTAAAAGAAGCAAAAATATACTTACTCTTAGAATTTCTGTAGGAACTTGAAAATGCCCAGGACGATCTGTCCCTCATGTGATCAGGTAAAAATAAATATAAATATTTATAGGTTTGAGCAACAAATATTTTTGAAAGTAAAACTCTATAATTAAATAGAGCTGAACTTCATTTTATGAAGTCCATTGTTCTCTTGCTTTCCTGTTTAGAAATGAGAAATTTCCATATGTGATTGTCATAGAAACAAGAAAACTTCATGGTTTTTTTTTTTCCTATTCTGGATGCTAGTGTTATAATAATTTTGGGCCATATCAATGTTCTTTGATTTTCCACTGGTCTTAGATATACTTGATTTCATCTTCACACATTATAAGCATGTTATACCACAAAAAAAATCATGTATCTCCAGATGGAATGTGCTTTAAAGACGGATACACTACACTTCAATTAATAATAGAACTTATGAACTACTGGTCACTCTTCTACCTTTTCAGTAATATGAGACTGGAAACATAGAACACTGGAGAACAAATACATTTTTTAACCATAAAAATTCTATTTCCAACATCTGAATGTATTTATGAAAATGACCATGAGAGATCATGTTTCATATTTCAGCTATAAAACTCTGGCTGTTCCTCAAGCTTTTCTCATGTTAGTTACCTTCTGTGGACCTTTGTGCAGTTTGATCAGCATTTATGGAATGCTTGCTCTATACTGTGCACTGTCGAAGATAGAGTCATGACTCAAGGACCCATCAGGGCTTTCAGTCTAGTGGAGACCCCAAACTCACCTATTACTAAATCTGATTCAAGACTGAATCCAGTAGGTGTTCTATGTACAGTAGCAACAAAAATAAAAATGGCAGTATGTGAGATTACACTTATGGAGAGATCATTCTTCTAGTTATATTATGAAGAGAATATAGTTTTAATTAAAAGATTGAAGGACTGGATCCTGAGGAAAATAGAATATAAACTGCATGTTAGCAGATTGTTAGAAAATAAATAAGTGTAAATATTTGTGTCACAAAACATGATCTCACTTCCTCTTGAAATGGCATTTGCCTATCTTATTTGTATGCTGTCTCAAGGAAATAAGTACTAAAAGTTTACTATCTAGTGTAAGAAATTAGACTTTTATTTGTGCTAAACTCTCCATCTTTGACTATCACCACTTTTCAAGTTTGTTTATTTTGAGAGAAAGAGAGAAACATGTGAGCGTGAGGTGGGGAGGGACAGAGAAGGAGGGAGATGCAGAATCCCTAGCCGGCTCTATGCTGTTAGCACAGAGACTGATGTGGGCCTCACACTCACAAACTATGAGATCATGACCTGAGCCGAAACCAAGAATTGGACACTTAACTGACTGAGCCACCCGGATGCCCTAATACCACTTTTCAAATGGAGACATCTGGTTTCCACCATGTGGGGTTTACTGAGCAAATCTCTACACTCCCATTTCATCTCTGTTGTTATTTAATGGAGTCCTTTATCTTCTAGTCTGCAAATCTGTATAAAAGCAAAGTATTGTTTTACCCTTTTCTCCCTGTTTTCCCTTCTCTCGTACCATTCCCTTACCACAATCACTACTTACCACCTGACACTTGTGGGAGGATGATCCTATAATATACAGTCAATAGAACAAAATCAGGCGATCTCTATGAAAATACATAAAATTTATCTGTAGAAAGCAAATGTTTTCCTGCTTCTTGCAGATGAGTATGGCAACTTTTTTTTAAATTCCCATATAGCATACAGTGTTATATTAGTTTCAGGTGTACAAAATAGTGATTTAACAGTTCTGTACATTACTCAGTGTTCATCATGATGAATGTGCTGTTACTATCTTTCACCTTTTTCACCCATCCCTCCACCCACATCCCCTCTGGTAACCGTCAGTTCTCTATAGTTAAGAGCCTCTTTTTTTGTTTTATCTCTTTTTTTTTACTTTGTTCTTTTATTTGTTTCTTAAATTCTACATATGAGTGAAATCATACGGTATTTGTCTTTCTCTGACTGGCTTATGTCATTTAGCATTATAGTCTCTAGATCCTTCCATGTTGCTGCAGATGGCAATATTTCATTCTTTTCTATTTCTGAGTCATATTCCATTTTCTATTTATATACAACACATCTTTATCCATTCATCTATCGATGGACACTTGGGCCACTTCCATATTTTGACTTTTATAATTAATGCTGTGATAAACCCAGGGGTACATACATCTTTTCAAATAAGTGTTTTCATGTTTTAAGGTAAATATCCAGTAGTGGAATTACTGGATCATATGGTAGTTCTATTCTGAATTTTTTTTTGCAAAACCTTCATAGTGTTTTCCACAGTGGCAGCACCAATTTGTTTATTAGGGCTCCTTTCTCTCCATATCCTAACCAACACTTGTTTCTTGTACTTTTTTTTTTTTTTAATTTTTTTTTCAACGTTTTTTATTTATTTTTGGGACAGAGAGAGACATAGCATGAACGGGGGAGGGGCAGAGAGAGAGGGAGACACAAAATCGGAAACAGGCTCCAGGCTCCGAGCCATCAGGCCACAGCCTGACGCGGGGCTCGAACTCACGGACCGCGAGATCGTGACCTGGCTGAAGTCGGACGCTTAACTGACTGCGCCACCCAGGTGCCCCACTTGTACTTTTGATTTTAGCTGTTCTGACAGGTGTGAGTTGTTATCTCACTGTGGTTTTGAGTTGCATTTTTCTGGTGATGAGTGATATTGAGCATCTTTTCATGTATCTTGGAGGCTGTCAGTAGGTCTTCTTTGGAGAAATGTCTGCTTATGTCTTCTGCCCATTTTTATTTGGATTACTTGGGGATTTCTGGTGTTGAGTTGTATAAGTTCTTTATATATTTTGGATCCTAACCCTATATCTGTTATGTCATTTGCAAATATCTTCTACGTTATCTTTTAGTTTTATTGATTATTTCCTTTGCTGTTCAGAAGCTTTTTATTTTGATGTAGTCCCAATAGTTTATTTTTGCTTTTGTTTCCCTTATGTCTGGAGACATAGCTAGAAGAGTGTTGGTATGGCCAATGTCAGATAAATTACTGCCTGTGCTCTCTTCTAGGATTTTTATGGTTTCAGGTCTCACATTTAAGTCATTAATCTGTTTTGACTTTTTTTTTTTTGGGGGGGGGGTGTATGGTGTAAGAAAGTGGCCCAGTTTTAGTCTTTTGCATACAACTGTCTAGTTTGCCCAACACCATTTGTTGAAGAGGCTTTTCCCATTGTAAATTCTTGCCTCCTTTTTCAAAGATTACCTGATCATATAATTATGAGCTTATTTCTGGGCTCTTTTTTCTGTTCTACTGATCTGTGTGTTTATTTTTGTGCCCATACCATACTCTTTTTTTTTTTTTTTAAATTAGTATAGCTGTGTAGTATATCTTGAGGTCTGGGATTGTGATACTTCTAGTTTTTGTTCTTTTCCAAGATTGCTTTGACTATTAGGGGCCATTTGTCCTCTCATATAAATTTTAGGATTATTTTCTCTAGTTCTATTAAAATGCTATTAGTATTTTGGTAGGAATTGCATTAAATATGTAGATTACTTCAGATAGTACGCACATTCTAACAATATTTGTTCTTCCAACTGCTAAGCATGGAATATCTTTTCATTTGCTTATATTGACTTCAATTTGTTACATCAATGTTTATAATTTTCAGAGTACAGATTACTCCTTGGTTAAGTTTATTCCTGGTTACTTTATTATTTTTGGTGCGATTGTAAATGGTATTGTTTTGTTAATTTTTCTTTCTGCTACTTCATTATTAGTGTGTAGAAATGCAACAGATTTATGCATATTGATTTTGTATCCTGAGACCTTACTGAATTCATTTATCAGTTCTGATCATTTTTATGTGGAGTTTTTGAGTTTTCTATATAGAGTATCATGTCATCTGCAAATAGTGAAAATTTTAGTTATTCCTTACCAATTTGGATGCCTTTTATTTATTTTTTTGTTTGATTTCTGTGGCTAGAATTTCCAGTATTATGATGAATAAAAGTGGTGAGAGTGGACATCGTTATCTTATTCCTGATCTTAGGGGAAATGCTCTCATTTTTTCACCATCGAGTATGAGGTTAGATGTGGGGTTTTCATATATAGCCTTTATTATGTTGAGGTATGTTCTCTCTAAACCTACTTTGTTGAAGGTTTTAATAATAAAATTATGTTGTACTTTGTCAAATGCTTTTTGTGCGTCTATTGAAATGGTCATAAAGGTTTTAATCCTTTATCTTGTTGATGTGATATATCATATTGATAGATTTGTGTATGTTGAATCACACTTGCATCCCAGGAGTAATTGTGGTGAATGATTTTTTTAATGTATTGCTGGATTCAGTTTGCTAATATTTTGTTAAGGATTTTTGCATCTGTGTTCATCAGAGATATTGTCAGGTAGTTCATTTTTTTAGTTATGTCTTTATTTGGTTTTGGTATCAGGGAAATGCCAGCCTCATAGAATGAATTTGGAAGCTTTCTTTCCTCCCCCTCCTTGTCGTCGTCGTCGTCCTCCTCCTCCTCCTCCTTGTTCTTCTCCTTCTTCTCCTTCTTCTCCTTCTTCTCCTTCTTCTCCTTCTTCTCCTTCTTCTCCTTCTTCTCCTTCTTCTCCTTCTCCTTCTTCTCCTTCTTCTCCTTCTTCTTCTTCATAATAACTTGAGAAGAATAGTTATTAGCACTTCTTTAAATATTTCATAGAAATCACCTGCAGAAACAACTGGTCCTGGACTTTTGTTTGTTAGATTTTTGATTATGGATTTAATTTCATTGTTTGTAATCAGTGTGTTCAAATTTTCTATTTCTTCCTGATTTGGTTTTGGTAGATCATACTTCCAGGAATTTATCCATTTCTTCTCAGTTCAGTTTATTGGCACATAATTTTTCATAATATTCTCTTATAGTCCTTTGTATTTATGTGGTGGTTGTTGTTACTTCTACTCTTTCATTTCTGCTTTTGAGTCTTCTCTGTCTCTGTCTCTCTTTTCAGTGAGTCTAAAGGTTTATCAATTTGATCTTTTCAAAGAACTAACTCCTGGTTTCAGTGGTCTTTTTTTTTTTTTTTTTGGTTTCTTTTTTGTTTATTTCTGCTCCAATTTTTATTTTTTCCTTCCTTCTACTGGTTTGGGGTTTTGTTTGTTCTCCCCCCCCCCCCCCCACTTCTTTAGAAGTAAGGCTAAGTTGTTTATTTGAGATTCTTTCTTTCCTTCTTTCTTTCTTTCTTTCTTTCTTTCTTTCTTTCTTTCTTTCTTTCTTTCTTTATTTCTTTCTTATGTATTGATTTATTTTTGCTTCTTTAGGAAGACCTGTATTGCTGTAAACTTTCCTCCTAGAACAGCTTTTGGTTCATTCCAAAGATTTTGGACCATGACGTTTTCATTTTCGTTAGTCTCCATATATTTTTTTTTAATTTCTTCTTTGATCTTGGTTGATCCATTCCTTGTTTAGTGGAATGTTATTAATCCTCCATGTGTTTGCGTTCTTTACAGATTTTTTTTTCTTTTGGTTTACTTTAGTTTCATAATGTTGCAGTTGGAAAAGACACATTCAACTGAATAGCTTTCAGTCTTTTGAATTTGTTGAGACTGTTTTGTGGCCTAGTAGGTTCCATGCACACTTCTAAAGAGTGTGTATTCTGCAATTTTAGGATGGAATGTTCCGAATATACCTTTTAGATTTATCTGGTCCAATGTGTCATTCAAATCCACTGTTTCCTTGTTGATTTTTCTGTATGGATGGCCTATCCATTGATGTACTTGGGTTGTTAAAGTCCCCTATTGTTATTGTATTTCTATCAGTTAATTCCTTTATGTTTGTTATTAGTTGCTTTATATATTTTGGTTTTCCCATGTTGAGTACATACATTTTTACAATTGTTACATATTCTTGTTGGATTGTTCACTTTATGACTATATAGTATCCTTCTTTGTCTCTTATTACAGTCTTCATTTTAAGTTCTAGTTTGTCTGATATTAAGTATTGCTACTCCAGCTTTCTTTTCACATCCATTTGCATGATAAATTCTTTTCTGTGCTTTCATTTTCAATCTGAATGTGTCTTTAGGTTTGACATGAGTTTCTTATAGGCAGCATATAGATTAGTCTTGCTTTTTTTTTATCTGTTCCATCACCCTTTTGGTTGTAACATTTAGACCATTAACATTCAAGGTGATTACTGATAGGTATATTTATTGCCATTTTGTTACTTGTGTTATGGTTACTGAGGATGGCAATCTTTGCATCTTTATATCTATAGCTCCAATATCTAGCTGCCCAATAATCTTGTTGAATTCAACTAAATAGCATTATTTATTTTACAAAAAAGTTTAAGTAATGTTACCTCTTCTAATGAATTTGTAATTTGAAAAAAAATTATTTTAATATTCAGGAATATTCTTACTGTGAATAGAAATATTTTACCCATTTCTTCCCACTGATAATACATAAAATTCCTAGAACCTCAGAGCAAGTGTCTCATTGTTCATAGGTGATACTTCAATTATACATCACTTGTCCCTTTCTCAGTCCATTTATTATACAGGGAATTCTCTCTGAAATGGCTCTACTTACCTTTTCTTTTTAAATCCTATCTTTCCTTCAAATCCCTTTTTGGACTTAGCAACCTCCTTCTTTTTTTTTTTTTTTTTTTTTTTTTCCTTAATGTTTATTTATTTTTGAGAGAGAGAGATAGCGAGAAAGAGAGTGCAAGTGGGGGAGGGGTAGAAGGAGAGGTAGACACAGAATCCGAAGCAGGCTCCAGGCTCTGAGCTGTTAGCACAGAGACTGACATGGGACTCAAACTCACAGACAGTGAGATTATGACTTGAGCTGAAGTTGGACGCTTAACCAACTGAGCCACCTAGGTGCCCCAGCAACCTTCTTTTTAATTGCTAAAAATCCTGTCTCCTTTAGTGATCTTCCAGAATACTTTATATGCTTTTTGCATATTCATTCAATACTTGATTATTCTGTGCATTGATTAATTTATCTCCAGAGTCTGAATTTATCTCAGAGTCATTGAAAATAAAAATATGAATAAGGCAAAAGTTTTGACTTTAGGAAGTTTACAAACAGTAAAAATAATAGTAGTCTAAGCAAATCATTATAAAGAAATGGGATGAAGGAAACAATAGTGATATGAACTTACCTGTTTTGTACATATGTTTATGTCTCTTTCCTAGGAATAAAGCCTATGTAAACCTTTGGATAAATGCAGTGTTTTTACCTAGACTTGAATTTACATTGAGTACTTCTGAAATTATCTGCAGACACTAATAGGTTAAGAAGGCTTTTTGCAAATCTGAAAACTAAAATTGGTTGTTGTCATTATAATAGTAACTGATGACTATACTTACTAGAATGGGTGTTAAGAAATTAGGCCCCAAATTACTGGTTAGTAAATAATACCTATAATTGTGAGTTGATTAGTAAATTTACTGATGGTTATAAAGATATATTTAGTCATCACAATTCTTTTAAGTGTAAGGTAATATAATTGTGCAGGTGATAAATTAATTAGCACAGTATATCTAGTAACAGAATCTCAAGGGTGCAAAAATACTTTTGCGAGGATACATGACATGTTAGACCAGTAGGGAATAAAGAAATATAAGACAAACACTGGGAACAAGTTGCAGTGAAAAAGTAACTCTAAGGTTCAAGTCCCTTCACGGAATTTAGTTTTTGCCAAAGCTTACAGGGAACCACTGATTTTGACCCAGTGATCTCCTGTTTCAAGAACTGATTCAAATACTTCTGCATCCCACAGAATGGTAATAGTATTCAGATTTCTTGTTTTCTGTTCAGCCCTATGTTAAAACCCATGCAACTTTCCTGCTTTAAGATTTCCTGTAGCATGGTAGAAAATGGTGTATTAAGTTAATCTTATTAGAAATCTTATCTACTTTGATCCTTTTTCTCTGATATGTAATAATGCCCCCAAGGAAGAATGCATGAGTAAGCAAATGGATGTATCTATCCAAAGATTAAGGGAGAGATCTGGGTTGAATATATAAATGTGGAAGTCACTGGCCATAAAAGATAGTATAACTGGGAGTAGATAAAATACCCCATACATACAGAATATAGAGCAAACCTAGAGGATTAAGGATGGAAATTTGAATGGGGAATGCTTACCTTCAGGATATTGGTTAAAGGGGCGCCTGGATGGCTCAGTCGGTTGAGCATCTGACTTCGGCTCAGGTCATGATCTCACAGTCTGTGAGTTCAAGCCCCACATCGGGCTCTGTGCTGACAGCTCAGAGCCTGGAGCCTGCTTCAGATTCTGTGTCTCCCTCTCTCTCTGCCCTCCCCCACTCACGCTCTGTCTCTTTCCTTCAAAAATAAATAAACGTTAAAAATGTTTAAAAAAAAGATATTGGTTAGGTTTTGATGGGCTCATAATGGAGCTAGAGAAGTTGGGAAAAAAAAGCTACCATGCTGTTACAAATCTGTGGGAAGAGAGTATTTCTTTTTATTTATTTATTTATTTATTTATTTATTTATTTTTATTTTTTAATATATGAAATTTACTGTCAAATTGGTTTCCATGGGAAGAGAGTATTTCAAATCGGTTTGAGTATTTCATAAGAAGTCGAGGAAAATAGAAGAGAGAAGTGTGACCTTGGAATGAAAAGTTTTAAGGAAGTGTTAGAACAATAGCCATAATGCAATGAGTATGAAAGCAGCAGAAGGAAACATCAATATAGGGAAGGTGAGGGTGGCTTCAAGGAAACAGACTCATCTCTAGCAGTTATCTTCCTACAAGTATATGGTTAGGAAAAGAAGACATGCTAAGTAGAGGAGGGAAATGGAAGTGGAAGTAATTTAAATAAAACAAAACAAAAACATAGGTTTGATTTCAAGTGGAAATTGGGAAGTCATCCTCACAGTAAAACCCATTTCTATGTTATGTCCTATTTTTCTCTGTGCTTTGTTTATAACCTACTTAAAGACTGCAAAATTCAGCAGTCTCTCACGTGCTTAATTGCTTGGACCATTAGCATTGATATTAACCTTTTCCTTGGCTGGAGCTCATCTTTATGCTATGTGTACTTTTGCTAATTCTAGAGAGAAAATAACTATGATTTCATAGTGTACAAATACCTTTAGACCCACAAATAATTCTGAAATAATTCAGTATTCTCTCAATTGCCCCCTGCCCCACTGTAGTAAAATGGTTTTAATCCAAATTCAGTGGAGAGAAGGTTTAAAGCTTCAGCAATCATGTTCCTGAGGTTCATTTTAGTGGATTATAAATGCATCCAAAGAATATTAATGCTTTCTAGCCATAAGCAGAGGTATGTATGAAGATTTTTCTTTTACAGTTTAGATTTGTTCGGGAGAGAGAAAATATTGGAAAAATCGATGGGTGCATTCATAAGTAGAAAACCTTCATCTCTCCCTGTATGGCATTACTCATCTAAGTTTTTCTATATACAGTTATGATCACTTTATATCTGTCTTTGAGTATTTCCCTCTTTCCTCCAAAATATATTCTAACAAAATTTTTACCGTCATTAGAAAACTTCATTAGTATTTGAAATAGGCATGAAGTTCAATAAAACGTTTTGTTAACTATGCAGTAAGTTAAAACAAATGTTCTTTCCTATTATAATGGTTTAATTAAGACAGAAATACTTCGACTAAAATTGAAGTTAAAAAAAAAATAAAGTGTCTTGAGTTTTAGGCAAACTTACTTCAGTTAAGGAAAACCTAATAAGTGCAACAAGAAATCATGGTATTTCAGTTAGCAAACAATAAATTTGTTAACACAAATTATATATCTCTCTTTTGGCTTTTGATTTATTGTCTCAGTGCTCCTAATTCATACTTTTTTTTTCTGCTTTGGAAAAATGGATCTGGGCCCTTTAAATATTTTTTCCTTTGCCAAATGGCATGATATTAAGTTTTGTTAGTAGATGTTAATGGGTTAATGTTACAGGAGCGAAAGTTTTGCTTCCTGGTTTTGGTGCTCCCTTACCATGTTCCTGCACTGCTTGGGAGCTTCCTCAGCACCCAACCTTTGTTGTGTATGGTGTTCAACACTACCCTGTGGTCAGTGGCTTCTCCCAAAAATGTCCTTTGGGCAGACTTGTAGTGTAACACTTCCAGTAAGACATTACTCCATGAACTTTCTCAGCATCCTAGGGAGATGATTTCCAGCAAATTCCACTGGTGTAGCACTCAGAGATTTCTCTACCATTTTGTAGGCTATGTCTGGGCTTTCTCAACAAGGTCTGAATCCCAGACCTCAGGGTAATAGTTGATCCTTATATCCGATATTCTTGAGTATTTTAAAGTTCTCTTCCCTTCTTTTTAGCCAGTCCTTCATTACTCCAACATCTTGTTGTAATTAATACTTCCTTATATTAAATTTCTTCTGTTCAAATTCTTCTGTGGTTTCCTTCTCCTCTTTGGACCCAAACTGCTAAACTTTCCATGATATAATTATATAAACTCTGAGTTTCTCTTAGAGTTGAAATAATTCAGTATTCTCTCAATAAAACCATCTATAGTGTCTTTGTAGAGAGTTTAGGTTTTCATTCCTCTTTCCTAAGTAAATCTATTTCTTTGAGTTTCAGTATTGGCTCTGGACTTTATAACCTATCTGGGTCCATCACTGGGTCTTGATCCAGAAGTAATGGAAACACAGAAGTTTTCTGGAATTCTGATTTTGCTTTGTAAAAGCAAGTGCTAAGGTATTTATTGTTACTTTTATTCAGATAAATACCACGTTTTTTTCCCTTGAGAAAACTATTTGACAGTTACCAACAGAAGATAAGAATAATTAATTTTTGAAACTTTTTATTACATGGTAGTAATTTGAAAAAGAACTGCCAAATTAGAAGAGTAAAAGCAAAAGCTAATAAATATGAGTCACAGCAGAAGAGGCATTAGAGAAGATTAAACAGCTGTGATTCTGTGTGGTTCAAATCTGTACTTAACTACCCTGAAAACCAGACATGATAACCAGGCATACTAGTCAGAAGTTCAGAAAAAATATCACATGGAGGTTGAGAAACTTCATGTTGGCAATGATGAAGAGAAAGAGTGGACCACTAAATAATTCTATGCATATTACTATTAAAACCCTATAATAAAGACCTCTGTCTTGAATTAGTAAATTATGTGTCTTTGGTCACCAGGGCCAAGGTAATGTATAATTGAGAATTAGTCATTCATAGAACAGTTTAAGAACTCCAGGACTTGAATTTAGGCAAATGGGAAATATGAAACAAACATCTGTAGTCAGCCCATGAGACAATAGTGACCAATTATCCCTCAAACAGATACATAAGCTCATGAACCTAGATTTACTTCCCCAATAGGAAAGGAGTCCCTGATACCATTAACCAGAGACATGCTACCCAAACAAAAAACATGTCACAGCAATATATCCTTACCTATTATTTGGATACTCTGTGACCTTTTTGTTTTTGTTTGTTTGTTTTTATATGATCTATCAAAATGGAATTGGTATGAGACACTCTCATTTGTTTTTGTTTTTTTTTTTGCCAATTTCTCTTTGTAAGGTTAAAATATAGGGTATTGGCTAATAACTACACTAGTAGTAGTTGAGGTGTTATAGACCTAGCATTGATTCCCTAGCCCTGTCATTCTTAGCATTTTGAATTGGCCAAATCAGGAAACAGCTTCATTCTTTGTTTACATTTACAAAATATAAAACGTACTTCTAGTTTTTGTTACGTAATGTTAATCAGAATATTTATAGAACCTTTAATTTAGTTCAGTGTTTCTGTATCATGCAAGTACAACAAATGACTTCTATTATTGTCAATAGTATTATCAGTTAACATTGCTTTACTTATTTACATGATATCTGTATTATATACAGAATTGCTCTTGATTCTCTAGAGCATACATTAAATTAATTAAAGTCACTTTGGAATGAAACCTCAGGTATAGTTATCCAGAATCTGTATTGCACAATCTATTTTCACGATTTAAACTGTAAACACATTTGTAAGTGAAATATTAGTAATCCCTTAGTGATTGCCTCTCTAACATCAGTTATTTTACTGTACTTTTGCATGGAATTGAATGACAGTATTTTCAAGATAGAACTCTAGAATGAGTGTCTACATGATGTTCTTGAATTTTGTAGTATATCTCATTTAAAGGATATTCTAAAAAAAATTGAGGGGGGTTGTCACATAGAAGGATCTGTACAAATATGTACAGCTATTAGTTATTAGTAATGGTTAGATTTTAAGACCAAGCATTTGGTTCAAGAATAATGCAGGATAAATTTAAAAAAAAAACAGTTTAATTGAGTTGTAACTAGATATTTGAGGGATGCGGAGGGATCAGGGACAAAAGAGGCAAGTATGATTAACATCAATAATAGAACTAATGATATATCATGCACAGAAACCAGTAGCAAGCACTTCAAATATAGTAGAAATAAACAGATGTCAATAGAAAGCTCAGATGTTGGGGACAGGTTCAAGAAACAAGTTATTTCTTGGGGCACGTGGGTAGCTAATCCGACTCTTGGTTTCAGCTCAGGTCATGATCTCACGGTTTCGTGAGTTCGAGCCACCCATTAGGCTCCAAGCTGACAGTGTGGACAGTGTGAAAATCCCTGCTTGGGATTTTCTGTCTCCCTCTCTCTGCCCTTCCCCCCTCTTGTGCTATTTCTGTGTCTCTCAAAATAAATAAATAAACTTAAAAAAATAAAAAAAAAAACAAGTTATTTCACAAATATTGGCAAAGATATGAAGAAATTAAACTGTGAACTTTTCATGGGAATGTAAACTGGTATAACCATTGTGAAAAAGAGTATAGGGGTCCTGGAAAAAAAATAAAATTACCATATGATCCAGAAGTTATAATCCAGAAGAACTGAAAAGATATTTGTACAGCCTTGTTTATAGTAGCATTCTTCGTAATAGCTAAAATGTGGAAGCAACCCAGGTGTCCATTTATGGATGAATAGATAAGCAAAATGTGATACATACATAGAGTGGATTATCATTTAGCCTTTAAAAGAAAGGAAATTCTGACATATGCTACAACATAGATAAACCTTGAGGACATTAGGTTAAGTGAAATAAGCCAATCACTAAAGGAAAGTACTGTATGATTCCACTTAAATGAGGTACTTAGAGTAGTCAAAATCATATAGACAGAAAATAGAGTTGTTGTTACCAGAGGCTGAGAGGTAGGGTGAAATGAGAGTTATTGTTTAAAGGATATAGTTTCAATCTTACAGATGAAGAGAGATCTGGAGATGGATAGTGGTAATAGTTGCACTACATCATGAATGTACTTAATACTATTGAATTGTATACTTAAATATGGTTAATATAGTAAATTTTGTGTTATGTGTATTTTATCAGAAGAGTTTCTTTATAGAAACAAATTATTTTGTCTTACCCTATTGAGAGAATTCTCTAAAGAACTAAGGTATAATTTGGTGTGAACTTAAAGTTGGCAGTATGTATAGATGAGACACTGAGTGGTTTTAGTACTACAGAAAAGAAGGAAAAGTCATGGACTGCTTGGAATAGTACTTGACTTAAGTTATTTTATGCAAATTGTGGAGATCCCAAAATGGTGAAATTTTTATCCTGAGGGGTAAAGCAAGTTGCAAGAAACTAAGCAAAGAAATCCCTGGATGCCATCAGTGGAAAACTGGACTGTGTATCATCCTTTTCTAGGTTCTTTAATTTTGGTATTTCATTGTTTTTGAGCTGTTTTACTACTTATCAAATTATAAATAACCGATAGAAATTAAAAATTATTGTACAGACATGCAAATGAGTTATTTCCAGTGGAGGTGCTGTTGAGTTCCCTCCTCTAAAATAGAAGAATCCAGTTTTGCTTCTTTTCTTTTTCCTCCAAGTTTTTCTTTAAATTCCAGTTAGTTAATATACAGTGTAATATTAGTTTCAGGTGTCTAATTTAGTGACTTATCACTTGCATACAACACCCATGCTTCTTTTTCTACATTCATTTCAATATTTATGATCTAAAAATGTGACTTTGTTTGGATTGTTCTTTTAACTGGTTGTAACACCTTACTGGTTTTTTCTTTAATAGTAAGTTAAATAGCACTTTTAACACATATTTGTTTAATATGTGTGTAAGTCTCATGACTTTGTCTTTTTTGATAATTATTCTTTAATAAAACAGGAAAGTGAATAATAACAATACTAACAATAAGGATGCTTAGGAACTACCCACATTAACATACTGCCTTGACTCCAGGCCTTTCCACTGAATTCCTGCCAGCTTTTTTAATCTGGTGAATTTCAAATAATACAACTGTCCTAAGGCCCTCTCTCCTCATTCTTTCCCTTGAAGCCTAAATCCCACCCTAAAAACACAGCATTATCTTTCTTTGCATTGAGCCCCTAAAGTGGAGTATCAGGAACTCCCCAAGTTACCAAATTTATAAAAATAGAGTATATGCAGCCAAAAGTTTTAGAAGCAAGCAAGAGAGAACATGAAGATGAATATGAAACTTACACTTTTTTGGGATAATGTAATTGAAGTATATATCTATTGCCCTGAGAGGAGGCCAAAAAAATACTACATTATGTCTTCTTTTCTAAATTCTAACTCAGAAAATTTTGAAATAAGAATTCTGTAAGGGCAGAAAAATATAATTTTTGATTTTTTAAAAATTTTAATGTTTATTTTTGAAGGAGAGAGAGACAGGGCGTGAGCAGGGGAGGGGCAGAGAGAGAGAGGGAGACACAGAATCCAAAGCAGGCTCCAGGCTCTGGGCTGTCAGCACAGAGCTCAATGTGGGGCTCAAACTCACAAGCTGTGAGATCATGACCTGAACTGAAACCTGATGCCCAACCAACTGAGCCACCCAGGTGCCCAGTCATTTTTGATTTAAATATTGTTAGATGACCCCCACTATCTGTAAATGACCCTGGTTCATTTAAATGCAGAAGTTATAAGACTGAATTCCTATTTCAATTTTCTAAGTTACTTTTGAGATGGTACCCTGTTTTTAGAAAAAAAAAAAACTATGATATAATTAATTATATGATATATTTCCTCATTTCCTCCAGAAGTCTGCATTACCTTTCTTAAGTACCATTCATTTAGTTAGTAGAAGTTGAAGAAAAATTCAAAATGTTACCATTATTCATTCTGATATGTGATTATGAAATACTCTTTATCTTACCATTTGTTGAAGTCTTGGGGGTTGCTCTTTAACACTTTTGAAATGAGAATGTTTATTAGAGAAGTAGGAAAGATGCATTAGGGACAGAAATTAAAGTCTTCTGTTATGTACTGCAAATTCAAACAAAAAATATACTATGCATTTGCATTGTCAATGCCAACTCAATGGCTTGTTTAATTTCAATTTAATAAATATGAATAGAATATTTATATAGTATGCACTGGGACCATCTATGTGTCATATGCTAAGAATAACAGTGACAAACTAGAATGTGTACAAAGTGGATGAAAAATGGAAGCTGTGTTACAATTAAGGCAGTTATTGAAATACTATGTATATAGCTGTATAAGAAAAAGTAGGAAAAATGATTATTCTACTCCAAGAGAGTTTATAATTTTTTTAACGTTTATTTATTTTTGAGACAGAGAGAGACAGAGCATGAATGGGGGAGGGTCAGAGAGAGGGAGACACAGAATCTGAAACAGGCTCCAGGCTCTGAGCTGTCAGCACAGAGCCTGACGCGGGACTTGAACTCACGAACCGTGAGATTATGACCTGAGCCGAAGTCAGCTGCTTAACCGACTGAGCCACCCAGGCGCTCCAAGAGAGTTTATAATTTAATGTAATAAATACAAATCACATTTAGTATTTATTCAAGACAGGTGTTTTAAGGAGGTTCCTTACGTGGCCCTAAACACTGATAGAAGGATGGTGCTTCCCCTTGTGAATCTTGGATGACATCTTCTAAAGGACAAAATAAGAGAAGTCCAAACATGGACTAAGTAAAACCCTGATGTAGTCAGAGAGCAGTTTTAGTGGGAGTGATCAAGTGACAAAATTCAAAGGATACTGGTTGTGGTTAGAGACTAGAAAGTTCGAATTTAAGAATTCAGGAATGTGACAGTATTAATTCTCATTGCCCAAATGAAACCTTTATCAATACCTTTTATACAAAATGGAAGTCTTACATATTCCTCTTGTTTCATTTTGTAGTTGTTTTCAAGTTAGTCAGTATTTATATATATATATATATATATATATATATATATATATATATATATATATATTTTTTTTTTTTTTCCTATATATTTTGAATGACTTTGTTTTGTGTTTTACTCTTGTATATAGAGGAGAACATAGCTAGGAGTACAGAAGGATTTTGAGTTCAAATCTTACCTCTGCCACTTAGTAACTGTGGTGCTTTTTGAACTATCAAAGAGAGCATTTGATTATTGATTGCCTTAAAGTAGATGTGCCAAATTCCATTTTTATATATCTGTCTATATGTGAACTAAGCATTTTAGAAAAACTTTTATTTTCTTTGTTTTAACTTAATTGTCATGAGACTGCAGTCCAAAAAATGTTTAAGAAGTACATGTGGTGATAAGCACTGGGTGTGTATGGAAGTGAGGAATCACTAAATTCTACTCCTGAAACCGATATGCACTATATCTTAACTAACTAGAATTTAAATAAAAACTTTAAAAAAAATATTCCTTTTCCAAATCCAGTTGTAAAAGCCAAGAAATCTTTTCCTTTTCAGATTAACTTTGGTCTTGAAAGTGGTGAGCAATTGTTTATGGAAGGAGTTTATTTTTAGGTTGATTGGAACTGTCCTGTCAGTGAAGCCACCTAATGTATGTGCAGCTCTGAATAAATATTTAAATGTAATCTAAATTACATGTAATCTAAATCTTATGCATGACATAAGAAATTAAACACAATTACTTAAAAATATGTGTATAACGGTGGTTAATCTTAATAGATGACAGTTGTCCATATGATTAATTATGAGATAGTGTAAAGCATATAGTACTTTTAAAATATCCTGGGGCTTGTGTTAGATGAGACTGTGTGTGTGTGTGTGTGTGTGTGTGTGTGTGTGTGTGTGTGTGTGTTTGAAAGGCAACAGTGGTCTGCAATTCCTGGTATCCGATCCCATCTTTGTTCCTTATTGGCAGTGCAACCTAAATTATTTCATTTCACCTTGTTGTGCCTCAAGCTTCTCATCAAATTTCTCATCTGATTCTGACTTTGCAATTAAATAAAATAATTTACATAAAATAGTGTTATAAAAATTAAACCACTATTCATGTAGATTTTTATGGATGGGTTTTTTATTCATTGTATGGAAGATTTCATTTAGGCATAAGCTAAAGTGGTACAGAATATATGAAGACAGATGGGCAAACTGCATGCCCATTGGAGTGCTTTAACATGTGGGACCACTTTCTTTTCTTCTCTTTATAGAAAAGGATTTATTTTTTTTAGAGCAGTCCTAAATAATGGAAGTTTCTAAGTGTGCCAATTCCAAATTCTGTATAATTGAACCCAATAGGATAGGCTGTGTGTTTCAATTTCCTTCTTAAAAACAACTACACACAGATATTTGAACTACCATTGGTAATAGAATATTCTTAAGGAGAAATTTGTTCTAGAAGGACAAAAAAGAACAGATTTTTTTAAAGGATATATCATACTCTTGGGAGAATTGCATAGATATCTGAATTTCATATAAGGTAATATTTCAATAATATGCCAATAAAAATCTTAATGGGAACTTTCAGATATGGTAGTGAGTTAACTTTTAGGGAAAACAAATATACACCTATGAAAATGTGAAAAAAGAAGAATTGTGAGGGGAAATGCTGTATCAGATAGTAAAATGTTTTAGAAGCTGTAGTATTCATGAAAACACTCTCTTGCTGGTACAGGAATAAACACATTATTGGAACAGGTTACAACAGAATGACAATCTGGTATATATTACAATGAGCAGTATAATGGTAACATTTAAAAACAGCAGGTAAAAGCCTAAATATGTCACATGGTATGAAGGCAGAGTGTTAGTTATTTAGATATACCAAAATGTAAATTTTGGTATCACAGTATGGAATAACATTAATTTGAAGTAAATTAAGGAATTAAAAAATTAGAGTAAAATATAAGAAGCAAGTATAAAAGTAGACCACTATAAATTGGTAAGAAAATAACAAATGAAAATAAAGGGTAGGGTTAATACAACATAAAAATGTAAATATCTTACATCAAAAATAGCAAAATTCAAATATTTAATCAAAAATATGATTAAAACAAAATGATTAAAAATATGTTTGCCACACATTTGACAACCAATTATTTTTAATAATAAAAGGCAGGTTTATTTTTGTGTGCATTTATGGTAAACTATGTCAAAAGAGCATGTCAGTATAGGAACAATATAAAGAAACAATTTCAACTTTTTTTTGGAAAAGGGTTGGGAAGTAAGGAAAGGAAAATGGAAGGAAGAAAAGAAAGCAGATGACTTATTACTTATGAAATAAAATTTTATCTTTGCCAGTAAGCTTGATGACTACACATTAAAAAAATAGTAGTTTTTAAAAAAAATGGTAGTTTAACTTGGTCAGTTATTAAAGGTAATCATCAATGTTGGAATGAAAGTTAGCAATGGCCATTGTCATCTTCTGTTTGGGAGACTCTGTTGGTACAAGCTTTCAGGGAAGAATGCAAATTTATATATGATAACTTTGAGCCAGTAATTCTGACTTAAGAATTTTAACCGAATCTGCAAGACATATCTTATGTATGAGTATTTATTCAGTGTTTATTTCTAACATGTAGAAATAGGAAACAACCTCAATGTTTGATGTATAAGGGTTTGAGTAGCTGTTTATGATATATCTGTGGGAGAGTTTATATATAAGGGAATAAGCAATAATATTGATGGAGAAGGTTATCAGTGAGGGTATCAAATTTACTTTTTAGAATATGTCACAGTAAGATTAACTTTGAATTCAGAAAGAAAAGTGAGGATAGAAAGATAAGTTATACATATGTAGGACTAACAGTGAACCTTGATATTAATTAATGGTATTTTTATGTATTGACTATAAATTAATGATAAAAATCATATTGATGTTTGTGTAAAATTTAGTACAGGGAATATTTAACTGTAGATCTAATAGTGTTACTATTAACCTTTTTTTCTTGACAGATTTTGCTATATTGAAAATTAAAACCTTTATTGTAGATAGAATCCCATGATGAGGTGTGCATTATGCAAAGTATCCTTGGCAAGAGGAAGTCTGCTGATGAAAATTCTATATCCAGTTCATCTAGTTGTTATGTATAACCATAGCAACAAATGAACCTAGCTATGAATTTGTCTATTATTGGCTTGTAGTCTTAGAAATATTTACAACTGTGATCTTTCTCTTCATCAAATGATGCTAATAGTAATCATCCTGGCAAAATTCATATGGTTATAGTACCTTGAACTGCAAAGTGGACACATGAATTACCAGTTGTTATTCTCATACAAATTCCTGTGAAGCAGTCAAAACTCATGGTACTTTCCTAGTTTACAGATGAAGTAAATGAGGATCAGAAAATGAATCAGCATCCCAGTGCAACACAGATAAATGACAGATATGGCACCATTCCATCTCTTTTCTCCAGTCCTGACTTCATTAATCTTGTAACTTTTTGAAGATACATATGTGAGAATTCATCAATTTCTACTTGGTAATATAAATGAATGTATAAGAACGTGCGTATGTTTGTGTGTATATGTGTGTGTGTTAGGTAGTTGCCATGAGGTACTTATTAAGTAGATTAATTTAGTATTTTGAAAATTTTAATGAGCATGCAGATCACTTAGGGGTTTTGCTAAAATGAGTAATTTGTTCCATAGTTCTGGAATGAGATGTGAGATTTCACATTTCTAGCAAGCTTTTTGTCTGTCCTTGAGCC
This sequence comes from Neofelis nebulosa, assembly GCF_028018385.1. Classification (NCBI taxonomy): domain Eukaryota; kingdom Metazoa; phylum Chordata; class Mammalia; order Carnivora; family Felidae; genus Neofelis; species Neofelis nebulosa. Next base: position 43,464,514 of record NC_080790.1, on the reverse strand, counting down.
ACACTTAAAAAGCAAGATCTTAATTCTAATAACTATGCATTTTTCAAGAATGTCAAAATAAGCAAAAAAACCAAAATTCTTCAGTCTGACTATTCATGTTCTCTTTCTTTCCCACCCACTACAAAGAAAGTCATTCTTTATATTACATTCAGAACTCTCAAAAGGCACATTTAAATGTTTTATTTTAATTTCTTTCTACCTATAAACAAAGTCATATCTCAGGGAAAAAATTAAAGGTATAGGAATCCAGTGGCAAAACAAAAACAAAAACAAAAAACTTAAGATGTAATTCTGTTCAGATTTTCACAATATTTGCTATCCTAGCTCTTCTAGTTTTCACCTGTTGCTCTTCATATAGAAACTTTACAGCTCTTTGACTTTTTTCCCTCTCAGCCTTATTAAGAATAAAGGTGACAGCAGTTCTTTAAAACTATTTTGTTACTAGAATTTATGCTTAATATGCAGTTCCTGCCTCCAGGAGAAAGAATACTTTCAATTTTTCCCTGTCATAGGTGAGCTTAACTTGAGATCCTTGAATATTATATTTGGATCATGTGACTTTCAAGCCCTTTCTTCAAAATGGAAGTTTGTAATGCATGTAGCATTTTTATGTAGGAAATTTCCTTTGTACTGAAAGGCATTTGTATTTTACTGCTTGACTTCCTGACAGAATTCTTTTTTGTTATTTTGTTTTTCTAATAAACTTTTACAGTTTAGGATGTTTTTAAATTTATGAAAAAAATTGTGAAGATAAAACAGAGTGTATATATACCACACCGAGTTTTCTCTGTTCACATCTGACACTGGTATGGTATATTTATCACAATTAATGAATTAATACTGATACGGTATTACTAACCAAATCCTATAATTTATTTAGATTTCTCTAGTTTTTGATACCAAAAAACCCTTTTTCTATTCTAGGATCCCATTCAGGTTACCAAATTACATTTATTTCCTTTCCCCTCAGGATACTCTTGGCCATGACAGTTTCTTAGATGTTGCTTGTTTTTGATGGCATTAAAATTTTTGAGAATTATGGATATTTGTAGAGAATTGCAGGTACTTGTACCCATCAGATTAATGAAATTTGTCTGGTGTTTTTCTCATAATTAGACTGAGGTTATGGGTTATCATGGAATATTTCTATGAACATTGTAAAATTATATTAAATCAACCTGCAAATGACTTAAAGAGATTCATATTTTATAATAATGATGTCTCTATAGGACTATGGCAATGAAATGCATAGGAGTGTGGTGATTCTTCAGTTCTCCCATGAAATTCTGTTAGATCAAGTAAACAGTATAGATCACTGTTTACCCATCCAGAAGTCAGTACCCATGAATCCAGCATATGGATTCAGTCCCTACTGAGTTTGGGTGCTACTGATATTACTAAATTATGTTAGAAGGGTTAAGACATTGAAAGCAGTTTTTCATGTCTATTTGAAACTTTGAGATGTAACTTCCCACTGTTCCATGGGCATAAAAGCTATATTCATTCTCCATAGGTACTTTTTCCCCCAGCTTTTTTTTTTTTTTTTGTGGGGGGGGGGCTGTGTTTGTTTTTGTTTCTCTGCTCTGCTGTTGCTACATTAAAGGTCCTGGAGGGGTGGGAATAGATGAATGAGAAAAAGGCCAATTAATACGCATGTGGTAAGTAAGGCTTGCTAGTATATTACTGCTTTTTCCCCAATCACGGATAGGTATTATATTAGCCAACTGCTCCCATACGTGTTATGTAGGACAATTCAAGTGATATTTGAATTAGTGGTTCCTATAGCAACTCAGCAATTATATCAGAAGGGACATTGTCTGTGTAGGCTAGCTAATTGGTTTTGAAGTCATTCCTAGAAGTTTGGTCTAGAGTTAGCTCTTTGACCCTTCAAATAATCATGTCAGTACCTAATACCCTATGGCTTTCAACCAACTAGTGGTGAAATAAGGATATATAACAAACAATGAAAGCTTCTCAGTGACATTAAATGATAACATTTATTTTTCATATGTCTGTGGGTAAGTTGGGGGTCTGCTGATTTGAACTGGGCTTAGCAGCTTTTCTCTGGATGAAGCACATACCTCTAGTCACGGCTAGGTAGCTGAGACATGTTTTTTCATGGCAATGACAGAGGGGTAAGAGATGACCTTAATCACACAAGCATAATTGTAGTCAATGCTTGTGTTATATCTGATAACATCCCATTGGCTAAAGCAAGTCACATGATGATCTCAACATCAAAGAATGTGAAATTACTGCAGTTGTCATGGTAGAAATTGAGACTGCATAATCCATTTACGAAGCAGGAGTGAATGGCTGAGAACATAATTCAGTTCATCATACTATAAATCTCTGTAAAAATAGCCAGAGCAGTTTAAGTTCTCAGCAATGGGACACTGAATAATAAAGAGAACTTTTTTTTTTTGGTAAATTTAGCATATATTTAAGATCTTTTCTGTAATAACTCCATTCTCATTAATTTACGTGTATGGTAATATACTTTCTCAGGTAGAAAATGAAGAGTGGATTAAACACCAATAGGGGAGGAAATGAACTTGAAAATGCATTTTACATGTAGAAAGTATTTATGAGTGCTTCAGTCATAACCCTTGGGTAACTACTCCAAGCAGGCTCAGTTACTAAGGCTCCTGGCAGTTGCTACCAAAATTTTGGGCTGCAGAATTAGTTTCCTCCAGCCTTAATCCTATCTGGCTCTGGCTGTTTCCAACCTGTTTTGCTGGAATTCTCCTAGCATACCATGTTGTCAGGAACACACTGATTAAGGCAGCCTAATTGAGTAGTAAAATGTCAAAGGCCATTTAAATGTCATTTTTTATGCCTTTTAGAGGTTGAGGACTGCCACTATTAATAGTTTCTTTTGG